>NW_022681446.1:0-600000 GCF_009764315.1 Trachypithecus francoisi | reverse complement strand
GTGGTAGCGTGCGCCTGTAATCCCAGCTACTCAGGAGGCTGAGGCAGAGAATCGCTTGAACCTGGGAGGCGGAGGTTGCAGTGAGCCGAGATCATGCCACTGCACTCCAGCCTGGGCAACAGAGAGAGACTCTGTCTCAAAAAAAATAAGACAAAGAAAAAGAAAGAAATGCAGCTCTCTGCAGATCTGGATAATCCCCTTTGGCACTTATGAGATGGAAAATGACAACCACATAACGCAACGCAACACATCAGCTCCCATGACAACTGATGTTGCAGAAGCAGCAGAAACAGTACATGGGCCCAAAAGGCAGGATGTGCAATGTCCCTCGGACCTTTTCTCTCTCTCTTTTTTTTTTAATAGAGACAGATAGGGCTTTCCTCCGGTTATGTTGCCCAGGCTGGTCTCCAACTCCAAGCCTTAAGCAATCCTCCCACCTTGGCCTCCCAAAGTGCTGGGATTACAGGTGTGAGCCACTATGCCTGGCCTCTTTTTTTTTTTTTTTTTACTGCAACTCTCTCTCAAACCCTATCAATTAAATTCAGCACTTCAAGAGTTATAGTTGGCCAGGCACGGTGGCTCATGCCTGTAATCCCAGCACTTTGGGAAGCTGAGGTGGAAGAATCACTTGAGGTCAGGGGTTCGAGATCAGCCTGGCCAACACGGCAAAACCCCGCCTCTACTAAAAATACAAAAAAAAAAAAAAAATTAGCCAGGCATAGTGGTATGTGCCTGTAATCCCAGCTGCTCGTGAGGCTGAGTTGAGAGAATCACTTGAACCCGGGAGGCAGAGCTTGCAGTGAGGCGAGATCGTGCCACTGCACTCCAGCCTGGGCGACAGAGCAGGACTCTATCTCAAAAAAAAAAAAATTTAAAAAAGTTATACTTGTAGCTTCCAGGAGACCATGTTACCTCCAGGCTGGGCAGAGGAGACGGAGAGGGGAATGGAGCAGTCAAGAGGTATTTTCCTCTTTGGCGCCTCGTCCCAGGGTCTGCCTCCTCCCCCACGCTCCTCACAGAATCCAGGGAGTGTCCTGGCTCAGACTTTTTCCTGCCCCTCACATGCCACCACAGCTTCAGCTGACATTCCATGGCATCTTTAGCCACTCCCTGCAGGCAGCATCCCGTTCCTCCATGGGACCACGCAGGAGGGGGACTTGTGTGCCCACATCCAACAAAACTACCAACCTCTGCATCCCTCTCCTCCCTGAAGTTCCCCAGGATATTTGGATGAGTGTGTAGGGCCTTTGGTTCCCCCTTGGGAACAGAGACCTTGACCTCCTCCCTAACCCTCACAGTATCTGAGGCCAGGCTGGAGGAGCATCCGTGAATCAGGGAGACGCAGAGAAAATATCTCCGTGCCACTGTGCAAGACCGACTTACTTTCAGGTTTGAGCAGCATGGCAGATGCCTGCGGCTCAACCACGGACGTGTGTGGCCCGGCGTTGGACCCCACACAGCTATAGGAAACACTTAACCCTTTCTCGTCCCAGCTGGAGGAGAAAGCAACCAACAAATGAACTTCTAATCTTTTCAGGCTCATACCAAGCCCAGTATCAGCTGTGGGAACTCCAAGACCTTTTCTCCCCCAACCGGAGAAGAAAACAAACCCCAAATATGCCATTTAGGCTTTGTGTTGTAACCTCACATCCCAGCATCCAGCGTTCATCTACTTCCCAACCCCTTGCTAATTAACAGACAACAAAGTGGGGGGCCACGTACCCCCATATCCCTATGCGGACCATACGATTTGGCCAATACATCTGCTACTAATTCCCATGGAGCTCTCTCAAGTTCTCACCAGTCCAGAGGACCCCGCCTTTCTCTTTCAGTGGCTACCCTGTTTACCAGCTAATCCGTTAACTTGCCAGGTTTACATGCATGTTTGGGCAGAAAGGCACAAGATCCCTGGGCTAGACAAACAAGACATTTATTGCCCAGAGCAAAGGAGCCCAGAAGCGGCATCTCCACACCAGTTCCCCAGCCCCGATGCCCGCAGTGATGTGGCCAAACTAGGTTGTTCCCCACACATGCAGAGGGTTCACCCCGGAGAGGAGCCCCAAATTATGAGACCTGGGGCTTATACAGGTTGGCTGGCTTATCTGCCCACTGGCCCCTCCTGACGCGGAGACCTTCTCTCGACTCTAGAAGAAAACAAATCCTCTCCTAGGTTGATTCATCAGGAATGTAAGTGAATGTCTTGCTACTCCATTAGTTTGCCAGTGCCCTTTGCTCAGAGGGCCAGGACTGACCATGCAGAACTGTGAAATATTCATGGAGATCAGTCAGTTGTCTCCCAACAACTGACTGATCTAAATGCTTCTTTTAGGAGGAACGTGTTTCTAGCTTTCAGATGGAGTGGAAGGAGCAGAAAGAGGCCACGTATTCCTGGGAAGGGCTTCTGCAGAAGCTGAGTGTAGGGAGTCACCCAGTGACAGCTCCACGGACAGATGGAAGCTGCTAGAGGGACCTCAGGAGAATGGAATGGCCCAGGCTGGAAATGGGTTGGACTCTGAGACCAAGGTGATTGCTAGTCCTCTTTCTTGCGGGGAAGGAATTGCAACCTGCGTGGGTAGAGGTCCCCATGTGGCCTCCCCCGTGGGGCAGGCGGGAGTGGTCCCTGCACCCAGTGTTACCCACAGAGCCACAGGACACTGAACCACTCTCCAGGTGAGCTGAGGCTGCGGAGCCTGGCGGCCATCTGGACCATGTGGCTAACAAGTCACCTCTGCCTCCTGGGACAGAAAATGCCCTCAGGGACGTTCTCCACTCTGCCCTACAGGAGCAGGGCTCCCAGAGCTGGGCAGCCTGGGTTCATATCCCAGCTGTGTTTTGCCAGTTTTGTGACCTTGGGCGAATTTCCGCCTCTGTGCCAGTCAAGTGGGCAATGGCAGTGCCACTCAGGCTGTCTGAGTCCCTGAAGCACCTTGGACACTATTTGGTACCCAGAACCCAACAGCCCAGTGGCTGTGAAGAACGATGGACCTGCCTCAGCTGCTCAACCCCAAAGGCACTGCTCAAATCCCAGCCAGCTCTCCACACACTCGACCACCACATCCCCTCTGCCCTGTTCCTCCCAGAAGGAACAAAATCAGCTGTTTCCATCCGCCAGGGTTGCTGCCACAATGCGCCACACACTGGGGGCTCAAGCAGCAGGAGTCTGTCCTCTCCCAGGCCTGAGGCCAGAAGCCTGAGGTTCAGGCACGTGCAGGGCTGCTACCTCCTGAGGCAGGAGGGATAGGCTGTCCCGGGCCCCTCTCCAGCTCCTAGGCTGCTGGCAACAGCAGCACTACCCGGCTCATAGAGGCATCGCCACGGTTTCTGCCTCTATCTTCACCCGGCACCTTCCCTGTGTGTGAGGTGTGTGTGTGCGTGTGTGTGATGTGTTGTGTGTGGTGTGTTGTGAGTTGTGTATTGTGTGTACGTATGTGTTGTGTGTTGCATGTGTGGTGTATGTTGTTTTTGTTGTGTGTGGTGTGTTCATGTGGTGTGTGGTGTGTGTATGTGTGTGGTGGGTGTGGTGTGTGGTGAGTTGTGTGTTGTGAGTTGTGTATTGTGTACGTGTGTTGTGTGTGTTGCATGTGTATTGTGTGTATGGTGTATGTGGTCTGTGATGTGTGTGGTGTGTGATGTGTTCGTGTGATGTGTGTGATGTGTGTGTGTGTGTGGTGTGTGGTGTGTGTGGTGTATGTGGTATGCAGTGTGTGTGGTGGGTGTGGTGTGTGTGGTACGTAGTGTGTGTGGTGTGTATTGTGTATGGTGTGTTCGTGTGGTGTGTGTGTGGTGTTTGTGGTGTGGTGTGTTTGTGTGTTGTGTTGTGTATTGTGTCTACGTGTGTATTGTGCTGAGTTGTGTGTAGTTGTGTTGTGTGTTGCATGTGTGCTGTATGTCTTGTGCTTGGGTGTATTGTGTGTGGTGTGTTCATTGTTGTGTGTTGTGTATGTGGTGTGTGGTGTATGTGATGTGTGGTGCATGTGTGGTGTGTTTGTTGTGTGTGGTATGCTGTTTTGTGTTTGTTGTGGTGTGTTGCATATGGTGTGTGTTGTGTGGTGTGAGTTGTGTATTGTGTGTGGTGTGTGTGACGTGTGTGGTGAGTTGTGTGATGTGTTGTGAGTGGTGTATTGTGTGTAGTGTGGTGTATTGTTGCATTTGTTGTGTGTATTGTGTGTTGCATGTGTTTTGTATATAGTGTGTGTGGGGTGTGTGTGGTGTGTTTGTGTATTGTATGTAGTGTGTTGTGTATGTTGCATGTGTGTGGTGTATGTGTTGTTTGTGTATTGTGTGTGGTGTGGTGAGTTGTGTGTTGTGAGCTCTGTATTATGTGTATTGTTTGTTGTCTGCTGTGTGTGGTGTGTGTTGTGTTTGTTGTGTGTATTGTGTGGTGTGTGATGTGTTGTATGTTATGTGTATGTTGTGTGTGTGTTGTGTGTTCGTGTTCTGTGTGTATCTCCAAATCTCCTCCTCACATAAGGACCCCACCCCACCGGTTTCGGGCCCACTCTAAGGGCTTCATCTTAACTTGCTTGCCTCTGAAAGGCAGTTTCCAAATGAGGTCACGCCCATGGGTCCTGGGGGTTAGGACCTTCCACACATAGATGTGGGGGACACAACCCATGCTCGTGTGTACATCTCTTGCTCCCAACCCATGCTCGTGTGTCCATCTCTTGCTCCCTGCTGTCCCAGTCCTTTGTACAGTTTTTAGGACACAGACGGCTCTTCCTGGCTGCAGCTTCTGGGGGAGGGGGTCTAGCAGAGCAGGGGCTGGGGAGGGCCGGTGATGGGCCTGTCCAGCCACCTCTGAAGCCAGGAGATCCAGACACATCACAAGTGAAGCCCAGGTGGGCTCGCCCCCTGCCAGCACACGGACTGGCAGCCAAAGCCACTACAGCTTCCGCACATCTGCCGAGGAGGAGCAGGGCAGAAGCTAAGTTCCCAAATTGTCGTGGCTCTAATTTCTATCACCAAGAAAAACAAAACCACCAGTCACTGCTCCCTCGTTATTCTCTCTCTGCTCACTGTATTTTTCTCTGGTTCTTGGTAATTACCCACTGTGCCAGGAATTGCACCAGAGAGCAGCCCTTCGGACCCCAGGGACTCGCAGCTGGGCCAAGCATGACCCCAAAACCGAGCAGACCCACTGGTGGAGCCAGGAGTGGGTTCCCCTCAGGCCTGCGGGCCGAGACCACAGACAGGGATTTGGAGAGGTCCCTGGCTGTAGAGCCAGATGTACTGTTGGTGGGAACTTAATAAACTGAAGCATGAAATATTTATCCACTTACACCAGCTTAAGTAATTTAAGTTTGTTAGAAATCAACATCATGTTTTCATATTTAATGAGCCTTCTGTGAAGCAGCCTCTTCTGTCGCTGGCAGGTGTTGGGGGCAGGAGCTTCCACAGCCAAATGCAATTTTAATCTCCCTCCACAAACAATGCTGAATAATGCACCAAGTGTGCGAGGGCTTTGCCTGAGGCTGCGGGGAAGGTTGGGCCCTTTAGCCCAGGCAAGCCCGGCATTTGCCACAGAGGTTCAGAGTCTGGTGCCTCCTCCCTGGTCCCCTGTTCTCTCTGAACACAGAAGGATGCTGGATGTCTATGAAGCGGAGTTCACAGGGCTGTGGCCAGCTGAATCATGACCCCAAAGACGTTAATTCTGTGTGTCAACTTAACTGGGCAAGGATGTCCAGATAGTTGGTAAGGCCTCATTTCTGGGTGTGCGTAGGAGGGCGTTTCTGGGTGTGTGTAGGAGGGCGTTTCTGGGTGTGTAGGAGGGCGTTTCTGGGTGTGTGTAGGAGGGCGTTTCTGGGTGTGTGTAGGAGGGTGTTTCTGGGTGTGTGTAGGAGAGCGTTTCTGGGTGTGTAGGAGGGCGTTTCTGGGTGTGCGTAGGAGGGCGTTTCTGGGTGTGTGTAGGAGGGTGTTTCTGGGTGTGTGTAGGAGGGTGTTTCTGGAAGACATTAGCTTTTGAATCAGTGGACCGAGTGCAGAAGACCTGCCCTCACCCATGTGGGCAGCATCCAATCCACTGAGGCCCTGAGTAGAACACAAAGGCAGAGGAAGGGGGAATCAGTTCTCTCCTTGAACGGAAACATCCATCTTCCGCTGGTCCCAGACATCACAGCTCCTGGTCGGGCCTTCAGACTTGGGGACAGCGGCCCCCACAGATCTCAGGCTTCGAGTCTTGGACTCACTACCCAGCTTCCCTGGAGATCCTGAAGAACTACAAACCACAGATCATGGGACTTCTCCGCCTCCATCATCATGCGGGCCAGCTCTCATACCAAATCTCCTCTTATGTGTCCAGACAGAGAGAGAGAGAGACAGACTGATTGACTGATTACATAGATGATAGATAAATAGACTGATTGACTGATTAGATAGACTGATTGATTAGATATAGACTGATTGATTAGATAGACTGATTGATTAGATAGATGATAAATAGACTGATTGGATAGATGATAGACTGATTGATTAGATAGGTGATAAATAGATCCACATAGACAGACTGATTAGATAGACTAATTAGAAGATAGATAGATATAGATAGATCCAGATAGAGACAGATAGACTGATTAGATAGATGATAGATAGATGGTAGATCCAGATAGATACACAGATAGACTAATTGATTAGATAGATAGTAGATAGATAAGATAGTTAGATTGATTAGATAGAAGATGAGAGATAGATGGACCAATTGACTAGATGACAGATTAGAGATAGAATGACCGATTGACTAGATGACAGATTAGATTACATACATAGATAAGATAAATTGATTGATATATTAAGTAGATTGGCTGATTAGATACATGATAGATGATATATTAGATAGATAAAGATAGATTACATAGATAATGATTGATAGATGGGAGGATGAATGGATGGATGAATAGATGGATGTATGGACGGAAGGATGGTTGGATGGATGGATGGATGGATAGATGATAGATATATACATACATAGATACATAGACAGGTAAGACAGATTACATAGATAATTACAGATAGAAGGGTGGATGCATGGATGGATAGACAGATGACAGACAGACAGATAATAGAGGTGTATGGAGATACAAACATATATACTCTGTTGGTTCTATTTCTTTGGAGAACTTTGACTAATAAAGGAAGATTTTCCTGGATTGTCTGGGTGGGTCCAACGTGGTCCCCAAGCATCCTTCTGAGGATGAGGCAGGGGGCAGAGTGTGAGAGAAGAGGCCGCATGCTGGCTTTGCAGATGAAGGAAGGAGCCGTGGGCGTGCAGGCAGCCTGGAGAAGCTGCAAAAGGGAAGGAAACTGATTGTCCCTTGGTCTCCAGAAGGAAAAGGCCCTGAGGACCCATTTCAGACTTCTGACCTGCAGACCACAGGAGGACAGATATGTGTGACTTGCAGCCACTGAGTTGCTGGTGATTTATTTTGGCAGGAATGAGGGGAAATGAATGCAGTGACTTCTTTTCCAGCTTTTCCCCTAACCACTGGTCAACACTGGCCACACGGGTTCTCTACGAGGCCAGGCTTCAAATTCTTCCCCACGACTTCTTAGCTCTGTGGGTAAGTGGCTTGTCCTCTCAGTGCCCGAATTCACCTCCAAAATTACGACAACACAGCATTCTCTGTGAAGGGCGCCCTGGAGCTGCAAGAGCCCTCCAGTCAGGGCTGCATGAGGATGGCACACATTACTACGTTAGACATGGAAGGCACTGGCCACGGTGGCTGCACAGAGGACACTCAGGCCACAGGAGAGCCGCTCCACAGTCGCATGACCCTGTGTCAGGGGAAAGATAAGCTAGATAAAAGCAGCTCCCACATCCCAGGCAGGAAAACCTAAGGCTGAAGGGTGTGGACCTGGTGCTGAGTGAAGGGAGGCTTTGGGCTGGCAAAGTCATACCTGGGACTCGTGTGACATAACAACCTTGGGGGGACAGAAAGAAGGCAGAGATGCCTCCCCCTCCCGATCACAGCACCCACCTCAGAGAAGAGAGCCAAGCTCCCCAGGAAATTCCAATTCCTGCATCCAGCATTCTGTGTGCCGGCAGAGACATGGCCCTGACTGAGCCCTGGCGGGGACACCAGGAATGAAAATCAACCCTTGCCCTCCAGAAGACCAAAGCCTGGATGCAGGAAAAGCCTTGAGCAACGTACCAAGATCACGTGTACAACAGGCACTCCTTCCCAAAGCAGGCCCAGGTAGGGAGGTGGAGCAGATCCCCCCTCCCCAGAGGGCTGGGACAGGTTTCCCAAAAGAGACAGTGATGGAGATGGGCTTGGTGAGCATCAAGCACCTTCGAGGTACATGGCACCTGGTTACAAGCTGTTGGGACTTAGGAAAGGTCTCCAGATGGTCCCAGCTAAGAAAGGCATTTGTCATCTGGTTGGAGGGAGATGTTGCACAAACCACTATGAGTCAGGAGATGAGTGAGCAGGTGCTCAGGGCCACCCAGGGTGGCAGGGCTGGAGGGAGGGATGGAGCAGATTCAGAGGCCCTTTAGGAAGCATGCAGACACAATTTATGCGGCAGCTGAATTGCTGATGGGCCAGGAGGGGACGGAGTGGCAAGGGACTCCTCTGGCCCTGGTTGGGGTGTCTGGGAGAACAGAGCACCCTCAGCCAGGGGAAGGGTGCGGCCAGGGCCAGGGCCAGGGCCAGGGTCAGGGCCAGGGAGTGCAGCCGGGAAGCCGGTATGAAGCTGTGGACTTCGGAGGCAGGCAGCACGCTGGGAAGACAGTTTTCATTAAGAACAAACCAGACAGAGGCTGCCAAGTGGCTGAGACCCCCGCGAAAGAGCAGACCACATCCCTCCTGCTGGCTCAGAACAGAAGCCTCCCCATTCCCTGTTCTTCTCCCGGGTGCTGACAGCTGGAGGAGTTACCTGTCATTCTCCCGCCCACACTGGCAGGGAAGGCCAGGCACGGGGGCGCTGCTTAGCAAAGCATCGGGAGGATTTGCAGGGGCACCTCCCTGGCGGGGGTGGGTGCATGTGAGTTAAGACCATCGCTGGGCACGGAGGCAGGGACCCTGGGAAGGAGGAAGGAGGCCACGGGGTTAGGTCCTCGCATGAATCCACCAGGGTGGGCTCCCCACCTTGGCCTGGAGGTCCGCCTCTCCAGCACAAAGCCCTTAGGAGGGCCAACCTCAAAGGGGCGCCATCAGGAAGCCCATCCATGGCTCAGCCGGCGCTGTCAGAGTGTCTGTAATGACTTCAAACTTTTTCTTAATCCCTCAGACTCTGCAAGTGTCTTACATAATCCTTCCGTCTGTCACCGGGGAAGCATGGAGTGCAATGAAAAGGACTCTCCCCGAATGACCTGGGACCCCGTGCCAGCTGAGACATGGGCTCCCCTTCTCCCAACAAACAGACTCCACCCAGGTTAGGGGGGCCACAAACCCCACAGGCCTGGGGCCTCAAATGCGGGGCCACTGTCATTTCCGGACACCACCTAGTGCTGAAAAAACGACCAAGCTGATTTCTCCCATGCCCCCATGGGAAGTTGGAATGGCAGGGTTGGTGCCATCTCCCTTCTGGGAACCAGGCCCACCCGGCACACCCCTCTGTCCACGGCTTGACCCCAGACCTGTGTCTGTTTCTCGTTCCTCCTGTGAGGTCCACCCACGGACCCACATTGTGTGATGTCGAGGAATTGGGCCCAGACCCTGGTGTGTCACTGGGGAGCATGAGGAGTGGGGAAGCAGAAGCATCAGGAGGATTAGCAAAGCATCAGGAGGATTTGCAGGGGCACCTCCCTGGCAGGGGTGGGACCCAACAGGCCCCAGGGCTACGATCCAGAGAAGGTGCAGGACTATGTGTCCTGGAGGCTGCTGGTGCCGAGGGCCAGGGCCTGGGGTAAGCTGCTTAACCCCTTCGTGCCTCACTTTCCTCACGACAAGGGCCGGCCATGTGTGAGCCCTGGTGCGTGCCAGACACAGTTCCAGGCGCTTCACGGCCTCTGCTCCTTTCCCCTGGAAGGGCCTTTGGAGGCAGAGCCAGCGTTACCCTGATTTAGTTGATTAGGGAGCCGGGCCACGGGTCATCCCAGGTCCCCAGGGAGCCAGTGGCAAAAATGGGACTTGAGTGGTAACGTCTGGCTGCACTGCCTCTCAGAACAGCAGTGATGACTCCACGGGTCCCTGCAAAGATTCAAGGAGATTAAAGGGTGCAGAAGGCCTGGAATCATGGCTTAACAGGTCAAGTTCCGGATAAAACTCCAGTACAGCTACCATGGGAAGGATAAAGGATGGAAGGAGGCATCTCCAGATACAGCGAATCTGGTAATGGATGGAAATGAATTGAGAACCAGCACGCCGCCGTTTTGCAGTGCCCAGTAGGTGAATGGATCACGGCTGTCCTGTTGGTTTCTGTGACCAAGTCCCACAGATGGGGAGACTTAGAACCACAGAAAGGTATTCTCGCGAAGTCCTAGAGGCCAGAAGTCAAACCCAGGTGTCGGCAGGACTGGCTCCTTCCAGAGGTTCTAAGGGAGAATCTGTCTCCCAGCCTCCAGTGTCATCAGTCACCCATCCTTGGCATTCCTGGGCTCATGGAGGCACCACCCTGACCTCCGCCTTGACCTCGCCCTGATCTCCACCGTGACCTCCGCCTTCACGTGGCATTCTCCCTGTGCGTGCGTCACTGCGTCTTCTACGTGTCCAAATTTGCCTCTTGTAAGGACACCAGCGACTGGCTTAGGGCCCAGCCTAACCAAGTATGATCTCATTAACTTGAGTGTATCTGCAAAAACCTGATGCCCAAATAAGAGCCTGTTCACAGGTACCAGGGGTTTGGACTTGGCATCTCTTTTTAGGGGACACAGTTACACCCACTAGGGCCACTACCATCAAAAAAGAGTGAACCAGACATTATCACACGCCTCCTGACGACAGAAACCAGCACCATCTGCAATCCTGTCAAAAGTGTGGGCCGGGCGCGGTGGCTCACGCCTGTAATCCCAGCACTTTGGGAGACCGAGGCAGGTGGATCACGAGGTCAGGAGATCAAGACCATCCTCACTAACGTGGTGAAACCCTGTCTCTACTAAAAATGCAAAAAATTAGCCAGGCATGGTGGCGGGTGCCTGTAGTCCCAGCTACACGGGAGGCGGAGGCAGGAGAATGATGTGAACCCTGGAGGCGGAGCTTGCAGGGAGCCGAGATCGTGCCACTGCACTCCAGCGTAGGAGACAGAGCGAGACTCCGTCTAAAAAAAAAAGGACCAAAGTGAGACAGGAGAACAGGGTCTAGAGGCAGGGCACCTAAGACTGCTTTGCACTGACTTTCTAGAAGTGAATCAAAAGGAAAACCCCAACTTTCCACACCCAAGTAATGAGAGAACAAAAGCTCCTCCCTTTGCCACCACCCCACTTGCTGCATCACAGATGAGAAATGGAAAGTAGCTCTGATTGGTCGCCTCCTGCAACCAACCAGACTGGTCATTGGTCTAGTCTTCATTTGCATATGAGTATAACTTTGTAACTTCACTTCAGCCTCTGATTGGTCCCCTCCCACAACCAATCAGGTGTTTGCATAGCGTGTAACTTTGTAACTTCACTTCAGCCTCTAGTTGGTTGCCTTGTGCAACCAATCAGACTGGTTGCAGGTCCCTGCTTCATTTACACACGGTGTAAACCAGGTAACCAATGGGAAACCTCTCAAGGCTATTTAAACCCCAGAAAATTCTGTAACCAGCACTCTCGAGTGACTTTCTGGAGCCTGCTCCCACTCTGTGAAGTGTACTTTCATTTCAGTAAATCTGTGCTTCCATTGCTTCATTCTTTCATCACTTTGTTTGTTCATTTCGCCTAATCCTCTGTTCAAAACGGCCAAGAACCTGGACGACTCATAGTCAAGACTCTCTACTGGTAATGAAAGCAGAGTCCAATGCAGC
This sequence comes from Trachypithecus francoisi, assembly GCF_009764315.1. Classification (NCBI taxonomy): domain Eukaryota; kingdom Metazoa; phylum Chordata; class Mammalia; order Primates; family Cercopithecidae; genus Trachypithecus; species Trachypithecus francoisi. The sequence goes on along the minus strand of NW_022681446.1, from coordinate 588,120 downwards.
CTCTGGTGCCAGCTACCCCTTCCCAGGAAGTGCCAAGGACAGAGGAGCATGCTAGCACCTCGCAGGGGCCTCAGCAAAGCCTCAAGGATGGCATCTCTACAGCCGGATGTGGGGCTCATCATCAGATAAAGCTTGAGGAAAAGAAAGTAGTGGGCAAGAAACCAAGTTCCATTTCTCAATGTGGGTGGTGGTTTTGGGGATGTCTGCCTTATCATAATCCATTAAGTCAAACATTTGTTGGTATAGTTTTCCGTGTGTGTGTTTTACTTACAATGAAAAGATTTCAAAAGTGAACTAGGGAACTGGTTTTCTCAAGGAAGGAAAAGGGAAGAAAAAGAATAAAAACATAAAAAACATTTTTAAGCTAACTATTGTAATTATTATTAAAAATTATCATCTTCACCATCAGCCTTCTACCCTTTCACACATATTTTCAAAGAGCTCCAAGTGCCCAGCACTGTGCTGTATGCCAAGAATTCAATGACGAAAAAAACAGGTGCCCTCGTGACACTTACCACCTGGCACAGGTGGGTGGTGAGCAGGGAACAATTTGTCCACACGAGAACCACACAAGTGACCACATTATGCCAGCGCAAGCAGCATGATGGTGAAAAGCGGACCCTGAGTCTGGATATTGAACCAGAAGAGTCTCCATTTCCACTGATGACAGAATGGCTCTTGCATCTGTCTGAAGGATGGGGCTAAACACTAGGAAGAATTAAAAATAGTAACAGTGCCGCCGCCAGCCTCTGCTGATCCACAGCCGTGGCGCAGGCCCTCTACGAAGGGCCTGACGTGGACATCTCATTTAATTCTCATAACAATCCCTGTTGCACATACGGGAAAAAAAAAAAAAAACAGCAAGAACTGCTAGCTGATGTCATGAGACATTTTTTAATTGATGTTTGAAGTGCTCATTTTAATGAGTTTTGACAACTGTATACACCCATGTAATCACCACCCAAAAGAAGAGGTAAAGCTGGATTTTTTCAGCTCCAGAAAGGTTTCTGAGTCCCCATTCCAGTCCATCACCTCCCCGTCGGAGGCCAGGGCTTGCATGTTGAGAAATGATGGAGGCAGCTTTAAGAGGCCTTTCTGTCATAATCTGGCTGCACCTTTCCCTAAAGCAGGGGCCGGGGCTGGGCGCAGTGGCTCATGTCTGTAATCCCAGCATTTTGGGAGGCCAAGGCGGGCAATCACTTGAGCCCAGGAGTTCAAGACCAGTCTGGGCAACATGATGAAACCTCATCTCTACAAAAAATACAAAAATTAGCCATGTGTGGTGGTGGCATGCACCTGTATCCTCAGCTATGTAGTGGCTGAGGGGTAGGGATCACTTGAGCCCAGGACATCGAGGCTGCAGTGAAATATGATTGTGTCACTGCACTCTAGCCAGGGTGGCAGAGAAGAAGAGAGGGAGAGAAAAAGAGAAAGAAGGAGGGAGGGAGGGAGGGAGGGAAGGAGGGAGGAGGGAAGGAGGGAGGGAAGGAGGGAGGGAGGGAGGGAGGGAGGGAGGGAAGGAGGGAAGAGGGAAGGAGGGAAGAAGGGAAGGAGGGAAGGAGGGAAGGAGGGAAGAAGGGAAGGAGGGAAGAAGGAAGGAGGGAGGGAGGGAAGGAGGGAGGGAGGGAGGGAGGGAGGGAGGGAGGGAGGTGAGAAAAAGACAGGAAGGGGGGGAGGGAGGGAGGGAAGACAAAGGGAGGGAGGAAGAGAGGGAGGAAAGAAGGAAGGAAGGGAGAGAGGGACGGGAGGGAAGGAAGGGAGACAGGGAGGGAGGGAGAGAGGGAGGGAAGGAAGGAAGGAAGGAAGGAAGGAAGGTGGGAAGGAGGGAAGGAGGGAAGGAGGGAAGGAAGGAAAGAAGGAAGGGCGAACTGGTTGCTATTTCCAATGCCCTTGGAACTTCAGTACCTATTGTCAGCCTGAAACCTGCAGAACGGAGCAGGGGAAAGTACCAGCCAGTGAACACCTGGGGATGGAGGCACGGGTAGCCGTGACATGTAGATATGCAGAGTGCACCCAGCCGGCCCAGAGACCAAGACAGCCCAGGGCTGCAGGGTGGGGGAAGATACCTAGAGCAAGTCCTGGAAATGGAGCTGGTCCTGCGTGGTTAAAGTGCCTCAGGGACTGGACAACTGGGCATTTTTATCACTCCATGGAACTGGGGGCAGCCCCTTGTTGTGATGGGAGGTAGCTTGCATTGGGTCTTTCCCCACAGGCCTCCTGATCCCTGGGATGTGAGTAGCCACTGTTGCCGATGCTCACTACCCTAGGCTCCCTGATGTCCCAGACACCTTGCCAACCTGAGCCTTCATCACCAGGCAAAGAGAGAGTGTGGATGTCTCAGGGGACGGCCTGTGTGTCCACTCACGAAGGAGCATTTCCCGGAGCAGGGCAAAGCATCCCCTTCCACCACCACTGTCCTTGAGAAAGGGAGAGGTCCAGACGTGGATGACTTCCGGCCCCTATCTGGAAAAGGGAAAAGACCGTCCCTGCAACAGCAGCTGGCACTGTGGGCTGGGGTTAAATGGCAGCATTTGCGGGCCTCCACGGGTGGCCTTCCTGGCACACAAAGGTTTCCTCCGAACCAAGCAGGAGACCCACGTGAGCAGTGAAGCCACAAACAGCACTGGGGAGGGCGAGCCCTTTGTAGCTGGTGAACTGCCAACAGAGGTCCAGAGGTGGGGGTGTCCTGCTGGAGGAATGAGATGCCCGCAGACACCCTGTCCTCCAGCGCTGCTCAGAACAGCCCTCTGCCTGGCAAGTCCGGAGGTGGTGATCCTGGAAATAAATCCCCTACGCTATCAACCCGGGAGGGCTCTCGGTCTTCTCTGTCTGGTCACGACCTGCCATCACTCCAGCATTCAGGGCCATCTGCAGCCAGTATTTTGGATGAGAATTTGACCTGGAATTACCTCAAGAGTTTCCTGGGAACTCTGCTGCGTGAACACAGTGAAGCACCTCTGCAGGTTGTTTTTCGTCCCCCATGAGCAGAAACACATGAGCTTATTCCAAAAATAAGGAGGTTACACATGCTGACTCCCCACCCCCAGGCAAAGACTCCTGTGTAATCCAGGTGCTTTCCGTGGCTCCCTTGCAAGGCAGCTCTTCACCAAGAAAGCCTGCCTCAGAGACACGCCTGAGCCTGGCTCTGTGGGATGTGAGGCTCCATCATATTTAAAAAGGGGCCCTTTATTAGTCCGTTTTCACGCTGCGGATAAAGATATACCCGAAACTGGGCAATCTACTAAAGAAAGAGGTTTAATGGACTTACAGTTCCACGTGGCTGGGGAGGCCTCACAATCGCAGCGGAAGACAAGGAGGAGCAAGTCACATCTTACATGGATGGCAGCAGGCAAAAAGAGAGCTGATGCGGGGAAACTCCCCTTTATAAAACCATCAGATCTTGTGAGACTTATTCACTAGCATGAGAGCAGCACAGGAAAGACCTGCCCCCATGATTCAATTACTTCCCCCAGGGTCCCTCCCACAACACGTGGGAATTCAAGGTGAGATGTGGGTGGGGACACAGTCAAACCATATCAGGTCCCCTTTGGAATGCCAGTGTCCCCATTCACCTTTGCACCCTCCAACGTGGCCTAGCTAGCTCCAGAGAATGGATGACCGTAAGCGAGAGGAAAGGAGGGGAAGGAGAATTCAACCTGTTGAGCCCCTTCAATGAAAATATGCCCATCCTGGTGCCACGCGTGACACATGCCTTGTCACAGAAGCAGGCACAGTAGGCTTCGATGTCTTGGCACCCAGCACACACTTTCCCTACCCTGGAGACCTCCCATGCCCTTCTGGCAGTGGTGTGACCTCAGGATGGAGCCGACTCCACCCAGCTCCAGGGCAAGCCTGACCCATCAACTCTGGCAGTCCCCTGGCACCAACGGCAGGGCCCAGAACCTCATCAGAGAGCAGGGACCACAGACACACTCCCAGGTGGCTGGAATCTGGGAGGATACAGGCCCTGGGCTTCGGCCGTGTCTTGCCCCAATCTGGAACTCAAAACTGAAGCCCACAAGGTGACAAGAACCAGAGAGGGAGGCTAGACCCCAGGATTTGCAGTTATGAGGCCACACCCCGGGATTTGCAGTAACGCTAAGTCCTTTCTTTGGCTTCAGCCGATTAGGGTTGCTTCTCCTCATCACCTGCAACCCAGAGAGCTAGAATAGATACAGCCCCCCTGTCAGATAAGGGAACCAAGGCTCAGAGGGACCAGGCAATGCAATCAGGTTCATGCCACTATTTACCTGCAGAGCTGAGCTTAAAACTGGAACTCAGATCTGTCTGCATCTACCTAGAATAAAACATTCAGTTCATTAAAGGCAGAGACCATTATCTAATGGACCAGTAAGAAAGAATTTAAAATGCTGCCAATTAAACTGTAACACAATGCTTTCTTATTATCTATAACTTTATTTTAAAATTTGCCAACGTGGGAAGATCATTTGAGCTCAGGAGTTCAAGGCTGCAGTGAGCTGGGATTGCACTGCTGCATCCCAGCCTGGGCCACAGAGCAAGACCCTGTCTCTTAAAAATAAAATAAAATAAAATAAAATACTTTAAAAATTCTTACAGACTTAGAAGGGCTTTTTTTCTTTCTTTTTTTTTTTTTTGGCATCCTAATTTCCCTCACTATACACACACAAGAGAGGAAAACGTAAGTAAATCTCTGTTCTTTTTTTTTTTTTTTGAGACAAAGAGTCTCAAAATCTGTTGTCCAGGCTGGAGTGCAGTGGTGCACTCTCGGCTCACTGCAACCTCCGCCTCGCAGGTTCAAGCAATTCTCCTGCCTCAGCCTCCTGAGTAACTGGGATTACACACATGTGCCACCACGCCCAGCTAATTTTGTATTTTTAGTAGAGATAGGGTTTCACCATGTTGGCCAGGCTGGTCTCAAACTCCTGACCTCCAATGACCCACCCGCCTTGGCTTCCCTCCCAAAGTGCTGGGATTACAGGTGTGAGCCACCACACCCAGCCAATCTCTGTTATTTCTGAATGTCCTCACCATCAGAGCCCCTTCACCTGAGCACCCCCTGACTCATGGCGCTGATGTCCATGAGCCCCCATGCAGCGTCACCCTCTGGGTCGTCGTCAGGAGCCACGAGACAGGGCACTGCTGCTAAGAGGGGCCCACTGCTGTGTCTTCCAAGCTGATGACGCCCACTCCAAGTGTGAATGCTAGTCTCTTCTAGAACAAGTTGAGGGAGGGTTTTCTACAACAAGAACCCCTACTCCTTCCTCAGTTGGTCCGTACGTGGTTTGTGGACTGGGGTGTCAAGGCTGCAGTTGTCCACATGGCACCAGGAATAACCACCAAGTTCACGTGTGATTAGAGATTTCATATGCTGAGATTTTTTTTTTTTTTTTTTTTTTTTGAGGCGGAGTCTCGCTCTGTCGCCCAGGCTGGAGTGCAGTGGCCGGATCTCAGCTCTTTTATGCCATTCTCCTGCCTCAGCCTCCCAAGTAGCTGGGACTACAGGCACCCGCCACCTCACCCGATTAGTTTTTTTTTTTTTGTATTTTTAGTAGAGACAGGGTTTCACCGTGTTAGCCAGGATGGTCTCGATCTGACCTCGTGATCCGCTCGTCTCGGCCTCCCAAAGTGCTGGGATTACAGGCTTGAGCCACCGCGCCGGCCGAGATTTTTTTTTTTTTTTTTTTTTTTTTTGAGACGGAGTCTTGCTCTGCCGCCCAGGCTGGAGTGCAGTGGCGGCTCTCAGCTCACTGCAAGCTCCGCCTCCCGGGTTCACGCCATTCTCCTGTCTCAGCCTCCCGAGTAGCTGGGACTACAGGCGCCCGCCTTGTCGCCCGGCTAGTTTTTTGTATTTTTTAGTAGAAACGGGGTTTCACCGTATTAGCCAGGATGGTCTCGATCTCCTGACCTCGTGATCCGCCCGTCTCGGCCTCCCAAAGTGCTGGGATTACAGGCTTGAGCCACCGCGCCCGGCCCGAGATTGTTTTTTTAATTCACACGTGAGCAGACAACGGCAACTGCAGCCCGGATGCCGCACTTGCTGTCAGACGCATCCCAATTCAGAGACGCTGGGGTGGGAAAGGATGTGTGTCAGATTGTATGAAACAGATCAGAATGCGCACCCCGCTCTGGAGTTTGCAGAGCACTTACTCATTCATTAACTATCTCATTCGATTTTAAACACATCAATGAAAAGTATTTTTATCTGTATTTTACTGTAGGGATCAGAGATCCAGAAGCTATGCATTCCCTGGCCACATAGCTACCGCATGGCAGGGCCCAGATCCAAGCCCAAGCTTTCTGCCTCCAGAGTCGACATTCTGTTTAAAATCAGGGAAATACCAAGGTGGAGGAGAGAAAGTTGGTGGCTTTAAAATGCTATTTTTAAAACTATCTGTTGTCAAGGTCTTGAGGGGACCCAAATAACATCACCCTTCTTCCCACCCAACTTCTGGACCGAATAAGAAACAAGACAAATATGTCTGCAGATGGAGAACCAAAGTCTCTGTTGTTATGAGTGAGGCAAGGCAGGCTGTGCAGCTCTGCAGGAGAGTCAGGTGGGCTCCTGCCCCGGAGCAGACCAACTGGAGGCTGAGCGGGACAGACACACTCACCACCCCCTGCCTCACCCTGATCCAGCCGAGAGGGGACAAGGAAGAGATGGGATGCCTTCAGCACACAGCCTGGCATATTTTGTCTGAATCCACCTGGCAAGGGTGGACCACGGGCTGTCACCCACCAGGAAGTTCCCTGTGCCACCAAGGGAAGGAGGGAGGGCCAGGGCCACAATGTCCCACATGGGTGTCCTTCACTGGGAGAGAACATCAGGAGTGCACACTCAACACCCCCACCCAACCCCACACGGTTCCTCTTGGTTCTGGGGCTATCAGAAGGCTTCATCTCGGCAGAGCTGCTCTCCTGTTTGATGCGAACCCCGCCCGCGGCCTTAGGATGACACGGAGATGATGCCCAGAGCCTGCTGTGAAGCCAGGGAGGCTGAGACAGAGGAGCTGAGCTGCTCTGTGCAGCGACTGTCACGTGGTCCAGTCCAGATTCACTCAAGAAAGCAGTTACTCTATGGATTTCAGGAAAGGGGGTTCCATATGAGAACAAAGGGTTTTTACAACTGTGAGGGTGGCTGGGGGAGGCAGGTCTGGAGTGAGGATGGTCACTAACTCATCCACCTGAAGCCTGGGAGCAGGGAGGAAACCAGAGCGTTGGGAAAGTCCCAGGAACCGAGGCCACCTGTGTCCATCCCCCCCACACTGCACTTGGCACCGGTGCTAGGGAGGCACGGCGGAGCCACTGGGCCTGCTATAGCCACCGCATCAACAAAGCCATGGGGTGTGACCATCCTCACGGTGGCCACCAGTACCTCCCACACACCCCAGCTCCACTCGTCCTCCCCCAAACCTCACATGCATTCACCATCTGCCACCCCAACTCCCATCCCAGCAAGATAGGTTCTGGGACACGTAGCCTCCAGTCGTGGCAGGGACCGAAGAAGCTCTAGCCCTCCAGATGCGGTGAGAGACACAGGTGTCTGAATGTTCAGGAGAGAGGGGCACTCCAGCTGCAGGAACTGAGAGGGGTTGCTGGCTGGGGGTGTGGACAGAAATCCCATGGAGGGCCCCGGGTGGAGGAGGGACCAACGACTGTGCAGAATGGTGGGAGTCAAAGTTCCTCTTAAATCTCTTCCCTTTCTGGGGCATTCAGGAGTCAAGGGACTGAAGGGTGGCCATCGCAGAGCCAGGTGGGGTGTTGGGAGCGCCGAGGGAGGATGCTGACATGGCCACTCAGAGCAGGGCTGAGGGCCATAGCCAGTGCTGCCCTGGGGAAACGGTAAGCCCCCCAGGGGTCAGACAAAGTAGGATGATGGCATCCAGAGGACAGTCCCAGAGGACAGGCGCGGGGTGCACGTTAGGTTTTCCTGGGGACGGCGAGGCCACGGTGACACAGCCATCACTGACGTGGTCCAAGAACCCAAACACTGACTCCAGCAAACAGCGAGGTCAATACCTGTGCTCACCCACATTCCTGGATGTCACCACGAAGGGCTCAGCCAAGTCCACGGGGGTGCTCTCGAGCCCTCGGTGGCTGCAGGGGCCATAGGTCTTGGCTGGTTCTCACGTCCAGCAGCATCGCCGCACAGACCCCTGGCTTTCCTGCCAGGGATGGTTTCACATCAGGATGCTGAGAGCCACAGCCCTGCCCCAGCACTGCCAGCCCCTCCTTCAGCCTCAGGTGCTGGGACCAACCTTGCTGTGTGTGTTTGTGCTGTTCATTTCCATCTCCCCAGTGAGACCCTGGCCTTCATGACACATTCGGGCAGCTGCATTCACTGCTGAGACCCCCAGAGTCTACCTCAATATCAGCACATAATAGACACTCAGTAAAAACCTGAAGAACACGCTGGGAGCGGCAGCTACGCCTGGAATCCCAGCACTGTGGGAGGCCGAGGCAGGTGGATCACTTGAGGCCAGGAGTTTGAGACCAGCCTGGCCACATGGTGAAACCCCATCTCAACCAAAAATATAAAAAATTAGCCAAGTGTGGTGGTGCATGCTTATAATCCCAGCTACTTGGGTGGCTGAGGCAGGAGAACCTGGGAGGCGGAGGTTACAGTGAGCTGAGATCGTGCCATTGCACTCCAGCCTGGGCAACACAGTGAGACTCCATCTCAAAAAAAAAAAAAAAAAAAAAACTTGATCAGATGGATGACCAATACTTCAAGTGGTTTCTAGCCCAAACCTGTCCAGTCAAGGCCCCAAACAAGAACCTTCTGGTTTCATTAACACTAGGTTTGGCTAATGGCAACAGTAGCCAAACCTAATATTGATACAATTTTACTTTCGGGCCTTTCCCTAAATGGAAAAAAAAAAAAAAGTATTATCATTTGTCAGTGTCTTTCAAATGCTTGGAAGAGAGAGGGCGACCTGTGGACCTGGGCTTGGCCTGCCTGAGCATCCCTGGGAGGAGGCATCCTCACCAGGTCTCCAGGAAGGGGAGGGGATTACAGCACCCCCCGAGTCCAGAGGACCCCCAGAAAGCACATCCAGCCACCCTCCATCCACACCGACCCAGTGGCCTCATCCAGACACCAACAGGCCGTGTCCTTTCAAGGTACCAGTGCAACTGGGCCTGGGGGCTTGAAGGTCAGAGGTCAGGGGTCAGTTGAGACCAGATAGGAGATTGTGTCAAACTCCAGAGAGATGGGGTGACCCCCTCACTGCCTCCTGTAGCCCCCAGGCTGCTTCCCGAAAAGCAGGGCCCACCTGGGCTCACCGAGCCCCCAGTGCAGTACGAGGGCAGAGGCTTGAGCAGAAGCCCACCAGGGTCTGGTCGCCAGACAAACCCAGTCCTGGTGAGGTCAGAGGCAGGTTCAAGGAGGAGGCCTGAGGCAGGAACAGAAATGTCGACCAGGGTGTTGGTGGGGGCGACGCCGAAACCCACGTCTGCCTCCAAGAGCAAGAAGCTCAGCCTCTCTCTCCCTAGGCCTCTCCTTCAGCCTCGTGCAGTTCCAGCCCACAGAGCTGTGGACAGCTGCGGCAGACACAACAGAAGCAGCCAGCCGGCGTGTGGCCTGCACATCTCAGGGGCTCAGCAGGTGGCACGGCTGTGATTGTGAGGGGTGTGGCCATGTGTGAGGATGACCTGCACCAAGGCTGGCTGAGGCTCTGCTCCTAGGAGATGAGGTTGTGGACAGGCGGTCTGCTTGAGGGGAGCCCAAATGCCAGCCCAGGGTGGTGGACCCCTCAGTCAGCCCAGGTCAGGCCCGGGTTGCACACCCCCGGAAGCCACAGCTTCATTCCCGTGGGCTTGGCTGTACCCACTTGATGCCAGGCCCCAGCAGCACCAGGTAGCAGCTCCCTGGACACGGGAAGACCATGCCTGCATCTGTGTTAGCGCTGGCTGTGGGGGCCCAGCGACCTGTCTGACCCCATGGCCAGCAGCTGGCCCTGGGGAGAGCAGGGCCTTCAGGACGGCACTCCCAGGCCTCACTTTCTTTAGGATCCGCTCGCTGCCAGACCTTCAGGGTGCAGTCTCTCCTCATAGGTCCTGTGGCGTCACAGCCGCTGAAAACCGTAGCCCCGTCAGGCTCAGGAGGGGCAGGAGGAGCCGGCAGCCACGTGGGCTTCACCCTGCTCCTGATGACAGGCACTGGCGCTCTCCGGACGGTGGTGCTGTGCTTGCCGGGTAGATCTGCTGGGTGGACCTGCCAGCCGGCACCGGTTTAATTCTCACTCCCCTTCCTTGCCCCGAAGACTTGGGATAAAGGCCCAAAGTGCATGCCCAGAGGGTGGCTGGAAACCCCCCAGCCCCAGCGATTGTGGGGACCACCCATGTTAAAGGAAGACGGGCCTCTTGGGAGAGCGCCAAGCACACATCCTCAGAAACCCTGAGGACCCGTCAGCCCCTCCCCAGGCCCCCCAGACACGCCGCCACAGCAAGATGAACTCGGCCAGTGGCGCCCGCTCTTCCCACTGGTCTGGAGGCGGTGGGTTCATGCCCAGATGCCAAGGCCCAGAAGCAGAGTGACGGACAAGGCCAGAGACAAAGGAAGAGAAAGGAGACGCTGGGGGAAGGGAGAGGGAATGAAAAGTATTTGGAATGGCAAATAGGGGAGGGAGCTGAGGCCAAGAGAAGAATCCAGCCCTTTGCTCAAGGGAGAGAGATGGGCGAGGCCAGGACCCAGACCCGGGGGCATGTTCCAGGCTCAGTCCAGGGCCTGAACTGTTCTGGCCTCAGTTTCCCCATCTGTGAATGACGGATTCAGACCCATACATCCAAGAGCTTCCTCCAACACGAGTAACTGGTGACCAGACAACGTGCCTGGGAGGAGGGAGGAGGGAGCCAGATGAACCTCGGCCTGAACCCCAAGTCCTGCTGGGCCTCCTGGGTCTCAGTGGGTGGAGGCCACTGTGGACTCAGAGATCTGACGCTCAGCCCACCTGCCGGGAAGGCCCCTGTGGGTAGGAGCAGCCTAAAGAACTCAGCAGAGGGGCTGGGCTCCTGAGAACGGCTGGGGGAGGGTCCCCCTGGGCAGCAAAGGCTGCATGAAGGAAAAGACTAGCAAAGCGGGGGGTGCAGGGGGCGGCCGCGGACACTCAACCCAGGCGGGAGCAAAGCTTCAGCACAGCACCTACCACCCTGAAATCCCCTCACCAGCTCAGAACCTGCCGGGAGAGCAGGGAGGAAGTGGCGGTCACTGGGATTCACGCTGTTTCCAGACCAGACAGCAGCGGACACGGAGCTCAGAGGCCCCGGCCTAGACCGCAACTCCCTCCCTGAGTCCCCGCGGGAAGCAGCTGCCGCCTCTCACGAACACATTCTTAATTCAGTGATTTCACTCCCTGGTGCTTGCCAAGGTATTGGATACCTGAGAAGCCAAAGATTCACATTCTCTACAGAGGCAGCTGCTGCCCCCATCCTGGCCTGCTCAGAAGACTCTAAAGGCTGTTAGTGAGCAACAGAGCTGTGTGCTGAGCCCTGCCTGCCGCCCGGGTACCCGCCGAGAACAATCCTGAGAGCGTCCCAGGAAAAGGCCGGCAAGGCCGCCACGCCTGCCGCACCGGCTGCGTTCCCCTGTCTCATCCTGCCCCCTGGCGTCGCGACTGCAGACACCTGAGCTGGCTCCTAACTAAGGCGGCCAAGGATGGCTCTCCAGGCAGCCGTCCCCTACTCAACAGGGGTCTGCACCGCTCCTCCTCCGGGAAGGATGCCCTGCAGGGACCCACATGGCCGTGAAGCCGGGGAGTCCAGGTCCAACTTGACCTCGGCACCTCCCTGCTGTGTGATCCTGAGCAAGGTATGTCCCCTCTGTGCGCCTCCGTCTCCCCAGGTGTCAACAGAGGGCAACGAAAGGACCCATGTGTCTCACAGGGAGAATCACAAGATGATCTGAGCAAGAGGATCTGTGCCAGGCCCAAGCCAGGGCCCCTCAAAACATGCAGCCCTCAGAGGGGCTCAGCCACCAGCAGGTCTACGGCACCACCCACGGCGTAGCCACGCAGCCAGGGGCTCCTCCTCTCCGAGAAGGCCCGCCCTCCCCAGTGCCAGCCGCCGCCGTTGCAGGAGAACAGCCTATTCTCTGCGCAGGTGGGAGCCTGCAGCCGCATAGAAGTTGGGGTGGCTGGGCATGCAGGGCTGGGGTGCGGCATTGCTTCTGAGTCCGCACATCCTGCTTCTCCATCGTCCTCAGGAGACTCTCGGTGCCCAGCTTGAGAGAGAACTGGAAACTCCAGACCTGGACCACAGGAGCTCAGTGGCAGCCCTGCCACTTCAGGGAGTCAGATGTCCCTGACGCCAGGCGTCCTCGCAGCAGAGTTTAAAAAGTCATTGCTAGGAAAAACCCCACTGGGAACATCACGCTGAAAATCTCTGTTTGGATGCAGCGCTTTGCCCCAAAGGTGCCGACAACCACAGACACAGGTGCTTTGTGCACCAAACCATCAACACCCCACTGACCTTAAAATGTGTTGACTTCTTTGAAACCCCAGGAAGAAATTAATAACAACATCTAGGGGAAGGATAACGAATTTTTCACTAAGTGGGAAGGCTGGCCTCTGGTTTGGAGAAGAGTCCAGGTCAAACTGGGTCCAGCCAAGTGAGGAACCTCAGTCCGGTTCCCATGGCCTTGGGGACGGACGAGGCCTTCACAGCCTGGGGACCCGTGTTCCTCACCCCAGCGACAGGGTGGAAGTCACTTTACAAATCACCACAGTGCACAACCCCCGGGCTGCAGCAGCCCATGCTCTGCAGACATGCAAACATTAAGACAACATTACCTGCACGCCTCTCTGCAGGAAGGTTGCATCCCCTTAGCAGTGGGATCAAAAGTTTTTTAGTAAATTAAAAAATTATTCAAAAGAACATTTCTCTCTCACTGAGAAAAAGGCAGGGTGCCTCCTTTTTCCTGAGAGGAAAATTCCTCCGTAAAATCTCTCTTTGTAATCAGGTACATACAATAGGCATTAGTTCGGGAGAATTTCAACAGAAATCAGAAATAAAAAGAGATAAGAAAGTTCCAACCAGCCTCCGAAAAGGGGCATTCCAGACCCACCAGAGAGATACTCTATTCCCTTTTCTCCTTAGTTCACTTGTGTGGGGGGGGCAGGAATGTCTGCAGTAAGAATTTAATCCTGCCCCAAAGAGGCCTGACCTCTGTCTTCAACCACTGGGAGGTAACCTCCACGATGTCCTGCCTGATAGGAGTCATTGTTTGCTCAGGGCCTTGGGTCACATGGGAGAGTCCAGTGATGTGACTCAGGGTGGAGGAGAGCCACCATGATGGCCTCAGAGTGGGGCTGGCCATGCCAGAAAGACCAACGGGGTCATGGAGGGTGGGAGATGGGGCCACGTGGTGTCAATCAGCCCAAGGACAGAGACTGACCGCTTGGGTGGTCACTCAATCAGCCGTGCCCATGTAATGGGGCCCCAGTGAGAACCTGGACACTGTGGCTTGAGGCTGGCCCTGGCTCATGCTACCACATCGACGCAGGAGAGTCACACGTCCCAGTCCCACAGGGAAGGGACAGCAGGAGCTTCGCTCGGGGCACTTTTCCTGGACTCTGTCCCCTGCCTCCCCTCCTTCGGCCAATCTTAATCTGTATCCTTTCCCGGTAAGGAATTCATATATGTAGATGTTGTTCCCACCCAGACAGGCTGGCTCCCCCTCTGGCTTCTGCCACAACTGGAGGCTTCCTGAGGCCTCCCCAGCAGCCGAGCAGGTGCCACCATGCTCCCTGTACAGCCTGCAGACCCGGGAGCCAATTACACCTCTTTTCTTCATAAATTACCCAGTCTCAGGTATTTCTTCACAGCAATTCAAGAATGGACTAATACAGAAACCATAACTTGGAGTGTAACAGCTTTCAGGGAGCTCTGGGAGTCCCTCCAGTGAAGCATCGAACCCGAGGGTGGCCCTAGGTGCCTGAACTTGTGATTGGTACCAGGCTGAGGCCTTGTGTGGACTGTGTCCTTGACCTTTGTAACTGGCCTGAACTCTTATCGAGTGTGTGTGTGTGTGTGTGTGTGTGTGTGTGTGTGTGAGACAGAAGAGAGAGAGAGCAAGAGAGGGGAGAGAGAGAGAGGGGAAAGAGAGAGAGAGAAATAGAGAAATTCCCGATCTGATATAAATCTATTTTCCGGAATACTAAAGTTATACATCTTGGAACTGACAAATCCAAGGGAAAAATTATCCCCACCCCAGCCTCTAAATTCATGCAGCTCAGTTTGAGAACGTCCAAGAATTCCAGACGGTTAAGTCCAAAATTCGAGATAAGGCACAGACATTGTTAGCTGCTCCTGGTCCGCAAGCCAACACCTCTACAAACCCAGAGACACATGTGGAGACCAGATAACCACCAGGACTGGCCTCCATGCTGTGCCCAGACTTTGAAAAGAAGGATGGAGCCAGGCGGGGGGAAACCTGTGCTAGAATAAGACAAGGTGAAACCATTGCACAAGGTGGCCTGGAGGGAGCCGGGAGCAAGCCAGCCCTGCAAAGCCCCCACCTGAGAAGCCAGGTTATGCCCGCCCCATCAGTTCACACCCGTCGGCGGCTGCGAGCAGGCGGTGGTGACCCTGGCTCTGCACTCAAGTTTGCGGATGCTGCCGTTCACACAGCACTTAGCTGCCTCGAAACGCACTGACCTGAATCTGTTCTGGATTCTTAGCAAGCAGCATGACAAGGAAGTCACAGTCACAGGGACCTCAGTAGGCAAGTGTCCTTCGAGGAAACTGGGGAATCCGCTGTGCAGCAGAGCGAGCCTGGGTGAGCAGAGACCGGCCATCGGCCATTCCGCTCCCAGGGCCCAGGAGCAGGGCAGACCCCTCCCGACCAATGTAGAGAAATCTCATCTCTGAAACATGCCACCAACACACAGTCTCTACTGTCCTGCATCCCTAAAAGCAGAGTGATGCCTATTCACAGCTCACTTTCAAGTGGCTGAGACACTAGGCAGGAAGGCCCACAAGCCCTATCCCACCATCCGGCCGCACCCCTGCCTTCCCGCCCCAGCCCTGCCTTCCCACCGCACCCTTGCCTTGCGGCTCGCTCTTTCCTACATCTTCCCACAGCCTGTGCTGCCCCTAGGGGGCCCTCATGGCCTTTACTGTCAGCTAGTGAGGACAAAGCACCCCGTGACATCTCGGTAGCTCAGATGAAACCTGTTTGATTTGAAAGCTGATGATTTTAGCTCCCGAAGGCCACACGTGGGAATTGACCTGGACTTGAGGGCCATGGTTCCCAGTCCTGCCTGGGTCTGTGTCCTGCCAAAATGCAACACCCATGAGAACTGGGCAGGGCCCCACAGTGTCTTCTCCTGGGTGGCCTTGACATGTGTCGGTGGCAGCCGAGGACCCATACTTGGGTTTCAACAAAGGCAACCGATCACACACCGCCGCCAAGAGAGGCTGCGGGGCAGGGGAACCTCAGAACCCTGTAGTCTCTGCCCTGGGTGCACACAGTTCTTCAGGAAGTCCTCATCCTGCCCACGGCCTGAGCATGGCTACACGGCCACGGAGGGAAAAATAGCTGCCCGTCAATGACTAGTACGTTTTCGAGAAAACCCATTTATCTGTCGGCTGTCCCTGCTATGCCCCTGATGTTTGGCCAAGTGAGCCTACGGGGTGCTGGGCACAAGAGCATCTGTGAGTGGGAGGCAGACGTGGATCTGCAGGGAGGGACCTGACCACACGCCCGCTCCCAGCCTGAACCTCACTCTGCCATCAGCATGATCCCTGGCCGGTTTCCACCACCAGCGGCCCCTGCTCGAAGGCAAGGGAGCTCTCAAAATAGGGCTTTTCATCTTGGTGTGTCTCTTCCTGACTGCCCAAAGGTTCTCATAAAATGGCATTTCTTTTTTCATCTAGCTGGAAATTTAGCCTTTTCCAAGCTCTGTAAATCCAAGGCCTTTCTTCAAAGGACACTGCAGCGTGATCCCAGTGGAGGGCTGGCAGCGAGATGCAATGTGGCCCACCACTCAGAGCTTTTATGCTGGATGATGTTGGAGTTCACGATTTGAATATTCCCCCTGGTGTGCGGTTTCACTGATATCCAAATGGAGTGCGTTCTTCACATGGTCAGGGCAAGCAGAGACTACAGGGTTCCCGAGGTTCCCCTGCTCTGCATCCTCTCTCTGCAGCTGTGGGCGTGCACCGTGACTCCCCATGGAGGGTGCAGCTCTACCCTGGCGGGAGCAGCGCCCACAGCTCCCACGGCCCTGCCTGTGTACTGCATGCAATGCTCTGCAATGTGCGTGCAGAGAGCCCAACAAACGTGTGATGAATGAAACCAGTGGACTCCACCAGGAGACAAGTCCTGGCCTCCACTGGAGCATCTCCATGGGGCCTGTGTCGGTGAAAAGTGGAAGCAAGCGAGTTCTCCTAGGTAGATCTCCATATCCTGCCTACTTACACAGTGATTGTGAGCTGCCATCAATAAGAATAGATACACAATTTTTAGAACACACACAATTAGGTGCCCATAAAAAACAGAAGCCAAAAATTAAAAGACAAGTGAATGAGAAAGAACAAAACAAAACCACAATACTGAGAAACTTTAAGGAAGGCTCAAATTTCCTGGCAAGACGCAGACAGGGGCCAGGGCTGGGCATGAGCCTGGGAAGAGACAGCCAGGCCCAGCTGACCCAGCTGGGTCAGGCCACGAGTCATCACCTCCAGGAGATGCACCAGACTGGGGCAGGTGCCCCACAGAGCACCAGACTGGGGCAGGTGCCATGGACCCGCTGCTGCCTCCTGATCCCAGCAAGTTGTAGGATATGTGAAGCAGCAAATGGTCTACTCTACTCAAACATGGTCATGTCACAGACTATCGATCAGTCTACAAAGTGGGCTATAAGAGTCCAGTGGCTGTTCAGCCCCCAGTGAGAGCCCCAAGGGGGCAGGCATTGGGCCCCTCCACCCACACCTCCTTCACCATCTCTGCACGGCGCCGACAGTTCCTATGTACCTCACACCTGATTCTGATGCCACCAACTCCAGAAGAGACCCTCTGCCCCACGCTGGTGGCTCCCTGAGGTTTCTGGGCATCTTCCAACGGCCCCAGGGGGAGCCCTGTGAGTCTATCGGGCACCCTACCAGGCTCAGAGCCTGCATCCTTCTCTGCTGTGTCCTTCATTCAGGGCAGGACCTTGGCACATGTGCACGGGGCAGACACGGAAGGAGCTGCGATACTTTCCGACAGCAGACGGCTGTCCTACCGCAGGGTTATTTTTGCCCAGCTAAGTCGGGTGGACCAAGAGGATAAGAGAGGGTGGGCTATTAAGAAAACATTAGTTTAGGCCAACTCAAAGAGAACGTTTTTTTCTTTTTTATGACGAAGTCTCACTCTGTTGCCCAGGCTGGAATGCAGTGGTGCGATGACATTTTAAAAGCGTGCTGCAAGCTTTTTTTCCCCTGCCTTCTCCCTCTCTCTCTCTCTCTCTCTCTCTAGCTATTATGTCTTTCTTTTAATTATAAAGGGCCAGTATGCAAGAGACAACCCCTCCTCATACAGGCCACCATCTGTTGGCAGGAACACGATGTGCTCTGGCTGGGGTGGCCTCAGTTAACCAGTCTCCCGACTGCCAGTCAGTTGGAAAATCTCTTCAACTTTCTCACTGGCCCTGCAGTGTTTGTCAAAGGCAAATACTGACTGGGGCACAGCAGTGTTTAAGTTGGGAATCTGTGGTATGGGCAAGAATGCAGTTTCCTCCAATCCACAATCCTCAAGTTCTCTGTGTGTGTCTTACCACCAGCCAGTCAGCCAGCCAGCCAATGTCCCCTGGGTATCACCAACCTCCGTTAACAAAACACGGACCCTGCCCTCTGGGGACTTATATTTCACGTGGCGGGTTAGTCACGTCCAAACCGGCACAGACCTCACACACCTGCCACCAGGGGGAGCCTCACCGGGCCCTGACCTGGCCGGGCAGGGGCACAGCTCATCAGGAATAAGAACGAAGCAGACACTGGGAACCCAGGAAGCCGGGGAGCAGAGGTGGCTTCGGCCGAGCCTGGTTTTCTGCTCCCTCCAGGGTCTCCTGCAATTCCACATGGCAGCTTGAGGTAGAGCAGGGAGAGAATTCAAGACTGGCTCCTCTGCCCACGCCAACACCTCCCACCTCGTCAGGAGGGGTAGCCTGTCCAGACGGGGCTCCACTGCACATTCAGCCCTGACCAGGAGGCCTTGTTACCCCGGGGTGGGCCTGAAAGGGGCCTGAATCCTGGAGGATGAGGGAGGGAGACGGGGCCCCAGCCACTTCCTCCCAGGATCCTCGCCTGACACCCCCAGCCCTGTGCTGTTGCCCACGTGGGCTCTCCCCCGTGGCTCTCATCACATTGCAAATGTACAATTCTGTGTGATGATTCCACGCCTGGGCTCGTGCCTGGCCCAGTCCCCAGCACATGGTGGAACCTGATACGTTGAGTGAATTAACGGATGTGCTATGCTCTGGGATAGAGGGGGAGAAACAGGCCAGGCCCACCACAGGGTCCTGGTGGAAGAGTGCAGAACGCTACAAAAGCAGTAACTGGATGATTGAATCTGGGGGGCAGGGGGGCATCCGGGAAGGGCCCTCTGAAGACAGGAGATTTAAGCCAAGTTGAGGTTTGAGAATGGATTAGCCAGGCAAAATGTGGGTTGGGGGGCTGGGGAAAGAAGGTTTTCAGGCAGAGGAAAGTGGGGAAGAAGCTTTGCAGTGGTCAGGGGCTCAGGGAGGCAATGTGGACAGCAGAGGGGCAGGGGAGCAGGTGCTGGGACTCTGTGCGTCTGGACTCCCCGGGGCAGGGAGCGGCAACAGTGAGCAAGCTCAGGAGCCCTTCTGCACACTCATTCAACAAACACCTGCTGGGCACCACAGTGTGCCAGGCACCGTGCCAGGACTTACAGGCCACTCTAAGGCTATGGCTCTGGATCCCGGAAGCAAGGATCACCCCAACAGCTGTGGGCCACCCAGGCCAGAGGAAAAGGTGAGACCAGCCGTGGGGCTTCAAAGTCTAGAATTAACAGCAACCGGCATCTGATAGGATGTGGGCAGGGCGAGAGAGACGTTCACGAATGGCCTGGGTGTCAGGCCTTAGCAGCTGGGAGGCCAGAAACCATCCTCATCCCAGACCCGGGGAGGGGACAGACCACAGTGGTGAAGTGAAGGAGAGTGCCCTTTGGGATGTTAAAGTCCACATGGCTCGGAGCCCAGAGCCCCCTTCGGGCGGGTGAGGCCAGGCAGTGAGGCGTTTACATCAACTGGCACCAACCACAAACAAGACAGGCAAACACCAGCCAAGCCCCAGTGGATGAGAACTCTGAGCTCCCAAGGACTGGGAAATAAAACCACTGAACCAAGCTTATTATGAAACCAATCTCTGGGAAAATGGGACAGGCTAGGTGTTTAACAAAGTATCGCTCGCTCTCATTTTTTTCTGAACAGCTGGCAGCGATTATATTAAGTTTCCGTTTCAAATGGATTTCCTGCCAGTTACACATTTGTCTCCTCCCCTGCTATACATGGGAAAAAACACGGAGAATCGCGGGGCTGGGCTGGGAAGAGAGAGGGTACAACAGCCAGGTAGGAGCGTGTGGGAGTGTGCACACACCAGGGCTGCAAGCATCTTCGCTCACTGCCGAAAGCAAAACCCCATGTGCAGTCTAATTTCAGGGCTCCACCTAATTACCAAACGTCACGCTTCTAAAGAGAGTGGAGGCTGCATAGAGCTCAAGCTGGCAGGATCCTTAAATACTCTCTCTTCTCAGGCACTAAAAGGAGGCATCAGCTGCATGTCTGGGCTTTGAGGGAGTCATACCGTAAGAGCAGGCACACTGATGCTTTTCAAAGAGATTATTAATCACACCCTGCCTTGGAACAGTGCATAGAAGGACCCCAAGCAGGCCAGGATTCACAATGCAACCCAGTTCACTTTTCAACCTTTGTAGTTTAAGTGGAAAACCTAATGCTTCTAACAAAACTGCCTGATTTAAATGTTCTCACTTGCAAAAAACTAATAATGATTTTAAAAGGAAATACGACTCTCATTTATTTGCAAAGCACAATACCGGCTGCTGGATGCGCCCTGTGCCAGAGCACCTGGGAGCCCGCCCTGGACTGGGCAGCCACGTGCAGGCGGAGAGGGGAGGGGCCAGGTGTCCTCGGCCACTGACGTGGTTTCCACCTCGCGCCCTTTTCTGAAGACACACATCCTAGAGCCCAGAGAACTCAAGGGCTGGAACGTTTCAGGCAAGGCTGGATTTCATTTCTATGTTAAAATTCTTAAGAACAGAAAAGTGGGCCGGGCGCGGTGGCTCACGCCTATAATCCTAGCACTTTGGGAGGCCAAGGTGGGCGGAATATTTGAGGTCAGGAGTTCAAGACCAGCCTGACCAATGTGGTGAAACCCCATCTCTACTAAAAATACAAAAATTAGCCAGGCGTGGTGGCGCGTGCCTGAAATCCCAGCCATTCATGAGGCTGAGGCAGGAGAATCGCTTGAATCCAGGAGGCGGAGGTTGCAGTGAGCTGAGATTACGCCACTGCACTCCGGCCTGGGCGACAAAGCAAGACTCCGTCTCAAAAAAAAAAAAAAAAAAACAGAACACTGGTCCTCAGCTTTATAAACACCTCCCTTAGCTGATGTGAAGGCCAGGATGTCAAACAGCGGCCGAGGAGGACGCATCACAGCAGCCCAGGCCTGCTAAGGGAGTGTCTGCTGGAGGCGTGGCCGCTGTGTGTCCACCCAGACCTGATAGGGCGTGGCCATTGGAGGAGGCGTGGCCGCTGCCGGTCCACTCAGGCGCGCTAGGGGCGTGGCCATCAGAGGAGGCGTGGCCGCTGCGAATCCACTTTTGCCCCGGAGGGTAACGGGACAGCGGAGGGGTCAGTTCCCGCCTTGCACGTGATAGGGGGTGAGAACCGGACCCCCAGCCTGACGCCGGACCCTGGCCTCATGGGCCCACCGACGGCCTCCACTAAGGCCCGCTCCCGCCTGCGACGTGGGGGACAGCAGAGGCCACCCTAACCCAAAGCGGCACCTCGCAGGGCAGCCCAGCCTGCGACAAGCGCGCAGAGTGCCTCAGCGGGACCGCAGCAAGGGCAGGCCTAGGGGTCCCTCGCGCTGCTCAACGCCGCTAACTGGCGCTCAGAAACCAGCGCTCTGCGGCACTGGAGAAAGCACTTCCCGCCCTCCTACAGGCTCTTGGCCAGGGACTGCCAGGAGAGGCGCCCCTCACGGACGCCCCGCCCGCCCCTCTCAAACATGGCGGCCACAGGCGCACCAGGGAAGAGCCCCTCACAAACATGGCCGTCCGCCGCTCTCAAACATGGCGGCCAAAGAGGCTTCAAGGGAGGCAACCCTCACGAACATAGTTGCCTGCCCGTCTCAAACATAGCGGCCACAGGCGCACCAAGAGAAGCGCCCCTTACAAACATGGCCGTCTGCCCCTCTCCAACATGATGGCCAAAAAAGCTTCAACGCAAGTGCCCCTAAAGAACATTATGGCCCACCCCTCTCAAAACATGGCGGCCACAGGTGCACCAAGGGAAGCGCCGTTCACGAACATGGTCGTCCGCCCCTTTCAAATATGGCAAACACAGAAGCTACAAAAAAAGCACCCCCCGCAAACATAACCTCCCAGGCCTGCCATGGGCGTGGGAAACATAGCAGCTACAGGGGTGCCAAGGGACGCGCCCTCACGAACACGGCCTGCCACAGGACGACTTACTGCTCCAGTGTCCCACCACTGGCCCAAGGCCCGCGAGCTGCGCCCGTCGCTTACGTAAAAGCCACCACTGTGGGGTCACATGACGAGGGCGCTCCGCTGTGATTGGCTCTGCTGACGTCGGACGCCGCCGCGGCGCGCTCTGCAGACTCCGGGTCGCCGCTCCGCCGGGACGCGTTGGTCTGGGGCGCGCGGTTCTTGGCTGCGGCGCTCACACTAATGAGGAGCCGGAAGGTGAGGGCTGGTGCTCGGCAGCAGCTGCGCTGGACAGGGCGGGGACTCCGGACCACCTGCTGTCTGAAGAGCCGGGGCGGGGTCACGAGGGGCCTGTGACCTAGGAACGGCCTCCGCTTGGGCCTCGCCCCCGGGAGAAGCTGGGGGCTCCAGGCCACGCTCCCAGACCACGCCCCCGGGAGAAGGGAGGGGCTCCAGGGCAACCTCCCGGGAGAAGGAGGGCTTCCAGGTCACGCCCCTGGGAAAGGGGGGCTCCAGGCCACGCC
Source organism: Trachypithecus francoisi (assembly GCF_009764315.1). Taxonomy (NCBI): domain Eukaryota; kingdom Metazoa; phylum Chordata; class Mammalia; order Primates; family Cercopithecidae; genus Trachypithecus; species Trachypithecus francoisi. The sequence continues at coordinate 565,926 of NW_022681446.1, read as the reverse complement.
CCCGGAGAGGGGGCGCTCCCAGACCACACCCCCAGGAGAAGGGGAGCTCCCAGGCCACGCACCCGGGAGAACGGGGACCCCGGGCCACGCCCTAGGGAGAAGTGGAGCTCACAGGTCACGTCCCCGGGAAAAGGAGCCTCCCAGGTTATCGCCCCCCGCAGAAGGGGGGCTCAGGGCCATGCCCCCGGGAGAAAGGGAGCTCCCAGGCCACGCTGCTGGGAGAAGGGGGCTCCGGTCCACGCCCTCGGGAGAAGTGGAGCTCACGGGTCACGTCCCGGGGAGAAGGGGGCCTCCCAGGTCACGCCCCCTTGAAGGGAGGGTTCAGGCCACTTCCCCAGGAAGGTGGGTGCTCTCTCCAGAACTGCTTGCAACTCCTGGTAGTGCTGGATGCTGCGGAGCTGAGTTTGTGCCCCCTCAACTGCCGTCACTCCAATGGGGGTCACACAGCGTGTGAGCTCAGGTTGGCCCCATGTACTTAATGTGCTAAAAATGGGGTGATGTGGGATCCACCCAGAGGGTGGTGAGGGTTGAAGGGGGGGTGCCAGTGTCTGACAAGGGGCAAGTGCTTACCGCTTGGGTTCACAGTGCACCTGGTGCGAGCCCACGTCCACCTGGGAGGCTCTGAGCTGCTTGGAGGCGCTCCTGGTTTGTTCAAATGGGGTGATCACTTGTGAATTCCAACTCCTTTTACTGTTTTTATGTTTGAACCAAAACGTGTCTCCTGTAGGCAGCATACACTTGGATCTTTTTTAAAACCCAGTCTGGTAGTTTCTGCCTGTTGATTGAATTGTTTAGCCTGTGCACATTTAATATTATTGATATACTGTAGTTAGGTTTACGTATGCCATTTTACTTTTTCTTTACTTTATACAAGTCTGTCTTTTTCTTCCCCTGTTCCTTCTTTAAGTGGATTAAAGTGAATATTTGCTAATGTAGCATTTTAATTTAATGATTTTTTTCACTACGTTTTTTGAGTTTTTTCCAGTGCTTGCTCTATGTTTTACTGTATACATCTTAATCTTCATATTCTTCATATACAGCTTAAGCTTCAGATTTGTACTAGGTTAATTCCAAGTGATACGGAAATGTTACTCTCATATGGTTATTTTTGTGGTATTTTGTTATATGTATTACATCTGATAATGTTACAAACTCAACAATACAGTGTGATCATTATTACTTTCTGTCTGTGGTCATTTCCTCAACCAGTAGGGCTTTGCCTTCACCCACTTTCTTTGTTTTGTTATTGGCAAATATAGTACACGTCTGTATATATTATATACATGTTATTGTATACAATTGCTTTTTAAGTTATGAGAAGGAGGTAGACAAATAGGCATTTTAACTATCTTTATAAGAACATAATTACCTTTACTGGTGCTGTTTGTGTGGGCTTGTGTGGGTTTGAATTACTGTCTGGGGTCACTTGCTTTCAGCCTGACGAACTTCTTTTAGGATTTCTTGTAAAGTGAATTTTTATTTTTTTTTTTTTTGTTTTGAGACCAGAGTCTCGCTCTGTTGCCCAGGCTGGAGTGCAGAGGTGTGATCTCAGCCAACTGCAGCCTCCACCTCCCAGGTTCCAGTGATTCTCACCTCAGCCTCTGGAACTGCTGGAATTACAGGAACCCGCCCCTACACCCGGCTAATTTTTGTATTTTTACTGGAGATGGGGTTTCACCATGTTGACCAGGCTGGTCTAAAACTCCTGACCTCAGGTGATCCACCACCTCAGCCTCCCAAAGTGCTGAGATTACAGGCATAAGCCACCATGCCCAGCCCATTTTTGAAGTATAGCTTTGCTGGATATAGGATTCTTGGTTAACAGGTTTGTTTGAGTACTTTGCTATGTTTAAATATTCTCCATTGTTTCAGTCAGTGGTTCATTTATTGAGGTTCCTTCCCTTCTAAGTGGCTTTCTTCTTGTGGCTTTCAAGATTTTGTTCTCTTGTGGCTTTCAAGATTTTGCCTTTGATCTTTGTATTTTTTACAGTGATGTGTCTGTGGGATCTCTTTGCATGTATCCTATTTGGAGTTCAGTTCATTAAGATTCCTGGATATGGGGTCAGGTACGGTGGCTCACACCTGTAATCCCAGCACTTTGGGAGACCGAGGCGGGCAGATCACGAGATCAGGAGATCAAGACCATCCTGGCTAACGTGGTGAAACCCCGTCTCTACTAAAAATACAAAAAAGTATCCAGGCGTGGTGGTATACACCTGTAGTCCCAGCTACTCAGGAGGCTGAGGCAGGAGAATGGTGTGAACCTGGGAGGCGGAACTTGCAGTGAGCCGAGATGGCACCACTGCACTCCAGCCTGGGCGACAGAGCGAGACTCCGTCTAAAAAAAACAACAAAACAAAACAAACAAACAAAAAAGATTCCTGGATATGTAGGTTAATGTTTTTCTATAAATTTGAGAAGTTCTCAGCTGTTATTTCTTCAAATATTTTTTCTGCTCCTTTGTCTTTACATTTTTGTGGTTCTTATTATGTGTGTGTTAGTGCACTTAATGGTGTCCAGCATTTCTCTGCGGCTTGCTTTATTTTTCTTCATTCTTTTTTTCTGTGTTCTTCAGTGTGCATAATCTATCCATCTACTTTCAAGTTTGCTTATCCTGCCAGTTCATATCTACTATTGAGCCCTTCTAGTGAATTTTGTTATTTCAGGTTTTATACTAAACTCCAGAATTTCCATTTGGTTTTTAAGTAATTTCTCTTTATTGATAGTCTCTTTGATGCAACATTATCTTACCTTTCTTCTTTATTCATGATCTTGATCTTGTTTATCATGGCTACCTTGGTCCTTTATATATGTATAAATCTAACATCTGGTCGCTCTCACAGACCGCTTCTGTGGCCTGCTTTTTATGAGTCTACTTTTCTGTTTCTTTGAGTGCTTCATAATTTTTTGTTGGAATTATGTCTTCATAATTTTTTTGACATTTTAGATAATATATTTTAGCAATTCTGGGTACTGTCCCCAACCCTGGGGCTTGTCATTGTTAATATGCTTATTTGTTTAGCAACTGAGTAGATTGTTTTGATAGAGGCTGCCCTGCCACAGTGTTCAGCCTCTGATATTGCTGGTGGGGGGTGGCACCCGGCTTTGGGTGTGCCCACAGCCACCCTGGATGACAGTGGTTTTAGCGGGGTCCTTTTCCTCTTTCCCTGACCACATCCGGCTGTTACACTTCACTAATGCCAGCTGATTGTGCTATTCTCAGCAACAGCCTAGGCATAAGTTGCTCTGCAAACTAATCCAGTCAAATTGTGGCTTCTTTGAAGGGATATTTTCTAAGGTCAGTGTTTGATTAGTTTGTTCTAGGCCCAAGAGGGCTCCTCCCAGCCATGGTAGTCTCTGGTTCTCTTCTGCAAACTAGTTGGCCTACAACTTGGCCTATTGCTTAATTCTCCACTGCCCCCACCCCTTCATCACAGCCTCCACTGTTCTTGAGCAAGCTCCCTTAGGCTTGAACTTCTCCACATTCCATTGCAGTGAATTTGGTGCCTTTGGGGAGAGTTAAGAACTGTCTGTTTAGTTGCCTGCCTCTCACCCCAGGCAGAGCCTCTGAGCCAGGGCCATGCAGCTGAGGACAGTAATAGGCTTCTCTCTGAATGGGGGTTGGGGGAGCCAGCAGCAGCCTGAGATCCCCCAAGTTTGCCTCCCCCGGCCTGGAACCACCTCACATCTAGGACAAGGTTGATGGGGCCCCAGTCTTCTTGGTTCACTGGGCGGAGCCTCCTGCAGAGGCTCAAACCCTGCTTGTAGAACAGAGCCAAGGTGAAGCCTCCATTCTATAAATAGGGTCTGAGTAGAAAGGAGTTCCCCTCTTCTCAATCCTACTCACTCAGGACCTAGTCTCAGCCACAGGTGGGATGAGAGCAGAAAGGGAAGCACTGCTGTCCTGCCTCTCCTAGGAAGAAACCCCACTGCCTGGGAGCTGGGGAGGTGGCCCTGTGTTCCTGACTGCAGCAGGATGGCGCTTAAATGCCACAGACTCTCCATGTCCTTACCGAATGTATGCAGGTGTTCCGGAGCCAGTGTTTCTTCATTTGCTGGGTTCCCGTAGGACCATTTCCAAAGGCTCTCGAAATGGCTGTTGGGGGACTGCTCATCACTTTCTCTGAGTAGGAGGTCAGTGAAGCTCCTCAGGCCATCATGCCGAAGTCAGTCTCGGCCAGCCCTTTTGGGGAAACCGGGTTTGTGCTTCTGACATACCAGTTATTAAACAATCGACTGGAATCAGGAGAATGTCAATGACGAGAACGCCTTTCCTTTTTTGGACTGCGGGAGCAATCCAAGCTGCCCAGCTGCAGAGCAGGAATCTGCAAGTGAGACTATGACCCATCTTGACATTCTGGAGTTGACACCTTAGAGGTGGTTAATCCGTGATGAAACTGAAGCTAAGCCGCTCTCGTATTTTGGCTCCTGTCAGTCCGGAGGGGACAGCAGGTGGCCTGCTCAGGTGTTCGTAACAGCCGTGCTTCCGGGCCCACCAGATCGTCTGGCTTTTCTCTGCGGAAGGGTCCGAAAGGTCCACCTGATGAACCTGTTGCACGCAGAAAGTTCAGAACCACTGCTGCCAAGATGCTGACAGAAACCTTGAGAAGCACCTGCTGTGGGAAAAGACCTGCAGGCCTAGAACACAGAGCGGGTGACAGCCTCTTCATTTCAGTCCTTGCCTCAGGCAGCTTTTGGGGGTCGTATCTAGGGTGAGCTGTTGTGATGGAACAGAGATTTGGAGGCCAGGCATCACTTGTGTAACCTTGTAAGCTCCTCACCCAAGTCGTCGTCATCTGAAATGGGCGTGCCACTCCTTTAAAGCTGCTCAGGCACCGGGGTGGGCTCCCCACACGGCATACTCCGTGCAGAGCAGCCAAGTGCCCGGAGGAGCACTCACAGCAGGGAGGAGAGGAGGCTCAGTGGCTTTCTAGGACAGAGATGTCTTTTCCCTACAATGGTGTTTTAGGGAGATGGGCTTACTTAGGACCCAGTGGGAGGATTTTGATGAGAGATGTTTATGGCAACTCTTAGCAAGTTCTGTAACCTCTGTTGCCTCAGTCCCCTTGGTGTAACTGTAACCATGACGTCTGCAGGGCTCTCAGCAAAGCCCTGCCCTTGTGCGAGGATGGAGGCCCAGCGCCCTGTGTGCTGTCATAGCGGGCACTTCACCCAGCCTTTGGGTACCTGGTGTGTCCTGTGTCCAGCTGGCAGGTGGCCTGGCCTCTGGTGGGCTGCTGCCTGCTCTTCTCCCTCCTGTTTCAGACGCACACTCTGACTGCTGCAGTGTCGCGAGGCCTTGGAGCTGCCACCCCATAGGGCTTCTGGAGCTGTCTTGGGCTGTGGAGTGCGTGGCAGAAACAGATTATGTCTATTTTTTTTTTCCTTTATTTCTCTTATCTGCTGTTGGGGAGGGCACTCTTCATCCGCCCCTTCTGGGTTGCAGTTCTAGGACCTGTGGGCAGCAGCTCCTGGGCCTTCCCTGGCCACGTCAGCCTGCATTGCTCCTGTTCATGGCTTCTAGTACTCACACTCATTCCTTTCGCGTTTTCTAAGTGCGGTGTGATATTCTGGACTGGATTCTGGAACAGAAGAACAATTCATGGAGAAATTGATAAAATACAAATAAAATCTGTAGTTTAGTGAAGAGTACTGTGCTGTCGCTTAGTTTTTAATGTTGACAATGTCCTGTAGTTGTTTAACATTAGTGGAAGCTGAGTGAAGGCTACATGGCAACTCTCTGTACTATTTTACTATTATTATTTTTTCACAGACATGGTCTTACTCTGTCACCTGAGTGGAGTGCAGTGGTGCAGTCATAGCTCACTGCAGCCTCAAACTCCTGGGATCAAGCGAGCCTCTCACCTCAGCCTCTCATGTAGCTGGAACTAGAGGTGCACACCACCACACCTGGCTAATTTTATTTTTTATTTTTTTAAAGATGGGATCTCGCTGTGTTGCCCAGGCTGGTCTTGAACTCCTGGGCTCAAGCAATCCTCCTACCTCAGCCTCCCAAGTAGCTGGGATTACAGGTATGAGCTATCACACCACTTTCTTTGTACTATTTTTTGCAACTTTTCTGAAAACCGAAAATTATTCTTCAATATTTATTTTAAATGTTATGTCTTTAATTAATTTCTTTCTTGTTATTAGAAGAGTTTGCTTTGCATTCAGGATAAAAGAGAGGTGGACCAGTTTGTTAATGTTAAGATTTGTGAGACAGTAGCTAGCTGCTTTCAACTAATAGAATAGAACTCTAATTTGAGGTAGAGAAACTTTGGTTTCCTCATGTTACCTTTTCCTAAGGACGTTGACAATGTATAAAAGTTGGAGATCCTTCTAAGGAAGGCATGTGCTGCTTATTCTAAATGCTTCGATGTTGACTTAATTCCCGCTAATGGACAAATGGTGGTTACTAGAAACATACAAGATAAAGGGGTCAGATTGTCCCAAGCCTCTGAGATCATGGAAAGAGTAGATCCTGTATCCTAATCCCAGGCACAGTTTGGTTTGGATTTATACATTCGGGCCACAGCTATCTCCCCAAAGATGATAAAATCCTGAAGCGGGAGGGGCTGTCTTCGGGTGTCCTTTAGGTGGGAAGTTCTCGTGTGCGCGGTCCCGCCGCCTTCCCAGGATCGCTCTCTGAGTGGCTCTCAATCTGTCAGCTCACAGGTGCAGTGCGGTCTTCGGCACGCTTGAAAGCACGAAGTTGTTCGGCAGCCGGGTTGGCCTCTGCCCAGGAAGCCGCTGGTTCCACGTCTGCCAAGACAGCATGTCTGGTGAGCCCTGTTACCATGGAAAACGCCAGGATCCTGACTCGAGGGTCCATTTTTATACAAAATTGCCACTCCAAGATGTGTTGCTCTAGAAAAATATCAAATGTTACTTGTCTGCCAGAGGGGGACTATTTCAGATGAAAAGGTGACAGCATTGTAATTGCCTTCAGAGAAAGACACACTTGGCAGGCTGGGGCTGACTTTCCTAGCACCTGCCCACCCATGTGTGTCTAGACCTGGGCTCTGATCCTAGCACCTGCCCACCCGTGTGCGTGTCTAGACCCGGGCTCTGATCCTAGCACCTGCCCACCCATGTGCGTGTCTAGACCCGGGCTCTCATCCTAGCACCTGCCCACCCATGTGCGTGTCTAGACCCGGGCTCTCATCCTAGCACCTGCCCACCCGTGTGCGTGTCTAGACCCGGGCTCTGATCCTAGCACCTGCCCACCCGTGTGTGTGTCTAGACCCGGGCTCTGATCCTAGCACCTGCCCACCCGTGTGTGTGTCTAGACCCGGGCTCTGATCCTAGCACCTGCCCACCCTGTGTGTGTCTAGACCCGGGCTCTGATGCTAGCACCTGCGCACCCGTGTGTGTGTCTAGACCCGGGCTCTGATGCTAGCACCTGCGCACCCGTGTGTGTGTCTAGACCCGGGCTCTGATGCTAGCACCTGCGCACCCGTGTGTGTGTCTAGACCCGGGCTCTGATCCTAGCACCTGCCCACCCGTGTGTGTGTCTAGACCCGGGCTCTGATCCTAGCACCTGCCCACCCGTGTGTGTGTCTAGACCCGGGCTCTGATGCTAGCACCTGCGCACCCGTGTGTGTGTCTAGACCCGGGCTCTGATGCTAGCACCTGCGCACCCGTGTGTGTGTCTAGACCCGGGCTCTGATCCAGCACCTGCGCACCCGTGTGTGTGTCTAAACCCGGGCTCTGATGCTAGCACCTGCCCACCCGTGTGTGTGTCTAGACCTGGGCTCTGATCCAGCACCTGCCCACCCGTGTGCGTGTCTAGACCAGGCTCTGAGGCCACTTGTGCTCATTGCTCTGTTCTTAGGTGGGCTCTCGAGTCATGCTGGCCCATTGCCATGCAGCCTTACCCCCAGAGGCTTGAAGAGAAAGGCAGAGTGGGTGGGGAAAGGAATCTCATGCCGTCTGCCGTTCACCCTACCCCAGCCCTCACTCACTTCCGAGGAGTGAGTGCCTGAACTTCCCAGTGAAGTAGAGCCGCTTCCGGAACCCACAGCTGAGGGGCTGGGACTTGGCCATATGCCAGCATGTAGCACTGAGCTTTGCTCATAATGAGGTGCTTGGTAAAATTTTGTCAAAGTCAATTTAACAAATATTTCTTGAGCGCCTACTGTGTGCCAAGCACTAATCGGTGAATAAAGCAAAGACCCCTTCCTTCACAGAGCTTATGCCCTAGCAGAAATGAATGAAAGCTTCTTTTATTGTCATTGTAGAACATAGAAATGTGTGCTTCAGAATTCGCCTCAGGAGCTGTGCCCCCACTAGGGAAAACAAAGTGTAGGAGTGATGTGGGGTGTGTCTAAATTCAGTCTCACTTGTGTTTTTTCCCTTGGTGGCAGAACAGTGAAATGGCGATCTGTGAGAGTTGTGGTCACAGCATCTTCATCATTTCAGATGTGAGAAGAAATACTAGCCTCTGGATTGAGGCCTATTTTATTTGCTAGATGTGTCTGGTTCCCCTTACATTTTTTTTTTTTCTTGACAGACTTCCTCATCCCACAAAGCCACAGACAGGCGAACGTCCAAGAAGTTCAAATGTGACAAAGGTCATCTTGTGAAGTCAGAATTACAGAAGCTTGTCCCTAAGAATGACAGCGCTTCTTTGCCAAAAGCGACACCTGAGGCCCCTTGTAAAAATGAGTTTGCTGAAAGCAGTGCCTTGCTTCCGGGCAGCGAGGCTGGCGTTTCCGTGCAGCAGGGGGCTGCAAGTCTTCCCCTCGGTGGCTGCAGAGTTGTGAGTGACTCTTGCTTAGCAAAGACTAAAGATGGCCTGTCCGTGCTGAAGCACAGTGCCAGGTCCGGAGCAGAAGAATCCAATAGCAGCTCCACTGTGCAGAAGCAGAACGAGCCAGGGCTAGAGACAGAGGATGTGCAGAAGCCACCACTTCAGATGGACAACAGTGTCTTTCTGGATGACGACAGCAATCAGCCAATGCCCGTGAGCCGGTTCTTTGGAAACGTTGAGCTCATGCAGGTAAGGGCAGTGCCTTCCTCCTCCCGTGGGTACTCAGGCAGCCAGCCGCACTTTCCAGTCACACACTCCCCACTCAGTGCAGGTAAATAATGCCTCGACACAACATTAAACATAAATTAATCATTTTAACCCACGAGGAGAAAGTGAAAACATTGGCTAATTGGGGGCCTCCCTCCATCTCCCGAGCTGAGAAAGGCGGCGGTGGGAGGGGTCCCTCCCGCAGCCACAGGTGTTTCCATGAAATCAGGTTTGTGGGTTTTTTGAACATCCACCCCACGCTCACTGTTGCTTTCTTTTGTTTTGAACCCAGCATCTTTCCTCCTTTTTACCCGATCAGCCCAGTAGGGAGGAAGCTCTCATCTAGAGGTGAATGCTGGGACTCAGGCGTTTTCACGCGTCTGAAAGGGAAGAGCGCTCTGTGAGCCCCAGAGCTGCTGGATGGGGCACATTGCAGATGCGGGTGCAGATGTGCAGAAAAATATCAAATGTTACTTGTCTGCCAGAGGGGGACTATTTCAGATGAAAAGTTGACAGCATTGTAATTGCCTTCAGAGAAAGACACACTTGGCAGGCTGGGGCTGACTTTCCTAGCACCTGCCCACCCATGTGTGTCTAGACCTGGGCTCTGATCCTAGCACCTGCCCACCCGTGTGTGTGTCTAGACCTGGCTCTGATCCTAGCACCTGCCCACCCGTGTGCGTGTCTAGACCTGGGCTCTCATCCTAGCACCTGCCCACCCGTGTGCGTGTCTAGACCCGGGCTCTGATCCTAGCACCTGCCCACCCGTGTGTGTGTCTAGACCCGGGCTCTGATCCTAGCACCTGCCCACCCGTGTGTGTGTCTAGACCCGGGCTCTGATCCTAGCACCTGCGCACCCGTGTGCGTGTCTAGACCCGGGCTCTGATCCTAGCACCTGCCCACCCGTGTGCGTGTCTAGACCCGGGCTCTGATCCTAGCACCTGCGCACCCGTGTGTGTGTCTAGACCCGGGCTCTGATGCTAGCACCTGCACACCCGTGTGTGTTGCTCGTGACTGAAGCCATGTTTTCTTCTCTAAGGACCTCCCACCTGCGTCTTCATCGTGTCCTTCAATGAGCAGACGAGAGTTCAGAAAAATGCATTTCAGAGCCAAAGATGATGATGACGATGACGATGATGATGCGGAAATGTAGAGACCGTACAAAATGATGTCCGTGCCCTATTTCATACCATTAACAATTTGACAGTTTAGCACATTACAAGATTTATATAAAATGTGTCTCCAAGAGAATGTCTTAATCAGACTTCAGAACTGACCCATCCAAGTCAATAGTTTAAAGCACCAAATACCTGCGGAGGATACACTCATGGGAGCTCAGACTCAGACAGTCTTTGAGGTTGCAAAGCTGCTGTACTGTGCCCACGTCCTTCCTTTTTTTTCCTTCTTGAAGACAGAGCTTCTTTCTTGTCGCCCAGGCTGGAATGCAATGGCGCCATCTCGGCTCACTGCAACCTCCACCTCCCGGGTTCAAGTGATTCTCTTGCCTCAGCCTCCTGAGTAGCTGGGATTACAGGCGTGCGCCACCATGCCCAGCTAGTTTTTGTATTATTAGTAGACACGGGGGTTTCACCATGTGGCCAGGCTGGTCTCAAACTGCTGACCTCAGGTGATCCGCCCGCCTCAGCCTCCCAAAGTGCTGGGATGACAGGTGTGAGCCACCACGCCCGGCCAGTGTCCTTTCTTGTACACGTACATACGTGATGATGGCTTGAGTCAGCTGCAGGGCAGTGGGCTCAGTGAGAGGGATTTTTGTAAAGACAGCTCTTCACTTCAGCTCAGTAGCTTTGGTCATAGGCAAGTTTGTTTTCCATTATCATAATTTGATCATACTTGTGATGAATTCAATGCTAGTTCTTAAAGAACTCTTTTATTTCTGTATGCGGAGCTAATGTTTACTTTGGAAATTTTGCAAAATACACGTAAGAAAGAAATAAAATATATTTTGAAAATATTTTGAAAGCAGTCATATGTTCTAAAACTGGATTCCTTTCTCAGTGCCTGGGAGCCGAGTGGAGGAAGCGCATCCTGCCGCAGTCTCCTGCTCCCAAATGTTCGTAAGGCTGGGTCCATCTTTTTGTTTTGAGACTGAGTCTCACTGTGGTGCCCAGGCTGGAGTGCAGTGGCGCAATCTTGGCTCACTGTAAACTCTGCCTCCCGGGTTCAAGCGATTCTCTAGCCTCAGCCTCTCAAGTAGCTGGGATTACAGGCATGCACAACCATGCCTGGCTAATTTTTCATATTTTTAGTACAGACGGGGTTTCACCATGTTGGCCAGGCTGGTCTCAAACTCCTGACCTCAAGTGATCCGCCCGCCTTGGCCTCCCAGAGTGTTCGATGACAGGCATGAGCCACTGCGCCCAGCACAGGTCCATCTTTTAGACCCGTTCACCACTGAGACCCTTGGGACAGGGCCTCTTCCCTTCTCTCGAGTGTACTTCCACTCCCTCTTGTCTGCCGCAGAAGTGTCAGGCTTTCCTAGTGTGTGTGGTGGAGAAGGTCGGGCTCTCCTCCAGGCCATGGAGAGGTCCTGTGCAGCTGCCTGACAAGAGCTGCCCTGCCCAGCCCCAGCGGCATCAGGGAGCAGCTCGCTGCGTGTGCTCGCCCAGGGCAGTGAGAGAAGCCGTTGGGAGCGCTGTCTCTGTGGCCTCTTCCTGCCACCACCTGCACATAGAAGCCGAGTGGGCCAACCAGGAGCAAGCTGGGGCCCTGGGGGACGAAGGACGAGGAGAAGTTGCCCGGGATGCGGGAAGACCGTGTGGGCCTTTTCATGACGGAGCAAGTCAGTCTTGCTGGTTTGAGCTTTTCTACGTTTCTAGTTTAATTACAAGAGCAGCTAGAATTAACCCTGTGAAAATGTCCTGTGAAGCACAGGAAGGATTTTCCATAATAGATGAATTGGAAGCAAAATATAGTTGAAGCGCTCTATGAGAAGTGTTTCTGCTCTTTACTGTTCAAACACTGCCCTCCCTGAAGGTGTCATTCTCCACTTCTAATGTGATCCTTTTCTCATGAGCTGTGACCTTCACCTGCTTTGAATAACTTTGTGATTTATTGATCAACAAACTATAATTTGGAAATGTGTCTTGTAAAGTCATTTTATGATAACCAGGGAAATTAATTTACAACTTTTGCCAGGCACAGTGGCTCACACCTGTAATCCCAACACTTTGGGAGGCCAAGGCAGGCAGATCACTTGAGGTCAGGAGTTGCAGAATAGCCTGGCCAACATGGTGAAACCCTGTCTCTACTAAAAATACAAAAATTAGCTGGCATGGTGGTGGGCACCTGTAATCCCAGCTACCTGGGAGGCTAAGGCAGGGGAATCACTTGAACCCAGGAGGCGGAGGTTGCAGTGAGCTGAGATCGTGCCATTGCACTCCAGCCTGGGCAACAGAGCAAGACTCTGCCTCTAAATAAACAAAGTACAACTTTAGATTGCTGCATGAGTAACTATTAATAACAGCACCTATCTTGGTGGTGATGAGAATTTTGCCATCCTCTAAGCAGACTTCAGTGAGGTGCACGGTCCCAAGCGATGATGCACCTGCGGAGGAGACGCAGCATGCAGAGTGGAAAGTGCGTGCATTCTGGGGCCACCCCGTTCACTCACAGTTGTTAACCTGCACTAACAAGCACTCCCAGGTAGAAACACTTTCCTAGTCTACATGTGGACTGTAGCCTGCACAGACCTAGGGGGACGGAAAAAAGGGGGACAAATAAGGGAATCAAAGACAAGATACAAAAGAGTGTATTTGTGCTGATGCACAGCCGCTGGCGCAGGCCGACGGTGGCTCTGTCTACAGCGCGCTTCTTCCTTTGCGGCAGGAAGGTCATTTCTTGTGGTCGTGTTCGCTGCAGCTTTGCCATCTGGTTGGAGCCTGGCGCTGAGCTGGTTGAGGCTGTCTGCAGGCCCCTCCTGAGCTCTTTCCTTGGAAGCTTCTTACGGATGCCAGGATCTCCCAGCAGGTGACCCTCACTCAGCCCCACAGAACACACAATTCCACACTCCTAGCTCCTAGAATTTTTCTCCCTCTTGTGTGAGAATGGACAGACCACACACTCTTTGTTGCAGAGGTTCAGCCATCTTTTCTAACCTGAGACTCTGGGTGACGTAACTCCTGATAGGTGATAGCTCTTTGAAACAATCACCAGCACCTCGCCCAGCCAAGGGCCTGGAAGCAAGAACAAAAACAACGACCAAAACACCATGTCACAGCCAGGAGAGCCTCGCACGCTTCACACACAGCTCAGTAGGTCTGGATTTCCGGTGTCTCACCTCTTGCAGAAATGAAGCCTCAGGTCAGAAAGGGTGAGGAGGGCACAGACGAGGCCCCACAGCAGCAGGGGGGCGCAGGCCGGAGGGACACAAAACCTCCGAGGCCTGGTCGGGCAGTGGGGCAGCACTGTGGAGCCATGTGGTAGAGGGATGGCAGCCCTGAGTGTCCAGGGCAAGGTGGCACAGCACGCCTGGACTGCTGAGAAGGAAGGACTTCCCTCAAGAATGCGTCTTGCTCCAGGTGCAGGGGCTCACGCCTGTAATCCCAGCACTTCAGGAGGCCAGGGTGGGTGGGCCGCTGGAGCCCAGGAGTTCAAGACCAACCTGGACAACGTAAGGAGACCTTCTCTACAAACATAAACATAAATGAGCTAGGCATGGTGACACGCCTGGAGTCTCAGTTACTCCAGAGGCTGAGGCAAGAGAATCACTTAAACCCAGAAATTCAAGGCTGCAGTGAGCTGAGATCACACCACTGCACTCCAGCCTGGATGACAGAGCAAGACCCTGTCTCAAAAAACAGACAATGAAAGAATGTATCTCTGAAAAAGGCCCACGTCTGTGGCTGGAAAACAGAGCAGCTCGTCTCCTGAGGCTGGACGATGGAGCTGGAAGGGCCTCACAGCTGTCCAGGCCAGGCTCCTTGCTGCACAGGTGGGATCTGCTGGCTCCAGAGAGTTCTTCAGACCCTGCAAGAGGGATCTGAGAAGAGGAGCCAGGCCCCCCGATTCCCAGGCCTTGGCTCTCCCACTGTTTGTCCTTCCCTGATCAGAGCAGATAAACACCACCGTACCATAGATGGGACTTCTAGAAATTTCCCACACAGGACTGAGTCCTGTGTGGGACCCAGGTATTGCTTTAGCTCTGTGAAGAAAAGGTAACACTGAAGTCAATTTGCAAACGATCACGGACTCCTTATTTTTCACCCTTATTTTCAGCATCCTCAATGAGTACAAACTTTTTTGACATGTCTATTTTTGAAAAATCTTTATTGCTTTTCCTGATTGTACAACAAATGTAACAATTCAAATATTACAAAATGATTTAATTTAAAAAGTACATTTTAACATGTTATAAATGCCCATTTCAAAAAATTCAAGTATCATAAAATACATGACATAGAAAATGAGCCCTCTGTAATCCAGCCCTACCCCCGTATCCCCCAGGATTACTGCTGTTCAGATCCACGTGTTTCCTTCCAGATCATCTCTGGCACCTGCCACCCACATGGCTGACATGAGCTCCATAAGATCTGAGATGATAGTAACGCTGATCAACGAACAGGGTTCAGCTGCTGGTGCATTGAACAGCTTCCGGTTTCTACACAGAAACACTTTCCTCATAAAAGCTTGAAACTGCGACATAGTTTTGCACTATGTAAATGTATCAGGTTGAATCATGAAATTAATGAATGCTGACCATTTTTGGCCTAGAAAACAGCAATTTCATGTGGTTCAACATAATAGCTATGGCCCTATTCATAGACATTGGGGGGTTTCCTACTTTTTACCATTATAAACAATTCCGCAGGCCAGGTGCAGTGGCTCATGCCTGTAATCCCAGCACTTTGGGAGGCCAAGGTGGGCAGATCAGCTGAGGTCAGGAGTTCAAGAAAAGCCCGGCCATCATGGTGAAACCCCGTTTCTACTGAAAACACAAAAATTAGCTGGCCATGGTGGTGGGCGCCTGTAATGCCAGCTACTTGGGAGGCTGAGGCAGCAGAATCGCTTGAACCCGAGAGGCGGAGGTTGCAGTGAGCCAAGATTGCACCACTGCACTCCAGCCTGGGCTACAGAGTGAGACCCTATCTCAAAAAAAAAAAAAAAAAATCAGAGGTGAATGTCCTTGTATATTCTTTATGGAGTACAAACATCTTGCTCCCAAAGCATGACACCTCTCTTTTGGGCATTTAGAAGAGTCAAGAAGGATGAAGCTGCCCATTTGCCATGAAAATGGAGACCCAGCAGAGAGTTGATGCATAAACAACTCATCCCTCAAGCAAGAGTGGCCAACTTCAGCCATCACACCATTTCAGTATGGTGACCACATTACGTGAGCAAACCCAACACAGGTAAAACCAGAGAACAGAAGGATTCCTCAGCTCAGAGACAAATCTTATCCCTACTGACCGGTATGACCAGGAACTCACAGAAATGCAGTGAGTACCCCAAAGCTGTCCTCTGGAAGTTGGGCTGTCAGAAGGTATAAAAAATGATTTTCAGGCTGGGCGCGGTGGCTCACACCTGTCATCCCAGCACTTTGGGAGGCCGAGGCGGGCGGATGACCTGAGGTCAGGAGTTCGAGACCAGCTTGGCCAACACAGTGAAACTCTATCTCTACTAAAAATACACAAAATTGGCTGGGTTTGGTGGCAGGCATCTGTAATCCCAGCTACTCGGGAGGCTGAGGCAGGAGAATCACTTGAACCCAGAAGGCGGAGGTTGCAGTGAGCTGAGATCATGCCACTGCACTCCAGCCTGGGCAACAGTGGTTGCCCAGGCGCGGTGGCTCACGCCTGTAATCCCAGCACTTTGGGAGGCTGAGGCAGGCAGATCACGAGGTCAGGATATCAAGACCATCCTGGCTAACACAGTGAAACCCTGTCTCTACTAAAAAAGACAAAAAAATTAGCCAGGTGTGGTGGCGGGCGCCTGTAGTCCCAGCTACTTGGGAGGCTGAGGCAGGAGAATGGTGCAAACCCAGGAGGCGGAGCTTGCAGTGAGCCGAGATCGCGCCACTGCACTCCAGCCTGGGGAACAGAGTGAGACTCCGTCTCAAAAAAGAAAAAAAATGAAACTCTGTCTACAAAACAAACAAACAAAAAAAAAACACAATTCAGAAATGTACTGAAATCAGATTTGCAGGAAACATGTTTTAAGATTTTTTCCAGGACTACTGGAGTGACCAAAAAAAAAAGGCACCTGTTAAAATGACGCCCACGTCAGGCCTCGAACCAAGACCAGAACGTGGTGTGTACATGTCACTAGCGTTTCCGCACAGGCCGCTTCCGCTTCAACCTTGGCTGGGGTTTGTAGATTCTGTTCGGGTCACAGCTGAGCTTGTGGATGGTTTTCTTATGGCAGACAATGTGCACTAGTTTTAGGTTCTCTGAGGTAAACAGCAGGCCATAAAAATACTCCCAGTCCACTTCTCTTCCATCTTGTTCCTTAATTGCTTCCACCAGTGTAGGAATGACGGTGCGTTTCTTTTCTATTCTGCAAAGTAAAGTTAGAAACATCATTTTCTGTGGTCACGGTGCCACAGGCAACAGGTCACAGCAGCGCACTGCAGTCACAACTCTTCCCAAATTCCCCTAAGTGCCATCACAGACACGCGGCCGAGCCAGCTGGCCAGGTCTGTCGAGCAGAGCCTGATGCAAGCAGCCTTGCTCATGTTACTTTTTAAAACTTGACTTGTGGCCGGGCATGGTGGCTCACGCCTGTAATCCCAGCACTTTGGGAGGCCAAGGCGGGCAGATCACTTGAGGTCAGGAGTTCGAGACCAGCTTGGCCAACATAGTGAAACTCCATCTCTACTAAAAATACACAAAATTGGCTGGGCGTGGTGGTGGGCACCTGTAATCCCAGCTACTTGGGAGGCTGAGGCAGGAGAATCACTTGAACCCTGGTGGTGGAGGTTGCAGTGAGCCAAGATCATGCCACTGCACTCCAGCCTGGGCAACAAAAGCAAAATATCATCTCAAAAAAAAATAAATAAAAAATAAAAAAATAAAAAGACGTGTCACTGTTCAGAATACTGAAAAGTACGTGGAAAATAAAGGGGGTCAACCACCTTCCCATCATCACTTAGAGTCACCCACCATCAACAACTGGCTTAACTGACTCCATGTTTCATCCACATATAGATTTACCCCAAAAAAATTACATGATAGGACATGAACATTTTACAAACAGAGCCTTACAAAGGAAGCTGAAGTCACTTTTGATCCCACTTGTAATCTCATGTCCCTCCTTCCCCTCACCGGTAATCACTATTAAGGGTTTCCTATTGATCTTTCCAATCCTAATCTTATACCGTTATACACATATATGTGTGTCTGTTTAAAAAACTACATGAGGCCAGGCACAGTGGCTCACACCTGTAATCCCAGCACTTTGGGAGGCTGAGGCGGGCAGATCACCTGAGGTCAGGAGTTCAAGACCAGCCTAGCCAAGATGGCAAAACATCATCTCTACTAAAAATACAAAAATTAGCTGGGCATGCTAATGCGTGCCTGTAATCCCAGCTGCCCAGGAGGCTGAAGCAGGAGAACTGCTTGAACCCTGGAGGCAGACGTTGCAGAGAGCAGCGATTGTGCCACCACACTCCAGCCTGGGCAACAGAGTGAGATTCTGTCTGAAAAAAAGAAAACAAAAAACTACATGAGGCTAGGCGTAGTGGCTCACGTCCGTAATTCTAATACTTTGAGAGGCTGAGGTGGGCGATCACTTGAGGCCAGGAGTTTGAGACCCGCCTGGCCAACATGGTGAAACCCCGCTTCTACAAAAAATACAAAAAAATTAGCCAGGCATCGTGGCGCATGCCTGTAATCCCAGCTACTACTCAGGAGGCTGAGGCATTAAAATCGCTTGAACCTGGGAGGCAGAGGTTGCAGTGAGCCAAGATCATGCCACTGCATTCTAGCCCAGTTAGAGCGAGCTGTCCCAAGCACACACACACCATGGTATTGCTGTTTCACCTATAAACCATTTGGAAGACTGTGCAGTAACAAGCATAGGAACTTGCAAACTGACGAGGTGGGATTAGAGACCGCATGGCCAGGAGGGCTTATGGTAGGTGGTGAGCTAAACTGGTGCAGACCCCTCTCCCTGCAACCCACAGAAATGCTGAGCTGCGGTCGCCTTTTTTTTTTTTTTTTTTTGAAACAGAGTCTTGCTCTGTCACCCAGGCTGGAGTACAGTGGCACGATCTTGGCTCACTGCAATGTCTGCCTCCTGGCTTCAACACATTCTCCTGCCTCAACCTCCTGAGTAGCTAGGATTACAGGCGTGCACCACCACACCCAGCTAATTTTTGTATTTGTATTTTGTATTTTTAGTAGAGACAGGGTTTCACCATGTTGGCCAGGCTGGCCTTGAACTCCTGACCTCGGCCTCCCACAGTGCTGAGATTACGGGCGTGAGCCGCCACACCCGGCCAAAAGTCACCTGTTAAAATACTTAGTTGAGATGAAAAGAAAGGGGCTCCCCAGCTGCCAGAAACCAAAGAGAAATTAGTGCACACAGGCAAGCTATGGTTCAGGGGCTCACCAGGGCTCCAGTCCCTGATACAGGCCCAGGGGACCCTAGAAAGACAGGGAGGTGGGACCAAGACCCCTGCCATAGCCATTAAGGGGGATAGAAAAGCTTGAGCAGAGCCCGGTGCTTGGGTAAGAGGAAGGGAAACCCACTGAACCCATCATCTAATGCTGTAGAAGCAGCCACCACAAAACGCAGTGGCTTCCGGGGGTTGGCCTGGGGGGTCTTCTGCTGGTGTTGCCTGCTACACTCGGGGGCTGTGTCTGATGGAGGGTGGCCTACGGCTGGGCCCTTCTCCCCTGTCCTCTTCCATCCTGAAGGGGTCGGGACAGGCTCCTGCACATGGCGACGGCCGTGTTCAGAGGGGACAAGTCCCCCAGGCAAGCAGGCCTCTGTTAGCTCCGTGTTGCCTTTGCAGGTGTCACGTGGACAAGCCCAGATTCAGCGTGGGGAGAGAAGGCAGGGAAGCTCACAGGGTGGACACCGGGAGTGCGTTCCTGTCCCCGCCTTCACAGTCATCCGCAGAACGCAGAGTGTACGGCCCAAAGTACACGACCCACAAGGCAGGGAACCACAAGCAAGAAATGGCAGGAAGTTGCTTCCAAGCCACGGGGAAACCCTGGGAGTCTGCAGGAATCAAATCCGAACCCACGAACAGCCACACTGAAGGGGCGCCGTGACACCCCGGAGCACAGAGGAGGCCCACAGGAAGCACTGCCCACTGAAGCATGAAAATTTGCTTGAACCTGGGAGGCAGATGTTGCAGTGAGCCAAGATCATGCCACTACACTCCAGCCTGGGTGACACAGTAAGACTCTGCCTCAAAAAAAAAAAAAAAACTGAACTCCCAAGACACAGCTCATGCAGCCTAGGAGAAACTGTCTTAAGCATAGGTTAGATACAAAAGAGACACAAACTAATGAAGAAGCAAGAAGAAACCCACAAAGGTAAAAGGTAGGAATAAAAAAAAAAGGCAAACGTCAATAAAGTGAAGTAAAGGGCCAAAGACAGCTGCGAAGAGACAAAAAGGAAAGTTCTCCAGAGGCAGGGCTCACACAGGCCATGAGGACCCTGCTATGGTGCTAAAAGAAACGTCCCTAGGGCTCCAGGAAAGGGGAGCTTTCCAGGCCCACCCACCACAGCCCTCCCACCACAGGCAGGATTCTTCTGGGCTGAGAAGTCAGGCCCACCCAGAGCCCACATGGACACTCTGCGTGCTGCCTTCTGCCCAGGGGCCCCTGAACCACACGGGCTCTGGGCCAGGCCATCCTCCTCGGACAGGTTGAGCCCCACAGCCTGCGCCCTTCAGCCCAAGAGGGAAGGTGTTCCAAGCCTGGACGCTGTCTGTGCAGGCCCCTGGTGTGAGGTGGCACTAAGGGTGGGAAGAGAAGGGGCAAGCAGCAGGGGGCAGGCCATGTCTGGGCTCCACTACTGTGCACATCCCGGAACTGGGAGAGGCCTGCAAATTCTTCTCGAACCTTCCCAGCCGTGATGCTACGTAAGTTCAGGTAGGGGGACAGCATGCCTTTTATTGCATTGTTAGCTTTTATTCTTAAATAGTTAAATATGTAGCATGTGGTGTCAACCCCCAAAAACGTCAGGACAGGCCTGTGGCAAACAGACCAGTGTCTCTGTAACCTGCTGAAGACCGCTGCTAAAAACCACATTTTTAATTAAAACCCAACGCACTTATCTGTGTGTGAGTATACATATTTGGGAAGCGTGAGAGAAAATATAACTGCAGCAAACACTTGGTGAAACATTCGTCTGACTCACGCTGTCCCGTCTGCTATTTTCATCTGTACTCTGTTCTAGGATGGCCTATTTCATTCTGTAAATGCTGGTTGTGTCCCCTAGATTGACGTCCCCACCCGCAATGGTCTTGAAAGGGACAAGAGCATTTGGACGGCCGGGAGAAAACATTTTTGGGTACTTGGTGCATGTGGCAAGGGGCCCAACAAACCAGCAAAGAGTAGGAGAATCTCTTTCAGATAGACAGGGTAAGGCAGGATTTCTTAACACACAAAGGGAACATCTGAGCACATTAACATTTAAAACCTGGGCCAGGCGCAGTGGCTCATGCCTGTAATCCCAGCACTTTGGGAGACTGAGGCAGGCGGTTCATGAGGTCAGGAGATTGAGACCATCCTGGCTGACACGGTGAAACCCCGTCTCTACTAAAAATACAAAAAATTAGCCAGGTGTGGTGGTGGACGCCTGTAGTCCCAACAACTCGGGAGGCTGAGGCAGGAGAATGGCATGAACCCAGGAGGCGGAGCTTGCAGTGAGCCGAGATCGCACGGCTGCACTCCAGCCTGGGAGACACAGCGAGACTCCATCTAAAAAAAAAAAAAAAAAAAAATTAAACTTGTTGTGGGTCAGGCACAGTGGTTCATGCCTATAATCCCAACGCTTTGGGAAGCCAAGGTGGGCAGATCACCTGAGGTCAGGAGTTTGAGACCAGCCTGGTCAACATGGCAAAACCCCATCTCTACTTTAAAAAATCCAAAAATAGCCAGGTGTGGTGGTGTGCACCTATAGTCCCAGCTACTCGGGAGGCTGAGGCAGGAGAATCGCTTGAATCTAGGAGGTGGAGGTGGCAGTGAGCCAAGATCACACCACTGCATGCCAGCCTGGGCAACAGAGTGAGACTCCATCTCAAAAAATAAATAAAACTTATGATAAATGATATCATAGGATTAATGTATCCAGAACGTGTAAACCATGCCCACAAATAAGACCACAGCCCAAGACAGAACGAGCAGAGGAAAGCAACACAGAAGACACAAGTGGCCACAGACTTGGAAAGAGAAGCTCAACCTTCCTAGTCATTAGGAAAATGAAAATTAGAGCAAGAGAATCTGTGTCTCACCTGTCAGGTTGGGAAAATGCAAATAAGTACAATGACACCAAGTGTTGCAAGAACCCGGGAAAACATGCACTCACATGGATGGTGAGCGTGTAGGCTGGGACACTCGAGAGCAGCCTGGCCAGGCTCAGAGAGGGGACAGCAGTGTCGTTAGGACCGGAACACTCCCTAGAGGGACTCAAGCTCAGACACCGGGGGCACCTTGCCCATGTTGGATGCACACCCCAATCCCCGGGCACCTGGGTTATATGTGGATGGGGCCTGAGAATCTGAATTCCCACCCAGCTCCCAGATGTTGCTAATGCTTGAAAGTGACCACACGTTAAATAGCACGGAACCAGACCATATGGGTTCATTGCATAGAGTGTTCATCCCAGGGATTTTTATAATGATGAGAAATTAGAAATAACCTAAATGCCTACCAGTATGGAAAGATGTTAAAATTAGAGCCTATTCAAAAAGTGAAGTGTTTTGCACCTGCTAAAATGAATGTGCCAAATCTAAGCATACTGTGCAATGAAAAGGTACACTGCAGATGACAGGGTGGGCCACGGCGTATGCACATGTCAAACTCACACGCGTGTGGTAAAGGTGCAGCGAGAGGGCTCTGAAGGGCACACACACCTTTCACAAGAGCGTGTTCCTCGGGGTAAGGTGTAGGGGCTGAGTATGGACAGGGTAAAAGCTCAACTATGACCATACTGTTTTACATACTTTAAAAATATCTCACTCCGAAAGCAATACAGGTTGAGTGTCTCCATCTGAAATGCTGAGGACCAGAAGTGTTCTTTTTTTTTTTTTGAGATGGAGTTTCACTCTTGTTGCCCAGGCTG
Organism: Trachypithecus francoisi; assembly: GCF_009764315.1. Classification (NCBI taxonomy): domain Eukaryota; kingdom Metazoa; phylum Chordata; class Mammalia; order Primates; family Cercopithecidae; genus Trachypithecus; species Trachypithecus francoisi. The sequence goes on along the minus strand of NW_022681446.1, from coordinate 543,650 downwards.
GAGTGCAATGGTGCGATCTCAGCTCACAGTAACCTCCACTTCCTCAGCTCAAGCGATTCTCCTGCCTCAGCCTCCCAAGTAGCTGGGATTACAGGCATGCACCACCATGCCCGGCTAATTTTGTACTTTTTTAGTAGAGACAGGGTTTCTCCATGTTGGTCAGGCTGGTCTCGAACTCCCGACCTCAGGTGATCCACCCGCCTCAGCCTCCCAAAGTGCTGGGATTACAGGCATGAGCCACCACACCCGGCAGAAGTGTTTTTGATTTGGGATTTTTTTAGGATTTTGGAATATTTACATTATACTGACTAGCTGGGCATCCTTAAAAAAAATCCCAAATCCGGCCGGATGCGGTGGCTCATGCCTGTAACCCCAGCACTTTGTGAGGCCGAGGAGGGCGGATCACCTGAGATTGATTGGGAGTTCAAGACCAGCCTGACCAACATGGAGAAACCCTGTCTCTACTAAAAATACAAAATTAGCTGGGTGTGGTAGTGCATACCTGTAATCCCAGCTACTGGGGAAGCTAAGGCGGGAGAATCACTTGAACCCAGGAGGCGGAGGTTGCAGTGAGCCGAGATCGCGCCATTGTACTCCAGCCTGGGCGACAAGAACAAAACTCCCATCTCGGGAAGAAAAAAAAAAAAAAAAAAAAATCCCAAATCCTAAATGCCCGGATGAGCATTTCCTTTGAGCATCATGTCGGTACGCAAAAAGTTTTGAATTTTGGAGCACTTCAGATTTCAGATTTTCCGATTAGGGATGCTCATCCTGTATGGCCATTTTAAGGGCGTCTGAAGGCTTTTGTCTTCAAAAAGCAAGGGCAAGGCTACAATTATATTCAAGGAATGCATCTCAGTTCAAAAGAATGAAGTTTTCCATCCTGCCCATTTGTTAGAGCCATAGAACTCGTACAGCTACAAAACACTCCTGCCAGCTGAGACTTCTGCTCAGGCTGGTTCCACAAAATAAGGCAGCCAGGCATGGTGGCGAACACCTGTAGTCCCAGCGACTCAGGAGGCTGAGGCAGGAGGATCACTTGAGGCCAGCAGTTCAGGGCTTCAGTGAGCCATGATCCTGCCACTGCACTTAGCCTGGGCCACAGAGCAAGACTCCGTCTCTAAAAGAAAAAGAAAAAGGGGAAAACACCCTTACCTACCATGACACCAGGAGCTCCCGCTTTCTAAGCTCGCCCTGGTTCGAACTCACAGAGGCTCAGAACCTCTGACGGCCAAGGGCTGGGACCTGTGTTCTGGGAAAGGATGCTGCCCACCAGCTCCATCCACAGGGAGGATTTGAGGGGACAGGAGGGATGGCTCCAGGTCCACCACGTGTACTGACAGTGGAGGGAATGGTGTGTGCCCACTCATGCTGCCGCCAGGCACCACTTCCCTAGACTGTCACATGGGCACGGCCCTTGAAACCCAAGGAGGCAACACCGTGGCAGGGACAGAGCTGTAGTAGGGACAGAGCCGTGGTAGGGACAGGGCTGTGGCAGGGATGGGGCCGCGGCAGGGACAGGGCTGTGGCAGGGATGGGGCCGCGGCAGGGACAGGGCCCCGCCGGCACTCTCAGGTCTGAACCTCGCTCTGTGAGCTTACATGTGATCCAGGTTCCAGGTGCTGAAGAGGATCCTGCTCTCCCTGTTACTGTAGGGGTTGATGGAGTGTCTTGATAAGCAGCTGTCCATGTCAAAGGGACCCTGGGGGCCAAAAGAGAACGAGGGAAGGCCAGAAAGTGAGTCTCTCTCTTTTTTTTTTTTTTTTTTTTGAGACGGCATCTCACTCTGTTGCCAGGCTGGAGTGCAGCGGCACGACCTTGGCTCACTACAACCTCCACCACCCAGTTTCAAATGATTCTCCTGTCTTGGCCTCCCAAGCAGCTGGGACTACAGGCGTGTGCCACCATGTCCAACGAATTTTTGTATTTTTAGTGGAGACAGGGTTTCACCATGTTGGCCAGGATGGTCTGGATCTCTTGACCTCGTGATCCACCCGCCTCAGCCTCCCAAAGTGCTGGGATTCCAGGCGTGAGCCACTGCGCCCGGCCGGAAGTGGGTCCCTTACACCATCTCAGTCACCAAGTGACATGCTCTGGATGTGCAGCCCCGCCCAGAGTCCGTGCTGGAATGTCAGCCCCACGGTGGGAGGTGGGGCCTGGTGGCAGGTGATGGGTCCTGGGGGTGGATTTCTCATGAAGGGTTTAGCACCATCCCCTGGGTGCTGCCCACGCCGGAGTGAGTCCTCCCGGGATCTGGCTTAAAAGTAGCACCCACCCCTCACTCTCCCTCTTGCTGCTGCTTCCCCCACATGAGACGTGCCTGCTGCTGCTTCCCCCACATGAGACGTGCCTGCTGCTGCTTCCCCTGCCACCACAAGTGTGAGTTTCCTGAGGCCTCCCAGGCAGCTGAGCGGATGCCAGCACCGTGCTTCCTGTACAGTCTGCTGAACCGTAAGCCAATGACACCTCTTTCCTTTATAAATTACCCACTCTCTATTTCTTTATAGTAATGAGAGAATGGCCTAATACACCAGGGCAGGGGATCTCACGGAGAGGCACGCCCCTTGGGGGTTGGTCCCTGATCCAGGGTGTGCTGCTTTAGGGAGATTCAGAGTTCTGCCTTGGCCGGGCGCGGTGGCTCACGCCTGGAATCCCAGCACCATGGGAGGCCGATGTGAGTGGATCACCTGGGGTCAGGAGTTCGAGACCAGCCTGGCCAACGTGGTGAAACCCCATCTCCACTAAAAATACAAAAATTAGCCGGGCATGGTGGCGAGCACCTGTAATCCCAGCTACTTGGGAGGCTGAGGCAGGAGAATCACTTGAACCTGGGAGGCAGAGACAGACTGACTCGTCTCAAAGAAAAAAAAAAAATAAAGAGTTCTGCCTTTGGAATCAGATCCTTCTTTTTCCCTCATTACCCCTAACAATATGTTCTGAGTTCCCAAAGAGGATAAGGTAGTTATTGTCACTGTTACCCCTGTGGTCACACACCAGCACCCCCACCTCATGGGAAGTGAAGCCAGGAAGGTACTGACTTGGCGGGGCAGGGCCAGCATGTGAGAAGCAAGGACCCAGGCCCTAGAAGCTCCCTTTCCAGCCACTCCGCGCAGCTTCCTGATGTTTCCCTGTGATCCCAATGCAGAGGCAGGGCTGCCTCACTGGAGATGCCATGGCCACGGCTTCCGTCTTCCCTGTGGTCCGTAGCCCAGCACTCAGCACACTCATTTGTGCACAGACATCTGCAGAGCATGTGCCCGGAGCCCAGTGCCCACCTGCACTGTGCCCCCATCACCCTGGGGACTCGCAGCCTCCCCAGCAGAGCCCACTGCTTCCCACTGCCATGCCGGGGACACCAGGTCCCTCCCAGCCCACTCTTGCGCCCCCAGCTATCAGTCAACCCGCTTTAAAGACCCACCGCCTCCCTGGGGCCGCTCCTGCCTAGCCCTCACACCCAGGACGCTGGCCGCGGCTCCTGCGGCCCCACAGCCTCGTCTGCCTCACTCTTTTATGTGTCTTTCACCTTCCACTGTGCAGGACTCGCCCTGCCGTCAGGGATGAAGGATTTTTCATCTTTGTGTCCCAACCCCTCCCACCGTGCCAGGCACAAAGTAAGTACTCAGTGAGTGGCCAGCAAGCGTACTGCAAAGTCTAAACGTTAAGCTAACTTGGAAGAAGTGTTTTTATGGTCAGAGCCCATCACCCCAGAAGATCTGCCTGGCAGGAGCAGCAAGAAGCCTTGTCCCATGGGAAGAAGCCACTGGAGGCCGCGCCCACCACCTGGCCCCTGCTGCTGGACCCACTGAGTGGCACTTGGAAGATCAGAGGCATCAGTAGGCCTTACCGGGAATGCACCTGCGGTGTGCAAACACCAAGAGGCGCCTCAAGTTGCTCCCCACCCCATGGGACGGAGAGGGGTGTGCTCAGGACTCGCCAGGGACACAGATGCATCGCCACTAAAGGCCAGACCACGCCTAGCGTGGTGCAGAAGGGGCACCTGGGAAGGCAGTGGGGGAGCGTGGGCCTGATCTCAGCTTCCAGCTTCCAGAACTGTGAGCAGTCACTAGCTGCCGTTCCAGCCTCCCCAGCCGGGGTCATCTGTGATGGCGGCCGGGGCTGACTGAGACACCGCCCAGCCCTACCGAGACAAGCCCTGGGGCGGGGCCCTGCAGCCTTCTGCAAGCTCCCCAGGGACTCCTGTGTGCACTGCAGCTTCAGAGGCACTGGCTGAGACACCGCTACCCTCCCTGGGAATGTGAGGGCTGCACCTCTTCACAAGGCTTTGCCCAGGCAGGCCAAGGGCTGAAGGTCCCCACCCACATCGCCCCAGGTGGGCTGCACTCCACAGGCCAGTCGCGTGGCCCCAGGATAAAGGGCACACAGCTCACCTGGCAGGAGAACCAGCCTTCCGGTGTACAGAGACGGCTGCCGCCCTTGGCTCCTCTGTCGAAGTAGCTGCCATTGTACTGCACAGACCGGAGCTTCTGGCACATGGAGCCGAGGACCCGAAGGAATTCCTCCTGAGCCTCCGCACCCACCAAGGAGGGGTAGGAGCTCACCTGGAGGAACCAAAGAACATCGCTAAGCCTGGTGCACAGTGCCCCAAAACCCGCACTGAGTCTCGATCCATCCCACTCCAAGGCCCTCTAAGACCCTGCCCAAGCCCAGTCCTATGGTCAGAGGGTCTGAGTTCACATGGCCTCTCAGCCACTGCTGGGCTGTCCCACCCTGGGAGACTCTGACCTAACCTGTGAAATAGAGGGGACCACGCCAGCCCCCAGGCTGGGTGAGACTTAGATGAGATAACGGGCTGGGTGTGGTGGCTCACATTTGTAATTCCCGCACTCTGGGAGGCCACGGTGGGCGGATCACTTGAGGTCAGGATTTTGAGACCAGCCTGACCAACGTGGTGAAACCCCGTTTCTACTAGAAATACAAAAAATTAGCGGGGCATGATGGCACATGCCTGTAATCCCAGCTACTTGGGAGGCTGAGGTAGAAGGATCGCTTGAACCTGGAAGGCAGAGGTTGCAGTGAGCTGAGATTGCATCACTGTACTCCAGCCTGAGCAACAGAGTGAGACTCCGTCTCAAAAAAGAAGATGAGCTAACAAAGTCAGGCAGGCACAGCCGTCCCACCCTGGTCAGGCGGGGAGTGGTGCACGGAAGCGCCTGGTCATTGCACTTGCAGTGGAGAGTATCAGGATCAGTTAGCTTCGCTACAGGGAGCAGGCTGGGAAATGCTCGGGAACATGGCCAGTCGCCAGGACCTCGAGGAGGTGCAGACAAACATAGGGAGTGCAGAGCAGCATCAGCAATTGTGCCACAGAGAGGGGTGGACTGAAGGCACAGGGGGCGACCACACAGGGCAGCACTGGGACAGGACGCCCATTGCAGGGGCCTCCACAGCACCCTCCTCGTGCTAATGATGCAGCGTGGTATGGTGTGGCATGACAGGGTGTGGCGTGGCATGGTGTGGCATGACAGGGTGTGGCGTGGCATGGTGTGACGTGACGGGGTGTGGCATGACGGGGTGTGATCTGGTGTGGTGTGGTTATGGGGTAGTGTGGCGTGTCATGCTATGTGATGAGGAAATCCACATTCAGATGGGGTGGATGGAAATGAGGGCAGAGCTGACTCCACCTTTGGGAGGGAGGAGGGAGAGGCGGAGAGGTTTGCAGACCAAGGATGGGCTCATGAGAAGGGCCTCAGCTCCCTGCTAGTGCCTGCTGACCTTGGTCACAGTTGGGCAAATGACAACTCAGGCTCTGGGCATCCTCTCCCCGTCTGCCCTGACGCGTGCCACTGCTGCCCAGGAAGAAGCCTCGTGGGGGAGGAGGGGAGGCAGGCAGGAGCCACCACCGCCCCGCTCCCCAACCCCAGTGACCTCAAACACAGTTAAAAAGGCCCGGTGGGTGCCCACCCCCATGAAGGGGGAGGCACAGGGTCCATGCACTAGCTTCCCTCACCAGAGCAGCCCCACCAGATCCACACAAGCACAGAGTGTGGTCCTACCAACTGCCCATTGTGAGGACCACAAGCTTCCAGAGCCCACAGAGCTTGGCTTAAAAAACCCTACCAGCATTCCCGGCCTTCACACAGGCTCACCTCTCTCAGGTAACTCCGGATCCGGCTCTCACAGCTGTATCTCAGATAGCCAGACTTATTCTGAAATCGGGACTCCAAGCCTGCAAAGAAAATGAGAAGATCCCCAAGTCCACAGGGCAGGCCAAGGGCCTCTAGGTCTGTGTCCCACCCAGCTCAGGTGCCAAGCAGGGCAGAATATGAGGGTCATACTGCCTCAGCTTTTCGACAGGATCTCGTTCTGTCCTCCAGGCTGGAGTACAGTGGCATGAACACAGCTTACTACAGCCTTGACCTCCTGGGCTCGGGGAATCCTCCTGCCTCAGACTCCCAAGTAGCTAGGACTACAGGCACGCACCACCACAGATAGCTAACTTTTTACATCTTTTTAGGGATGAGGTCTCACTTTGTTACCTAGGGTGATCTTGAACTCCAGGGCTCAAGCTGTCTTCCAGTCTCAGCCTCCCAAAGTGCTAGGATTATAGGCGTGAGCAACCACACTCAGCCAGATTGCATCATCTTGAGAAGTATTCTGATGGTGACACAGACAGCGTCCCTGTTTGGTTGTTGTTTTTAGAAGCATCTCAAATATCACCAAGGAACTTCTGCCTGGCCCTCAAGCCCTCCTTTCCCAAAAAGGCTACAATCTCTCAGCATTGCCTCTGATGGGCTTACAATGCCAGGCCAAAAGCTGGAAGCAACCCAAGTGTCAGGGAATAGAGAGAGTGGGGTATGTACGTGCAGTGGAGTGAGTAGACGGAGAGGGGTATGTACGTGCAGTGGAGTGAGTAGACGGAGAGGGGTATGTACGTGCAGTGCAGTGAATAGACGGAGAGGGGTATGTACGTGCAGTGGAGTGAATAGACGGAGAGGGGTATGTACGTGCAGTGGAGTGAATAGACGGAGAGGGGTATGTACGTGCAGTGGAGTGAGTAGAGAGAGTGTGGTATGTACGTGCAGTGCAGTGAATAGACGGAGAGGGGTATGTACGTGCAGTGGAGTGAGTAGAGAGAGTGTGGTATGTACGTGCAGTGCAGTGAATAGACGGAGAGGGGTATGTACGTGCAGTGGAGTGAGTAGAGAGAGTGTGGTATGGACATGCAGTGGAGTGAATAGATGGAGCAGGGTATGTACGTGCAGTGCAGTGAATAGACGGAGAGGGGTATGTATGTGCAGTGGAAGGAATAGAGAGAGTGTGGTATGTACGTGCAGTGGAGTGAATAGATGGAGCAGGGTATGTATGTGCAGTGCAGTGAATAGAGTGTGGTATGTACGTGCAGTGGAGTGAATAGACGGAGAGGGGTATGTACGTGCAGTGGAGTGAGTAGAGAGAGTGTGGTATGTACACACAGTGGAGTGAATAGATGGAGCAGGGTATGTATGTGCAGTGAAGTGAATATACAGAGTGTGGTATGTACGTGCAGTGGAAGGAATAGAGAGAGCAGGGTATGTACGTGCAGTGGAGTGAGTAGAGAGAGTGTGGTATGTACGTGCAGTGGAGTGAGTAGACGGAGCAGGGTATGTATGTGCAGTGGAGTGAGTAGAGAGAGTGTGGTATGTACACACAGTGGAGTGAATAGAGGGTATGGACATGCAGTGGAATAAATGGACAGAGCAGGGTATGTACGTGCAGTGCAGTGAATCGACGGAGCAGGGTATGTACGTGCAGTGGAGTGAATAGACGGAGCGTGGTATGTACACACAGTGGAGTGTCATTTGGCCTTAAAAAGAAGGAAATTTTGATATATTCTACGATCTGGAGGAACCTTGAGGACACTGTGCTGAGTGCAATGAGTCAGTTACAAAAGGACAAATACTATGTGACTCCATTCATATGAGGTCCCTAGAGTCATCAAATCAGAGAGACGGAAACCAGAACGGTGGTTGCCAGGGGCTGGAGGAGGGGGAATGGAGAGCGAATGTAATGGGGACCCAGGTTCAGCTTTGCAAGGTGGAAGGAGATCTGGAGATGACGGTGGGGATGGCCACACATGTGACTGTACCTAATGCCGATGACCTGTGCACTAAAAAATGGTTGAGATGGTAAATTTTATGTCATATGTAGTTTATCACAATTTTTAAAATAATTGTAATAGGCCAGGCATAGTAGCTCACGCCTGTAATCCTAGCACTTTGGGAGGCCGAGGTCAGAAGTTCAAGACCAGCCTGGCCAACATGGTGAAACCTCATCTGTACTAAAAATAAGCCAGGCGTGGTAGCACGTGCCTTAATCCCAGCTACTCTGGAGGCTGAGGCAGGAGAATCGCTTGAACCTGGGAGGCAGAGGTTGCAGTAAGCCAAGATCACGCCACTGCACTCCAGCCTGGGTGACAGAGCGAGACTCCATCTCAAAAAATAAAATAGAAAGAATTAAAAGTCCCATCTGAGCACTGCCCTGGACTCTGGCCCCACGTGAGTCCTTGCTGGGTGCCTTTCCCACCAGGCTGGAAAATGAGCACATTTTCTTCAGAGTCCCCCACCTCAACCCACAAGGGTACAGGCCAGACCTTCGTTGGGGGCTTTTTGGAACCCAACTTCTCCTGGCACCTTAGGCTCTGAAAAAGCCTTTCCCCTGCCAGCTGCAGCCTCCACGCACCTTCAAATCACGCAGGTCCTCCGCCTAGGTGCAGCCCCCACGCACCTGCAAACCACACGGGTCCTCCGCCCAGGTGCAGCCCCTACGCACCTTCAAACCACGGCGGGTCCTCAGCCCGGGTCTCGGCCGCGATGTTCTGGCTGACATTGTGCAGGAGGTCGGCCAGCAGCCTCTGCCTCTGCGGGGCCTGCTCATCACACAGCAGCTGCTGGGCGGCCTGGACAAGCCCCGCGTGCGGCTCGTGAAATGCACTGAGGAAGCGCCCGATGTCACTCACATCTGCCACCAACGGGACAAACAAAAAGGTGCCAGTCCAGCAGAAGACACGTCCTGCCCCGGTCACAAGAAGAGCCTCCGACCGCATCTCCCCCCCATTCCCCAGGGCCTGGCAATCACCAGGACTCAGACTCCCGGGTCTTTGTCCTTGCCCTGACACCAGCAGCTGGGGACACATACCAGGGCAGCAGGAGGACAGAGAAGGGGCGGGGTGTGCTTTAGAAGACACACGAAAGCGCACTGAGAGACGAGAGACGGCTGCTTTCCCATTTGGCCTCCTCCCTCCAAACCACGCCGCCCCTTCTTTGGCCCTTCCTGGAGACCTTGCTTTCAGACCCTTCCAATCACTTTTCCCGCTCTCTCCTGGAGTCTTTTCACAACTCCCTGAAGCAGCGAGCTCTCCAGGCAGGCTCTTAATAGGGAGTCAAAGCAAATTCTACCCAGGACCTTAACAAAATGTCAGCAGAGAGAATTCAGTAACATGCAAAAAGAAGGGTCACCCCGGCCAAGTGGGAATGCAAGGCTGGTTCACACCTGAACACCGATCAGTGCGATCCACCGTGTGAGAAAAGTCTCACGGTGACATCAGCAGGTCAGAAGAAGACAGGAGGACATGCTGGAGAGTGAGGGCTTGGTGGGAGCCCTTAGACCTAACGTCAAAAGCACTGCATAACAGAGAAAGTCCACACACTGAGCTTCCTCAAAACTAAAAACTCTTACTCTGCCAAAAAAATGCTCTTAAGAGAATGAAAAGACAAGCCACAGGGTAAATATTTGCAAACCACATGTCTGACAAAGCACTCCTGTCCAGGTATTTTAGTGGCGGGGGAAGGTGACTTTCAAAACTCAACAGTAAAAAAATAAACAATGCAATTAGAAAATGGACAAGAGACATGAAACACTTCACCAAGAAGAATCTAAGGGCAGGAGTTTGAGACCAACCTGGCAACCAACACTTCATCTCTAAAAAAAAAAACGCAAGCCCTCATCTCTAAACAAAAAATAATTAGCTGTGCATGGTGGTGCACACCTGTAGTCCCAGTTACTTGGGAGGCTGAGGTAGGATTGCTTGAGCCCAGGAGTTTAGGGTTGCAGTGAGCCATGATTGCCACTGCACTCCAACCTGGGCAACACAGCAAGACCCTGTCTCTATTTTTACAACAGATATTCAGACAGTCAGCATTGTTAGCCATTAGGGAAATGCACATTAAGGGCGCAATGAGACATCACCACACTGCAATCAGAATGGCTAAAATTAAAAGTAGCAACAGTGCCAAAAGCTGGCGAGGCTGCATAGAAACTGTGCAGTGGAAAGGTAAGATGGCCACTCTAGTATACAACTTGGCAGTTTCTTTTCTTTATTTTAAGTAGCTTTATTGAAATATCATCCACACTCCTTACAATTCACCCATTTAAAGTGTACAAATAAGAGGCCGGCCGCGGTGGCTCACGCCTGTAATCCTAGCACTTTCGGAGGCCGAGGCGGGCAGATCACAAGGTCAGAAGATCACGACCATCCTGGCCAACATGGTGAAACCCTGTCTCTACTAAAAATACAAAAATTAGGGCCAGGCGCGGTGGCTCAAGCCTGTAATCCCAGCACTTTGGGAGGCCGAGACGGGCGGATCACGAGGTCAGGAGATCGAGACCATCCTGGCTAACACGGTGAAACCCCGTCTCTACTAAAAAATACAGAAAACTAGCCGGGCGAGGTGGCGGGCGCCTGTAGTCCCAGCTACGCGGTAGGCTGAGGCAGGAGAATGGCGTAAACCCGAGGGGGCGGAGCTTGCAGTGAGCTGAGATCCGGCCACTGCACTCCAGCCCGGGCGACAGAGCGAGACTCCGTCTCAAAAAAAAAAAAAAAAAAAAATTAGCGGGTGTGGTGGTGCATGCCTGTAACCCCAGCTACTCGGGAGGCTGAGACAACAGAATCGCTTGAACCCGGGAGGTGGAGGTTGCGGTGAGCCGAGATCACTCCACTGTACTCCAGTCTGGCAACAGGGCAAGACTCTGTCTCAAAAAAATAAAGTGTACAATTCCATGGGTTTTATTATATTCCCAGAGTTGTGCAGCCACATCCATAGTCAATTTCAGAAGATTTTCACCACTTCAAAAAGAAACCTCATACTCTTTAGCTGCCAACCTCCCTCCCTTCCACCCTACCTCTAACCCTAAACAACCACTATCTGTTTTCAATCTCTCTTAACATCCCCGTTCTGGACGTTTCCTATGAATGGCACCCTACTGCATGTGCGCGCTTCTTGATTCGGCATGGTTTCAAGGCTCGGCCGTACTGTGTTTCATTCCTCTTCGTGGTGAGTAATTTCATCATAGGGAGGTGCCACCCTTTGTTTATCCATGTGTTTATCCTTGGAGACTTGGGTGCTTTCTGCCTTTTGGCCGTTATGAATAAAGCCACTGTAAACGCTCATGGACGAGTTTTGGTGTGGGCGCGTTTTCCTTTCTCTTGGGTACACACCTAGGGGTGGAGCTGCTGGGTCATACGGCGATTCTGTGTAATTGTTTGAGACACTATTTTCCACTGCAGCTGCACCGTTTTCCCTTCCCACCGGCTGTGCCTGAGGGTTCCAGCTGCTCCGCATCCTCGCCCACGCTGGTTGTTATCCAAGTGGGTGTGAAGTAGCATCTCACGATGCTTTTGATGTGCAGTTCCCTGATGACTGATGATCTCAAGCATCTTTCCATGTGCTTACCGACCACATGAATATCTTCCTTGAAGACATTTCTTTCTATTCAGAACCTCCGCCCATGTTTAACTGGGTTATCTTTTCACTATTAAGCTATAAGGATTCTTATATATATATATATATATATATATATATATATTTTTTTTTTTTTTTTTTTTTTTTTTTTTTTTTTTTTGAGAGGGAGTCTCGCTCTGTCTCCCGGGCTGGAGTGCAGTGGCCGGATCTCAGCTCACTGCAAGCTCCGCCTCCTGGGTTCACGCCATTCTCCTGTCTCAGCCTCCCGAGTAGCTGGGACTACAGGCGCCCACCACCTCGCCCGGCTAGTTTTTTGTATTTTTAGTAGAGACGGGGTTTCACCTTGTTAGCCAGGATGGTCTCGATCTCCTGACCTCGTGATCCGCCCGTCTCGGCCTCCCAAAGTGCTGGGATTACAGGCTTGAGCCACCGCGCCCGGCCAATTCTTTTTTTTTTTTTTTTTTTGAGACGGAGTCTTGCTCTGCACCCAGGCTGGAGTGCAGTGGCTGGATCTCAGCTCACTGCAAGCTCCGCCTCCCGGGTTTACGCCATTCTCCTGCCTCAGCCTCCCGAGTAGCTGGGACTACAGGCGCCCGCCTCGTCGCCCGGCTAGTTTTTTGTATTTTTAAGTAGAGACAGGGTTTCACCGTATTAGCCAGGATGGTCTGGATCTCCTGACCTCGTGATCCGCCCGTCTCGGCCTCCCAAAGTGCTGGGATTACAGGCTTGAGCCACCGCGCCCGACCCAATTCTTTATATATTCTGATGCAAGTCCCTTATTAGATACACGACTGGCAACTATTTTCTCCTATTCTGTGGGCTTTTTTTTTTTTTTTTTTTTTGAGACAGTCTTGCTTTGTCGCCAGGGCAGGCTGGAGTGCGGTGGCGCAATCTCGGCTCACTGCAAGCTCCGCCTCCCGGGTTCAGGCCATTCTCCTGCCTCAGCCTCCCGAGTAGCTGGGACTACAGGCGCTGCCACCAGCCCGGCTAATTTTTTTGTATTTTTTGGTAGAGATGGGGTTTCACTGTATTAGCCAGGATGGTCTCGATCTCCTGGCCTCGTGATCCACCCACCTTGGCCTCCCAGGGTGCTGGGATTACTGGCGTGAGCCACGGCGCCCAGCCTGTGGGCTTTTGGCCTCCTTCATGGTGTCCTTTGAAGCAACAGAGTTCTTAATTTTTCTTTTTTGTTTTTTTTTTTTTTGAGATGGAGTCTCACTCTGTCGCCCTGGCTGGAGTGCAGTGGTGTGATCTTGGCTCACTGCAGCCTCTGCCTCCTGGGTTCAAGCAATTCTCCTGCCTCAGCCTCCTGAGTAGCTGGAATTACAGGCGCCTGCCACCACGCTCGGCTAATTTTTGTATTTTTAGTAGAGACGGGGTTTCACCATGTTGGCCAGGATGGTCTCAACTCCTGATCTCAAGTGATCTGCCCGTCTCAGCCTCCCAAAGTGCTGGGATTACAGGCGTGAGGGACTGTGCCCATCCCGAAGTTCTTAATGTTGATGAAGTCCAATTTATCTGTTCTTTCTTCTGCTGCTCATGTTTTTGGTGTCAAATCTAAGAATCCTTTGCCAAATCCAAGGTGATGAGGACTTATCCCTATGTTTTCTTCTAAGGGCTTTATATTTTTAACTTTTACATGTAGGTCTTTCATTTATTTTACTTTTTGTATAAAGTACCAGCTAAGGCTCCAACTTCATTCTTTTGTATGTAAATATGCGGTTGTCCCAGCACCATTTGTTGAAGATACTACTCTTCCCCCTCCATTGAATGGTCCTGGCATCCTGACCATAGATACACAGATTTCTGAGTGCTCTATTCTGTTCCATTGATCTATATATCTGTCCTCGTACCAGTGCCAGTCTTGATTACTGCAGCTTTGTACTAAGTTTTGAAATCAGGATATGTGGGTCCTCCTCCTATGTTATTTTTAACGGTTGTTTTTGGCTATTCTGGGTCTCTTGCAATTCCATATGAACTATGGATTAGAATCAGCATGTCAGTTTCTACAATGAAACCAGGTGGAATTTTCATAGGGATTGTGTTGAATTTGTAGGTCAATTTGGGGAGTCCCCCCATCTTAACAATGTTAAGTTTTCCAATCCATGAACATGGGATGTTAATCCATTTATTCAAAACTTTAATTTCTTTCAACAACATTTGGCAGTTTTCAGAATATAAGTATTACAATTTTTTGTCTTATCATAAGTATTTTATTCTTTCTGATGCCAATGTAAGTGGGATTATTTTCTGCTTCATTTTCAGATTGTTCATTGTAACTGTATTTCTATATTTGCGTATTGATCTTGTATCTTTCAACCTTGCTAAACTTGATGATTAGTTCTAATAGTTTTTTAGTGGATTCCTTAGGGTTTTCTACATACAAGTGCATATGATCTGCAAATAGAGATAGCTTCACTTCTTCCTTTCCAATCTAGATGCCTTTTATTTTTCTTGCCTAAATGTCCTGGCCAGACCCTGCAGTACCATGTTAAACAGAAGCAGCAGGAGTGGACATCCTTGTCTTCAGAAACTAAACACACACCACACAATGCAGCACTGCACGCTTGGGCATTCTCCCCAGAGGAATGAAAACCCACATCCCGCAAAAACCTGTCAAGAGGGCCTGATGCAGTGACTCACGCCCGTAATCCCAACACTTTGGGAGGCCAAGGCAGGTCGATCGCTTGAGCCTAGGAGTTCAAGACCACCCTGAGCAACGTGACGAAGCCCTGTTTCTACAGAAAATACAAAAACTAGGCCGGGCACAGTGGCTCAAGCCTGTCATCCCAGCACTTTGGGAGGCCGAGACGGGCGGATCACGAGGTCAGGAGATTGAGACCATCCTGGCTAACACGGTGAAACCCCGTCTCTAATAAAAAAAAAAAAAATACAAAAAACTAGCCGGGCGAGGTGGCGGGCGCCTGTAGTCCCAGCTACTCCGGAGGCCGAGGCAGGAGAATGGCCTAAACCCGGGAGGCAGAGCTTGCAGTGAGCTGAGATCCGGCCACTGCACTCCAGCCTGGGCCACAGCGTGAGACTCTGTCTCAAAAAAAAAAAAAAAAGAAAAGAAAAGAAAAGAAGGGTATCTATTCCTGGCCCCACCTTCCCCATGAAACTGTGCAGGCCCCAACCCCAAAGCCCTCCCTCTGCTCTTGGGAATTGCTAGGACACCTCAAATGAATGTAAATGAAATTACAAGATTTTTTGAAGAAAAAGACAACCAACCAAACAGCTGAGTTCGTGAACCAGAGACTGAGGACTCTGCCACCTAAGCGATGCTGACCGGTTCTGACTCCAGAGGGCTTCCTCCTTGAGACCTGAGAGGTCACAGTAAGGGGGACCCTTCCCCACCCTGATGGACACCCAGAGCTAAGCCCCCAAGACCTCCGAGAGTGCCAGCTTCCCGCCCACCTCCAAGGTCCTTGCCACTCACAGCCCTGCCAGGCCTGGCCCGAGGTGAGCAGCACCAGCTCGGCGTTGTCGGCAACGCTGGGGAAGTAGTCTTCGGTCAGCTCCGTGCCATCCTCGTACAGGCACAGCCGGAACCGCGCTCAGGGAGCTGCAGGGGTGGGAGAGGCCACAGGAGGAGGAAGGGTCTCAAGACGAGGGCTTTTCATCGGCAGGCCTCACAAACCACCAGAATGAGCTGTGTTTAAAGAAGCAGGCTCAGGCTGCTGCCTGTATCCCACAGCCGCAACATCGCCCAGGCAAGGATGAGGTGGCGCGAGCAAGGGCGCCTGACTGCGAGCCGTTCTAAAATACGAAGAGTCAGGAAAAACATACAACAGGTGGCGACTGCTGGCTCTGCAGGATTCACCCTTTTAAAATGAGCTTCTGAGGGTACTTCAAATAGAGCCTGTCTTTGACAGCGCCGCCTCTTTGCTGCCAGGAGCTGAACACCACCACCCCCAGCACACAGCTGCCAGGGCGGTGCCGGCACACGAAGGAGAACGGTTCGTTGCCTCTGTGCACAAGTGTGGCCGGCACGTGGCACTGTTAATTTGTTGGAGTCTGGTTCCCTGTTACTCTGCACTGGTCAGTTTTAGGCATTTTATGGCAACTCCCACCCAACCCGCACCGACCCCGGCAAAGCACATCTGGTAACCCTAGTACTGGTCCAAAAAAGAAAACCACCCTATAATAAGGTGACGATTGCAATCCCCAGCTGCGAGGGCTGGAAGGGCCTGCAGAGCCCACCCAGTCAAGGCTTTCATTTTACGCAAGGGGAAGCTGAGGCCGGACAGGCAGAGCAGCCGTGACCCCGCGTGCCAACACCTGGCACTCAACCCGGGTTTCCTAGCTCTGATGCAGGGCTGTCCTGCCCGAGCGGTGGGAAGAGGGAAGGGGTGATCCAGGTCGCCCCCCAAGCTCCCTGCGCTCTGAAGCCAGGCTCAGGAACCCCAGGCTGCGGGGGCCCGGGGGCCTAGTGGCTGAGGCGTACGAAAACTACCCGCCCTGGGCGCCGCCCGCACCCTCCGTTTTGGAAGAGGAAAGCGGCACCTCCTATTCTCCCCACACACCTCCCCGGCCGGCCGTCCCCGCCCAGCCCGGCGGGCACCTGGAAGCGGAGACAGCCCTTGCGCAGCACCTCCTGGCAGCTCCGGCCAGCCACGCCGAACTTCCTCGGGCTGCGCAGGGCCCGCAGCTTCACGCTCTTGGGCTTCTGGAGCATTGCAGATTGCTCAAGGCCTCTGGGTCCCGCAGGCGGCGGAACCCGCTGGCTGGCTGCTCAGATCCGTCCTCGCCCTGGCCGCAGGGGTCTGCACCTGGTGAGCTCTGCAAGCTGGCACAGGCCGGGCGCCGATCCCGGAAACTACATTACCCAGAAGGCCTGGGAAAAGTGAGGACCGACGTGGTCTTGTGCGCAGGCGTCGCCCCACGGATCCTACATTACCTTACCCAGAAGGCTCGGGAAAGCAAAGGCGCGACACCACCTGGTGTGCCCCAGGTGCCACGGCCCCGGAAACTACACGACCCTGAGGGCCCGCGAAGCGTGGGGCCTCCCCTTGTGCGCCGGCGCGGCCGGGGACGGGGCGGGGTCGCGCACGCGCAGAGGCCCCGGTCCAGGGCTGGGCTTGGTTGTCATGAGAGCGGCGGCTGCGGCCGGGGCGATGGGCAGAGGTTGCCGGGGCTGCTTTTTCCCTGTCACTGCCGCAGCAGCTCGGAGTGCAAGGCAGCCTGGGGCAGCGGACGGGGCGCCCATTGTGTTCCGTCTGAAGAAGCTGCGGCTGCCGAGGAGGTCCACGAGGGCCGGGGCCGGGGCCCGGGCCCGCCCGCCGCCGGGGTCCGGGTGCTGAGGCGCCGCCTGGCCGCCTCCCCGGGCCGCGGCACCGCTGCGACCCAGCCGCCCTTTCCCCCGGGGCTGCGGCAGCGCAAGTCGGGGCCGTTCCCTCTGAGCAGGTACCTTCCGGGCCGCTGCGGCACCGGGCCAGGGCCGGAGCGCGGCGCGGGCGCCGCGGGGGCCCCCACCTGGGAGCTGGGTACGAAGCCTGGTGCGCGGTGCAAGCCCGGAGGGTGTGGAGTTAGATTCGGGCCTTGCTGTTGGGGAAGAGCCGGCGCGGCCCCGTAGTGCCGCATGCCGGGGAGCGCAGCATGGGTGCTGGGAGCGCCTGCCCCGCCGGGACGGCTCATTTAGCGTGGAATATTATTTTCAGGTCTGGCTTTTCCTGTTCTGGATGCATAGCACATAGCGGGCCAGTTTCAGGTGTGTTCTGCTGAGCAAAACTTTGAGGAAAGTTGCTCTGCCCCTACAGAGATTAAAGTTTGATGGTTGGTTGTTTTTTGTTTTGGGGTTTGTTTTGTTTTGTTTGCACTTGAGTTTCAGATTTCTCTGAAGCCCTTTCAGTCGCTAAGATGACTTGACCAGAAACCCATAAGCCTTTCAGACAGTCTCACTCTGTCGCCCAGGCTGGAGTGCAGTGGCACGATCTCAGCTCACTGCAGCCTGCGCCTCCTGAGTTCAAGCAATTCTCCTGCCTCAGCCTCCCGAGTAGCTGGGACTACAGGCGCCCGCCACCTCGCCCGGCTAGTTTTTTGTATTTTTTTTTAGTAGAGACGGGGTTTCACCGTGTTAGCCAGGATGGTCTCGATCTCCTGACCTCGTGATCCGCCCGCCTCGGCCTCCCAAAGTGCTGGGATTACAGGCTTGAGCCACCGCGCCCCGCCAAAGGAATCCTTTTCAAATACCAGACTGAAGTAATAGCATTGTCTCCACGGTGTCCGTGCATTTTTCTTTGCTGGTTCTTAAATGCCAGTACTTTATTTTAGATTTGTTGGGGGCAGTATAGCATACTGGAAATACCCTTCTGTTTGACAGAAAAGGTCCTATGTTTACATCTTCGAGCCATAACAGAGAGTGTTGGTTAGGATCAGAGACTAGCCAGGCTTGGCGGCTCACGCCTGTAATCACAACACTTTGGGATACTAAGGTGGGAGGATCACTGAAGGCCAGGAGTTCAAGACCAGCCTAGACAACACAGTGAAACCCCATCCCTACCAAAGAAAAAAAAAAAAAATTAAGTGGCTGTGCATGGTGACATGTGCCTGTAGTCCTAGCTACTCAGGAGGCTGAGACAAGAGGATCACTGGAGCCCAGGAGTTCATGGTTACAGTGAGCTATGATCATGCCACTGCAGCAGTACAGCCTGGGCAACAGAGCGAGAATCTATTAAAAAAAAAAAAAAATGGGGCCGGGCGTAATGGCTGATGCCTGTAATCCCAGCACTTTGGGAGGCCGAGGCGGGTGGATCACCTAAGGTCAGGAGTTCAAGACCAGTGTGGCAAACATGGTGAAACCCCATCTCTACTAAAAATATAAAAATTAGCTGGGTGTAGTGGCGTGCACCTATAATACTGGCAACCTGGGAGGCTGAGGCTGGAGAATCACTTGAACCCAGGAGGCAGAGGTTGCAGTGAGCCGAGATTATGCTACTGCACTCCAGCCTGGATGACAGAGTGAGACCCCCTCTCAAAAAAAAAGAAAAAAATTGGAGACTGGAACCCAACAGCTTGAGCACAAGAGCTATTTTCAAGGTGGGATAGGGAGTGACAGGCCCTGCCCTTAAAGATGATGTAAGGGACCTGGCATAGTGGCTGATACCTGTAATCCCAGCACTTTGGGAGGCAAGGCGGGGAGATTGCTTGAGGCCAGGAGTTCGAGACCAGCCTGGCCAACATGGCAAAACCCCGTCTCTACTAAAATACCAAAACAAACAAAAAAAATTAGCCAGGCATGGTGGCACATGCCTGTAATCCCAGCTACTTGGGAGGCTGAACCACAAGAATCACATGAACCGGGAGACAGAGGCTGCAGTGAGCCAAGATCACGCCACTGCACTCCAGCCTGGGCGACAGAGTGAGGATAAAAAGAAAAGGATAAAAAGATGATGAAAGGATTGGAGGGCTTCAGAGCTGAAGGGTATTAACTTTGAGCTTTGATTGTTTGGCTGGACTTCAGAATTCAGGACAAGAAGTGAGGGTCGGGGAGAGTTGGCGCATTGATCTGTAGATGGGGAGCCCACCAAGAGCTCTGGAGGTAGGACGTGGATGGAGATGACTAGAGCTGGGTCTGAAGTGCGTTCACACAACAGGAACTTAGGACTTGTCTGAGGGAGGTGCTCCAGGTGAGGACACCAGGCAGCTGCTGTCTAGAAAAGACAGTGGGACCAGAAGGAAGGGTAGGCCTGATAAGACCTGGCACACCGCTGGGTGGGGAGTGGATGAAGAGAGATGCTGTGGCCAAGGGAAAAGTACCTCTGGGCTCAGAGCCCAGGCGACCCGGAAGTGCTAGGTCACGAAGAAGGAGGAGTCATGGGCTGTGCGTTTCTGGCATAGGGAGCCGGGAGTGCAGGTGTGGCTGTACAGCTCACAGTGGGTTAAATCACACTCATCCTTTCAAAATTCTTTTTTGTTGTTGTTTGTCTTTTTAGAGACGGGGTCTCACTATCTTACCCAGGCTGGTCTCGAGCTCCTGGGCTCAAGTGATCCTCCCACCTCGGCCTCCCAAAGTGCTGACATTACCGGCATGAGCCACCACACCCAGCCTCATCCTGTTTTGGGGGGCTTTTTAAAACTTATTTTCTGGGTTGGTTTAGTTTTGTTTTTATTTAATATACAGTAACGTCTTGCAGTGAACTTTGTGCAAAAAATAACTAGGATCTCAATGTCATTCTATTCTAGTGCTTTTGTTCATACATTCCAAGAAACATCGGCAATAATGCCAGCCAAGAATTAATATATTGAAGTGGTCCTCTTCAAATTCTCAATGAAAGTAAAAGAAAGATCTAGATCATGCATCAAGCATGTCAAAATACGTAAAGTTTTACGTGGGGGTATGTTTATATGTTACCTCCTATTGGGAATTTCAATTAATAGTTTATCTTATCCCAGATAACTTCTAATGGAGTCTTCTAATGGAGTCTTCTTTATCCTAGTTTAGTGAGGAGCCTTTTTTGTTTTCCTGATGATTTAGAGACCTAACCCAAATTGGCTTACTTAGGAAGACTCTGACTGGCTTAGTAACTGAAAAGTAACCCAGGGTCCCCGAGCAAATTGGGCTCAATGTCCTGTGAGTCAGTCCCTCAGCCTGACTCTGCGTGAACGTTTTTGTACTTAATACGCCTGCCTGTCATTCCTGCTCTTCCTTCTGCTCACACGCATTCATTTTTCCCCTTGTTGTTGTATCACTAATTAATGTACTGGTTCTATTCGTTTCCTAACTAATAGAAATACATTTGTGTTTATGTTCTAGACAAAAACTATTTTTGCCATAACAAAAGATAAACTAGATGGCTTAAAACAACAGAAATTCATTCTGGAGGCTGTGTGGGCAGGGCTGCACTCTCGCTCTGGAGGATGGGGGGATCCCTCCTGGCCTCTTCCTAGCCTTGGGTGCCTGCTGGCCGCCCTTGCCTGTCCTCAGCCGTGCTCGGCAGGCCCGCTCCCGCTTAGAGATGTGTCGCTCCGGTGCCTGCCTCTGTCGCCACATGGTGCTCTCCCTTTGTGTGGCTGCGTCTCTTCCCTTCTTCTTAAAAGTCACATTGGATTGGGCCCACCCCGAGGACCTCGTTTTAACTAGATCACACCTACAAAGACCCTACTTTCTTTTTTTTTTTTTTTTTTGAGACGGAGTCTCGCTCTGTCGCCCAGGCTGGAGTACAGTGGCCGGATCTCAGCTCACTGCAAGCTCTGCCTCCCGGGTTTACACCATTCTCCTGCCTCAGCCTCCCAAGTAGCTGGGACTACAGGCGCCCGCCACCTCGCCCGGCTAGTTTTTTTTTTTTTGTAGAGACAGGGTTTCACCGTGTTAGCCAGGATGGTCTCGATCTCCTGACCTCGTGATCCGCCCGTCTCGGCCTCCCAAAGTGCTGGGATTACAGGCTTGAGCCACCGCGCCCGGCCGACCCTACTTTCAAATAAGGTCACATTCACAGTTACCACAGGTGGAACTTTAACGTATCTTTTTGGGGAACACAATCCACAATACTGGTCAAACTTTTTGGACACATGTTTGGGAAAAGTCAAGATAACTTAAATGATACCTTAAACAGAGTCAGAAGTATCTATACAAAGTGTTTAACAAAAAAAAAAAAAAAATAGACTCTTTCAAATAGATGGGAACATTCTGAATACTTAATGCATTATTGTGTGTATTAGCAAGGCGTGAACTAACCCTTAAAATGTGCATGTGTTTGTGAATTCCTTTGTTTTAAAGAAATCTTTCCTGCTCTCTTCTAAACAGCCCAAACGCGCAGAATGCCCCACAAGATTGGATTTGTCGTCGTCAGCTCATCTGGACACGAGGACGGCTTCAGTGCCCGGGAGCTCATGATCCACGCACCGACCGTCAGTGGGTGGCGGTCACCTAGGTGAGGGCTGGACGGGGCGGGGCTTGGGCTGAGAGTCTACCTCGGGTCCCTGGGGAGGGCACAGGGGCTCCTTTCATTCGAAGCCTCAGATTTTACTGTCACTCGGACATCAGGACCGAGGATGTCAGTGTGCGGTGCAGTGTCAGGCATCTCTTTCTGTTTATATTTTTAAATAAAATGTGTTGACCCTCTTTCACTTATAACGTTCACTCACACTCCCTGAAGAAAATGTGCGGATGGGGAGAAGGAAGAGAAATGAGGCCCTGTAATTGTCTAACTGTATTCCCTGATCACACACTGGGCTGCACATTCTCATTAAGTTTCTGCGCAGAGATGGCGCGTGCAGCTTTGTTTGCTTTTACAATTGGGCTCCTGTGATGAAAGAGTATGTGGCTAACTGCTTTTATATGACGCCAAGCTTTAACCAAAATAACTGCTTTTATATGATGCCGAACTTTAACCAAAATAACTGCTTGTATGTGACACCAAGCTTTAACCAAAATAACTGCTTTTATATGACACCAAGCTTTAACCAAAAGATTGTGTCTTTCACATTTCTCTTAAACATGAGTATACTTTTGTTAAAATGTTCAATTGGGCACAGTGGCTCCTGCCTGTAGTCCCAGCTACTCAGGATGCTGAGATAGGAGGATCCCTTGAGCCCAGAAGTCCAAGGCTGCCATGCGCTATGACAGTCACTGCACCCCAGCCTGAGCGACCAAGTAAGACTGTCTCAAAAAAAATGTTCATTAGATGGGTGTTTTGCTTGATTATTTTCCTAAAACATTTAAGTCTTTTTGCCTCTGCTGCTTTGGTCTTTACAGCTGAGCCCCTTCATGCACTCACTTGGCATCTGCCCTCTGCCCTCAGTCATGTGATTAAAAATCCGCCTCCACCCCATCCCACCTCATCAGCTCTGTGCTCTTCATGACTTGCTTTCAAGCCTGAGAAGTTACTATTTATTCCTAACTCATGAATGCGTAAATATGTATGGCATTTTAAATTCAATCATATAATTGTGTCTTGCTTTTATTCAGAAGACATGTTGCTGAAAATTGAATGTAAATCTCATTTAAAATTAAAACATATTTTCCTTTTGGAGTTTTTGAGGAGATGCAACAAATAAGACCCCCTGTCCCTGCATTTCCCAGAAGTGAGTTCTGAATGAACTGAGAAATGAAGCAAAGAGTCAAGCAGAAAGGGCCAGACAGCACCTTTGTCACCGTGGAGCTGGGATTGCAGACGAGCCAGCATCCTGATACTGCCCTGGCCGGGGCCGATGCACTGCCCGTGCAGGCAGCATTAACAGGGTCCAACCTATGGGCTGGAGGGCAGGAGGAGGAGCACACCCGCGGGGGCAGCCCAGCGCTCCGCCCTCTCCTCCCAGACTCCCCGTGAGCCTGCTCATGCCTCTCTCAGGCAGCAGCATCCCCTCTGCAGAGGTCCTGTACGCTCACTGTACTTGTTCCGTGTTTATATGGGGATTGAAGGTGCTCGAGTATACACCCAGCCACCCTTTTTGGTAATAGTTATAAAAATCACACCCATAGGGTTCTCTTGTGCGTTGACATGGTATTGCTTTAAAGGGCATAACCTACACTCACTTCAGTAACGTGCTTTCAAAGGATGTACCTAAGAAAAGGATCCATGTGCCCTTGGTCACCACAGACTCCCACTGGGTTTGGCTCAGGGTCTCTTGTCTTCCCTGAGGTCAGGCACATTGCAGAAAGACAAAGGAGGATACCCTGAAGCCTAGCCTCCCAATGGCAGGACAAGGCGCCCTGTTACCACAGGTCATAGAAAATGTGGGACCCTCTACATCGGAGCTCAGGGCATAGATTGATGCAGCTCCAGGAGAGACACTGAAGTGGGATTAAAGAGATCCAGGGAGACCCCCAGTGCCATTCACGTGACCTCAGAATTCAGAGAGCCTAAACCCTTCAGAGCAAGACATTTTTCCAAGAAAGCATAAAGTTTGCACCAACCATAGCCTCTGGGCATCCATTTTTTTGGTTGTCAAATTGTTTTTATTTTTAAAAATCTGTATCTGTCAGTTTATCTTGAAAGGATAAATATATACTAGCCTTTGTAACTGTGAGGTTTCTTTTTATATTCAGCTTGAAAGGTATTTTTGATTCATCTATAAACTGTTGATCAGCTGCATTTGAGTAGCTAAATCATAGGCCCGTTTTGGAAGGATTTTTAGAAGTACAATCCTACATCACTCAGTCATGGGGACATTCTGAGAAATGCATCATCAGTCGATTTCATCAAACACCTGGAGTGCCCTCAAACCCAGGTGATACAGCCTACTCTGGACACCTAGGCTCTGTGGCATCGCCTGTTGCTCCCGGGCTGTAAACCTGTACAGCACGTGACTGTGCTGCACATGGTAGCGAGTATAACACAGTAGGTATCTGTGTATCTAAAAATAGAAAAGCTAAGTCAAAATACAGTGTTGTCATCTTATGGGACCACTGTCTCACGCAGTGCATGACTGTATACAACTTCAAAGCTTTGCTGGTTGTCTTGCTTTTCTTTAAATAGTTTTGGAGTTTTGTTTTCTTTTAATAAAGATTTTTAAATAATAGATTACTTATTGTCCTTATGTTCAGATAATCTCACCATAAATGATAATTTATGTGCCCTGCATTTAAAAGCAGTAACTATCTACAGCAGCACTTTACTGACATGAAAGGCTAAAGAATTTCATTTCACCGTTGCTCAGTTTCCCAGTTTGTGCCAGCTGCCCTCCTGCCCCACATGCGCCTCTCTTGAGCCTTTGCACTTTTGGAAGCGATGTGGGGTCTTTGCTGACTTGTGCTGACTGCTGTGATTCTCTACCCAATTCTTAGTTTTTTTTTTTTTTTTTTTTTTTTTTTGAGACGGAGTCTCGCTCTGTCGCCCGGGCTGGAGTGCAGTGGTACAATCTCAGCTCACTGCAAGCTCTGCCTCCCGGGTTTACGCCATTCTCCTGCCTCAGCCTCCCGAGTAGCTGGGACTACAGGCGCCCGCCACCTCGCCCAGCTAGTTTTTTTTTTTTTTTTTTTTTGTATTTTTTTTTTAGTAGAGACGGGGTTTCACCGTGTTAGCCAGGATGGTCTCGATCTCCTGACCTCGTGATCCACCCGTCTCGGCCTCCCAAAGTGCTGGGATTACAGGCTTGAGCCACCGCGCCCGGCCCCAATTCTTAGTTTTTAATACGCTATGTCACTTCTGGGCTGGGCACAGGGGCTCACACCTGTAATCACTGCACTTTGGGAGGCTGAGGGGGGAGGGGGGAGGATCCCGTGAGCCCAGGAGTTCAAGACCAGCCTGGGCAAAGTTTTAGCCAGGCACAGTGGCACATGCCTGTGGTCCCAGCTCCTCAGGAGGCTGAGGTAGGAGGGTCACTTGAGCCCAGGAGATCAAAGATGCAGTGAGCCATAATCACACCACTGCAGCCTGGGGGACAGAGCGAGACCTTGTCTTAAAAAAAAAAAAAGGCAGTTTGGGAGGTCGAGACGGGCGGATCACGAGGTCAGGAGATCGAGACCATCCTGGCTAACACGGTGAAACCCCGTCTCTACTAAAAAAAAATACAAAAAATTAGCCGGGCGAGGTGGCGGGCGCCTGTAGTCCCAGCTACTCGGGAGGCTGAGGCAGGAGAATGGCATGAACCTGGGAGGCGGAGCTTGCAGTGAACTGAGATCCGGCCACTGCACTCCAGCCTGGGCGACAGAGCCAGACTACGTCTCAAAAAAAAAAAAAAAAAAAGTTATGTCACTTTTGAGCAAAGTTCGAAGCTCCAGCACAGGCCATAGCATAGGCTTCTCTCCCTAGACCACTATGCGTGAATGGCAGGCACTCCTTCAATATGGAACCTCGGGGCCCTTAAGCATTTGAGTTCCCATGGAAGGTCCTTTGGCTCCATCCTGCCCACTAGTGCCACCTCGTAAGATTGATTTATCTTATGAAAAACTTCAGGTTTCATATCAGACCATTTACTAGCTACCAAGAGTATGATTCCTATAGGGTTACAGGCAGCTCAAGTCAAATTTTTAATCCCAAGCTTCAACTCCAACACGAAAAGCTCGAGAGAATGGGAATCATGTCGCAGGCAATTTTGTACCATCAGTACCTACAGACTGTTCAGTTCAAAGTGGGTGTGTGGTTAATGCTTCTTACCTGCAAGAATGAGATGCTACCATCTAGAAACCCTCTGGAGGAATTGTTCAGAAAAAATAAAAATGTGTTTGCTTTCAGATTTTGCCAATTTCCACAAGAAATTGTCCTTCAAATGGTGGAGAGATGTCGAATAAGGAAACTACAGTTACTTGCTCACCAGTATATGATTTCAAGTAAAATTGAGTTCTACATTAGTGAAAGCTTACCTGAATATTTTGCACCCTATCAAGCAGAGCGATTTCGAAGACTTGGGTAAGAATGAAATATAAATGTATAATGGCGGCTTTTAGACTAATTCTACCGGAAAGCTCTTTTTTTTTTTTTTTAACGGAGTCTCACTCTGTCACCCAGGCTGGAGTGCAGTGGTACAGTCTTGATGCACTGCAACCTCCGCCTCCAGGATTCATGACATTCTCCGGCCTCAGCCTCTGGAGTGGCTGGGACTACAGGCGCCCGCCACCACGCCCGGCTAATTTTTTGTGTTTCTAGTGAAGACAGGGTTTCACTGTGTGAGCCAGGATGGTCTTGATCTCCTGACTTCATGATCCACCCGCCTTGGTCTCCCAAAGTGCTGGGATTACAGGCGTGAGCCACCGCGCCAGGCCCTGAAAGCTCTTAAAGATGAATTGTCCCTTAACTTTTGGTTCTATGTTATATACTTCTATTTGGTTCAAGAGCACAAAGTTTCTTAACACCTGCCTCTTACTGAATATGCTTAAAAAGCAGCGTTATGATTTCTATGAATTCTGCTATTCACCTCTACTTTTCAGATGTAGAAATTTTCTTAAGATTATTAATTAGGGCCGGGCGCGGTGGCTCAAGCCTGTAATCCCAGCACTTTGGGAGGCGGAGACGGGCGGATCACGAGGTCAGGAGATCGAGACCATCCTGGCTAACACGGTGAAACCCCGTCTCTACTAAAAAATACAAAAAAACTAGCTGGGCGTGGTGGTGGCGCCTGTAGTCCCAGCTACTCGGGAGGCTGAGGCAGGAGAATGGCGTAAACCCGGGAGGCGGAGCTTGCAGTGAGCTGAGATCCGGCCACTGCACTCCAGCCTGGGCAACAGAGCGAGACTCTGTCTCAAAAAAAAAAAAAAAAAAAAATTAATTAGATGACCAATCTGGCCAACATGGTGAACTGTGTCTCTACTAAAAATACAAAAATTAGCCAGGCATGGTGGTGAGTGCCTGTAATCCCAGCTACTTGGGAGGCTGAGGCAGGAGAATTGCTTGAACCCGAGAGGCAGAGGTTGGAATGAGCCAAGATCACGCCACTGCGCTCCAGCCTAGGTGACAGAACAAGACTCCGTCCCAAAAAACAAAACAAAACAAAACAAACAAAAAAAACAACACTAATTAGAATTTGAGTTCTAGGGGATTTTCCTAGGTTTTTCGTTCTAGACTTAGCTTTTATTCAAACCTATTGATCCTGCGTAGGGGTAGTCTAGCTTTAAAAAATAAAACAATAAAAATAAACCTCTTGAGTTCAATCAGAGCAGGGGGCAGTTTTATTGAACAGCACGTTTTCAAATCAGCATATTCTTCAGTTGTGTTTTGTTTTTCAGCTACGTGTCTCTCTGTGATAACGAAAAGACAGGTTGCAAAGCCCGGGAACTAAAATCAGTTTATGTGGATGCAGTAGGACAATTTCTTAAACTGAGTTTTCACCAAAACCATGCCAATAAATACAACATATATAATCAGGTAAGATGAATGCAGCTTCGCCTTTGATCCTGCCCCTACCTTCTTTGTGGGATTATGTAGTCACGTATCTTTTCTTAGATGCATTTTCAAGATGATCTTATAAGAGAGGATCTCTTCTGGGAGACTGCTGAACTCTCTGAGCTGTGCTGTCTGATCCAGCAGCCTCTGGGCACACGTGGCCAGTGCCTACCACGAGCTGGCCTAGTGCCCAGAGCTGCTGCCAGCATCACCAGACAGTGGGCTTCAGTGACTCAGTACAAAAGGAGAATGCAGGCCGGGCGCGGTGGCTCAAGCCTGTAATCCTAGCACTTTGGGAGGCCGAGACGGGCGGATCACGAGGTCAGGAGATCGAGACCATCCTGGCTAACACGGTGAAACCCCGTCTCCACTAAAAAAATACAAAAAATTAGCCGGGCAAGGTGGCGGGCGCCTGTAGTCCCAGCTACTCGGGAGGCTGAGGCAGGAGAATGGCGTAAATCCGGGAGGCGGAGCTTGCAGTGAGCTGAGATCCGGCCACTGCACTCCAGCCTGGGCGACAGAGTGAGACTCGGTCTCAAAAAAAAAAAAAAAAAAAAAAAACAAAAGGAGAATGCAAAACAGTTCATGAGAACTTTTATGTCAGTTGTATGTGATGAAATGATAATATTTTGGATATGTTGTGTTAACCTATATTATTAAAGTTAATTGCATTTTTTAATTTTTTAATGTGCCTACTTAACCTTAATAACACATGTGGCTCACATCCTATTTGTGTAGGACAGCACAGTTCTAAATAAACCCTCCCAATGTGCACGAGGTAAATCCCCTAGTAAAAATTGCGGACACATTAATGTTGCATGTAATCCAGAATGTCTCCCGCTCCAATCCGCTAATTCTTCATCTCTTCCTTCCTCCCTCCCTTTCTTTCCTTTTCTTTCTTTTTCTCACATGGTTAGTGTAGTAGAAATCAGTTGTGTCCAAAGCCATCTTGTAAATTAGCACAAGTATTTACAACTCTCCCTGCCCCCTCCAAGAGGAATGCGAGCACCCAGCAAATCAAATCTCTAGACCAAGCGGGTGAGCTGGACCAGAGTGCAAAGGTCCAGTTAAGCTGCCTGGCGCCTTCAGCATGACACGCCGGGAAGCCAGAAGAATGATTCTTAACCCTCTTCCTTCCTCTCCCCACCTGCATGTGTTTACCAGCAATGACCTGGCTAAGTAGTTGGTCTACAGTGGTTGGGGGTGCAGGATGGAAAAGTGACTCCCCACCTCAGGTGAGACTTACCGACTTGGATATTCTGAGCTGTGTTAACTTTTCATCGTCTAAGTTCCCAAGATCCTTCAAAGATGAGCTCCATACTCAATCTCAAGTGGATGTCTTTCTTTTTTCTTTTTTTTCTTTTTTTTGTGATGGAGTTTCACTCTTGTTGCCCAGGCTGGAGTGCAATGGTGCAATCTCGGTTCACTGCAACTTCTGCCTCCCAGGTTCAAACGATTCTCCTGCCTCAGCCTCCCAAGTAGCTGAGATTACAGGCATGCCCACCACCACACCCGCTAATTTGGTATTTTTAGTAGATATAGGGTTTCTCCGTGTTGGCCAGGCTGGTCTCAAACTCCTGACCTCAGGTGACCCTGCTGCCTCAGCCTACCAAAGTGGTGGGATTACAGGCATGAGCCACCACCCCCAGCTAGAACATCCTTTAAATGGTTAAAATAACCATTTGGTTAAGCATTAGAATACTAACTTACATAATTTATTTAAAATTCTTTGTTAATTATTAAAAATTCTTTACATTAGCATAACATTTTAACAATTAATACACTTTGATATACATCATCCCATTTGATAACAGTATAGGTCAGTTTGTTATAAAGGAGTTAAGCCCAGCCTGGGCAACATGGCGAAATCCTATCTCTGTAAACAAACACAAAAATTAGCAGGGCCTAGTGGTTCACACCTATAGTCCCAGTTACTTGGGTGGCTAAGGTGGGGGAATCACTTGAGCCCGGGAGGTCGAGGCTGCAGTAAGCCATGATCACACCACTGCACTCCAGCCTGGGTGACAGACGAGACCCTGTCTCAAAGTATGTAAATAAAGGTGTTAAGTCATTTCAAACATTGTATATTTAATTTCTATTAATTTAACACTTTCTTAGGTTGCTTTGGTTGCCATAAATATCATTGGAGACCCCGCAGATTTCAGTGATGAAAGCAATACTGTAAGTTTGGAAAGTTTTAATTCCTAAGGAAGTCAATGTATTTCTAACTGGAGGGGGTCGTTTATTTTCACCCAAAAAAAGTGTCATTTTTATAATCTGCATAAAATTGACTAGTGAATAACTTTCAGATGATTTTTAGGAGCTATAGCATATTAAGTTTTTCTTTAACAGTTTTAGCTGTCCCTCCAAAAGATGAGGGTCACTGAACCTTGCTGACAGCTTCATATGACATAAATCTGGTAGTTAAGGTTTTGTGCTGTTCCTCTTTCTCTCTGAGACACTAAGCAGATGTTTTGCTCCCAAAGGCCTCTCGAGAGAAGTTGATTGACCACTACCTTGGGCACAACAGTGAGGACCCTGCTCTAGAAGGAACTTACGCCAGGTCAGAGTCCTGCTCCCCAGCAATGAACTTCTGTTCCTTTCCTCAGAATCATGAAAGGGTCAGTCATTTCCAAAGGATTATGGACTTGGAGCCTCTAACTTCAGTTTAGAGCTGGATAAGCCACTGATTGGATTGTCTGAAGATTACATAAAGATTAAGGTCACTGTTTTATTTAGCACACCTTCATTTATTTTCCCCCCTTTTTTTTTTTTTCTTGAGACAGAATTTCACCCTTGTTACCCAGGCTGGAGTGCAATGGCGCCATCTCGGCTCACTATAACTTCTACCTCCTGGGTTCAAGCACTTCTCCTGCCTCAGTCTCCTGAGTGGCTGGGATTACAGGTGCCCGCCACCATACCCAGGCTAATTTTTTGTATTTTTAGCAGAGATGCGGTTTCACCATGTTGGCCAGGCTGGTCTCGAACGCCTGACCTCAGGTGATCCACCCGCCTCAGCCTCCCAAAGTGCTGGGATTACAGGCGTGAGCCACCACGCCCGGCCACACACCTTCATTTACTGCCCAGTGCTGGGATTGCAGACGTGAGCCACCGTGCCCGGCCTCACACCTTCATTTCCTGCGTAGCAGAGACTACTTCCTTTCTTGTGTTCAGATATTACTAGAAGTTTCCTAAAATGCATTTAAACAAAGATCTGTCAGCCATCCTTTGATATTTTATCAGCACAAGCAAATTCATGGTAAAAATCAAAGATATTAATTGACCCAGGTTATCAGTTCTACAGACATCACCTTACGGCCTCTTCAAACGTTTAGAGGAGTGAAAACTATGTATCACATAGGTTTTTAACAACACAATTTTTACCAATCCCTCTCTACCCATTAAAAATATTTTTTCTCACTGCTAAGTTTAGCTAAAAAAAAAAAAAAGAAAAGAAAAAAGGATATGGGGAAAGTTCTTCATGTTAACAGTTGTAGGCTGGGTGTGGTGGCTCACACCTGTAATCTCACCACTTTGGGAGGCCAAGGCAGGAGGACTGCCTGAGATCAGGGGTTTGAAACCAGCCTGGGTAACATGGCAAAACCCCATGTCTACTAAAAATACAAAAATTAGCTGGGCCTGGTGGCACGTGCTTGTAGTCTCAACTACTCAGGAAACTGAGGCAGGAAGATCGCTTGAGCCGAGATCATGCCACTGTATTCCAGCCTGGGTGACAGTGAAACCCTGTCTCAAAAAAAAAAAAAAAAGTATACATATTTTTCTGCTGCTGTTGCCGCTTCCTCTTTTTTTTAGCAGTGTAAAGACCCGGGGTGAATCCACCTTTGGAGAGCTAAAGGGCCCCACTGCTCCGTCCTTGGTCACCCTGTCTGTCCTGGGCACCTCTTAGGGATGGTGGCTCCCTTGCCACCTGCCTGCTGTGGATGACAACGAGGGGACTCCATTCCAGAGGTGCCAGGTCTAAAGAAAAGAAAGGAAGGGCTGGCATAGTGACTGCATTGAGAAAAAAGAAGAATTGAAATGTTTTTTAGGCCAGGCGTGGTGGTGCACATCTGTAATCCCAGCACTTTAGGAGGCCGAGGTGGGTGGATCACTTGAGGTCAGGAATTCAAGACCAGCCTGGCCAACATGGTAAAACTCCTTCTCTACTAAAAACATGAAAATTAGCTGAGTATGGTGGCGCACACCTGTAGTCCCAGCTACTCCGGAGGCTGAGGCAGGAGAATCCCTTAAACCTGAGAGGTGGAGGTTGCAGTGGGCCAAGGTCATGCCACTGTACTACAGCCTGGGGGACAGAGCAAGACTCCATCTCAAAAAAAAAAAAAAAGGTTTTTTAAAAATAAAGAGAAATCCCAAATAATCCTTGGTTCTTCTCTGACAGCAGCTTCCCAATAAAGATCAACTTCTTAAACTTTAATAGAAATTTCAAATTTGTCCGCCACGTTTGGTGTAATTTCACTTTTACCCGCACACAGACTGCTCGCATAAAGTGATTAATTATTGATCCAGGCTCTTCTATTTGTACACAGCGTGGATCACATTTTCTCTGCAGTTGCTCAGGAGCCGTGTGCAATTTGCTGAGTGTGCCCTGGTGGACAGCGAGCCTTCCCTCCTGCAGAGGCTGCCCCGCCTCTCCACAGGCCTGGTGCAGACCAGAGCTGTCCCAGACACTTGTGAGTGTGGAGTGCTTAGAGAGTAGAGGCTATTCATGTAATGTCTATAAAAAAAATAACAGCAGCCTCTCAGTCTCTCCCTCAGATGCCTCCTTTGCGTAACAGAAAAATCACAGTACTCTTCCCATCCTTCAAGCTGGGGATTGGAAGCACTGTGGGGAAGGAGCGCTGAGCGTGAATGGCTGCCTCCCTCCTGCCAGCCTCGCCACAAGGACTGCGGCTGGGACTCTGCCCGTACTGAAGCAAGTGCAGCAGGGCAGGAACAACCAAACTGATTAAGGCTTTAGTGTCTCAGTATCTCCAACAAAGCTGCTTTCTGTCATTTTGATTTGGACTTTAAATCTCTTGCCTTAATCCAATCAGCCGGGTGGGATGGCAGGCTGTGGTTTGCCTGTCCTGTCCCGGAGTTTTATGAAGGCCAAGTGCAAGGGCTGGGAAAAGCTGTGTGACTGGCATGTGCGGGCCTGTGCTGGACGTGGAATCCGGTCCTTGCCACTGGGGGTTCTCTACCGAAGTGGGTAGATGGCACCCCACGCTGCTGCTGAATCAACAGGAGCTGGGACTGGGTGCCACAGGACATGATGTTTGCTTTGAAGGATTTTTACAATCAAATGAAGTCTTTGTGTTCATCTCTGGGACAGCAAGGCAATGTGACTTAGAGTGTCGTATGTGTTAACTAAAAATAGTTAATGTGATCTTGTAGACACCCCAAAATGTTTCGCTGTTTAGTCACCCCTGGGATTAGATACAGTTCAGAGCTGCTGGTGCCGTCCCAGCCACCAGCCTGTGGTGCTGCTGTGAGCAAAGTACCGTGACCTCAAGGGTGGGGAGATGCCAGCCGGGGCTGTGAGTGCTTAAAGGGGGCCTATTCCCATGCCCCACTTGAATTCATTATAATACAGATTCACCAACTACACTTTTATGACAAGTGTTTTCCTTAAAACATACCTGTCTCGAAGGCTGTTAAGTCACCGTAAGCAGCTGGCTTGCTTAATGGTGTCGGCACAGCGGCTGGGACACTTCGATCCTCGTCCTCTAGTAAGGTTTTGTTGCTTGGTGAGACTCGCTTTATTGTTTACGTTCTAGACCCTACATAGAGCTCGAAAGGAGGAATCGAGGTCATATTTAATCAGAGATGAGTTATTCAGGTGACTACAAAAGATCGCTTATTTCTGAAGGAATGTTTTTGATCTCCTCTAGGACATGGTGGTTGGCACCATACAACTTAACCCTTTGAGTAAAACCTCAGTGGTAGCAATTCTTAACCTGTCATGTTCATCAGAAATACTGTGATGTTGGCCGGGCACAGTGGCTCACACCTGTAATCTCAGCACTTTGGGAGTCCGAGATGGGTGGGTCACCTGATGTCAGGAGTTCGAGACCAACCTGGCTAGCATGGTGAAACTCCATCTCTACTAAAAATACAAAAAATTAGCCAGGCATGGTGGCGCACACCTGTAGTCCCAGCTATTTGAGAGTCTGGGGCATGAGAATAGATTGAACCCAGGAGGCAGAAGTTGCAGTGAGCCCAAGATCATGCCACTGCACTCCAGCCTGGTCAACAGAACAGGACTCTGTCTCAAAGAAAAAAATACAGGCTGGGCACAGTGGCTCACGCCTATAATCCCAGCACTTTGGGAGGCTGAGACTGGTGGACCACTTGAGGTCAGGAGTTTGAGACCAGCCTGGCCAACATGATGAAAATCTGTCTCTACTAAAAATACAAAAATTAGCCAGGTGTGGTGGCACACACCTGTAATCCTAGCTACTCAGGAGGCTGAGGCAGGAGAATCGCCTGAACCCGGGAGGTGGAGGTTGCAGTGAGCCAAGATTGTGCCACTGCACTCCAGCCTAAGCAACAGAGCGAGACTCTGCCTCCAAAAAAAAGAAAAGAAAAAAAATACTGTGGTGTTATAAAATACAGTGCCTAGACTCCATCTTGGGCCCGCTAGTCACATTTCTTAGGGTGGGACCTGGTCATCTATTTGTTTTTAGTCTCATTTTTGTTTTTCTCCTTGTTCTGCAGTTGATTCACATTCACCATCCTATTCCCAGAGCCCATAACGAGGCGAGGCCCAAAGTCTGCACTCTGAGCGAATGCACTGAAGGCTCAGATGCCCTGAAGCGCAGTTTGGTTCATGGTCAAGAGCATGAGCTTTGGAGTCAGAAAGGCCTGCTTGCAATTAGGAGCTCTGACCTGAGGCCTGTTACTTCTCTGAGACCCATTTTCTCCTGCAGGAAATGCTCTGTGAACCATGATGGGGCGCGGTAGGGAGGGGCATTTTCTCAACTGTGCATCTTCAGCACAGAACTCCTAGGGCTTGACATTATCTCTAAAATATGCATTTCTTCCCATAGGAGATCTGACTATATTTCTCCGCTAGATGACTTAGCTTTTGATATGTACCAAGATCCAGAAGTTGCACAGATTATACGAAAATTAGATGAAAGAAAACGGGAAGCTGTCCAAAAGGAACGCTATGATTATGCCAAGAAACTAAAACAAGCTATTGCTGATTTGCAAAAGGTATGGCTTTTGGAGAAAACAGTTCCTAATTTATGCCTGTAATAGATTTTATGTATACTTAGAATAACTACATGGTAAAAGAAACTGGTTACTAAAAGCTGTGAAGTGAGTGTGAGTTCAGAGATCTCAGCAAAATTAAGTTATGGAGACAGATAAGCACTTTAAAAATGTAAATGGAAGCAGAAGCTTTACCTCTTCAGACTCATGTTCAGGTGCCAGGGTCAGCTACCTCGTTACTAAGACCCCAAGTACAATGGGAAAATAGGAAAACCAGCTGTCCCGAAAGTCATGACGAACCCATGGGCTTATTAGATGCCAGTACAGCAACAGCAGCCAGAACTTTGCTATGAGTGTGGCCCGTTCCTTCCGTTTCCCTGTGCTCGCTCCCTCTCCTCACAAGATGGTTCAAGCATGACTCTTAAAAGTTAGCTTTGCATTTGATGTGAGTTGATCCAAATTTGAAACAAAAAGCAAACATTTTGTGCTTCAGGTTGGTGAGCACCTTGGGAGGTATGAGGTGGAGAAACGCTGTGCCGTGGAGAAGGAAGACTATGATCTCGCCAAGGAGAAGAAGCAGCAGATGGAGCAGTATCGTGCTGAGGTGTATGAGCAGCTGGAGCTGCACAGCCTCCTGGATGCTGAGCTGGTGGGTGCAGGAGCCCGGACGGGGTGGAGGAAAGCCTAGGAGAACAGAGATTCAACTGTGTGGTTCACAAAGGTGGATAGATACCTTTGAAGTGTCGTGTAAAACACTCTGCAGTGCTCAGGGGACAGTTATCATAGATGGACTCAGCTCTCAGGGAGGCTTTGCCTCAGCGTGTTCTTTCAGGAGGCTCACAGTCGTGGGAAAGGGAACGAGCCAGGGTCAGGAAAACCGAGGCCCTGCTGCTTTTCCGCTGCATCCCTTCATCTCTCCAGCTGCTTCCTTATTTGGAAAAGGCAGTGATGACCCTGCCCCACTGACCCCTCGGTGTTGTGAGGATCAAGTGAGAGCGAAATACTAACAGCTTCAGTGTATTGAGAACATGTTTCCCATAAGGTGCTCTGCCTCTGATTTTAGAACTCATGCAGATGGGGCATTCAGCCCACATGACAGATTAGGAAACGAAGGTCCTGAGATACAGAATAGTAGTTGAGAGTGCACACTCTCCAGGCCAGGCATGGTGGCTCACGCCTGTAATCCCATCACTTTGGGAGGCCAAGGCTGGAGGATTGTTTGAGCCCAGGAGGATTGTTTGACCAGCCTGGGCCACATAGACCCTGTCTCTACAAAAAATAAATAATAGGCTGGCTCAAGCCTGTAATCCCAGCACTTTGGGAGGCTGAGACGGGCGGATCACGAGGTCAGGAGATTGAGACCATCCTGGCTAACACGGTGAAACCCCGTCTCTACTAAAAAGTACAAAAAACTAGCCGGGCGAGGTGGCGGGCACCTGTAGTCCCAGCTACTCAGGAGGCTGAGGCAGGAGAATGGCGTGAACCCGGGAGGTGGAGCTTGCAGTGAGCTGAGATCTGGCCACTGCACTCCAGCCCGGGCGACAGAGCGAGACTCCGTCGCAAAAAAATAAAATAAAATAAAATAAATAAATAAATAAATAATAGCCAGGCCTGGTGGCACACACCTGTAGTCCTAGCTACTCAGGAGAGTGAGACAGGAAGATCACTTGGGCCCAGAAGTTCGAGGCTGCAGTGAGCTACGATCGTGCCACTGCACTTCAGCGTTGGTGATGGAGCAAGACCCTGTCTCTAAAAAAGGAGAGAGGGCTGGGCGCCGTGGCTCACGCCTGTAGTCCCAGCACTTTGGGAGGCTGAGACGGGCGGATCACGAGGTCAGGAGATTGAGACCATCCTGGCTAACACGGTGAAACCCCGTCTCTATTAAAAATACAAAAAACGGCCGGGCGCGGTGGCTCAAGCCTGTAATCCCAGCACTTTGGGAGGCCGAGACGGGCGGATCACAAGGTCAGGAGATCGAGACCATCCTGGCGAACACAGTGAAACCCCGTCTCTACTAAAAATACAAAAAACTAGCCGGGCGAGGTGGCGGGCGCCTGTAGTCCCAGCTACTCGGGAGGCTGAGGCAGGAGAATGGCGGGAACCCGGGAGGCGGAGCTTGCCGTGAGCTGAGATCTGGCCACTGCACTCCAGCCTGGGCGACAGAGCAAGACTCAGCCTCAAAAAAAAAAAAAAAAAAAAATACAAAAAACTAGCCGAGCAAGGTGGCGGGCGCCTGTAGTCCCAGCTACTTGGGAGGCTGAGGCAGGAGAATGGCGTGAACCCGGGAGGCGGAGCTTGCAGTGAGCTGAGATCCGGCCACTGCACTCCAGCGAGACTCCATCTCAAAAAAAAAAAAGAAAAAGAGACAGCACACTCTGGAGCTGGATTGCCTGGGTTCAAATCCGGGCACCACCATTCCAGCTCTGTGATCACAGACTAATTCTTACCAGCTTTATGCCTCAGTTTTCCATCAGCTTTCAAGTGGGGGTAAAAAGAGTAAGCATTAATGAGCCTGCCTGTCCAAAACATTCAGTACCATGCCCAGTGTGCAGCAACTGTGCAGTCAGCTTTACTTGTTGGGTTACACAACATCACTTTCCTTTGTACACACAGTGAATAGCAGTGCCAGATTTTGAATAGAAGTCCACTTGGGTCCAGCCCAGATGCTTTCTCCAC
Source organism: Trachypithecus francoisi (assembly GCF_009764315.1). Taxonomy (NCBI): domain Eukaryota; kingdom Metazoa; phylum Chordata; class Mammalia; order Primates; family Cercopithecidae; genus Trachypithecus; species Trachypithecus francoisi. Next base: position 506,323 of record NW_022681446.1, on the reverse strand, counting down.
ACCACCATGCTCCTTCAGAGGCACATATGTGTGGACATCTCCATGCACAAATGTTCATTCCTTCACTAGCATTTTGGGTGTGTGTGTCACTTTTGTAGTCCACACGGAAATGTGGAGAGACAACTGAGATGAGTGCAGCTTGATTGTGTGGGACTTTCAAGGAGATTTCACTCCATGGAAGTTTCTCTTTGGTTTTGAAACTTTTCATTGTGCCAAGGAGCCTCTTCCAGCACAGCTTTCTAAAGTCTTATTCATCTGGAGGAATGAGATGGATATGTCTGTCGTGGCAGTGGCATTTGAAATTAAATGTCCCTTTTTGTTCCCTAGATGCGAAGACCTCTTGATCTGCCCCTCCGGCCCCTCGCTCGTTCTGGCAGTCCTCGCCACCAAAAGCCAATGCCCTCACTACCACAACTGGAAGAAAGAGGAACAGAAAACCAGTTTGCAGAACCTGTCCTTCAGGAAAAGCCTTCATCATATTCTCTAACTATTTCTCCTCAGTATTCTGCAGTAGACCAGTTACTCCCTGCCACAGATCCTCATCCAAAGACCAATGTAGGTAATTCTGTTTCAGATTGGCATTCACTTTATTTGGATATTTGTAAAGGACCTGCGTTATGCCAGGTGCTGTTCCCATGCATGGAGTGCATGAGTGCACCCCAGCCAGACCCACTTCTGTTCCATTCTAGGAGCCATAGTACTGAGTGAGAACATAGCCACATGAGCAATAGACACCTAGTGACACCTTGTGAGCATGTTTATTAAATCAGGCTTGATGCTTATTTCTAAGCAATAAACTAAGAACATATCAGAGATCTTGTCAGAAAAAAAGATGTAATAGCCTTTACTTTAGTAGTCTCCATTGAGGCGGAATCTACCTTGCTTTTTTTATTAGGTCTATAATGAGTTTAGAAAGGAACAGAAAGCCTCATCTAATCTTTTCAATTATATCCTCTTTGTTGTATAAATTATTCTAATCTGATGATACTGATATTTAGCAAAATAACATCTTGCAGATCAGGTAAGTAAGCGCAGTGAGCCTGCCCATGAGAGGTGCATTGGAGAATGCGACCCATGGCGCTCCCCAGCACTTTCCTCTCTCCTTCGCTCACTGCAGGCAGAGTCCCTGCCCTATGATGAGCGGCCTCTTCCAGCTATTCGTAAGCATCATGGGGAGGCAGTGGTGGAGCCGGAAATGAGTGATGCAGACATCAGCGATGCTCGGAGGGGAGGCTTGTCAGGGGAGCCAGAGCCCTTAACCGAGAAGGCCTTGAGAGAAGCCAGCTCTGCCATCGATGTGTTGGGAGAAACCTTGGTAAAAAAAAAAAAAAAAAAAAAAACAGTAGGGGACAGAGGGGAGGGAAGGCTATATATGGTGTGCACACCTCTGTGTACTTACATATCAAGGAGGGAAAATGCCCAGGGCTTTGCATTTGTAATATTGTTGACTTCCCTTTGTTCTCGCTGGATTGGAAAGTCTTTTGTTAACTTTTTTTTTTTTTGAGAAACAGTGTCGCTCTGTCACCCAGGGTGGAGTACAGTGGCATGATCATAACTCACTGTAGCCTTGAACTCCTGGCCTTGGCCTCCCAAAGTGCTGGGATTACACATGAGCCACCGTGCCTGGCCCTTCTGTAAATTATGAATTATGTGAAACAGCAAAAACATGAGCTAAGATGTATCAATGAGTACTCATTTCACCATGGGTGTCCTTCTGGCATTCATGGAGTTTGTATTAAACACCTGCTCTTTTCTGAACACCAGCTAATTCCAGCACAAAATGAAAGCATAGCAAAAGATGGAAGTATCTCCTCATAGAAATGAGTAGTGTTGGCCTGGCTCAGTGGCTCACGCCTGTAATTCTGGCACTTTAGGAGGCTGCGGCGGGTGGATCACGAGGTCAGGAGTTCAAGACCAGTTTGGCCAAGATGGTGAAACCCCATCTCTACTAAAAATACAAAAATTGGCCAGGCACCGTGGCAGGTGCCTATAATCCCAGCTACTCAGGAGGCTGAGGCAGGAGAATTGCTTGAACCCGCGGGGGGACGGAGGTTGCAGTGAGCCGAGATCGCACCACTGCACTCCAGCCTGGGCGACAGAGTGAGACTCTGTCTCAAAAAAAAAAAAAAGAAATGAGTAGGATTTTCACCTCATTCTCAGCTTTAAAATATTTCCCTTGGAGGCTGGGCGCACTGGCTCACACCTGTAATCCCAGCACTTTGGGAGGCCAAGGCGGGCGGATCACGAGGTCAGGAGATTGAGACCATCCTGGCTAACACGGTGAAACCCCATCTCTACTAAAATACAAAAATTAGCTGGGTGTGGTGGCAGGCCCCTGTAGTCCCTGCTACTCAGGAGGCTGAGGCAGGAGAATGGCATGAACCCGGGAGGCGGAGCTTGCAGTGAGCTGAGACAGCGCCACTGCACTCCACCCTGGGCCACAGAGCAAGACTCCGTCTCAAAAAAAAAAAAAAAAATTTCCCTTGGCGCACTTAATATTTCCTTATCAGAAAAAATTATTTCTCTAAATATGCATATTTATTTGTAAAAGTTCTGTTACTAGAAATTAATCAGTTTATAAAAGTTCTGTTATTAGAAATGAATCATCTTAGTTTAAAAAAAAAAAAAGCCTTCAAGTTGTGTAGTATTGGAGGGTGGTTGTGTGATGTCATGCAAATGCTGCCTGTTTTGTGGTAGGTTGCTGGGGCCTATTCTAAGACATGGTCCTACCGAGAGGATGCACTGCTTGCCTTGTATAAGAAGTTGATGGAAATGCCTGTTGGAACCCCAAAAGAAGATTTAAAGAACATACTGAGAGCATCCATCTTTCTCATTAGAAGAGCCATAAAGGACATTGTGACCTCCGTGAGTACCCTCAGCTGGTGCTGGCTCCAGCATCCATGGACGAGATCATGTGCCGTACCACAGAAGACCAGAGCAGCTTGAGAGAGGACCAGTTGGTCATTGACATGGTCACCAACTGTAACTCGATAGAATCACTAAGAAGTGAGGTTCTCTAGCAAGAGCTATATTGTGCAACTGATCTTACATGAAGGGTCTGGGAAATCTGCCTTTGTTTGGGTCATTGTCTCTGGTCTCGAGCAACAGTTCTGCAAAGCCAGGTGTTTGTGGAGGCCTGGTTCAGTGCCAGCACATCTTCAGTTTGTGTTCTCACTTTGCATGAAACCCGATGAGGTTGAGAGTTACTGTTTTCCTAATGCTGAGTGGGCCTTAAGAATGGACATTGCAGGCCAGGCATGGTGGCTCATGCCTATAATCCCAGCACTTTGGGAGGCCGAGGGCGGGCGGATCACGAGGTCAGGAGATCGAGACCATCCTGGCAAAAACGGTGAAACCCCGTCTCTACTAAAAATATAAAAAAAAAAGTTAGCCAGGCGAGGTGGCGGGTGCCTGTAGTCCCAGCTACTCGGGAGGCTGAGGCAGGAGAATGGCGTAAACCCGGGAGGCGGAGCTTGCAGTGAGCTGAGATCCGGCCACTGCACTCCAGCCTGGGCGACAGAGCGAGACTCCGCCTCAAAAAAAAAAAAAAAAAGAATGGACATTGCACAGTTGGGCTTACCCATTGAAGCAGGGCTGTTAGTTACTTGTTGTGAAGGGAAGATTTGGGCTAACCCATTGAAGCAGGGCTGTTAGATGCTCGGTGTGAAGGGAAGATTTGGGCTCACCCATTGAAGCAGGGCTGTTAGATGCTCAGTGTGAAGGGAAGATGAGGAGTGATTTATGAGAGTGAAATAAGAGCATATGTCCTCTATATGCAAGGTACTGTGTTTAGAGAGCAGTTTTCAGTTGGCCATTTTCAGCCTTTCAGACTGGACATCATTTTCAATATAATGTTCATATGTATTACTGATAGTAAATTCCGTGTTTCCTCTTGGTAGAATTCCACTGTAGTAACTCATCTGTGTTTATCCCTTTTCTCTTAGGTCTTTCAGGCTTCTTTGAAATTGTTGAAAATGATCATTACACAATATATTCCTAAACATAAACTGAGTAAACTTGAAACAGCTCACTGTGTGGAGAGAACCATTCCCATTTTGCTCACCAGAACTGGAGATTCTTCTGCCCGCCTGCGTGTCACAGCTGCAAATTTTATTCAGGTCTGAACTTCACCACGACTTTTGAAACCATAGATGATAAACATATTCGTGTAGCTCTCTGGCTTTCTTAACACCTTACAAGATTCTGTCTCTACTCAGTTAACATTATTCTCAGGGATTCGCCATCACACTTTCCTTATGCTCTAAAAGGTCAGTTTTGTCTTAGACATAAACTTCAGTTAAAATCTACAGTTGGGTTTTTCCAATGTTTCTTTTATCCAATATATGCCATTAATTTTTTAAATAAATAAAAATGGAAAATGATATCAAAATAGAAAATTTGAGGGTAAAGAAATAAAAGATACAACTGTGTTAATCGAAATATTTTCATTCTTTCACCAAACATGCCTCCTCTAGCCTAGATATTATGGGAAATATTGAGATAGAGATAAATGTATGAGTGTGGGGACACACAGTTGTATACCATAATGTGAAAATATGTTTTGCTGTCTTTAAACTAGCTAATGAATTCATCTAGTCTAGGGGTTCTTAAGACTCTCCCTTTGGGCTTAAGAAAGCTTATGAATTAAGTTTTACACAAAATTTTATGATGTGCAGATCCTTCTTAAAAAAGAATCCAGGCCAGGCTGGGTGAGGTGGCTCATGCCTGTAGTCCCAGCACTTTGGGAAGCTGAGGCAGGTGGATCACAAGGTCAGGAGATCGAGACTATCCTAGCCAACCTGGTGAAACCCCTTCTCTACTAAAAATACAAAAATTAGCCGGGTGTGGTGGCACATGCCTGTTGTCCCAGCTACTTGGGAGGCTGAGGCAGGAGAATTGCTTGAACCTGGAAGGCGGAGTTTGCAGTGAGCCAAGATCGCGCCACTACACTCCAGCCTGGGCGACAGAGCAAGACTTCGTCTCAAAAAAAAAAAAAAAAAAAAGAATCCAGGCCAGGCGGGGTGGCTCACGCTCTTAATCCCAGCACTTTGGGAGACCAAGGTGGGCAGATCAGTTGGGCCCAGGAGTTTGAGACCAGCCTGGCCAACATAGTGAGACTCTGTCTTTGCAAAAAACACGAACATTAGCCAGGTATGGTGATGCAGCCCTGTCGTCCCAGCTACTCGGAGGGCCGAGGTGAGAAGCTTGAGCCCCGGTGGCTGAGGCTGCAGTGAGCTGTGATCTCGCCACTGCACTGTAGCCTTGGTGACAGCAAGACTGTGTCTCAAAAGAATCCAAAGGGGTCATTTCTCTAAAATATGAGTAACCACAGATCTAGTTTCATTTAATAAACCTAAATTTTCAGAGTAAATAAGGAAGACAAATGCTAATAAAAAGTAAGAATAAATGCTGTCATGCTGATGTGCTACAATACACTCTGGTTAAGACAGCTAGAATTTGGGGGTGGGGAGGCTCATCTTTCAAAAGATATGTTGCAGGGGAGCACATGTTATTGCTTCATTTAATTGTTTTTAAGCCGCATTAATTTCTGAGCAGTTTGGTGGTGCTAAAATGTTCTATTTCAGATAACCTTAAGGCAATCTGTTGAGGGTTACAATTATTGTGCACCAGTGTGCCGGTTAGCAGACTAGATACACTCACAGCATCTGTTTGTCATTAAGGAGTTTACTGTCCAAACTTCCCTGGAGAATGCTCTTCTTCTCTTAGCTTTTAGATTTATACAGAGTCACTCACAGGCCCAAATACAGAGTGAATTGGGCCAGCAAGATGAGAGATTATTTTAGATGATAGGACCTACAGACCTATTGGAAACAGGTTTATTTCTGATTGCAACTTAATGCTTCAACATCTTATTTTTTTCTCCGTATCTGGTTAATAAAGTGATAAATATCTTAATTACATAAAGACTTGTTTGTTTAGAGACATTAAAATATGTAATGGTACTTACATTTTTTTCCGTCTTAATCCACTAGTAACCATATCACTGCAGAATCATACACTCTTGGCTGACATTTAATAAATACTAAAATAACAATGATTCTAGCAACAACTATAATTTCTTTTAGAATTTCAGAAATGAGAAAACCTCTTCCTTGAAGCTGAAGAGTACTGAGAACAGAAACCTTCAAGTTTTCGATTACGCTTCTGAAGAGCTTTCATTACACATAAAATTGTTTTATTCTTCATGGTTTTATTTCCTGTGACTCAGGTTTTCATTTCTAATCGTTGTTATGTTTTAAATAGAAATACAAGCTTACAGATCGGTGCTCTTATTGCTCTTTGTCACTATCATTCTGTATTTCCCTATTTTTTCCTTCAATGTTTAGTTTAAGATCATGCTGCATTGTACTAAACTGCCTCCAGCATTTTCCAGTAAAAATTAACAAATTATGTTGTCTTTCATAGGAAATGGCCTTGTTTAAAGAAGTTAAGTCTCTCCAAATTATTCCATCCTACCTGGTGCAGCCATTGAAAGCAAACTCTTCAGTTCACCTGGCAATGAGTCAGATGGGCCTCCTTGCCCGGCTGCTGAAAGACCTGGGCACTGGGAGCTCGGGCTTCACCATTGACAACGTGATGAAGGTCAGCCGGACCTCGCGTGTGACACACCACCTGGCCTGGCACTCACCACAGTGCCTGGAGCATGGCAAGGGTCTCATCAACGTTTGTTGAAGGAATGAGTGAGACTGATTTCAGAAAAATAGCCAGTGTTTCATCCAACAAATGGGGCCCCACATGCGTCCTGCTGCCTAATCCTACTTGGTGGTACATGGTGTGCACAGATCTTTATCCATGGAGAGAAACAAATCATAAAAAACATTTCTTTGTCTTTAAGAGACAATGACAGCAGTGTGATGGAGAATATCAGGCGCAGGTTGAAGCCCCTGATCTGAAATGCTTAAGACCATAAGTGTTGGCCGGGCGCGGTGGCTCAAGCCTGTAATCCCAGCACTTTGGGAGGCCGAGACGGGCGGATCACGAGGTCAGGAGATCGAGACCATCCTGGCTAACATGGTGAAACCCCGTCTCTACTAAAAAATACAAAAAACTAGCCGGCGACATGGCGGGCGCCTGTAGTCCCAGCTGCTTGGGAGGCTGAGGCAGGAGAATGGCGTAAACCAGGAGGCGGAGCTTGCAGTGAGCTGAGACCCGGCCACTGCACTCCAGCCTGGGCGGCAGAGCGAGACTCCGTCTCAAAAAAAAAAAAAAAAAAAAAAAAAAAGACCATAAGTGTTTAGGATTTCAGATTGTTTTCAGATTCTGGAATACTTCCATTATATTTACTGGTTTGGATCGCAAATCCAAAAACCTGAAATCTGCACATCGGCTACACAGAAGCGCACACCTCCAAGGGGGATGAGAAACCATGGGCCCCAGAGATGCACGGTGGGGTGGAATTGCACTATAGCCACAGCGTTCTGTTTCTTACAAAGATCCAAAACACACATGATAAAAGTATAGCACGGCTTACATCGAGACGGTAGATCCGTGAGGTTTTAGGTTTGAAGTACCTCATAATACTTAATATGGATGTTTTCTCTTTTCTTTATTTTTCAAATGTTTATAATGTACCTTTTTGTATGCTAAAAGAAATTAATTTTAAGAATCAGTAACGAGCCCCTCCCAACTTTAGTTTTCAGTGAGTTCCCTGGAGCATAGAGTGTATGAGGTCCGTGAGACGGCAGTTAGAATTATTCTGGACATGTACAGACAGCACCAGGCGTCCATTCTGGAGTACCTTCCTCCAGACGACAGCAACACACGCAAGAACATTCTCTACAAAACAATTTTTGAGGGATTTGCTAAAATAGATGGCAGACCTACAGATGCTGAGATAAGGGTGAGTTAACTGTGGTGAAGTTATGACCTCATCCTATACTGAAGAAGTTACTTGGTACATAAATAAGTAAATACATAAATTGAAGTAGCCATGTGTATGGGAAGCCCAGGCGTACTGGCTAAGAACAGGTTCCTGCATTCAGATCCTGGCTCCTCCACTTTCTGCCAGTGAGAACCTCAGGTTCCCAGGCTGCAAACGGAATAATGATAGCCGTGAGAACATGGCGGGTTTATCTATCAATAAACACCAATGAAATCAATGGAAAAGATTTGCTTCTAACTTGTTATTAGTCTTAGTGAATATTATAATTTATAAGAAATATAGTTGATATGCCCTAGTTTGTCTCCCAGTTTCTAAGATTACCCTAACAAGCTATTCTAATGGAAAAATAATTTTCTTACCAGGCACGGAGAAAAGCGGCTACAGAAGAAGCAGAAAAACAAAAGAAAGAAGAAATAAAAGCTTTACAAGGGCAGCTGGCAGCACTGAAAGAAATTCAGGCTGAAGTTCAGGTTGGGAGTAAACACGTCTTTCACCTGTGTGCTTTTAGCTGCGATGTATATTACTGTAATAGATCCACATCATACTTGACTGATTTTTCATGGAATTATGCAAATGAGCATCTTGATTCCTTCTGTTTTTTTAGGTTAGTTTTGGGGTAGATGACAGAAGCCCTCCATGGAGAGGTGGAATTGGGTGACAGATACTCCTCCTGCCCCTCCATCCTCTGTCAGAATTGATGTGAGCTGCTGCATAGGTTTAGGGAGGGACCAGGGGCTGTGGGCACAGAGCTGCTCTCCTCCACAGCTCTCCAGCCACCTTCAGAGACAAAGGAGAAAAATCAGCTTGACTATAAAGGTCTGCTTCAGCACATTAAAAAGGGAAGGTTTCAGGTAAACATTCTGTTTCCATGAACCCTTACTCTTTAAGCCTATGGGGGTGTTATGTGTACTGGAAACAAATATTTGGTTGAATATAAATGTGTTCCTTTTCAGCCTCTCTGCTTCTGGAATATGAATTAGCTTCATAATACTAATTTTATGATGAAGTTTCCTTCAGTTGATAGAAAATTTGCTTTAAAAGAAGAAATAAGAGGCGGCAGAACACAGGGAGTTTCTGTTCCACAGACCTGAGGTTTCAGCCATGCCAGGTGAATGAGTTCTGGCACCTGCTGGCACCTCAGGCCTGCAGCCCACTCGGCTGCACAGCTCACCCAGAGCTGCTCAGAGGGCAGAGCTCATGTCAAGTGTTCTTACCACAGATTTTTAAAAGAAGAAATGGGTACAAATGGGGAAAAAAGATCAAATGTGACTGAATATATGCTGAACTTCCTATGGCAAAAAGTCACAGTGACATTTCCACCAAATGTTGGAACGTCAGAGTCACAATCAGAAAAAGACACAAAGAGGCAGAAGGAGGCAGGTAGACCTTAGGATGGGGGGTGAGCCTCTGGCTCAGGTCCACATCGTGGTGTGGACGACTTTGGTGTGCTCAGTGACCCTCGGTGGCTCAGCACACACTCATTGTGATGAGTACACAAACAAGGACACGGATGTCGCAAACTGAAGGGCTTTCCTCCAGCCATGAGCTAGCACATACTAAGCCCGTTGCCAGGCGCCTGCCTCCCACCTGCCTCACCACAGCCCAGGACCTGGTCGCAGTGGCCCGTGGTGTAGCAGCCATCCAGGAGCCATTGTTCCCAGCACTGTCTGTCCGGGGGTCGCCTGTGCTGACGGGCTGCACAGCGCTGTCTGTCCCGGGGTCGCCTGTGCTGACGGGCTGCACAGCGCTGTCTGTCCCGGGGTCGCCTGTGTTGACGGGCTGCACAGCGCTGTCTGTCCCGGGGTTGCCTGTGCTGACAGGCTGCACAGCCTCCACACAGCTGTCCTGAGAGCCTGCAGCTCCTGCTCATTGGCTCGGTGTTTATGGAGCGCCTCTCTGTGCCAGGCACCATCTGGCTGTGGAAATACAGCAGGCAGCAAAGCAAAGTCCCGCTCTCATGGAGCTGGGGCTCCAGGGAGGAGCAGACAAGGGAGGAAGACCTAGGCAGTGGGTCCCTGCTGCAGGGTTCTAGGGGCCATGGGGTGCTGGGGCCTCGAGGCCAGTACAGGCCTGCGCCTCCACACAGGGCCTGGTGAAGGCCTCTCCCAGGAGAATGATGGGATGGGATGGTTTTTTCTCTTTTTTTATTGAGGTGAAATACGCAGAATGTAAATCTTAGCATTTTAAGAGCACACTGCGGTGGCATGGGGTGCTCTCACATTGTTGTGCAATCATCACCACCATCCATCTCCAGAACTTTCAGAATTTACATATTAAGTCCTTTTCTGGTTCTAAAATCATACTCTTGGCCACAGTGACTCAATTCTGTAATCACAGCACTTTGGGAGGCTGAGACAGCAGGATCACTTGATTTCAGAAGTTCAAGACCAGCCTGGGCAACACAGTGAGACCTCATCTCTACTAAAACTTAAAAAAAAAAAAAAACTTAGCCAGACATGGTGGTGAGCACCTGTAATCCCAGCTACTCAGGAGGCTGGGGCAGGAGGATGGCTTGTACCCAGGAGCCCAAGGCTGCAATGAGTTGTATTTGCACCACTTACAGCCTAGGCAACAGAGTGAGACCCTGTCTAAAAATAACGGTAATAGGAATAAACCTGTGCTGTTTTGGGGGGCAGGGTGGGTGTCTGTGGAACTAGAATCGCACTGCTGCATGTATTTTCCACAGTCAGTGGTTGAGTTGGAGAGAAATTACTAGCATGTAAAATTGAATTTTCTATAAGTGTAATAGACAGTATTCTTCTTTATAATGCATCATTTAAGTGCCATCTATAGAGCAACCAACTTGTTCCTGTTCCCCTCAAGCCTGAAAGTCTCAGGGAGTCCCCTCAGCACCCTCACACTGAGATGGTGTGTCCCCTGCGGTTTTCAGTGTTGATGGAGACTGCGATGGTGCTGGGGAGTCTGAGGAGCAGGGAGAAGACGTGATGGGGTCTCTCAAGGCTAGGAAGGCTGCTAGGACGAGCTTAGGAGTTACCTGACAGAGAAGGGCACGCAGGTGCGTCATGAGCCACTGGGAGGCCAGGTGGAAGGGATCTGTGGCCACAAGAGTTACCTCCACAGAGTGGCAGGGCTGAGGGCCCAAGGGGAGGGGCTTACGAGAGAAGGGGAGAGGGAGTATCCATGCCTCTTTTGAAGACAGGGCATATTGATTCCTCTTTCCAAAAGTTTAGTTATTTTTTGATAGAAATTCTTTTTTTTTAATTTTTTTATTCTGAGACAGGGTCTTACTCTGTCGCCCAGGCTGGAGTGCAGTGGCATGATGTCAGCTCACTGCAACCTCCACCTCCCAGGCTCAAGTGATCCTCCCTCCCCAGCCTCCTGAGTAGCTGGGACTACAGGGCACACCACCACACCCAGCTAAGTTTTGTATTTTTTGTAGAGACAGGGCTTTGGTTGCCATGTTGCCCAGGCTGGTCTTGAACTCCTGAGCTCAAGCAATCCACCACTCACCTTGGCCTCCCAGAGTGCTGGGATTACAGGCATGAGCCACCTTACCCAGCCAGTAGAAATTCTAAAACAAAACCCAGAAATGTGCTTTCAGGATCAAAACGTATCCTCAGCAGGCTCTCACTCACACTCGCACTGCAGCCCTTTGTCCCTGACCTTACTGTTTTTGTGTCTTAGGAAAAAGAAAGTGATGCTGTGAAGCCAAAGAATCAGGGTATGTAAAGAACCGGGGTGCGCAAAGAATTGGGGTGTGTAAAGAATCGGGGTGTGTAAAGAATCAGGGTGTGTAAATGCATGTCATGGAAGCTCCGTGTGGAAACGGCTTCTGTCCATTCAGCAAATATCGCTGCACACCTGCTGCACCTCAGCCATCTCCCAGCTGAATGGAAAACACTGCTACCTTTTCACTTGTATCATGGTTTTATAGCTCACATCAAACTGCTTACTAAAATTTTGAAAATCATTTCTATAAAAAGTTATTTAAATTGTTTTAATCTCTTCAGACATTCAAGGAGGGAAAGCAGCCCCTGCCGAAGCTCTGGGAATCCCGGATGAGCACTATCTAGATAAGTGAGTCGCGCTGTCTTCCACCCCCATATGACGGTCAGGCTGACGGGCGCTCTCCAGATACGTGAGTCGCGCTGTCTTCCACCCACTGTGCAATGGTCAGGGCGAGGAGCCTCACAGAAACCCTGGAAAGGGAACACGTCCTCCCTAGTTGGCCCTTCGTAGTCATCGTGAAAGGTAGGAAATGTGCCTTCCCCACTAACCAGCATCCACTCCGAGTCAGTGAAGACAACTTTCCCTCTGTTGCCCCAGTGGAAGTTGCCAGTCTGTTTGTCAAAACTGTTGTAACAGGCACAGAATATCATAGCAGCAAAATTCTTTTTACTCTACAGCAGCCAGGACAGATCTATGAGAATGTAGGGTCTTTGTCTTATCTTTTTATTGTAACTTAAAATATCCTTTCTGCTTGATGGTGCTGAGTGAAAGTCTGGAAGGATCGTACGCGCATTGATTTCAGGTACCTCCTTGGCGAGGGCTTTCTTATCGTGCTTTAACACATGGCACACCCAGCCTCCACTGCTGCCTGCAAGGGAGGCCCAGCCCAGGCCCTGCAGAGCAAACTGAGGCAGTTCGGAATGAGAGGGAAGCTGCAAACAACACAGGGACTGCGGCAATTCAGAATTTCGGGACGTGGGAGCAGAACGGCCATCACTGGAACTAGATCCTTACCTTTATTTCCTGCTTGTCTTTCCTTTCAGTTTGTGTATTTTTTGTGGGGAAAGGAGTGAATCCTTCACAGAAGAAGGTCTTGATCTCCACTACTGGAAGCACTGTCTCATGCTGACAAGATGTGACCACTGCAAACAGGTCAGGCCAGGGGCACAGCTGCCCAGCTGCTTGCATGAGCATGAACACCTGACTGTTGAAAGACCGAGTCACAAAGCTGTCCCAAGGCTTAGTATTTTCAGAGAGGTTGTGAGAAAAGTAACTGAAACCTAACACACCCCTGAAAAACGCATGCGAGTCATTCCATATGACAGCCCAGTGAACCGTAAACATGCTGTGCCGCCACCTCCCCTCAGGGCTCTTCCCAGAGTCAGCAGGGGCCTGATTTCTGACACCACAAATGGGTGCTCCTTGCTCTTTGAGCTTTATAGAAACAGAACCATGTGGTGTCATGTTGGATTTCTTGCTTTGTCGTGTCCACAGCGCCTTCATCCATCTGCTGCTGTGCACGAGGGCTGTGTCCAGTTTGGGACCATGATGAGCGATGTTGCCACAGCGTTCTGGTGTCTTCCAGGATGCACGGGAATGCACTTTCTTGGGTTCACAATGTGTCGTGGGATTGCGGGGTGTGCTGATGCTCAGTGGGGCTGCCCAGGAGTACTCCAAAGGGATTGTGCCCAGGCACTGCCACCAGCAGCACGGGCACTGCCTCCCTTCCCACAGTACCCCTGCGGCCATGCTTCCTGCTGCCTTGGCAGGTGCCCGGTGTGCCTGTCCCTGGTGAAGATGAGGTGCAGCACCCGTCCTTTTGTCTGCAGGCATTGGCTGTCCTCCTGCAAAGCGCCTTCTGGTTTCTCACCCATTCACCTCGGGTTGTCCATGTGTTTTTATTGGTTTGGGGCCATTCTTTATCCATGTGGATGTGAGTGCTTGGTCAGTCGCATGAATTGTGACCACCTGCTCCCACTGCACGGCATGCATCTTCACTGTCTTAAGTGTCTTGAGGAAGACTCATTTTTAATGTGAGCATTGCCTACCTTACCAGTGTTTTCATGGTTCATGCTATTTGTGTCCTGTGTAAGACATCTTCCCCGATCCCCTATGTTAGGCCTTTCTTACATTACTATAAAGAAATACCTGGCTGGGCGCGGTGGCTCATGCCTGTAATCCCAGCATTTTGGGAGACCGAGGCGGGCGGATCACCTGAGGTTAGGAGTTCAAGACCAGCCTGACCAACATGGAGAAACCCCATCTCTACTAAAAATACAAAATTAGCCGGGCATGGTGGCACATGCCTGTAATCCCAGCTACTCGGGAGGCTGAGGCAGGAGAATCGCTTGAACCCAGGAGGCAGAGGTTGAGGTGAGCCGAGATTGCACCATTGCACTCCAGCCTGGGCAACAAGAGTGAAACTCTGTCTCAAAAAAAAAAAAATCCCTGAGACTGGGTAGTTTATGAAGAAAAGAGGTTGGACTGGCTCACAGTGTGTCGCGTCCTGTGACCTGAAGTGATAGAGTATACCCAAGTCATTCGTGCCAGAGACACCAACGTAGCCGAATCTCTTACAACTCTTCTGTGGTCCTGTTTCTGTGCACATTCTTAGAAATAGCTGGGAGCCACGATTTGAACCCCGGGCCACACGTATAACCATTGAGCCACTCTGTGTCCTCATCCGAGGTTCACACTCAGGTCGACCGTAGCTTCCCCCATCCTTTACAGTGGCCCCTGCCCGATGCCAAGGCGACAGGAAAGGAAGGACATGGGGTCTTCAGCAAAGTATCACAAGTGACTCCAGACAGTCTGTGGGCAAATGCCAAAGATAGAAGCCTGTGGCTCACTTCATGCCCAGGTGACACAGATTTCCCTGGGCAGAGGGAGGCGCCCACAGCTCTGCAGGCTGGTCAGATTTCCCTGGGCAGAGGGAGGCGCCCACAGGCTCTGCAGGCTGGTCAGATTTCCCTGGGCAGAGGGAGCGCCCACAGCTCTGCAGCTGGTCAGATTTCCCTGGCAGAGGGAGGCGCGCACAGCTCTGCAGGCTGGTCAGATTTCCCTGGGCAGAGGGAGGCGCCCACGGCTCTGCAGGCTGGCCAGATTTCCCTGGGCAGAGGGAGGCGCGCACAGCTCTGCAGGCTGGTCAGATTTCCCTGGGCAGAGGGAGGCGCCCACAGCTCTGCAGGCTGGTCAGATTTCCCTGGGCAGAGGGAGGCGCGCACAGCTCTGCAGCTGGTCAGATTTCCCTGGGCAGAGGGAGGCGCACAGCTCTGCAGGCTGGCCAGATTTCCCTGGGCAGAGGGAGGCGCACAGCTCTGCAGGCTGGTCAGAGGCTCCAGCTTTCTCAGCGACACACTTCGCTCTGTATTTCAAAGTCCAGGTGGTGGAGATATCCAGCCTGACGGAGCACTTGCTGACAGAATGTGACAAAAAAGACGGGTTTGGAAAGTGTTCCCGCTGCAGCGAGGCTGTTTTCAAGGAAGAGCTGCCCAGACACATAAAAAACAAGGAGTGCAACCGTGAGTACCCCTTCCCAGGCTCCCGTGCCCTCGGGTCACCAGGTGTCCTCCTGGAGGAGGTGCCACTGCTCTTGGGCCTCTGCAACGGCTTGGTGAATTAAAGAGCACCTGCGGGCAGGCCAGCAGCATGTCTTGTCACCTGTCATTCAGGGAGTGACTGGGTCTTTTTGAAATCATTTCAGCTGCCAAACCAGAGAAGCTGGCAAACCGGTGTCCTCTGTGCCATGAGAACTTCAGCCCTGGAGAAGAGGTGAGGGGCCTAGTGGGGGAAGGGGCCAGTGAAGCAGGTGACACACCTGTGGATGACGGTGGTGGTGACGGTGATGGTGGTGGTGGTGGTAGTGCTGGACCACAGCCACAGAGTATAGCACATGAGTGTTCAGGGAGTGGACAGCGTCTACTGAGCCATGTCTGAATAGTTCTTCCGTTTAGCTACGTGTTCACATGATTTCCTTCCTTATGTTTACAAATGGTTTGTCGAGGAGCCTCAACTCACTGAGGCCCAGCCTGTGTCACCGGGATACAAGCATGAGATGGTTTTATTTTGTTCTGGTCATTGCCTTTATCCAGATACTGAGGCCCTCAGTGACACCTTGGCCAGATTCTCTAGCACTGCAGTCCCTTTTGCCTAGTAAAACCTAGGCCTGTTTGGGTAAACGATTCTCCTTCCTACCTGATTCCAAGCTCTCCTCCCGGCCCCAGTGCGCTGCACTGTGACTCCGCAGGCTTAGTGGGGACGGCTGGCTCGCACGTGCCCGCCCTCCGCTTCCCCATGTGCCCGGCTCCTCTGGCATTGGAGGCAACGAGGAGGGACGTGGGCGTGCAAGGCTCCGTGGCAGTTATTCTGGCCCTGTCCGACACGATGGGCTGGCGGTGCCCTCTTTATGCCAGGCAGCGAATGCTGAGTCCTGGGGCCCTGCTCAGGACCCAGTTTTGGAATCTGGCTCAGCCACTTCCACTCCAACCTCCTTAGCTCCTGCCACCTGCTGCGTATCACTGTGTCCTGCTGCTGCCTCCCCTTGTCCCAGCTTTTCAGCAAGATGGCTCCAACCCAGCCACTGTAGCTTTCTCTTAACCACGGGAAACTCACACACCAAACAGAGAAGGCAGCCCCCAGCCACTCTCAGCCACAGTGTCTACCCAGTTATCTGGCTCTGTCTGTCTGTCTGTCTGTCGATCTCTGTCTCTCAAAATTTGAAATGCATCACAAAGTACACAGAAAAGTAACAGAAACTCTCCGGACTCTCCCTTGTAACGGTCACTGAGCTTGAGCAACTAGCAGCTCAGCCGGTGTTGTTTCTCCCGTGCCCCACGTGCTCCCCTCTCGTGTAACGTTGAAGCCAACCCAGACAGCATGTTGTTTTATCTGTAAATGTTCCCATACGGAGCTTTCGGAATCGGGACTGTTTTACGTAGCCACAGCCTCAGCCTTCCAGACATCGGTCATGTTGCCGCATCTCATCAGCTCAGAAGCATTTGATTGCCGGGATCCATAGAAGGCCCACACACGGTGCCTGGTTGGTCTGTTTTGAACAAGTTCATTCTCTTCAGTTTTTTTTCTTACGATTCACTTGGCAAAGGAAGGAGGCTGTTTGCCCCATAGGGCTTACCATCGCCTGGATCTGCCGACGACGTCCACTGGGGGGCGCTTAACGTGTTTCTCTGTCCCTGTACTTCCTGTAAACAGGAGGTTGGATCTCTGGCCTCATCAGGTGTGCACAGGCTCGGTGTGGGTGTGGCCGCTTCACAGGCAATGCTAGTGTGTCCCCCAGGAGTTGCGGGATGTGTCTGACGGCGTCAGCTGCTGATGCTCAGGGCCTAACCCACTGGCTCCGGAGGGGCCTCATTCTGTCATCCCTCCTTCATTCATCTGCTGGGATATTCCCCTAAGCAGAAGCTCATCCACTCTGTGGTTGCCCTGGGTTAGACTTTCTACTGGAAAGGTGGAATGAAGGTTTAATTCTTTTCCTTGGTTTACTGGTTTTCAGAATAGTAAGCTGGGTCACTAGCATCTTCCATGGCAGCTAATTTGTTTTGTTTTGTCTGTAGTGTCATTATGAACCATGGATTTAAATTATTTGATGTGTTCCAGTCACTGCAGTTACCATGCTTAGGGATGCGTGAATTATCCCAGCTCTGGCCTATGGCAGACTCCTCAGCTGCGCCCCTGAGGCCTGGATGAGACCCATGCAGCCTCAGAGAGTTCTCTCCTGTTTGCTGCATTCCTGCCCCGGACCTGGAATCAGCCATCTGGTCACAGAGGTCTGGTTCCCATTAGTGGGACTGGATGTCTCAGGACAGCGCTGGGGGCCTCATGCCCATTGCTGCTGGGTGGGTCGCTGTGGCTGGACTGTCAGTGGACACAGCCGGGAGAAATCAAGGGAAGTAAGCTCTGTCACTCATGCACACACACTTCCCCTTCCCGTTCTGAGCTGCAGGCTTCATTTAACCTTGTCTCTCCCAACATCTGTGTCTCCTTTCTTACATCCATGGGCGCTGGTTCCTAACGGTCCGGGAGACAGAATTCAGGAATTGCAGGCGACCAATTCACCTTGGCCCCCACTGCACGTGGGGCAGCCCCAGCACAGTGGCACCTGCACCCCCGGCGGGAGATGCTGCTGGAAATCAGATCTGTTCCCAGTTCTTGTCCTGACCACATCTTCCACTGGTAATGGGGGGCCCAGTGGCCCTCTGTTGGAGGGACTTGGGCGAGCCCTGGCTGGCAGTGCCACCAACTGTAAATACATTCATTTTATATTCCATTTCTAGGGGACTTTAAAGAATTAAGTTCTGTAATTACCGAAGACATGTTTCCAAGTCGATAGCATCAGGCATCTTGGAAGAACCCCAGACAGAGGCCGCCGTCCTGCCCCGCTTCCATCCGCCTTCCTCCACCCCGGACAGAGGCATCTGTCCTGCCCTGCTTCCATCCACCTTCCTCCAGAGGCTGCTTTTCCTACGGGGCATCCTGCCCCTTTTCTGCCCAGTACAAGCAGCTCTCACTGCACATACATCTTTTCCCCTGGTTATTTCCAGAATGTAGGGGCCTTTGTGTTTGCATTCGAGTTGTTACCTTTACTCGTCCTTCCGTGCGATGCCCATCGTCCCCTCTGATTTCAGTTATTGCCATTGGTTCCCTACTAAGAGCAGTACTCAGATTCTCCAGTAACCACCTTTTCTTTCGTCCCTTCTTGTTCCCAACATCTGATTTGAATTGACATCCTCTTACAGGTAGTACCTGTAAGGCTGTCAGCAGGCGTAGCTCACGTGTCATCTGCTTTCCCTGTATCTAATTATCTACACTGCTTGGCCCATCACCTCACACCCTACAGCGTGAGCAGATAACAGGCACTCACTTATGATCTCATGGGTTCCCTGGGTCCGGAGCCAGGCTTCGTTGTCATCTGTGGGCCCTGCTAGGGAAGGACTCACTTCCAGGTTCATCCCAGCAGCTGGCAGTAATATGTTCTTGGGGGCTGTCAACCCGGAGCCACTCATCTCCTAGAGGCCCCCACCGTCCTCAGCACCAGAGGCCTCTCTGCTGGACAACTCACTTCCTGGAAGCCAGCAGGAGACTCTGCCACTCCAGCCTGCTGAGACACATCTTTCTAATTTTGTGTGAATTGTTTTGCCATTCGTTTTTCAAATATTCTTCCTGTCTTCAGCATTCCCTCCCTTCTCTCCTGCCTGAGTGTGAAGACTCTGCTCTCTCTATTCTGTGGGTCACTGGGCTTTGTCCGGTGTCTCCTTTCTGTTCTAGTTGAACGGCCCCGCACCCTTTCTCCTTCCATCTCCAGTCCTCTGTTAAGTGAATTTTTCATTTCCAATCTTGTACTTTCCAGTTCCAGTATTTGTATTTGGCTGGGATTTCTTTACAGGTTTCATTTCTCTGCCAGATTCACCTCTGTTCACTCATTAAGATCACCTGTTTTTAACAGCTTTCCGGAGATGTAGTCTGCACAGCCTCTCCCCATGTACAGATAGTGGGTGTTCATGTATTCAGGGGTGCGCAACCATCCACACACGTTTGAACTTTCCCATCACCCAAAAGACGGCACTGCCTACGTGTCACCCCTTTTCTCTCCAGCCCCTGGCAACCATCTGTCTAGTTTTGGTCTCCGTGGATTTGGCTACTGTGGACATTTCCTGTAAATGGAATTGGACACTATGCGGCCTTTGTGTCTTTGACTTAACATGTTTTCAAGGTTTGCCCGGGTTCGAATAGATCAATAGCACTTCGTTGCACGTTTAAGTCCTCGAATATAGTAGGTATCTGCTTTAAAGTCCTTGTGTGCTAATCCTAACATCTGGAATTTTTCTGAATGCTGTGAAGGGGGGTAAACAGTGAAGTCCGACATCCTCCACACTGCTCAGAAGAAAGCTCCAAGTGGATCTTAGATTCAAATGTGAGAGGCCCAATTATGAATCTCTCAGGAGATGCTAGAGATAAGAGAATAGTCTTCAGAATAGGAAGGGATTTCTCAAACAGGACACAGAAAGCTTAAGCCTTGATGGAAGAGGCTGATCATTTCAGTTAGATAAAATGGAGAACCTTGGGGCAGAGTTTGGGTTTTGTAAAATGAAAAGGGATCTGTAGTTAAGCATCGTGAATGTGCTTAACACTACTGAACTGTATACTCATTTTGTAATAAAACTATTAAATCGTAAAAGGTGAGAACCTCCTCTCCATCAAAGGACATAAATAGACTGAAAGGCAATACTGGGGATGAAAAATCATTGACCGTTATTCTTCAAAGTGAGTGGAAGGCAATGCCCTACAGGGTTTGAGCGGAAGAGTGGGCATGACTTGGCAGGCCCTACGCCAGCCACTTTTGCTGCTCTGTTGAGAGCAGCCTGTGGGACAGAGAGGTTGGGTGGTAGCAGAGAGCTGAGTGGCAAGAAGGGGTCAGATTCTGGACACGCGCTGCAGGCAGACCCAGGACTTGCCGGTGGAGTCCTCATGACGTGGTGAGGCGGTGACTGTGGTCAGGAACCCAGGGCGCTCAGGAACTTAGCCTGGAGCTGTGGAGTGAAAATGCCTGTCAGATGCGCAGGCCGGTAGACATATGGCTGCAGGTGGAAATGTGGGGTTTGTCAGCGTGTATAATAAGTGGGTTTAAGGTCATAATACTGGAAGCACTCTCCTAAAGAGCAAGTGTAGACAGAGAAGAGGCCCACAGGCTAAGCCCCAGGTAGAGTGGGAGTAAGAAGGCAAACCAGGCGCTGAGGAAGAAACACACTGGGGAGGAAGCCTGACGAGGGTGGCGTCCTGGAGGCCCCAGAGCACAGCCCATCAGAGAGGATGCCCTGCTGGCCTGGCTGGGCTCAGCTGATCACAGCCGCCCAGCTCTTGCATCTGCACTTGGCTACAGGGCAGCCAGGCGGCTCTGCTGGCCCTGACTGGGCTCACACACGTGTGCCTGGGGTCCGCAGCTAGAAACTGATCTAGGATGGTCTTGGAGGCAGCTGCGGCACCTCAGCCTTGCTTATGTGTCTGACCCCACACGCCAGCCTGGGCATGGCATTCCCGCAGCAGTGACAGAGGGCAACAGCGAGACGAGCCCAGGCACATGAGTTCGTTTCAGCCTGCCCTGCCATGTGTCTGCCACTGTCCCATTGGCCAAAGCAAGCCACAGTCACCCAGATTCAAGGGATGGAGAGGGACCCGCCACCGCTGTGCTGTGGAGGGAGGAATTGGAGCCTTAGGGCAGGCCGTATCCCTCCACAGGGCAGGGGGGAGCAAGTGCACCCCATATGCTGATGGGCCACATCCTGATGAGAAGGCGCCCCAGCTTTAGGGACATGAAGATTGCTGGTGGCCTGGAGAGACGAGAACCCAGGCCTGCGTAGAGCAGCTAAAGCGGGACAGGAGTGGGCAGGGCTGGGGCTGCAAGTGCTCCAGCATCCTGAGGGCTACCGCAGGCAGCCAGAAACTGACAGCCACTGGTGACAGTGAGAGAGGAACCAGGGAGAAGTAGGGCTATGTCTAGTGGAGATCCTGGTCCACCAGAGAATGGGAGAGAGGCTGGAGCAATGTCCCTGGGGAGTGTAGTTTGTTTTTGAGACAGTCTCTCACCCTGTCACCCAGGCTGGAGTACATGGATGTGATCTCGGCTCACTGCAACCTCCGCCTCCCGGATTCAAGCAATTCTCCTGCCTCAGCCTCCTGAGTAGCTGAGATTAGCTAGTGGGGACATGAGATGCGCCACCATGCCCAGCTAATTTTGTATTTTTAGTAGAGATGGGGTTTCACCAAGCTGGCCAGGCTGGTTTTGAACTCCTGACCTCAAGTGATCCACCTGCCTCTTCCTCCCAAAGTGTTGGGATTACAGGCATGAGCCACTGTGCCCAGCTTCACGAGTGTTGTTTAAATAGAAGGAAAGAAACCAGGAACAACCCGAATGTCCAGAAGACTCGGAGAATCAGAAGAAAGGTCCCGCATTTATATCCAGCAGGGGGATGGGATGAGCTCCCTGTCCCCATGCAGACGGTCCCACAGGTGGTCCTGAAGGAAGGAAGCTGGCTGCCCAGGCAGTTAGGCCTGCGTGAGCCCCGCGTTCTGCAGGGCAAGTGCATGTGGCGTGGCTCAGGAAGAACAGGGATGAAGAGAGTGGGGACCCCACGAGGAACCACGGGCAGCAGGCTGGCGGGGAGCCCACGGGGCCTGGCGCCTTCTGTCTTCTGGCCTGGAATGTAATCATGTGGGCACGCTGCTTCCCACCCTTGCATTGGCATGCACGCTCTGCTGTGCTCAGAGACGCTGACGCCAAGGGCCCTGTGTGGCTGGGTGGGGACGTGAGATGTAGGCTCCCGCTGTGCCCAGAGACGCTGACGCCAAGGGCCCTGTGCGGCTGGGTGGGGACGTGAGATGTAGGCTCCCGCTGTGCTCAGAGACCCTGACGCCAAGGGCCCTGTGTGGCTGGGTGGGGACGTGAGATGTAGGCTCCCGCTGTGCTCAGAGACCCTGACGCCAAGGGCCCTGTGTGACTGGGTGGGGACGTGAGAGGTAGGCTCCCGCTGTGCTCAGAGACGCTGATGCCAAGGGCCCTGTGTGGCTGGGTGGGGACGTGAGAGGTAGAGGCTGGCCTGGCGACAGGACTTGGTGCTTCCTGAGCTGTGCCCCGCACAGATCACAGAGGGTATCACAGCATATCCGAAGGAAGGTGCCCAGGTGAGGGAGCCATGCCTCGGCAGCTCTTGCTGGTGCAACCGCCCCTCGTTTTCAGCTTGCACGGCGAGTCCTTTGGGTCTGGGGCAGCGCGCCAGGCCCATCTTACCTGATTAACACTGAGTGCCTCCTCCGCTGCAGGCGTGGAAAGCTCACCTGATGAGCCTCGCCGGCTGCACCATGAACCTGCGCAAGACACACATTCTGCAGAAGGCCCCGGCACTGCAGCCAGGTGAGGGCCAGCGCCGCTGAGCGGGTGGAGTCTGCATCCCTCCATTTTGACTTATTCAAAAGACCATCCCCAGCCAGGGCAACATGGCTTTAAAAGCAAAAAAACATCCCTTTAAAAGCAAAAGAAAAAAAGCATCCCAGCCTCTCTTCATGTTCTGGTTCCTTAGTAAGCAGGCTAATAATCATAATCGTGTGACCAAAATCCTTCACCTGCAAACGGGCTGTGCAGTGCGAAGGCTCCGCGGCTGGCCTAGGATTCTCACTGCAGTCCTCCGCTCTTTCTCCATCACTGACGCGAGCGTTTAGAATCAGGAAGCTGGCCAGGCACGGTGGCTCACGCCTATAATCCCAGCACTTTGGGGGCCAAGCCAGGCAGATCACTTGAGGTCAGGAGTTCGAGACCAGCCTAGTCAACATGGTGAAACCCTATAAAAAATTGGCCGGGCACAGTGGCGGGCACCCAGCTACTCAGGAGGCTAAAGCAGGAGAATTGCTTGAACCCAGGAGGTGGAGGTTGTAGTGAGCCAATATGGCACCACTGCCCTCCAGCCTGGGTGACAGAGTAAGACTCTGTCTCAAAAAAAAAAAAAAAGGAAACTGAAGAGTAGACCCCACCAGCCTCAGCCCTGGCTCCTGTAGTCAGGTGACGGCCATCAGCATGGGCCCTCGGATATTGTTGCTGGGTGTCTGATCACTCCCAGCCACTCACACTGTGGCCACAGGTTCTGCACCTGGTCCATAGGTAGGAGCGCCCTCCTAATGTGGGTCCTGTGCTTGCTCTGCAGGGAAAAGCTCAGCTGTGGCTGCATCAGGCCCCTCAGGGTCAAAGGCCAGAAGCAAGATCCCCACCCCGAAGGGCGGGCTGAGCAAGAGCTCCAGCAGGACGCACGCCAGGCGCTGACACAGCGCTCGGGCTCCTTTGGCTCTGTAAGGGATGGAGCAGGTCTCCTGATTCTACACCATTTCTCCAGAACTCTCTGGCCTTGGTGACCCCGTGCTGTGGTTGCTGTCCCCAGCTCCCAGCCATACACGCCTCTTACATGTCTGTGCCGTCAACTCTTATGCAAACGATATGTATGGAACTAACCAAAGATCCTGTGTGCAGCGCCAGGACCTGGCCGCACTGTACGTTAAGCCTTCGTAAGGGCTGTCTCAGGCCTTCCCTAGAATCAGAAGAGGAAGCGTCCTGTTTGGAGAGAGCCAGAGAGCACCGCCCGGGGGGCGCTAGCGCCAAGACCCTGGTCAGCACAGGCACGGTCCCGCTTTCCTTAGTGCTTGGAGTGATTTCCATAAAACATTCACCAGAAACCTTTTGCACATCGGTCTCTGCCACACGCAGTAGAATTTCCGCAGGGCTGTGGCTCGGCCAGCAGTGGTTCCAGGAGAGTGGCGGTGTGCACAGGCCTCCAGCGTGCCTTCTCCCTGCAGGCCCCGTCCGCTAGGCCTGCTGCCTAGTGCACTCAGCCCCAGGTAGCAGAACTCACGTTCCCACTATAGCAAGAAATAAAGGCAAAAGAGAACATCTTTTTTTAAATTGTAGTTTTTTTGAGAATTGGTCCCACCTCAGCGCGCACCTTGCTGGATGCTTCTCCAGTAGTGCCGCCTCTGTGTTAGGCATGCGCCCCCTGCTGGAACTGAGGTAGGCACAGGTGTGGGCCCTTCCGGTGCCTGTGCTCAGAGGCACTTCACATTTTCCACACTTTGGAATTCCTGAAGACGTGGAGGAAGTCACTGTTGAGTGAATTTCCACCTGATCACCCTGTGTTCACAGCAGGCAGAAGCCCGCTGGTGTGGGCCTCCCGCCCCTTCCACATCCGTGTTGTGATTGGACCCGTAAGTTCTTCAAACGGTTCATAGGATGTTTAAAACACGAACACATTGCTTAAAATGATGAAATCAACCCTCAAAAAACAGTCTCCTAACTCATCTCCTCCTGTAGGAGTGACCTGGGGCTTTCGTCCATAGCTTTGGTTGGGCCTGTGTCACATCCAGGCAGCCATGTGGAGGGAGTCAGGGTCTGTCTGGAAGCGTCCACCCTCTCCCTGCCCCAGCCTGTGCTCCCAGGGGCCTAGGCTACCATGGATTGAAGGGCAGTCCCTTCCCACCCGGTGCCCAGGGCTTCTGCTTGCCTCACTGGTGTTGCATAGGCAAACTTCGAAAATGATAGTTAGAAAGGTTTGGGTTGGGCCGGGCGCGGTGGCTCAAGCCTGTAATCCCAGCACTTTGGGAGGCCGAGACGGGCGGATCACGAGGTCAGGAGATCGAGACCATCCTGGCTAACACGGTGAAACCCCATCTCTACTAAAAATACAAAAACCAGCCGGGCGAGGTGGCGGGCGCCTGTAGTCCCAGCTACTCAGGAGGCTGAGGCAGGAGAATGGCGTAAACCCGGGAGGCGGAGCTTGCAGTGAGCTGAGATCTGGCCACTGCACTCCAGCTCGGGCGACACAGAGCGAGACTCTGTCTCAAAAAAAAAAGAAAGGTTTGGGTTGATGCAGTTTGTATAAATGCAATGAGTCTATAAATGTTTTAGTTGCCAACCGTGTGAAACAACAATATATCTAAAAACGAATCCCTGTTTGAACAATGTACTCCCTGGCCTGGATACACTAATAACCATGAATGTGCATGAATTAATCTCCATGTTTGGTAAACTAATACCTCTGGTTGACTCAGAATACTCAGTAAGATATAAGACCTACCAAGAACCTTTCAGAATATGCTGTGCTTGGCTGGGCGCAGTGGCTCAAGCCTATAATCCCAGTACTTTGGGAGGCTGAGGTGGGCAGATCACACGGTCAGGAGATCGAGACCATCCTGGCTAACACGGTGAAACCCCGTCTCTACTAAAAAAAAAAAAAAAAAAAAAAATACAAAAAATTAGCCAGGCTTGGTCGTGGACGTCTGTAGTCCCAGGTACTCGGAAGGCTGAGGCAGGAGAATGGTATGAACCCGGGAGGTGGAGCTTGCAGTGAGCTGAGATTGTGCCACTGCACTCCATCCTGGATGACAGAACAAGACTCTGTCTCAAAAAAATATATATACTCTGCTAAATGTTGCTTATCTGTTTGTTTGAGATGGAGTCTCACTCTGTCGCCTGGGCTAGAGTACAATGGCACAATCTGGGCTCACGGCAACCTCCACCTCCCAGGTTCAAGCAATTCTCCTGCCTCAGCCTCCCAAGTAGCTGGGATTACAGGTGTATGCCCCCATGCTTGGCTAATTTTTTGTATATTTAGTGGAGATGGAGTTTCACCATGTTGGCCAGGCTGGTCTCAAACTCCTGACCTCGTGATCTGCCCACCTCGGCCTCCCAAAGTGCTGGGATTATAGGCGTGAGCCAACACGCCTGGGTTAAATGTGTTTGAAGTATAAGGAGAAAGGAGGGCAGGCGCGGTGGCTGCTTGGTGAAACCCCATCTCTACTAAAAATACAAAAATTAACAAGGCGTGGTGGCGCATGCCTGTAATCCCAGGTACTTGGGAGGCAGAGGCAGGAGAATCGCTTGAACCCGGGAGGCAGAGGTTGCAGTGAGCCAACATCACGCCACTATACTCCTGCTCAGGGGACAGAGCAAGACTCCATCTCAAAAAAAAAAAAAAGTATAAGGAGAGAAATACTTTAAAGTTTATTAGACAAAACAGAGTACAGATGCCAAGATGTCTGTAAAATGATTTTTCTGGTTTCAAAGAGATGTTGGCCATTATTTTCTAATCAATTTTAAAAATACAGACAAAACATTTCTTTAAACAGAACAAGAATGAGAAAAGTTAACCAAGGAATTATTCTTTTCTCACCAATCAAAACTTCTGAGAAATATATATATACACACATATATACGTTTTCTATATGTTGTAACTTAAAGAAAATATTTATAAAAAGACTTCATTTTTAGTGATTGACAAGCAAACTTGGGTTCATTTAAAACAGGTTCCTCTTTTGTTATTTACAGAAGAATCATGGGATTTTTTTTTTTTTTTTTTTTTTTTTTTTGTGGGGTGGGGGTTTGAGATGGAGTCTCACTCTGTTGCCCAGGCTGTAGTACAGTGATGCGATCTTGTCCCCCTGCAACCTCCGCCTCCCGGGTTCAAGTGATTCTCCTGCCTCAGCCTTCCGAGTAGCTGGGACTACAGGCGCCCACCACCATGCCCAGCTAATTTTTTTGTATTTTTAGTAAAGACAGGGTTTCACCATATTGGCCAGGCTCGTCTCGAACTCCTGACCTTGTGATCCACCCACCTTGGCCTCCCAAAGTTCTGGGATTACAGGCGTGTACCACCGCGCCCGGCCCAATCCTGTGTTTTTTGTTGAAATGATTCTACCAGTGATTAGTGGCTACTGAGAGTTTTACAGGGTTATACATTGTTAAGGGACCAAGAATCAAATACAAAAATGTAAAAGGAACTGTAAAATCCCTTGGTCATTCATAAATAAATGTCTAAATTAGGAATACTAATTAATAATTGAATTTTCACTCATGAATATGTTCTGAATATTTAATATTTATTTCTATTATTTCTGTTAAAGTATTCCATTAAATCTAATTTAAAAGAATTGTATGTATAAATTAGCATTAGAATACAAATGTAAATACTTTTAATGAAATTTTGCAACTTTTTAATATTTTAACATAGTTTTCTATTTGTCTTTATTTCAAGTACCATAATTACAAAATATCTAAGTAATATATTTTTGTTGTTGTTTTAGGGCTTAAGGGTTAATTCACCCTGAGTATATTAATATAATAAAAAGATCACTAAATGTTTTGTCACTTTATTTCAACATTACAATTAAAAAGCAATTTGTCAATTACCTTTACTTTAATAAACATGCAAATGTAGCCCATCCCTGAAACCTTAGAAAGCAGATTGAAAATCGCTGAAGAAAAGACACAGCAAATACGAAGTTGCCCTGAGGGTTTGGTCGCTAGAGTAAGTGATTTGTCAAAACAAGTTTACTGCTGAAGAAACTGGCTGATTTGAAGCCACAGGGAGATGAGAGAAAATAACCAGTTTCGTCCTGTGGAATACGTTCGGAATGTTCTGTGAGTTCTCCTTCTGTGCCCAGGAGAGGATTATACCTTCTAGTCTCTTCACGGGTTTTCCCCTTTGAAAGGGATTTTACCAGCCCTCAAGGCTGTTTTGCTTTTCAACTAAGCACTGTACCGTGGTCACCCACCTACTGCCCAGGAAAGCCAGGGGTAGTGGCTATGGCACCCTCGATTGGAAAGCTGGGTGGCCTGAGCTGTGGGAGGAAGGTCATGGCCAGGGCTTGGACTGTGAGCCAACCCTGTGGAGAGGTGTGGCCTTAGACCACCCAGCAG
Source organism: Trachypithecus francoisi (assembly GCF_009764315.1). NCBI lineage: Eukaryota > Metazoa > Chordata > Mammalia > Primates > Cercopithecidae > Trachypithecus > Trachypithecus francoisi. The sequence continues at coordinate 478,487 of NW_022681446.1, read as the reverse complement.
GATGGAAGCGGGTCTGCGGAATCCTCACCACAACCATGCAAGGCCGGTGTTATCATCCTCAACAACGGAGTAGAGAGGCAGCTGCCAGGCACACACAGCCACAGCTGCAGGGCAAAGCTGCCCCTGCTGCCCTCTGACTGCAGAGAGGAAGGTGCTGGTCCAGAGGAACCTTGGCACTGTCTGGATCTTGAAAAGAGTACGGGGGGTCCTGACTCCACTGATGGATCAGTTACCAGGGAGTGTTTGACCACACCTTGCCTCTGCCTCAGTTTCCTCACCTGTAAAATGGAACTGAGAGTCCCTTTGCTGTGCACTGAAAAGGACACACACTGGAGGCACTTTCCAGCCCTCTGCACAGCTGGCCTCAGGGTGTCAGGCACCTGCCCCTAAATGGGGAGCACTTCTGAGTGTCAGCTGAGGTGAGGCCCAGCCGGCAGAGGGCAGTGGGCAGCCCAAAGGCAGGGGAGCCCCCACTGCCCACCCACCCAGCTGCAAACTCCCACCAGAGCATCTTCCAAACTCTGGTGTTCCTGGGGCATCCCTGCTTCCTGAGAATGAAGCCCTGGAGCAGGGCCAGGCAGGGGGAGAGAGGGAAATCTCTCACCCTAGGAACTTTTTGTGTGTGTGTGACAGAATCTCACTCTGTCACCCAGGCTGGAGTGCAGTGGCACAATCTCGGCTCACTGCAACCTCTGCCTCCAGGGTTCAAAGGATTCTCCTGCCTCAGCCTCCCGAGTAGCTGGGACTACAGGCACGTGCCACCATACCCGGCTAATGTTTGTATTTTTAGTAGAGACTGGGTTTCACTGTATTGGCCAGGCTGGTCTCGAACTCCCAACCTCAGGCGATCCATCTGCCTTGGCCTCCCAAAGTGCTGGGATTGCAGGCATGAGCCACTACGCCCGGCTTGGAACTTTTTTTTTTTTAATTCCAAAGACAGGGTCTCACTCCGTTGCCCAGGCTGGAGTGCAGTGGTGCTACCATGACTCACTGCAGTCTCCAACTCCTGGGCTCAAGCCATCTTCCCACCTCAGTCTCCTGAATAGCTGGGACTACAGGCACAAGCCACCACCCCCAGCTAATTTGTGTGTGTGTGTATGTGTATATATATGTGTATATGTGTGTGTATATGTGTGTGTATATATGTGGGTGTGTGGGTATATATATGTGTGTATATGTGTGTGTGTGTATAGATATATATATTAGAGGTAGGGGTCTCGCCATGTTGCCCAGGCCCCCCACAAACTTTGATCGCCAACATCAGTGTCCTCAGCAGCCCGTTTGCCTCTGTAATGTGGACTTCACACCTCCTGTGTTGTGGCAGACTGCTGTTACTACTTGAGACCGTCATTTTGAGACTGAAGGAAGGGGGATGAACATAGAAATGAAAACTTAAAAGTGGCTATTTTAAAGGAAGGGTAACACAGGGAAGAAGGAGAGAGCTCCCTGCTTCTAGTGAGCAAAGGCACCGCCTGCCCGAGCTTCCACAGCCCTTCATATCTATTGGGTAGCAAGAGCAGGGAGGAGGAGGTTGATTGGCTTTAATGCGACCCCCAGAGCAAATGCCAGAGAAAAGGCAAGTAGGCAAGGCAAAAAAACCTTTATTTACAAACCAAATGTGAGGGAGGGGCGAGGTTCACCCGCCTCCGGCGATGGAGGCCGACGAAGTCGCCCCGGCGTTCTCCGACGAGGTTCCCGGGTCCGCGTAGACGAGGAGGGGCCCAGGAACTTCGCGCCGCGCGCCCGCCGGGAGCGGCTTTTATGTCCTGGGCCCAGGAGTGGGCGGGCAGTGGGCGGGACATAGGCGGGTCAGGGGCGGGGAGGTAGGCGTGGCTAGGCGGGTTCCGGTTTCTCTCGTCGGAGGTCGGGTTGCGCCTGCGCAGTCGACCCGTGTCTTTCCCGGGCGCGGGAAACTTGACAATGAAGAACCCGGAACTGCGCCATCTTGCCTCCGTTTGTCCAAACAGAGGTAACAACTGGTCAGCTGCTTAACTGATCACAGGTTCATATTGTTACTAACAGGCTTCAGATGTACCTAATCACAGGAAACACTGTGCCTGAGGCGTCACTACCCTCAGCATTCCTTCTGGGCGGCAGACGCAGTTTGTCAGTTTGCCAACATTCTGCATTTATGAGAAAGTTTGCTGTTTACTCATATCACCTCCAGTGCTATACTGAGTTGATCGCGACCCTCACTCTTCAGCCTGCAACACTGTGCTACTCTAGGTAGCAGCGTCAGGCAGCACTCTGTTGCCTGGTGCGGGGGGATGAATGTGCCCCACAAATTCACAGGCTGGAAACTCCCTGCCAGGTGCAACAGTATAGGCAGGTGGGGCCTGACAGTAGGTGCTGCCCTCATGGTTGGATTTGTGCAGCAATAAAAGGACTTGGGGCCAGACACAGTGGCTCACACCCATAAACTCAGCCCTCTGGGAGACCGAGATGAGAGGATCACTGGCGTCCAGTTCAAGACCAACCTGGGCAACATAGTGAGACCCTATCGCTACAAAAAAATAAAAAATTAGCTGGGCATGGTGGTATGGGCCTGTAGTCCCACCTATTTGGGTAGCAGAGGCAGGAGGATCACGTGAGCCCTGGAGGTCGAGGCCGAAGTGAGCTGTGGTCATGTCAGTGCACTCAGCCTGGGTGAAAGAGTGAGACCCTGTCTCAAAAAAACAAAAAAAGTGGGCCAGGCACAGTGGCTCACACCTGTAATCTCAGCACTTTGGGAGGCTGAGGTGGGCAGATCACCTGAGGTCGGGAGTTCGAGACTAGCCTGACCAACATGGAGAAACCCCATCTCTACTAAAAATACAAAATTAGTCGGGTGTGGTGGCGGGCGCCTGTAATCCCAGCTACTTGGGAGGCTGAGGCAGGAGAATCGCTTGAACCCAGGAGGCGGAGGTTGCGGTGAGCCGCGATCATGCGATTGCACTCCAGCCTGGGCAACAAGAGTGAAACTCCACTTCAAAAAAAAAAAAAAAAAAGTGGGTGGGGGGTCTTGGGTGTGGGATCCCCCTCCGCCTTCCACCCTGTGAGGACACAGCCTGCCTTCCCTCTCTCCCTCCAGAGGATGCTTGGATTCCCAGCCTCCACAGCTGTTAGAAAGAAACCTCCGCTTTCTATAAATTACCCTGTCTCCAGTATTTTGTTATAACAAGCAGACTAAGACACCTGATCCTCTTTCTATTATTGTTTGAGATAAGGTCTCACTCTGTCATCCAGACTGGAGTGCAGTGGTGCGATCTCAGCGCATTGCAACCTTCAACCTCCTGGGCTCAACTGACCCTCCTGCCTCAGCCTCCTGTGTAGCTGGAACTATAGGCACGTGCCACCACACCCAGCTAATTTTTACACTTTTGTACAGGGGAATCTCACTATGTTGCCCAGGCTGGTCTGGAACTCCTGAGCTCAACTGATGCCCCCACCTCAGCCTCCCAACATGCTGGCATTACAGGCATGAGCTACCACACCCCGAGTGGTCCTGTTTAAAATGCATCCAGTGACCAGGCGTGGTGGCTCATGCCTGTAATCCCAGCACTTTGGGAGGCCAAGGCAGGCAGATTACTTGAGGTCAGGAGTTCAAGACCAGCCTGGGCAACATGGTGAAACCCTGTCTCTACTAAAAATACAAAAATTAGTTGGGTGTGGTGGCGGGTGTCAGTAATCCCAGCTAGTTGGAGGCTGAAGCAGGAGAATCGCTTGAACCCAGGAGGCAGAGGTTGCAATGAGCCAGGATTGCACCACTACACTCCAGCCTGGATGACAGACCAAGACTCCGTCTCAAAAAAAAAAAAAAAAAAATACATATGTGTCCAGTGCTGGGAGTTGCCCCATAAGAAGTGAGTGCTTGGTGCTCAGTGGAGGCACTCAAGCTAAGGGTGCCCTGTCCCTGACCCTAGCCACCCTGACTTTGGCTTCTCAGCTGTCTTCTCAACTCTGGGAGTCTGCTGGGCTCTGCCACCCAGGCTGGAGTGCAGTGGTGAGTTTGATACGGTTTGGATCTGTGTCCCTGCCCTCATCTCATAATGAAATGTAATCCTCAATGTTGGAGGAAGGGCCTGGTGAGAGATGACTGGATCATAAGGGCGGATTTCTCACGAAGAGGTTAGCACCATACCCTTGGTCCTGTCCTGATGACAGACAGTTATCATGAGATCTGGTTGTTTGAAAGTGTGTGGCACCTCCCCCTTACTCTCTAGCTCCTGCTTTGCCTCTGCCCTGAGTAAAAGCTCCCTGAGGCCTCTCCAAGAAGATGCTCATGGCCATACTTCCTTCACAGCCTGCAGAACCTTGAGCCAATCAAACCTCTTTATAAATTACCGAGTCTCAGCCGGGTACAGTGGCTCAAGCCTGTAATCCCAGAACTTTGGGAGGCTGAGGCGGGCAGATCACGAGGTCAGGAGATCAAGACCATCCTGGCTAACATGGTGAAACCCCATTTCTACTAAAACTACAAAAAAAAAAAAAAATTTTGCCAGGTGTGGTGGCGGGCACCTGTAGTACCAGCTACTCAGGAGGCTGAGGCAGGAGAATGGCATGAACTCGGGAGGCAGAGGTTGCAGTGAGCCGAGATGGCACCACTGCACTCCAGCCTGGGCGACAGAGCAAGACTCTGACTCAAATAAATAAATAAACAAACAAATAAATAAATAAATAACCCAGTCTCAGGTAATTGCCCTTTACAAACCTTATCACAACCTACACTGACCATCTACAAAATGTTTGACTTTCTGACTTGTCTGATACTTCTGTCTTTTCTAGTCATTTTACTTTAGGATAAGAATTTACCACATAGGCCGGGCGCGGTGGCTCAAGCCTGTAATCCTAGCACTTTGGGAGGCCGAGACGGGCGGATCACAAGATCAGGAGATCGAGACCACCCTGGCTAATAGGGTGAAACCCCGTCTCTACTAGAGAATACAAAAAACTAGCCGGGCGACGAGGCAGGCGCCTGTAGTCCCAGCTACTTGGGAGGCGGAGGCAGGAGAATGGCCTAAACCTGGGAGGCGGAGCTTGCAGTGAGCTGAGATCCGGCCACCGCACTCCAGCCTGGGCGACGGAGCCAGACTCCACCTCAAAAAAAAAAAAAAAAAAAAAAAAAAAGAATTTACCACATAATATCCTTTCTTATATAAAATTATTTTCTTCCTATCCTTACCAAAAATACATCTTCATAGCCAAAACTTGTTTTATTACTCTCTCCTCTACTTATTAGTTTCTTTTTATCTTTCTTCATAAATAACTTTTAAACAACTTTCAAATGACATAAAATTATTTGTTCTCTTAATAAGAACACAATTTACAGAATTATATATTAATTAGAATTCCTATTCTTAGTACCTTAAATTTTAGGGAAAACCCAGGAAGCAAGAAATCTTGAACTATCAGATGTTATTTTGTAGATGAAACCATTCCATAAGTTTTAGAAACACATTTTCCCATAGCACAGTCTTTTCTTAATTGGAAATGACTCAGACATCCAATGAGCATTTATTATTTAATGCAAAGTAATTTAAAGAATTTTTTAAGATGGAGTCTCGCTCTGTTGCCCAGGCTGGAGTGCAATGGCGTGATCTCAGCTCACTACAACCTCTGCTCCCGGGTTCAAGCGATTCTCCTGCCTCAGCCTCCCAAGTAGCTGGAATTACAGACACGTACCACCACACCCAGCTAATTTTTGTATTTTTAGTAGAGACAGGGTTTCACCATGCTGGCCAGGCTGGTCTCGAACTCCTGACCTCAGGTGATTCACCTGCTGAAGCATCCCAAAGTGCTGGGATTACAGGTGTGAGCCACCACACCTGGACAAGATATTAAATTACACGAAAAGTCCACTTATAAGCATTTATCTCACTTATACGTACTCAGTTTTTTCTAGTTCATCTAGATTACTTCTGAAAACTGAGATATTATACAAAGCTAGTCATGATTTTATTTTCCTGTTAACCATTTTTTAAAGACAGTCTCACTGTGTTGCCCCAGCTAGAGGGCAATGGCACAATTACAGCTCACTGCAGCCTCACTGGGCCCAAGTGATCTCCCCACCTCGGGCTCCTGAGTAAGTTGGACTACAGACATGCATTACCACACCCAGTAAATTTTTTAAATTTTTTGTAGAGATGGGGTCTCATTACATTGCCCAGGCTGGTCTTGATTTCCTGGGCTCAAATGACCCTCCTGCCTCAGCTTCCCAAAGTGTTGGGATTACAGGGATAGGCCACCATGTCCAGCCCTTGTTAACCATTTGTAAAGTCTGTGAACATTAGATGTTCACCTAAGTAAGAATTTTAAAATTAAACAAATGGGCATTTTGCCAATAACTCAGAAGATTCAGCTGTTTCCATTGAATCAACAATCTTAGTCTTATTTGTCAAAAAAAAAAAAAAGATTATTCCTGTTTTATCTGGATTTATAGTCTCATAACATTTGCGCCAAACCCTGACAGCTTAAAACATTTAGCAGAGGCAAATGTAAAACTTATTTACCCAGGCAAAAATGTATATTGATGATACTGAAGACATTTTTATTTTTCTTTTACCAATAATTCTAAAGCCAGCTTTTTTTTTAAGTCAATTTTATAACTTTATTTGATGTATTTGATGATCAGCGATTAGTTCTCATTCACATTGACTGTCTGTAGATTTTTGAAAGTGGTAACAGGTACATAGGTAACCAAAGTATGGAACTTATTTGGTGACTCTTCATCCTCATTATGTTTTCTGGACATCCGCACACGGATTCGGTATGGGACATTCCTTATTCCTTTGGCCCAGACAGCTTTGTTGAGCCTGTATCAATGCGCACATCTGGAGTTCCCATCTCCTTCGTGGCAAATTTCCGAATCTCTCTGAGTGCCCGAGGGGCACGCTTCTTGAAGCCCACTCCATGGGTGCGCTTGTGAATGTCGATGGTGGATTCTCGGGCCACCACCTCGTTGATGGCAGAACGGCTCTTTTTCTTCTCGCCACCCTTCTTTGCGGGAGCCCTTCTGCCGGGTCCAAGTTTTATTTTAAATTCACGTGAACCTGAAAGGCATTTGGGCTTAATTTATGACTACTCATCTACTTATAAGCCAATTTGGTAGCCTTCTAGATACAACACATAACATAATACATGCACATATACATAAACACATCTAAACAGGTATACATACACACATTATACATAAACACATCTAAACGGCATACATACACACATATATACATAAACACATCTAAACAGCATACATACACATATATATACATAAACACATATAAATAGCATACATACATGCACACAGATCCAATAGCTTTCACCTTGGAACTCCTGGCATGAGGCAGCATCACAGACTCACTAACCTGTAAAAGATAGCTGGATCCAAGTTATTTCTGACAAAATTGGAACCTGTTCACATGGCTAAGCTTTGTTTGCCCTAATAGGTAATCCAAGAAAACTGTGGACCAAAATTTTGGATAAGTGTTCATGGCAGTTTTGATTTTAAAACCTTTTTTCCTTTGGTTTCAAATAAGTTTCCAACGTTTATATTTTAGCTAGAACTGGCTGAACCATATAAGAAAAACAAAATTTCCAAGTAACCTTAAAACAGTGAGTTTTATCTCAACACCAGGAACTTAACAGCAGATAAAAGGGAGAAATAGAGAGCTTTAGAAGGCTGTAACTCTACAGTTGCAGGTTAACCATGCGAGCTCTGAATTTTCCTTATTGGAGTCTGCCCATCGTTTTAAAACATGCACAAAATGGGCCACAGTATGTAACCAGCTGGAGTCTCAGACAGCCTGGAAAATAGTTAGTTTACATGCTTTTTCCACCAACAAAACTTGACACAGATACAGGAACTACTGTGGAGTTCCAAAGAGGATGAGAAAATCAAAGGACATTCCTGGAACCTGTTTCTCCCCTAGTGATAACGGTTTAGCTCTGTGTCCCCACCCAAATCTCATCTTGAATTGTACTCCCATAATTCCCGAGAGTTGTGGGAGGGACATGGTGGGAGAAAATTTCAGTCATGGGAGCAGTTTCCCCCCATACTGTTCTCAGGTAGTGAATAAGTCTCATGAGATCTGATGGTTTTATCAGGGGTTTCTGCTTTAGCATCTTCTTCATTTTCTCTTGCCACCACCTTGTAAGAAGTGCCTTTCACCTCCCGCCATGATTCTGAGGCCTCCCCAGCCATGTAGAACTGTAAGCCCAATTAAACTCCTTTTTCTTCCCAGTCTCGGGTATGTTTTTATCAGCAGTGTGAAAATGGACTAATTCCTGTAGCGAGGAGAGGGGCAGCCTAGCTTGCTGCTTTCTGACAACCAGATGGACCTGGTCTTGGCCATTGCGATGCAGACTGTGCCCAAGCACCCTCGGAGGGGGGTGCAACACTAAACAGAGACGCAAACACAAACAGATCCAAGACAGAGCCCTCCAAACAGAGGGGAGACTGCAGCAAAGTCCTGAGGTCCTGTCCCAAACCCAGAGAGCACCACGGAGTGACCTGCATTAGGTCCAGATGGCAGGGACCCAGGTGGCACCACAGACTACCAATACTAGCTCTAGACAGCTAGAGCCCCAGATGGCAGACGCAGAGGATTTCCAGGTGCACTTCAGTTCACATCCCACATGCTGCTTGCCTCTCACCAGCAGAGGGGAGGGAAGGGAAAGTCCCCAAGACAAAAGCAGTCTTGGCAGCTACTAGGAATTCCCTAAGGTCCTAGCCCCGGGGTCAGCTGACCGTGAGCAGTTGGCATTTGCAAGTGGCTGCTGTCCTGCCTGGTAGCAAAAGTGTGTAAGCCTTGACTGCTGTGTCCAATCTCTGCATTCATTGAAAACCAGGCACACAGGCTGAGCCACTTACAACACAGTGCCTCACACAAGGCACCAGATTTGTAAGCTGCTCAAAGACCAAAAACATGAGAAGCGAGGTGTGGTGGAAGGAAAGCAGATTATTTTTTTAAAATGCCAGCAGACGGGACATGGCTGGGCTCATGTCTCCAAGAGACCCTCTGTCTTCTGGTCTGAAGGGTTTTAGAAGGAAAACTTGGTGTGGGAAACATGTAGGGGTGCTGCAGGGGGATGCAGAAGGGTGCGGGGGGTGCAGGGGGATGCAGGGCTGCATGTCTTGTTCCGAAGGTGATCTCGAGAAATAGCCTGTCTGAAGGTCCAGTCGGAGCCATCCTGACTTTGGCCCAGTAGTGGTGGGCTCACTGTTCCTAACTCCCCCAGAGCAGTAGGATTCACATCTGGGTCTCTGAGCCTGGTTTGCTTCAAAATTAGCCCCTGGAAGTTCTTTTTTTTTTTTTTTGAGATGGAGCCTCCCTCTGTTGCCCAGGCTGGAGTACAATGGCACAATCTCAGCTCAGTTCAACTTTTGCCTCCTGGGTTGAAGCTTCTGCCTCAGGTTCCAAGTAGCTGGGATTATGGGCGCCCACCACCCCGCCTGGCTAATTTTTGTATTTTTAGTTAAGACGGAGTTTCAACATGTTGGCCAGGCTGGTCTCAAACTCCTGACCTCAGGCGATCTGCCTGCCTCGGCCTCGCAAAGTGTTGGGATTACAGGAGTGAGCCACAGCACCCAGCCTGTAAATGGTTTTTGTTTATTTACTTTTTTATTATCAGAGTTGATTCTCTCCTAGATCAAGAAAAAGGCCCAGCAAAGGAAGGAGACTGCCTTCAGAATGCAGATTTCCCTCACAATAGACAGCCTTGCAGGACTATTTTAAGGTACAGCAAGGAAATATAATTTGGGGTAAAATATTTCAATTTCTTTATCTGTCACATAATGCTCTACTAGAGGCAGGCTGGAATTTGGTATCATTGCTACAAGGAGTCATTTGTCAGCCTTTTTTTTGAAATGGAGTCTCACTCTGTCACCCAGGCTGGAATGCAGTGGTGCAATCCTGGCTCACGGCAACCTCTGCCTCCTGGGTTCAAGCGATTCTCCTGCCTCAGCCTCCTGAGTAGCTTGGATTACAGGCGCCCACCACCACGCCCGGCTAATTTTTATATTTTTAGTAGGGACGGGTTTTCATCATGTTGGTCAGGCTGGTCTCAAACTCCTGACCTCAAGTGATCCGCCCACCTCAGCCTCTCAAAGTGATGGGATTACAGGAATGAGTCACTGGCCTGCCTGGCTTTGTCAGTCTTAAGGTCTGCGTGGATGTTAATGATGGTCAGGTGGGCCTGAATTCCCACGGGGAGGAGTGTATAATGAGGCATGTCCAACCCCCACCCCCCACATCCGACCCTTCCCATCATGGCCTGACTAGTTTTTCAGATTAACTAGGGAATGCCCTTGGCCCACAGGAGGGGTCCACTTAGGTGGTTGGGGGGCTTAGAATTTTATTTTTTGGCCAGGTGTGGTGACTCACACCTGTAATCCTAGCAATTTGGGAGGCTGAGGCAGGTGGATTGCTTGAGCTCAGGGGTTTGAGACTAGCCTGGGCAACATGGCAAAACCCCAGCTCTACAAAAAATACAAAAATTAGCCAGGTGTGGTGGCACATGCGTGTGGTACCAACTACTCAGGGGCCGAGGTGGGTAGATCACCTGAGGTCAGGTGTTAGAGACCAGCCTGGCCAACATGGCAAAACCCGGCTAATATAAAAATTATATTAACCCAATTAATATAAAAATTAACCGGTCGGCCGGGCGCGGTGGCTCACGCCTGTAATCCCAGCACTTTGGGATGCCAAGGCAGGCGGATCACGAGGTCAGGAGATCGGGACCATCCTGGCTAACGTGGTGAAACACCATCTCTACTAAAAACACAAAAAAACTAGCCGGGCGCGGTGGCGGGCGCCTGTAGTCCCAGCTACTCGGAAGGCTGAGGCAGGAGAATGGCTTGAATCCGGGAGGCGGAGCTTGCAGTGAGCCGAGATCGCGCCACTGCACTCCAGCCTGGGTGACAGAGCGAGACTCCGTCTCAAAAAGAAAAAAAAAAAAAATTAACTGGGCATGGTGGCGCGCACCTGTAGTCCCAGAGGGAGGCTGAGGCAGGAGAACTGCTTGAACCCAGGAGGCGGAGGTTGCAGTGAGCCAAGATGACATCACCGCACTCCAACCTGGGCGACAGAGCGAGACTCTGTCTCAAGAAAAAAAAAAGAGGCCGGGCGCGGTGGCTCAAGCCTGTAATCCCAGCACTTTGGGAGGCCGAGGCGGGCGGATCACAAGGTCAGGAGATCGAGAGCATCCTGGCTAACACGGTGAAACCCCGTCTCTACTAAAAAATACAAAAAATTAGCCGGGCGAGGTGGCGGGCGCCTGTGGTCCCAGCTACTCGGGAGGCTGAGGCAGGAGAATGGCGTAAACCCGAGGGGGCGGAGCTTGCAGTGAGCTGAGATCCGGCCACTGCACTCCAGCTTAGGCGACAGAGCGAGACTCCGTCTCAAAAAAAAAAAAGAAAAGAAAAGAAAAAAAAAAGAACCTTGGTTTTGGTTTACACCACTCAAAAGCGCAGAAATTCCAAAACAAGTCGGCCAGGGCACAGTGGAGGACAGACTCTGGCTCTTCAATCTGCCCACACCCCACCCTGTGAAAGGAAAATAAATCTCAAAACCCCACCATCACTAAGTAAGTTGGGAAATGCTTCAGGCAAATCAGCCTCCCATCTTATTCCTAAATAAGATAGTTACAAATATATGTTTTTAAAGCTACACACCTCCCTCACAATTTGCCCACAGAGAAATTCCCTGTGGGCCTCAAGATCTTTACCCTAAAACAGTTCTGTTGAATTCCACCCTGGCAATGCAAATTGATAGCTTCCCTTCACAGATGCGGGACAAAGGACTGAACTCAAAGTCATTCCTCTGCTCACCTGGACAAACGCATACCTGATCGCTTCCTTTGTTCTATCGTTTATGTAGAAATGCAGATTCAATAAGCCAGACTAAAGCAGAAGCGACTATTCCTCTACCTGCGTCTCACACGTATAATAAATTGCGTAGTCAGTGAAAGGCTGATCAAAGACTCAAAAGAATTCACCCTCCGGGCTCTTCTGTACCTGTGACCCGGAAGCCCTCTCCTGGAATTGTCCTGCCTTTCTGGACCGAACCAAGGTACACTTGCAAGTGTTGCTTGATGTCTCACGTCTCCCTAAAATGTACAAAACCAAGCTGCACCCCATCTTCCCTGGGCACCATCGTCATGACCTCCTAGGGCTGTGACAATGGCGTGTCCTTAACCTTGGAAAAATAAACTTTTAACATTTCATTGAGTCCTGTCTCAGATACTTTTGGGTTCATAGCCCCACCCTCACCCCTACCCGCGGAGAGAGCGGGCGGCTCCCCAGCCTCTCCCCGGCTCCACGCAGGAGCGGCCCCTCTCCGATATGTCACGCGCAACGGCACTCTAGCAGCCTGGCGACTTCTCTATGGGCTTTCTCGGCACAGGCCGGAAGTGGCGCGCGCTGCCCCGGAAGCACCCTGGTGGGTGGGTGCCTGCCAGTAGCTGAGGCGCCATGGCGGCGGCGGCGGTATCCGAGGCCTGGCCGGAGCTGGATCTGGCTGAGCGGGAGCGGCGGCGGGAGCTCTTGCTGACGGGGCCCGGGCTGGAGGAGCGAGTGCGGGCGGCGGGTGGGCAGCTGCCGCCGCGGCTTTTCACCCTGCCGCTGCTGCACTACTTGGAAGTGAGCGGCTGCGGGAGCCTGCGCGCGCCGGGGCCTGGCCTGGCGCAGGGCCTGCCGCAGCTGCACAGCCTCGTGCTCCGGCGCAACGCGCTGGGGCCCGGCCTGAGCCCCGAGCTCGGGCCGCTGCCTGCCCTTCGGGTACTCGACCTGTCGGGCAACGCGCTGGAAGCGCTGCCGCCGGGCCAAGGCTTGGGCCCCGCCGAGCCGCCGGGCCTTCCGCAGCTGCAGAGCCTCAACCTCAGCGGCAACCGGCTGCGCGAGCTGCCAGCCGACCTGGCGCGCTGCGCCCCGCGCCTGCAGAGCCTCAACCTTACCGGCAATTGCCTCGACTCCTTCCCCGCCGAGCTCTTTCGCCCCGGCGCGCTGCCCCTCCTCAGTGAACTGGCGGCTGCTGACAACTGCCTCCGAGAACTCAGCCCCGACATCGCCCACCTGGCCTCGCTCAAGGTCAGCGGGAGCTGCCCTGGCGGGGCGGGATGGGGCCTTGGAGTAGCCCTGGAGAAGGAACCCCTCTCGGGACCGAGCCCTTCCTAGTGACGCCCCCTGGGGCACTGGGCCCAGGGAATTCCTGCAAGGCTGTAAGGAGCCACCTGCGGGGGCATCACCCCTGGGAAGCAGTTGCCGCCTTCCAACTCCCCCTTCTCCTGGTCACACCAACATACTAGGTGGTCTCTGAGCTCCCCCTCATTCTGTTAACAACTGGACTTTTACACGTGGTACGCTATTTTGTAATTGTTAGCAAACTTGGCTTCTCCCGTAGGTCGGGCGTCGAAACCTGTCTTTTTTGTATCTAATCCTTGTGAAGTGATTGGAGTCTTGTGGTGAAGGGGGCACCCTGGGTTTTGCATAATGCCACATGCTGTGATCTCAAAGATTGTATTTCACTTCATCCCAATAGCAGCTTTCCAAGGTAGGGGTGGTTATTGCTGTTTTACAGAAAGTCAAAGGGCTTGCGCAAAGTAAGCAGCAAGTAACTTGGATTTTTCTCCAGACCATATTGTCCAGGGTCTGTTTACTAATTAATCTTGGATCCCCAGGCCCCGGGATAATGCTTGGCCTATAACAGGTGCCCATTAAATCTGTTGCCTAAAAGATAGTGGGGAAGCCACATGGCAGAACCTCAACCTAAACCCAGCCGGCTGGTCTCTGCATCTTCTCTTTTGGTTTCATCCTTAAGGCAGTCCTGCATTTCTTCCTCCATTTTTCATCTTTGAATTTATGGAGACATTTTTTTTCTTTTTCTTTTTCTTTTTTTTTTTTGAGATGAAGTCTCGCCCAGGCTGGAGTGCAGTGGCCAGATCTCAGCTCACTTCAACCTCCGCCTCCCGGGTTTACGCCATTCTCCTGCCTCAGCCTCCTGAGTAACTGGGAGTACAGGCGCTGCCACCATGCCTGGCTAATTTTTTGTATTTTTAGTAGAGACGGGGTTTCACCATGTTAGCCAGGATGGTCTCGATCTCCTGACCTCATAATCTGCCCATCAGCCTCCAAAGTGCTGGGATTACAGGCATGAGCCACCACACCTGTCTGAGTTTTATTACTAAATCAGTTTCCCCCAAAATTTGGAGGCTGGGGTTTTTCAAGGATAGTTTGGGGGAAGGGGAGGGTGGCTAGGCAATGGGTGCTTACTGCTGATTGGCTGAGGTGCAATCATAGGGGTGTGGGAAATGGTCCTCCTGCTCACTGAGTCACTTCTGGGTGGGGCCACAGGAGCTCATTTTGGTTTCAGGTAGTGCCATTGATCAGACATGCAAAAAACCTGAAAAAGACAGCTCAGAAGGCCAGTCTTAGGTTCTACGGTACTGGTAGTGATGTTATCTGCAGAAGTAATTGGGGAGGTCACATATCTTGTCATCCCCAGAATAATGACTGACAGTCATTTATGTTTGCACTTTAGCAGAATTCAGGCTCCTCCATCCTCCTAGCCTGGTGGACCCTCATTAGCTTTACAAAGGCAGCTGAGTTTTACGGAAGGACTATTATCATTTAAACTATAAATGTCTCCCAAAGTTAGCTTGGCCCAAGCCCAGGAATAATTAAAGGTAGTTTGAAGGGCCAGGCCTGGTGGTTCACGCCTATAGTCCCAGCACTTTGGGAGGCTAAGGCAGGCGGATCATCTGAGGTCCGGAGTTGTAGAGCAGCCTAACCAACATGGAAAAACCCTGTCTCTAGCTGGGCGTGGTGGCACGTGCCTGTAATCCCAGCTACTAGGTAGGCTGAGGCAGGAGAATCGCTTAAATCCGGGAGGCGGAGGTTGCGGTGAGTCAAGATCATGTCACTGCACTCCAGCCTGGGAAACAAGGGTGAAACTCTGTCTAAAAAAAATAAAAAGGGGCCGGGCGCGGTGGCTCAAGCCTGTAATCCCAGCACTTTGGGAGGCCGAGACGGGCGGATCACGAGGTCAGGAGATCGAGACCATCCTGGCTAACACGGTGAAACCCCGTCTCGACTAAAAAATACAAAAAAATAGCCGGGCGAGGTGGCGGGCGCCTGTAGTCCCAGTTACTCGGGAGGCTGAGGCAGGAGAATGGCGTGAACCTGGGAGGCGGAGCTTGCAGTGAGCTGAGATCCGGCCACTGCACTCCAGCCTGGGCGGCAGAGCCAGACTCTGTCTCAAAAAAAAAATAAAAAAATAAAAAAAAATAAAAAGGTAGTTTGAAGGCTGAAGATGGGGATTGGTTAGATCAGGTCTTTTCCACCACCGTAATTTTCTCACTGTTACAGTTTTTGCAAAGGTGGTTTCATTGGCATTTCCTGGAAGAGGCAAGTTCACTGGCATTTTCCTTGGTCCTCGGGGCTGTAGGCATCTCTCTAGGACTAAGGTGTGATGTTGGGTACAACACGGTCTACCCCCACTTTCCCACCTGACAGATACTTTTGGTTTTCCAGAATGTTGATGTAGTGGGCCTGTATCTTAACATTGTACCTCACACCATGTGAGTGCCCAGTCAGTTACAGTATTTCTCTTGAAATTCATAGATGTCTTTCAGTATTCAAGTTCTTAAAGTGTTGTGGGCTGGGCATGGTGGCTCACGCTTGTAATCCCAGCACTTTAGGAGGCTGAGGCAGGCGGATCATGAGGTCAAGAGATCGAGATCATCCTGGCCAACAAGGTGAAACCCTGTCTCTACTAAAAAATAAAAAAATCAGCTGGGTGTGGTGGTGCACGCCTGTAGTCCCAGCTACACGGGAGGCTGAGGCAGGAGAATCGCTTGAACCCAGGAGGCGGAGGTTGCAGTGAGCGGAGATTGCGCCACTGCACTGCAACCTGGGTGACAAAGTGAGACTGCGTCTCAAAAAAAAAAAAAAAATTGTGTTTACAGCTCTCTCTAGCACCTGCCCAATAAAGCAGTACTCTTTGTGGTGCCCCAAACAATGTCATTCGAGTCCAAGAGTGTGTCTTGTTTTCTAAATCCCAAAAGGTGACCAAGTGCCCTTTCCCCTGAGCCATTCTGTTCATCAATTTTAGGCTTCCAGTGGCTATCAGGAGACCTGTTTCTTGGAGGGTCATGCAAGAGCTATTGGAATCCTTGTGGGACTCAGATGTCCTTTTGGGGACCTTTCTGAGGAATGGGTACCAGAACTGTGCCCAGCAGTTTAGCTACGCACACTGGAGTTTTGCACACAAAGGCGAATGCATCTGATGTCCTTCCTGGTGCTGTGGCTCCGGAGATGGGGAGTGTAGAAAACCAAAAAACTGAGCTCAGAAACAGAAGGCAGGCTGTGGGGTTCATGCCTGGCATCCCAGCCCTTCAGGAGGCTGAAGCGGGCGTATCACTTGAGCCCAGGAGTTTGAGACCAGCCTGGGCAACGTGGCAAAAACCTGTCTCTACAAAAAATAGAAAAATTAGCTGGATGTGGTGGTGTGTCCCTGTGGTCCCAGCTACTCAGGAGGCTGAAGTGGGATGAACGCTTAAACCCAGGAGGCTGAGGGTGCAGTGAGCCATGATCACACCACTGCACTCCAGCCTGGGCAACAGAGCTAGACCCTGTCTTAAAGAAAGAGGCCAGGCGCTGTGGCTCACGCTTGTTATCCCAGCACTTTGGGAGGCTGAGGCAGGCGGATCATCTGAGGTCGGGAGTTCAACACCAGCCTGACCAACGTGGAGAAACCCCATCTCTGTTAAAAATACAATATTAGCTGGGCGTGGTGGCGCGCGCCTGTAATCCCAGCTACCTGGGAGGCTGAGGCAGGAGAATCACTTGAACCTGGGAGGCAGAGCTTGTGGTGAGCCGAGATGGCGCCACCGCACTCCAGTCTGGGCAACAAGAGCGAAACTTTGTCTCAAAAGAGGAGAGAGAAAGAAGGGGGAGGAAAGGAATAAAAACAGAAGGCATGGGCTCCAGCCCTGCCTCTCTGTGGCTGCATGTCGTTGGCTCTTGAAGGCTCTTTGGTCCTCTGTAGGAAGACTGGGAGGGTAACGCAGTACACGAAGAGGGAGAGACAGGGGAGGTGGTGCTGGTCATCGTGGCTGCTTGACTCTGAAACCACAAGGCTTAAAGCAGCAGCAGCCCTGCACTCGGGGCTGGTTCTGCTGGACAGTGGACAGTGCTGCAGCTCTTGCTGCTGGTCGCTTGTGTGGCTGTGCTCAGCTGGCATGGGCTCAGGGCTGGGCTGCCGGGGTGGGTGGGCTTCTCCATGTGTCGTCTTGGGGCCTCTCCCTCCCCTTCTTTCGCAGGGCTCAGGGGTCCTCAGCACAAAAGCAGCAGCTGCCAGCTCTTCAGGCATTGATCTGGAACGTGCCTCCTGCCACTTTCCTGCGTTTTGTGGGTTAACTAAGTGCAAGCCCAGTTCCGGTTCATTGGGAGGACTGGCTCTTTAGAGGCCGCCAGAATAACAGCGCAGAGGCTTCTGCCTGTCCTTTCCCCCGCGCCCCGAGAGGGACAAGACTGCAAGTGGAAGCAGCTAAGCCTGGTTCCTAGTGCTCATCCCCACACCCATTCCCCAGGGAGCACCCCCAAGCCTGGGCTGGGACCTGCAGTGCAAAGGCCCTGACCCTCTTTCCTCCCAGCCACTGGGGACGAGGCCTCTGCTGTCCTGTGGCCTCACCAGTAGCTCTGCCTGCGTGGGAGCCTGGCTTCCCCAGTGTCCTGGCCTCAGAGCCACGTGACTTGCTGAGACCTGAGAGCACCTGGCTGGCCCTCCCCGGCTGCTTCCCGCTGCTGTGGCCTGTGGGGCTCAGCTGCCAGCGCTGTGGTGAGCCAAGGATGGGGGCACGTCACACCTCTCCTGACTGCATTGTAAGTGGCCATCACGCAGGCCTGTGGTGCTCTGCGTGTGGGAATGAGGGATGGATGGGACAGATGTTACCTGAACAGCTGATGGGGGCAGGACGGTGCCTTAGTAAAGATGTCCTTTCAGGCCCTGGGCCACTCCCCTCCCAAGGCCAAGCTGCACGGGGAGTTCAGCCTCGACGCGAACCCTCCTGAAGCCAAACGCTCTCCCCCCAGCTTCCGAGTTTCTCAGTTGCTGCCGGAGGGAGTGGGGCTCACTCAGGGACTGGCGCTCTTTGTTGGGTTGGTTTATGTAAGCCTGTCACCACCATGAAGTTAGGATCCTTCCCCAGCAGCAGGTCCCCTGCAAAAGCCATGGGCCCGGAAGGCAGCCAGCGTGCCAGGCCAGAGTCAGGCCCCACGTTGCTGCCATCAGCTTAGCCACCACGGGGGTTGTGTTTCCTGCAGAAGAGTGTCAGCTCCAGGTGGCAGGTGATGGCAGTTCGTCCCATCAGGTGGCAGGACGACCTCCAGCCACCCCGTGCAACTCATCCTCCCTGAAGCCAGTGTGCACCTCACATCCTTGCAGGCGCTCCTGCTTACTCCCTCGCACAATTGAAAACTGACGCTATCCTCATCCCACCCTTCATATGTGAAACCTCTGGCTTCATTTCCTGCTGAGGCTGCCACTAGGTGCCCAGCGCTGGGCTGAGGGGCCAGTGTGTGACCTCGTCAGCAGGGCCTCGCATTTCTGACAAGGACTCCCCAATATCTGCGGCTTTGCACCCCACCCAGATGGTGACTCTCTTGCCCTCCCTCTTGCTTTCCTTCCCCTGCGTCCCTTCCTGTCCCCCAATTCCCACAGAGCCTCCAGGCAGGTCCTGAGCTGCTCAGATGCCCTTTCTCTGACGGTCTTTGCCTGGAAGGAAGACCTTTCTCCAAGTGCCTGCCATTGTCCTTTTGGGGACTTACTGCAGGCTGCGGACTGAACCTGGCTGTGGCTGCACTGGGAGCCCCAGTGGGGCCCTGCCTGCCTCCTTTGCCTCTGCTGCTGGTCCTGGGTCTTAAGGAACTTGCTCTTCGTCAGCTGGGGGAGACGCTCCGGTGCGTGTTTGCAGGCAGTAAGGAGGTTTCACTTGAGGGGAACTCTCAAGCTTTTTGACCAAAGCCCCTTAGGGCAGTGCAGAAGCCCACAGAGCAGAACCTCAGATGCCCGCACCCACAATCTTCCAACCCGAGAGCTTCCCGTGGCCTCTGCCAGGCGGCTGTGCCCTGGGCTGGTGGCCCAGGCTGGTTCTAAGGAGCCAAGGCTCTTGACAGGGAGGTGAGGAGCTCTAGAAGCCTGAGCTCATGGCCGCGCTGTTCCTGGTGCTGCAGGCTGGCGACAGTGTTGGTGATACGGCTCCTGGTACGGTGATACAGCTCCAGGTGAGACCACCTGGATTCCAGGGGTAGATTGGCTCCCGTCCCATGTGGGGCTGGAAGGGAGGTCTGGGCTGGAGTCACCAGTCCAACCAGTCCATACCAGCCCTGCCCAGCCCATCCTGTCCTGTCTGGAGAAGCACAAAATTGTAGCAATTCTCTTAGAGCCGATGGACGTGTAGCTCAGGTAGTGCTCAGCAGCTGGGCTTGGTCTCAGCCCCCGCCTCGTGTTCTTCCCCAGCAGGCGCCACTGCTGCTTAGACTGCCCCTTCTGTCCCGGAGGGCACTTGATCCTTTTTATTTTACACACGCTGTTCCTCCTTGACTGTTAAGTTGTCCGCTTCCTCCCTGGGTCTCTGCTCTCCCTGTGGGAACTTGTCCAGTGCACCCTCCCATGTCTGAGCCGTGCCGCCCTTCCCGCTTGTGAGCACCGTCGCATTTCTGAGCCATGCTGCCCTTACCTGCCTCGGAGCAGCTTGATTGCTTGAGCCAGAGAATTCCGGCAGGTTCCTTTTTTCATTTCCTTTACAACTTGGGGCTTGAGAAATTCCATCACCCCTGCCGTCCATTCCAGGTGAAGCAGAAGGTGTCCTCTCGGTAATCAGCCCCTCCCATCTCTGTTCGGAGTCAATCAAGTCCAGCCCCACCTGTCTCCTCCACACCCAGTGTGACTGGGACTCACCAGCCACACCAACCAAGGGTGAGTGCTGGCTTCCAGGGGCCCACATGCTGTTGCCTCCTCTCTGGGGGCAGAGCCGGCACCCAGGCTGCCAGACCCCCCCGAGGGTCAGGCCTTACATCCCGAGCAGGGTCTTCCTCCAGCCCTAGAGGAAGCTGGGACAGAAAAGTTTGCTGCATGTGCCTGCTCCTCCACCCTGGTGAGGCTGTGGGGCCGGGGTACCAAGCCAGGAAAGAGCAGAGTGGAGGCGGATGGGCCCCTTTTGCCTGAACCCGCAGCGGTAGCCTCATGTCGTGGAGGTGGCTGCCCTCACAGGCACGTTCTCTACGCTGCCCAGACCCTGGGAGAGACATCCTAAGAGTGCACCAGGTGCCACTGTACCCCTTCCATCCTTCCAGTGAGGTCACCTGCACGTTTTGCCAAAGTCTGATCAGTCATGGTCATAGAAAGAGCTTTCCCATGGGCCACAGGGCTTCCTGGGCATCTGTGTGGCACACAGTGGTGGCCCCGATGCACCTGTCCTGGGTCAGACGAAGGCTGAGAACCTATCGCCATTGAAGTCGGCTTTCCCCTTTCCTTCCCCCTGAGAGCACTGTGTGTGTCACTGCGGGCAATTTTGTACTTCAATATGAAGAAGAATGCTCTTGAGAGATTTTGCTGTATTTTTTTTTTAGCTCATTTAATTAAAAAAAAAAACACCACTTTGGGGAACCTGCTTCTCACCTGAGCAGTCCTGGCTAGGTCCTGACACGAGGTCACGTTTCACAGCCAGACATCCCTCATCCCTTGTCGCCTTTCTGTTCTCTAACCTGATGATTGATCTGCAGTGATGCTGTAGTTGTTGAAGAGGGTGACATGTTTGAGTCAGAAGCTTTTGCAGAGATCACTGTTAACCATGGCTGACACCTTCCCCTCGGAGAGGCTCCTTGGATAGTGCCTTTGATGTGGGGGTGCACAGCTGGGGAAGCGACTCACAGGTGAATAACTTGTGGTTTCCCAGGGACGTCCCCACAGACAGGCCAGTGGTGGCTCTTGAGAGTGATGAGTGGTCCCCCTGCCTCTGGAGCTGACCTTGGGCTCTTTTCCCAGAGTCTGGGGGTCTGACGCGTCCTCATTTCTCTTTGCAGACGTTGGACCTTTCCAACAACCAGCTGAGCGAGATCCCTGCGGAGCTTGCAGACTGCCCCAAGCTCAAGGAGATCAATTTCCGCGGGAACAAGCTGAGAGACAAGCGCCTGGAGAAGATGGTCAGTGGCTGCCAGACGAGATCCATCCTGGAGTACCTGCGCGTCGGAGGCCGCGGCGGCGGGAAGGGCAAGGGCCGTGCGGAGGGCTCGGAGAAGGAAGACAGCCGGAAGAGGAGGAGAGAGAGGAGGCAGAGGCGGGAGGGCGGCGATGGGGAGGAGCAGGACGTGGGAGATGCCGGCCGGCTGCTGCTCAGGGTCCTGCACGTCTCTGAAAACCCTGCACCCCTAACCGTCAGAGTGAGCCCCGAGGTCCGGGACGTGCGGCCCTACATTGTGGGGGCCGTGGTGCGAGGCATGGACCTGCAGCCGGGGAATGCACTCAAGCGCTTCCTCACCTCACAGGTAGGTGCCCGTGGGGTCCTCCGATGACGAGGACAGAGGTGTGGGATGCCGCAGGCTGGGACACATCCTGGGGCGAGCGTGTCCGAAGGAGCAGCAGTGGAGGGTGGGGCCCAGCCAGATGTCTGTGTGCCTCAGTTTCCTCAGCTCCAAAGAGGGAATAGAGCAGGTTCTGGCTCAGGTGTTGCTGAGGAAGGGGTGAGGCCTCAGTCCCCTCCAGGAGGCAGGTGTCCCCAGCGTGGAGATGGCCTCTTCCCGGATTCCCGCAGCCTGGCCTGGTGAGTCCTGGTTACTGGCCCCGTCCCCTTGCCCCTCCACATATGGGGTTAATGGTTTATCCTCATTTTTTTTTTTTTTTCCAGGAGTCTCCCTTTGTCTCCACTGCTGGAGTGCAGTGGCACAGTCTAATCTCACTGTAGCCTCTGCCTCCTGGATTCAAGTGATTCTCCTGCCTCAGCCTCCTGAGTAGCTGGCATTACAGGCGCCCACTATCATGTCTGGCTAATTTTTTTGTATTTTTAAAAGAGACAGGGTTTCACCATGTAGGCCAGGTTGGTCTTGAACGCCTGACCTCAAGCAGTCCACTCGCCTCAGCCTCCCAAGTGTGGGGATTATGGGCGTGAGCCACCACACCTGGCCTATCCTAATTCCTGGATAGCTTTATTGTAGTTGAAAATCAGGGTTCCAGTTGGTGTGGTGGCTCATGCCTGTAATCCCAGCACTTTGGGAGGCTGCAATGGGTGGATCACCTGAGGTCAGGAGTTCGAGACCAGCCTGGCCAACATCTCTATTAAAAACACAAAAATTAGCCTGGCGTGGTGGTGAGTGCCTGTAATCCCAGCTACTGGGAGGCTGAGGCAGGAGAATCACTTGAACCTGGGAGGTGGAAGTTGCAGTGAGCTGAGATCACACCACTGCACTCCAGCCTGGCTGACACAGCAAGACTCCATCTCAAAGAAAAAAAAAAAAGGAAAAGAAATCAGGATTCCTTGATTTTTTGATATTTTGGTGGGTCTTCTGACTTCTGCAGTAAATGACACATTTTGTTTTATGTAAGATAGTATTAAAGTCATCAACTCTTGCCAGCACATTCTTCTGTGAATTGTTTAGGTTTTGGCAAGACTAACTTCCCAGTTTGTTGTTTTTCTGTAACACCTGACCAGCTTTTAAAATATAAACCACATCTGTGCCCAGGGGAACGTCCCATGTGCCCCGCAGTGGCAGTGACAGTGCATGGCAGGCCGAGAGTGACTGTCAGGAGAGTCCTTCTGCCTGCAGTTTAGGGAGGAAGGGAACCGGCACCACAGCCGGGACTTTAAAACTTAAAGCTCAGCCTTTATTTAAAGTTCAAGATGGATTCTTTGAAATCTCAAATATTACGTCTAGAATTAGAGAAGGAAGAAAGTCTGCTGATTGATAGGTTAAGATAGTTTTCCTGATGGTGATTCCACAAAGTGAGTGCCTGGCTGGCCGGGTGGAGAGGAGTTGGAGGGGAGCCCCGTCTCGGAAAGGGGTGTGGCGGGGTTTTGAAGACTTTGGACTGGGAGGGTTTCCTGGTGCACAGCCCCGCCGAGGGTCAAGCGTGAACCCCTCGCTGGGCACAAGAGACCTTGCTCATCGCTGCTCCTGTGTTACAGACCAAGCTCCACGAAGATCTCTGTGAGAAGAGGACGGCCGCCACCCTTGCCACCCACGAGCTCCGCGCTGTCAAAGGGCCCCTGCTGTACTGCGCCCGGCCCCCGCAGGACCTCAAGGTGTTGCAGCCCTCTTTGCAGGGTCTGCTCGAGGGTCTCCTTAGTGTCGAAAGACGCTGTGCTGATACTGGAGCCCGAACCATTTCTTTTCTTTTCTTTTTTGTTTTTGGAGATGGAGTTTCATTCTTGTCACCCATGCTGGAGTGCAATGACATAATCTCAGCTCACTGTAACCTCTACCTCCTGAGTTCAAGTGATTCTTCCGCCTCAGCCTCCCGAGTAGCTGAGTTTACAGGCATGTGCCACCACGCCCAGCTAATTTTGTATTTTTAGTAGAGACGGGGTTTCTTCATGTTGGTCAGGCTGGTCTCGAACTCCAGACCTCAGATGATCCGCCCACCTCAGCCTCCCAAAGTGCTGGGATTACAGGTGTAAGCCACCATGCCTGGCCTGAACATTTTCTTTCTTTTTTGTTTTGAGACGGATTTTCGCTCTTGTTGCCCAGGCTGGAGTGCAATGGCACAATCTTGGCTCAGCACAACCTCCGCCTCCCGCGTTCAAGTGATTCTCCTGCCTCACCCTCCCAAGTAGCTGGGATTACAGGCATGCATACCACGTCCAGCTAATTTTGTGTTTTTAGTAAAGACAGGGTTTCTCCATGTTGGCCAGGCTAGTCTCGAACTCCTGACCTCAGGTGATCCACCCGTCTCAGCCTCCCAACGTGCTAGGATTACAGGCATAAGCCACCGCGCCCGGCCTGAACATTTTCTTTAGAGTAGAATCCGATGCTGTTCTTGCAAAGACATGAAATAATGAAACAGGCCACGTTTGCAGTTACTGGAAGCAGTGCACAGCTGTGAGAGGACTCGGTGGAGGAGCAGTCGTGGGAAAATGGTTTCCTTCACTCGCTCACTACCCTTTAATCAGAAATCTTAGTCTTTGTCCTGATTGTAAAACCCTTTGCGTGGGGTTGGCAGTAGTGTGAGTTGCTGTATCGTGGTGCTATCCTGGATGTTGAATTCTGTGCAGTGCATGAGGTCCTGGCTGCTCAGCCTTTTTATCCTCTTGGCCTTGTGAGGATGGCAGACCACTGGAAATGGTTGTGCATGAGCTGGGTTTGAGGTTAAGCCCTGCCTTGGTAGGATCGGTGGTTAACCTGCCTTGGTTAAGCCCTGCCTTGGGCGTCAGGTCTCCCAGGGATGCTGCAGTCGCAGCCTGCATGCACCTTCTTGCTGCGTGGTCCCAGGGGATGCTCCCTGCCTGCTGTAGAGATGAATGAGGGTGGGAGTCGGGAGGGCTCGTGGAGGCTTAAGGCTGTAATCGACAGGACGGGCGAGTTCTGTGGCTGTGACCCTAGTGGAGTTTGTGGGTTTCTGCCCGATAGATTGTTCCCCTGGGGCGGAAAGAAGCAAAGGCCAAGGAGCTGGTGCGGCAGCTGCAGCTGGAGGCTGAGGAGCAGAGGAAGCAGAAGAAGCGGCAGAGTGTGTCCGGCCTGCACAGGTGGGCAGGGCGCCTGGTGGCGTGGGGCCGGGCGTGGGGGTTGCGGCATGCCAGCCTCTGCTGAGTGAGTTTGTGCTCCTCAGGAACACCTAATGCTACCAGAACCGGAAGCTTCTTACAGGGTAAACAGAAAAAAAGAAAGCGTTCTCCTCTGAAAGGAGACGTTGTGGAACCAGTCTGTCATCTAGATGGCCCCGACGTGAGGGGAGTGGAAGGTGTTAGGAGCGGAGGTATTGGCCATTCCGCAGCAGGCGGGTCGCCCTTGGGATGGGACAGGACAGGATAGAATAGAAAGTAGCCATTAGGAAACGGACATAAATGCCAGCCCAGTCCGTGCCCCGCGCTGCTGGGTGTCTAAGTCAGGGTCCTTGGCGCTGCTCTAAGCAAGATGATCATCCATAACTAGCACAGCGATTTCCGTCAACATAGGCTGCAGAATACTTTGTTCTCTGAGGCTTGTTATGCTTTGGCCCTTGATATTACACTTCATTTCTGGAAAGAACTTTTTGATTAGTCCAGTTTACCCTTTAGGTATGTTTTCAGGTGTGTGCCTTTTTTTTTTTTTTTTTTTTTTGAGATGGAGCCTCACTCTTGTCACCCAGGCTGGAGTGCAATGGCACGATCTCAGCTCACTGCAACCTCCACCTCCCAGGTTCAAGCGATTCTCCTGCCTCAGCCTCCTGAGTAGCTGGGATGACAGGCGCCCGCCACCACACCTGGCTAATTTTTGTGTTTTTAGTAGAGATGGGGTTTTGCCATGTTTGCTAGGCTGGTCTTGAACTCCTGACCTCAGGTGATCCGCCTGCCTCGGCCTCCCAAACTGCTAGGATTACAGGAGTGAGCCACTCCGCCCAGCTGTGCCTTTTTTCTTTTTTGTTTTTAAGATGGGGCCGCGCCATGTTGCCCAGGCTGGAGTGAGGTGGCCAGTCATAGGCGCAATCCCACTACTGATCAGCACCGGAGCTTTTTGTCCTGCTCTGTTTCTGACTTGGGCTGGTTCACTCCTCCTTAGGCAGCCTGGTGGTCCTCCACTCCCAGGAGCTCAACATAGTGATGACAGACTTAGTGTAGACACTCCGTGGGCGCAGCACAGCCCAGCAGACTCCTGGGCCCATGCAGCCCTCCTATCTCAGCCTCCTGAGTGCTGGGACCACAGGCACATGCCACCACACCCTGCACAATATATCTTTTATAGTTAGGCCTATCATTTGTATTTCTTCCCACACAGATACCTTCACTTGCTGGATGGAAAGGAAAATTACCCGTGTCTTGTGGATGCAGACGGTGATGTGATTTCCTTCCCACCAATAACCAACAGTGAGAAGACAAAGGTAGGGTGGCATGTGTGTGAACTTGGTGTGTCTTCTAGGTTGTTCCCTGTAGAATTAACACAAGTCTGCTGGGCGCAGTGGCTCACACCTGTAATCCTAGCATTTTGGGAGACTGAGGTGGGCGGATCACCTGAGGTTGGGAGTTCAAGACCAGCCTGACCAAAACGGAGAAACCCTGTCTTTACTAAAAATACAAAATTAGCCGGGTGTGGTGGTGCATGCCTGTAATGCCAGCTGCTCGGGAGGCTGAGGCAGGAGAATCGCTTGAACCCAGAAGGCGGAGGTTACAGTGAGCCAAGATTGCGCCCTTGCATTTCAGCCTGGGCAACAAGAGTGAAACTCTGTCTCAAAAAAAAAAAAAAAAAAAAGCAGAAGAAAGAAAAAGAATTAACACACACACACGTGTCTGCTGCATTGTGAGGTCTCATTGTGTGCAACAGAAGACGCAGCCTGGAGGGGACAAAGGGCCCTGGCTTCTCAGAGCCGCGGCTCGCTGTTCATGCTCAGTGCTGCACGACGTCCTGGGATGTATTTTTTTGTAGAGATGGGGTCTTGCTGTGTTGCCCAGGCTGAACTCCCCAACTCAAGTGATCCTCCCACATCCGCCTCCCAAAGTGCTGGGTTTACAGGTGTGAGCCGCTTTGCCTGGCCACACAGTTTTGTAGATTTTTCCTCAGAACAACTGATGCAGTTGCTGATGTCTACATTTGATAACTGTCTTTTCTGAAATCTTTCTTTAAGGTGAAGAAAACAACCTCTGATTTGTTTTTGGAAGTAACAAGTGCCACCAGTCTGCAGATTTGCAAGGATGTCATGGATGCCCTCATTCTGGTGAGTGCGTGGTGGCTCCTCCTGAGAAATGCGTTTTGAGCGTGAGTGGTGCTCTGCTCTGACTTACCACCCGTCCTGATTGCCTCTTTTTTTTTTTTTTTTTTTTTTTTTTTGAGACGGAGTCTCGCTCTGTCGCCCGGGCTGGAGTGCAGTGGCCGGATCTCAGCTCACTGCAAGCTCCACCTCCCGGGTTCTCGCCATTCTCCTGCCTCAGCCTCCCGAGTAGCTGGGACTACAGGCGCCCACCACCTCGCCCGGCTAGTTTTTTGTATTTTTTAGTAGAGACGGGGTTTCACCGTGTTTGCCAGAATGGTCTCGATCTCCTGACCTCGTGATCCGCCCGTCTCGGCCTCCCAAAGTGCTGGGATTACAGGCTTGAGCCACCGCGCCCGGCCGATTGCCTCTTTCTTGCTTACTGTATTGACTGACAGCAGCATGTCTTCCCTGGGTCACCTCTCATCTCCAGGTTAAAGAGGTATTTTTCATTTGCAGAAAATGGCAGAAATGAACAAGTACACTTTAGAAAATAAAGAGGAAGGATCACTCTCAGACACCGAAGCTGATGCAGCCTCTGGACAACTTTCAGATCCCAGGACGAATCCCAGTGCTGGAAAGGACGGGCCTTCCCCGCTGGTGGTGGAGCAGGTCCGGGTGGTGGACCTGGAAGGGAGCCTGAAGGTGGTGTACCCGTCCAAGGCTGACCTGGCCATCGCCCCTCCCCATGTGACTGTCGTGCGCTGATGCCAGGGCCGCCTGTCCAGCCTGTCTGCGTTTGTTTGGCCTGTTTTACCGAGGTTTCTATGTGGCAATGCTGAATTATCCATTAGATTTTCACCCGTTTTTTTTGGTTGGTTGGTTGAGATGGAGTCTCACTCTGTCGCCAGGCTGGAGTGCAGTGGCATGATCTGGAATCACTACAACCTCTGTCTTCTGGGTTCAAGCGATTCTCCTGCCTCAGCCTCCCGAGTAGCTGGGACTACAGGTGCGTGCCACTAGCCCAGCTAATTTTTGTATTTTTAGTAGAGACGGGGTTTCACCATTTTGGTCAGGATGGTCTTGATCTCTTGACCTCGTGATCTGCCTGCCTCTGCGCCCGCAAAGTGCTGGGATTACATGATCCTCCTGCCTCAGCCTCCAAAGTGCTGGGATTACAGGTGTGAGCCACTGTGCCTGGCCCACCCCAGCATTTTTTAAGATGTATGTATTCGTTGTTCTGTTTTTCCAGACGATTCTGTTGTAAAGTGATGCTATGTTGTTACAACACCAAACTGATTTTACAGTTTTTATGGAATTATTCAGATGTCAAAATTAACTGTTCAAAATGTTGTGAATCATGTAGCTACATGGCAGGTAACTGTTTATGGGAGAACAGACGCTGTACAGTCATGTGCCACATCACGGCGTCTGGGTCAGCGATGGACACTTCCCTGACAGCAGGCCCACGATATTCTTGTGCAGAGTGTTTGGAAGCCTGGCCTGGGCTCTTGGCGTTGGCCTCTTGTAGATCAAGTAGGGGAAGTGATGGATGTTCAGTCATGCTGCTGGGACACTTGCTTTTCCCGATGAAAAACACATAAATAAAACTACACGCACCATCGAGGCTTGTGTAAGGACACTCTATGATCACACGGCAGCGGCTGAGCACACATTTCTCATGTCACTAAGCGACACATGACTGTCATTGGTTTGGAGACCCGAAAACTTGGGAAGCTAAATAACAGCACAGTCACTTTCTATGACGCAGCATCTTTTAAAACCATACCATGTCAGGATGCAGCTTGGCTGTGCAAGGACATTGGGTTTTCAGCTGGCAGTGATCATAATCTCTGGGGAAAGTTTTAATGTGACCTTAGAATTGGCAGAATTGCGTCTCTCCAGGCTGCTGGATTGCCTTGTGGGGGTGGAGCTGTGGAGACGCCTCCAGGCGAGCAGCCCGTAGGCCGAAGGCCGTGGCAGCCCCTCACCCTGGCTCAGCGGAGCCGAGCAGAGGAGCGCGGCGTCGGTGGGCTTTTCATCGTATGCACGCTAGTGCCACAGTGACAGGCAGTTGGAGCCCCATGAGTGGACCGGACAGCTCTGCTTGGGAAGCATCGGCAGTCGTCAGCTGAGGGACAGATGGTAGCGTTAGCTGGAGGACGCTTAGGTTTTTGAGCCAAAAATCTTCATTTGTGCGCCAGATGGATGGGTCCTGAGCACCTTCTGTTGTAGACGTTTCGGTCGTGAATGTCCAGGTCAGACCCCCATGTCCACGCCTTCATGTATGTCCAGGCACATGTGCGTGCACACCACTCCCGGGAGTCAGTGTGCTTGGCTCATGAGGACCCGGCCAGCCACTGCGATGGCTTTCACAGACCCTACTGCTTTACGGTCTGGGTGCCATGTGAGAAGCAGACTCGTCAGCTTTATCGAATGACACCATTTGTTCTCTGTTCAGCGTCTCAATTTCTGTGTCTGTAGAAATGACTGGCGATTTTGGGGAGCATCTGCAAGAGCCCCACAGCCCACACACCTTTAGTCGTGAGAACCAGAGAGGCCGGGGCCCTGTGCAGTGGGCAGACTAACAGCTGGGGGGCTCTTCAGAGCCCTGCAGGACACAGGCCAGTCTGCCTTGAGACCTGCACCCACTTGTCTGGCCACTGCCAGGCCTTCCTGTCTGACCCACTGTGGGAGGGAGGGGACTCCAGACAGGATGAGGCCCACACAGTGCCAGCCGGACTGCTGTGGGTGTGTCAGACTACTGCCTTGCCTTGTGTCCCCCAAAACCTAATTTCCTGCTGCCCTGGGCAGTCAAGGCAGATGCCCCACTTGGCCAGGAGCCTGCCTTGTTGGAGGCTTGAGGTGGCACGGGGCTTCCCCAGGCCGGGACTCTGCTGGAGCTCTGGGGCTGGGGACTCAGCCCCAGAGTGGCTCTGAGGTGATTTGGGGCTGCCATGGCAGAGGCTGCCCTTTCTCTGTATGGCCCAGCCCAGTCCGGGAGGGAGGGATGCTGGAGCTGCTGTCTTGGCTCCCAGGGACTTGGTGTCCATGCTGTAGCACACCTGTCACTGTGTGGACAGAGGAGGATGAGGCGGCCACGTGCTGTGCCCTTTCCTGATGCAGCTCGTGATGCATGAGATGCTGGAAATGTGTTTAACTCGCAGCGCAGGTGTCTCTGATGTTTTCTCCCCCCCACCCCCCACTCACTAATAAAAACAGCTCCGCTCCTGGCCCAGCAGATCCTTTCCCACCGGCATCGCCAGAGGCTGTTGCTCAAAGTGTCACAAAACTCACTCTAGCCCAGTGGTGGCTTCCATGTGGGGAGGCTGAGGGCCTCCTGTGCCCGCCCAGATCTTGCCAGTAGGGAGCATGAGGCACCTGCCACTGTCACGGGGAAGCTAGTACCCTTGACCAGGGGTCCTGGGAACCGGCCCCACCCTGCTGGGTCCCTGCCTGGAGCATGGGATGGACCAGAGGTGTCAGGCTGCCTGGATACCCCAGGTGTACACTCAGAGGAGCCCAGGCCCCAGACGCACCCACAGCAGATCCTCCTGTTCACAAGTCTCTGGGAGGGGAAGCCAGGCGGCCACTTAGCAGGGTCCTGTCCCATCGTCTCCCCAACCCTCCCAGAGCTGTAAGGACACTGCCCAGTTCAGCCTAGGTCCATGACCTTGGGATCCTGGGGCCGGAGCTGCTGTTTCCACCGTGGCCACTTAGGGGACAAGTAGTGTGCCCGAGAGGCAGCTGTGAGTAACGAGTGCCCGGCCCAGTGAGCACCCGTGGGTGTCTGCCTGCAGCCTCCCCTGCTGGGGCTGGCAGGGCTGCTGGTGGAGTCCCTGGCTAAAGATGCTGGGCCCCTGCCAGGGCGGACCCAGATGCAGCCAGCCAGATCTGGGGCAGACCCTGACATCCGCCTGTGCCATCTGCTGCCTGCCCCTGACAGGGCGGGGAGGAGCATTTGTGGGGGTGCGTGGGCATCACTGGCGTGTGGGACCCGTGGCGGAAGCACCAGGGCCACTAGAACTGGGACAACTCCCATCCCCATCCTGTACCCTCGCCTGGCTCCTGGGCCGCACCAGTTCTTGGGGACGCCCAGCCCTAGGACCCCCAGATCAGAATGCGCCTTCTGGGGCCCATGCAGCCAAACTGCAGCAGCCCCAGGGCAGTGCTGTCCTGTGAAGCTGGGCTCCAGGGAGGGCACCAGCTGGCCAGTCCCCTCCCTCCTTGGCAGGTCAGAGGTAGGGATCTCTTTTTGAAGACTTGTGTAGAGATCCAGGCTGTCATGGCTAGGGCAGACAGTGGCCCACCCCACAACAGGCACCCAGGAGAGCATCACTGCTTCAGACCCCAGCCCAGGACAGGCCCTTGGGCTCCCTCCTCAGGTTTGGAGCCAGGAGCCTTGGGGCAGTGTGCAATCAGCCATGCAGCTCCACCTGCCACCGTTCTGGCCCCAGGCAGACCTCAAGTGGGCCTGCTTGCCCAAAAGGCGGATGGTGTGGAGTCTGCCTCCCCACCAAGACTGGCCCAGCCCCTCCTGTTTACCTGACTTGATGCATTCTGCGGGACCTGGCCTGGGGCAGGCGCAGCCTCAACCCTCTGATAACCTCATCTGGCCCTGTGGCTCCTCTTTGTGCCCGTGAGGATAGCGGCTGCCCGTGTCTCCCACCCCCAGTCCTGGGGTGAGGACCCCTTTCCTAAGATGTTTCTGGCAAGGCTTTTTGGGGTCTTTTGTGGTAGGTGGGAGCCGAATACACGACTCGGGAAAGACCTACGAAGAGAATGGAGGTTGGGACCAGAGGCTGGGTCTGGAGGCCAGGATGGGGGTGGAGGGGAAATGGGACTGAAGTCCCTGGGACATAGCTGAGGTCCAGCCACAGCCGGGTCCCCAGGCCTGCTGTGTATCCTCGCCAGAGGGCCCAGTTGGGAGGGGTGCATTCCTACAGCCACATGGGAGGGGGCCTGCCCTGGGGAAACAAGCCCTTCCCACAGCCTTCCTGGATGTTACGCCTGGTCGGGCAACTATGGCAAAGGCTGTCATCCACCGTTCATTCAACAGACGCTTAATGCCTCTGTACACAGGCTTTTGGCCCACAAGCAGTACTTGGAGGGGCCAGGCCCATCCCTGGGGAAGGGAGGGTAGACCTGGGTCCTCCCTGGCAGCCACCAGCCCCAAGAGGATGCACCCAGCCCCTGCGTATGGTGGGCTGCCTAGGAAGAACTGTGCCCACTTTACTAAGGAAGACACGGTGCGTCTGAGACGAGCAGGGGACACATAGCCCTTATTGGAGCCATCCTTACAAAACCAGGAGTCAGAAAGGCCCAGAGAGGACAGGGTCCTGCCCAGGGCACACAGCTCTGCACACTGCTGCCATGGAGGAAAGCAGCAGGGAGGATCCCACCCCAGGGGGCTGCCAGGGAGGTGGGCGCAGTTTGTCTGCCCAAGGAACCCCTCATCCTGCCCTTGAC
Source organism: Trachypithecus francoisi (assembly GCF_009764315.1). Taxonomy (NCBI): domain Eukaryota; kingdom Metazoa; phylum Chordata; class Mammalia; order Primates; family Cercopithecidae; genus Trachypithecus; species Trachypithecus francoisi. The sequence goes on along the minus strand of NW_022681446.1, from coordinate 446,175 downwards.
AAGGGAAGGGGCTGAGCCCTGGGTGAGGGGAGGCTGTGGTTGGGGGCTCCAGGCCGCAGGGCCCAGCGTGGGTGTGTCCTGCAGCTCCTGCTGAGGCTGGACCCAGGCCTCCTAGCCACGTGTGCCCAGCTGTTTGTCTGTAGGTCCTCTGAAGGACTGTGTGCCAGGTGTGTGGTACGCCCTCATGTGGGGCCTGGGACAGCTGTACACCTGGTGTCTTCGTGTGCATGGTTGCCAGCACGTGTGCTGTTTGCTGTGTGTGCTGTGGGGTCCATGTCTATGTGGGGGTCCATGTGGACAGGGATGTCTCTCCAGGCCTGTGCTCTCACTTGTGCAGCCAGCCCCCAGCATGCACGTGGGGCAGCATTTATTTGCACTTGTGCACATAGTAGCCAGTGAGGTAGCCCAGGATGAAGATGATCCAGAAGAGGGCCACGCTGCCCAGCACTTTCATGGCGATGCCCAGCTTGCCCGTGCACAGCTTCTGGGAGATCCTGGGGTGAGAACCAACTGGAGGTGAGCCCCTGGCCAGGGCCGCATGAGGGGCCCCTAAGTGGACTGTGGCCATTGGTCCGGGTCAGGGGGAGGGGCCTGGCACTCTGCTGGAGTGAAGAGGAAGCTCTCCCCACCCACAGCCAACCAGAAGGAAGGCCAAGGGCTGCGGTTTGCTGAGCCGCTGGACCGTGGGCTCCCAGCCAGGACGGGGTGGAGGGTGATGGGGCTGGCGGCAGGGGTTAGGGCAGCCGTCCCTGTGGTTAGGCAGGCTAGGCACCGGCCTACTGTGGCTGGCAGGCTGCCCCCAGGCCCCTTACCTGCGGCAGCTTGAGGCCTCTTCTGTGCTGGACACAGCCCCTAGGCTGACTCCATCCCTGCTGCCGTCCTCCCACCTACTATAGTGGACGTGGCTCTCCTGGGGCTGCATGCTGTGGGGCTGCAGCAGGAGGCGTGGGGCCTTCACAGTGGTGAGATCAAGACAGGTGGCAAGGCTGTGACTTCACTGTAAAACAACCGAATGGAAGGCAGTAGTCAAGACTCCTCTGGGGCTGCTGTTAGGGGAGGGGCACTAAGGGTCAGGAGCTGGTCCCGCACCGGCTCTGTCACCTGACTTAACCGGCGACCTAGACAGAGTGGTTGAGTCATTTGCCCAGGGTCACGCCGGGAGGATGGGACCAAGCCGCTGGAATTCCATCTCAGGCCAAGCCCTAACCTCAGGCATGTGGGAGGCCAGTGTTTCCTTCCAGCATGCTCCAGGGGCCTCCCTTCCTGGGTGCTTTTATCAGACAGCCTGCACAGCCTGCCACCCTCAAGAGACAAGGACATTGTGACCCAACCCAGGATGCAGCCCCTGATAACTGTCCCCCTCCTTAACCCTGCCCGATAAGGCGCCTGCTGACCTCTGGGGAGGCTGGCCCGGGGAGGGTGGGATGGGGCAGGGCAGCAGGTCCAGGGCAGCAGGTCCGGGGCAGTGGCTACAGCTAGACCGGTCCCTGCCTGGGGAGGATGCGTGGCTGGTCTCAGGCAGTGGCAGCAGCTGTGTCCTTGGCCTGTGTGGGTTGCAGCCCCTCCCCCACCCACACCTCTGGGAGGGCTGGGGCTTGGGGGGCACGATGCACTGAGCACAGGGCCGGGGTGGATTCAAGGCCTCAGGGAGTTCCTACAGAGACAGGAGGGTCGTGGGCTGGGTGGCTGCAGGACAGCCCAGCTCAGCTCGGTGCCTGGCAGCCCAAGTGCCCACAGAGGCCAGGAGACCGCAGGGACTGAGTAGGAACTCCAAGCACTAGCACAGCTGCCTGGCCAGCCTGAGCCAGCCCAGACTCTAATCACCTCCTTTACCCTCTGGCCTCTGTTTCGACCTTCTATTTACCTAAGGGGAAGTGGGTGCAGGGAGTGCAGGGGGTGCCAGAAATTGACAACCCACCCAGGCTGTGGGACTGGGGTTAGCTCTCCGGTCTGCTGGGCCCCCAGTGTCCCTTCTCAGTATCTGGCCCCCAGGAGTGGGGTCCTTGGGCAGGCAGTGGCAGGCCCCTCACTTCTAGGGGCTGAGGCTTTGCTGGGCCCCCTCCAGCAGGGAAGGCTGACCTTCCTCCCAGGTCATCGGCACAGAGGTCTAAAGACACAAGAGCCACTCCCCTGCAAGAAGCCAGCTCAGAAACTCAGGCCCCAGGCAGTTCTGAGACTCCTGGGGCACTTCTGTGTCTGCCCTTCCCCAAAGCCCAGAGAGGCAGAGGGAGCTGTCTCAAAGCCATAAAGTGTGCCTTCGGTGGGAGCACGGGCTCAGTGCAGCCTGGCACAAGTGCAGCCTGGCACTCAGGCCCAGGGAGGACCAGCCTCTACTGGAGTATGGGTGCTGTTTTCCCGGAGCATGTGGAGCCCACAGCTGCCTACCCAAGGTTCACGCCCTCTTACCTGGTGTGCAGAATTCCAGTCTGGTCCCAGCAGCAATGTGCCAGCCCCAGTTAACAGCCATGACCGGGGTAAGACAAGCTTAATACCACCACCCCTGCTTTCCCAAGTCACCCAGCTGTGGGCCAGGAGCCAGGGTGCAGCAGGGGATGGGGAAGCTTTTGCTTCTGTGAAAGAAGCAGGAGCCACCTCCTTCTTCTAGCCTTGACGTGATGGCTGGAGCTGCAGCAGCCACCTTGCAACCCCACATCCATGCAGCATTAGTCCCAGGAGTGCTGAGTCTCCAAGTTCACTGCAGCAGCCCATCACGGGCCTCCCGGTGGGAGAGGTTAAGCCCAGTATATTCAACTCTGGGATCCTGGGTTCCTGTCTTGCTGACGTAGAACGTGTGGTTCCCAAGTCACCCCGGTGGACAAAGCCACCAGAGCCGGCCCTTGAGGCTGGCCTCCCTCACTTGCCCAGTAAACGTCTCTCCACACTCACGTGAGAGTCACAGCTGTGGCGGCAGAAACCCCTCAGGCACGCCCCTCCAGGCCCTGGGAGCCTCCCGGGTCCTGGCACCTCCTGGGGGTTTGTGAGTGCAGGAAGATCCTAGGTACACAGCGGCCCCTGCATAGACCTCTTCACCCCACAGCGCCTCAGGGCCCCACACTTACCCGGAGAATCTTGCCTGAGGGCCGGAGCCTCTGTGCCAGGTTGAGGTCAGAGCCTGGCCGCGGCCCGCACCTCCCAAAGGGGCAGGTCGTGGGCTGAGGTTCGGCAGACGCCTCGAGCCTAAAGAAATAACCGGAGAAGCAGCCTTGCTAAGGGCTGGGAAGGGAAAGTGGCTGGGGTCGGGGGTCCCCAGCGGCCACAAGGAGCCAGGCGGGCAGTTCCGGGCCTGGTCCCGCTCCGCTGATTAGGCCGGTGGGGGTCAGTCCAAGGCACGCCCCCAGCCCCCGCCAATTCTCAGCCAGCGAGGCCGCCGCGCACAGGCCCACCTGCCCACTGTGGCCGCACCGGGAAGCTGCAGCCCGGACACCAGCGCGCCTTACCTGCGTCCGCGCGTCTCTGGTCTCCGCAGGGGCCGGGCCTGGGCAGGGGGCGAGGGCGGGGGCGGGGCCACGTGAGGAAGGGCTAGAGCCAGCAGACGGGAGGCACCTGGTCCGGAAGGGGGCGTGGCTAGAGTGGTGGGCGGGGCCATGCGGGGAAGGGCTGGAGCCAGCAGCAGGGAGATGTCTAGTCCAGAAGGGGCCGGGGGCGGGGCGAGAGGGGGCGGGGCCATGCGGGGAAGGGCTGGAGCCAGCAGCGGGGAGGTGCCTAGTTCGGAAGGGGCCGGGGGCGGGGCGAGAGGGGGCGGGGTCATGCGGGGAAGGGTTGGAGCCAGCAGCGCGGAGGTGCGTAGCCCGGAGGGGGCTGGGTGCTGGGCGAGTGGGGCTGGGGCCCGAGGCTGCCCAGCCCCGGGGCCTAGAGGTGCAGGGGTCCAGGCAGGGTTTGAGGGCTACACTTCCCGCCCCCAGACGGCCCGCCCTCGGGGCCTCCAGAGTCCCCGACCTCCTTCACCCCTGCTGGAGCGGCTACGACGCCACGAGCCCCCCAGCCCCGCGGGGACCCGGCTGCAGCGCCGGCGAGACTACGGGAGGCTCTGGGCGCGTCTGGGTCTGAATCTTGGGTATCGAGGACCCGGCCGCGGGGACCGTCCCCCTCCGGGGCCTGAGGGGCATGGCGCCCGCACGTGGCCCACGCTCGGTGCTCGCGGCGGGAAGGGAAGCGGGTGTGGGTGGGGAGCAGGGAAGGGCGATGAGGAGAGCCCCTTCCGAATGTGTTCAGGCGCCCAGAGCCTGCGAGGCGCCGGGGAAGCGCCAGGGACCACAGACACCGTTGCCGTCCGTAAAACCTTCCTTCCAGGAGCAGGGTGATGGGAACAGAGGCCCCCCACCCTCACCATCTTCCAATCCTCCTGCAAGAGAGTGCCCCAGCCAGGAGAGGCCCCAGGGCAGGAGGTCACAGACCCCCTCTGTTCAGTAGGTGTGAGGTCTGTGCTGAATGCTGGCTGGACACCCCGGCTCAGGCGTCTGGCAGCCTGGGGCCTCAAGGGGACCTGTTAGGAGCTAGGGGCACAGGCTGGTGTGCTGACCCCCAGTGAGTGAGCTTTGGAATGGGGAGTGTCGTAGTAGTTCAAGGTCGCAGAGGAGAATAGGCCCCCACGTGGATTCCAGAGAAGAAAAAGGTGGGACAGTGCCAACGCCGGGGTTTAATTCTAAGTCTGAGAACAGGACTCATGGTGGGGGCGGGTGGTTCTGGAGCTGGGCCCTGGCCTCTGCTGGGCTGACCGTATTTGGGCGCCTGGCTGGGTCTACTTGGAGGTCCCCTTCTTGGTTTTGCTGGGCAGGAAGGCCTCTGACTGATGGAGGGGGGGCACTTTGACACCTTTCTGCTTCAGCTGATTATAGTAGTCGCTTCTCTCTGAGATAATTCTCTACACAAGAAACAACCATGGAGGTGGCCTTCCCAGTTCCTCACCTTGGCCTTGAGGCTGCTGTGCCCAGTTCATGCCAGCTGCCTGGGATACCACCCTCTCCTCCAGAGGGGCTCGCTGCAACAGGGGTGTGCTGGTAAATACTTACAACCGACTCTCCAGGGCTTTGTGGCGTTGCCAATTTCTGTGGTGGGAATACTCCCACGGCGGCTGATTTTCAGCCACGGAAGTGAAGTCACAGAACGCGGAGCTGGGGCAGGTGCACACCACCAGCCCACAGAAGCCTGCACTGAGTCCCCTCCTCGGCCCTCTCAGAGTTGTGAGGAACCCCAGACTCCAAGAGACCTTTGAGGTCGTCACATCTGTCCCTCAAGTCCCTTCTGTCCTGTGCAGAAGAAATGTTGTCCCCACCCCTCTTCCAGTCTCCTCTCTGGGCTGTTGCTAGTTTGTGTCAGGTTACAGCAAACAAGCAAAGGTGCTCTTCCCTGGCTACTGTGCAGTGGGTATACTCCCTCCATCCTCTGTCTTCCCTCTTCTCTTCCTCTTTCCCTCCCCTTCCTCCTCCCCTCCCCCAGGCAACAGTACCAAGGCCACAGAGATCTCTGCCCACATTACAGCTGTGCAGGAAAGGCACCATCTGGGGCCCACCCGCTCTGCAGAGGAAGGGAACCAGGCCCCATGAACGTGGGTGCTGGAAGGTCGTGGGCACACACTGGGGTTTAAGGGCAGCCCCAGAGGGCAAAGTGTGAGTCTTGGGACCAGAAGCAGCTGCTGGTAAGAGGTGACCCCTGCGTAGCTCATGGCCCCACACAGAGCCACAGCCAGTGCCTGACTCCCAGATCTCTGAGTCTCACGACACCTTGCAGGTAAGCATGCGCTCTCCATCAGAGGGAGGCACCTATGACTCAGAGAAGTGACTGTGTGACCCACAGCTGGTGGGTGGTGACCCCCTCATGCCCAGTGACCCCAAGGCCTGAATTATTTCTCCTACACCCTTCTACTTCTCCGAGGCCCCTGCTTGGGGACCCCTGGTCAGGAAGGAGCCCAGGAGGCTGTAGCCAGGATGGGAAGAGTCTGCGCCAGGACCCCGGATCAGTGGGTGGGGATACCAGCGGAGGGGACCAAGCTGGACAAAGCAGGGGGCTGGGCTCCTGCTGCGGGAGAGTCTTCGTGACCCGAGCGACTTGTCCCCTCTCCACAGCGCTCAGGATGGGTTGTGGTGGCTACTGCTGGTCTCTGATGCCCCTCCCCCTTTTTGCTGAGAGTGGGCAAGACTCCCATGCCATGCCCCCACCCACCTTAGGATGATTTGGTCTCCTCTGCCTGAGCAGAGAGAAAGGAGGGTCCTGGGGTCCAGGTGAATAGGTGACACAGCTAGCATGAGAACAGAGTCCCTTGAATCTAACCTAGGCCCCCACCCCACCCCCTACCCCAGCTGTGGCCTAGGGGGATGGGGCCCGGATGGAGGCAGCTGAGCTTAGGGGTGTACCTGCAGGGCTTCCAGGATGTCATTGTCAGATATCTCGTTGGCCAAGGACTTGGTCCCGGAGATGCTAAAGGTGGCCTGGATGATCTTATTCCTTAGCCTCTCGAGCTATGAGCAAAGGGACAACATCGTCACTCATCTTTGCCCAAGAAGGCACTTGGCCAGTGGGCTGCACCCCCCCAGCACTTTTTTTTTTTATAGGCCAGGAAGGAACAGCTCGCCCTCACTTTTCATGGCTTTAGAAACTGGAAACGGGGGCCGGAGAAGTCAATGTGGGCTGCCTGAGAGCTAGGAGCTGCCGGATCCAACCCCTGACCCTGCGCGGCCCAGCCCCAAAGCCCAAAGGCTCTTTGACACCACGTTGGCTTTTCTAATTGGAAAGTAAAACCTACCCACACACACACACATATTTTTAAACCAAGAAACCAAAATAGTACAGAAGCTGCACGTAACCCCTGGACCTTCCTCCGCTGCCCAGGGGAGTTGCAGTGAATGGACTTCCTGGCCCTTGGCGACACTCTCACTTTAGGCATTTAACAGTGTGCTGCTGGCCCTTCCTCCTTTCCATGCTGACTAGGAGGCGCCCGTGCCATGGACAGCAGCATTGAACCTGGCCCCTGCGCACAGACCCGGAAGGCGTTCCAGTCTTTTGCTGCCATGAAGATCCTTGTCTGCCTGTACACTGCAGCCACCTCCCCAGAGGTAGCTAATCATGCCTCCCAGGAAGCTACAGAGGAAATCTCTCCAATCTGCGCCCCAGGAGCCTCAGAAAGAAACCCCTGGAGTTATGCGGCACCATCAGCACCAGTTCCTCGGCCATAAACCCTGACGACACAGAGGTGCCCAATGGGAGCCGGGCCCGAAAGGCTCAGCCTTACCTCCGAGTGGAAGCACGTCCACACTGCCGCTTGGACAGGTTTAAGTAACAGCAGGAATGTCATGGGCCCCTGGCCTATGTGAGGAGTGGAATCCTTTCCTTCTTTCCAGTATTTATTGAGTGCCTACTTTGTACAAACATCGTGCCAAGTGCTGGAGGTCCTGAGGCCACAAGGGACTGGGCCTCTGTTCTGGGGGTGCCTCCCCAGGGTAGAAGTTGGCAGCTACCCAGGGTGTCCAGCCTCACTTCCCCACCCCCGTGGGGCCTCACCATCAGGCTTGGCGCCAGTTCCTGCTCACCCAGACTTAGCTTCAGAGTATTTCTTAGCTCAGCTTTCCAGGTTCTACCAGGTCAGTGCAGGCTGGTGTACCAATGGACACACCTAGACTGCCTCTGGTCTAATGCTTTCACCAGGACTACGGCTGGATCCCAAACTGTTTTATCAAGGGATACCAGGGGTGGGTGCTGCCATCTGACCCAGCCGGAAGGAGGCAGGCTCAGGCAGGAAAAAGAACACAGTTGGCATTCCTGCTGGGAACATGACTTCAGAAGCCTCCATACATGACCTTGACCTTTGCTTAATTTTGGATTCTAAATCAAGGTCAGGACCAGGCACGGTGGCTGATACCTGTATTTCCAACACTTCAGGAGGCCCAGGCAGGCAGGCGGCTGGGGCCCAGGAGTTTGAGACCAGTCTGGGCAACATAGTGAGACCGTTGCTACAAAAAGTTTCTAAAATTAGCTGGGTATGATGGCACATGCCTGTGGTCCCAGCTACTCAGGAGGTTGAGGTGGGATGATGATGGCTTGAGCCTGGGAGGCCGAGGCTGCAGTCAGCTGTTATCACCCCACTGCACCCCAGACTGGATGACAGAGAAAGACCCTGTCTCAAAAAAAAAAAAAAAAAAAAGGTCAGCTCTTTATTGATTTCCTTTTTGGCATGGGGCCTTCACAAGCAGGGTGCGTTCTGGCCTTGCTCGCGTTTAATATGACGCCCCAGTGAGGTCCTGCAGTTAAGACTGCCTGGTCCAAATCCCAGCACCACCGCAAAAAGCAGGTCTGGGGTCCAGGGGGACTGTTCATCCTTTCCTGCTTGTCTGTTAAGTGAGGATCATGATAACTACTTCATAGTTTGGTTAAAGGAGCCACATGACTTTGATACCAAGAAGGTACTTAGAATGGTGCCTGGCCCAGCAAGCACACCATGACTCAGAGAGGGGTTGACACCACCATTCCTCTCAATCCAGGCACCCTCCTCCTTTCCAGCCAGTGAGCCATCCCCTTCACAATGCAAGCCAAGACCTGCAGCCCTGCCCGCGGGGCTCTGCCCACCACTGCCATTGACGAATGCTTCTGGGGTGCTCTGTCACACCTTCACTCCATCCTCTACCCACGCTTCTTGAGCGTCAACTCTGTGTGGGTGCTGGTGTACACGGCAGAACCAGCCCGAGCCCCCGCGTACTCAGAGCCCAGTTCTACCTTGATGGGCGGTGGGCAGGGGCCCGGGTGCTTGGCCACCAGCTGCTGGGACAGACCCTCAGGAGGAGGGGCTGGGCGTACCCTGGACTGGGAGCTTTCCAGGGCCACGCGGACCTGCTGCTCTGCCTCCTGAATCATCTCCTTCTTGCTCTGCAAATCCTCCCGCAGCTGCTTCCACCTCTGCAGGTGGTTCTGGTCCAGTTCCACCTGCTCCTGCAGCTGGCTGACCTTGGTGTCCAACTCTGAGATGACATGGTCCCGCTTGGTGAGCTTTCTCTCCAGTTTCAACACTTGCTGGGGACATCCGGGGAGGACAAAGAGGTGGGGTCATTTCATCCAACCTGAGTACGTGTGATACCCATCCACTTTTTCCTAAAAGATGGCCGGCGGCCAGGTGCAGTGGCTCACGCCTGTAATCCCAGCACTTTGGGAAGCTGAGGCGGGTGGATCACGAGGTTAAGAGATCGAGACCAGCCTGACCAACATAGTGAAACCCTGTCTCTACTAAAAATACAAAAATTAGCTGGGCGTGGTGACGCATGCTGGTAGTCCCAGCTACTCAGGAGGTTGAGGCAGGAGAATCGCTTGAACCCGGGAGACGGAGGTTGCAGTGAGCTGAGATTGCACCACTGCACTCCAGCCTGGTGACAGAGCAGGACTCTGTCTCAAAAAAAAAAAAAAAAAAAAAAGGCCAGCAACTCTTGCTGGGTCCCTCCAGTCCAGTCTGGGCCCAGCGATTGCGAGGAGCTTTCTGTACGGACGTGGGGCCCAGAGATACGTCGAGTGGCATGCTACCTAAGTTAAGGGACTCTGGCTGGGCTGTGAAGATGCTCCAGCCCTGTCTTGCCCTTCACTGTGTTGGGACTTACAGCAAGAACAGTGGCCTGGCTGACCATTTAACGACACCCAGGCTGTCACCTGTCGGAGAAGCTGGTTGTCCTTCTCAATGAGCCCCATCATCTCTTGGTGTTTCTTATCTTCTCGGAGGTTGGAGAACTGGAAGGAGACAGAGGGGTTGGCATGGGGGTCTCCCAGGTTGAAATAACAGACTGAACACTGGCATCTAACTTTTTTCCTTCCCCAAAGCTCCCTAAAATAATGGCAGCGGGATTTCTACTGAAGGCAGGGAGAAGAGGAGAAGAAAGAGGACTAAAAATATTTTGGAGAGTTTGAAGATGGCTGAGTGGTATCTGACATCCCAGATCCAAAAAAGCCAAGTAGCCGGCAGTAGGGAAAGCAGAAAACAAGCCCAGCTCACACTTGAGTTCCTAAAGGTCTCAGACATTGTTGGTCCGGGTTCTTCTAAACATGGAGACTAAAATGAGGATGACTGGTGGAATGTTATTTCAGAAATGAAGAGCCCTAGGCCACGTGCGGTGACTCACACCTGTAATCCCAGCACTTTAGAAGGCTGAGGTGGGTGGATCACTTGAGCTCAAGAATTTGAGAGAAGCATGGGCAACATAGATCCTGTCTCTACAAAAAAATAAAAACATTGGTTGGGCGTGGTGGCATGCGCCTGTGGTCCCAGCTCCTCAGGAGGCTGAGATGAGAGGATCACCTGACCCTGGAGAGGCTGAGGCTGCAGTGAGCTGTGATCACACTACTGAACTCCAGCCTGGGTGACAGAGTGAGAACCCATCTCAGAAAAATAAAAATAATGAAAACAAAAGAAACTCTCCATTAAAATGCCAAAGCAAAGCACACTGCTCTGCCCAGGGAGCACGGAGTGGTCACCTGTGTGCTCAGAATCCAGTCAACTCGAACATTGGAGCAAAGCTCTCAGATGAATGAGAGACCAAAAGCCAACTTCAAAAGGGAACTTGTGACCAGGCGCGGTGGCTTACACCTGTAGTCCCAGCACTTTGGGAGGCCGAGGTGGGCGGATCATGAGGTCAGGAGATAGAGACCATCCTGGCTAACGTGATGAAACCCTGTCTCTACCAAAAATACAAAAAATTAGCCGGGTGTGGTGGCGGATGCCTGTAGTCCCAGCTACTCGGGAGGCTGAGGCAGGAGAATGGCATGAACCCGGGAGGCGGAGCTTGCAGTGAGCCAAGATCGCACCACTGCACTCCAGCCTGGGCGACAGAGCAAGACTCTGTCTCCAAAAAAATAAAATAAAATAAAAGGGAACTTGTAGGAAATAGGAGTGGTGCAAGAAGTTAGAAAACTAACACTATGATGAACACTGTCATTGAGGGAAGAGAAGATACTGCATTTGTGAAGCCAAACACGAGTGCGCTTCGAAAAATGAAAAATGGAGCATTCAGAGAACATCAGAGTAAACTATTAAAATGAAAACTCGGCCGGGCGTGGTGGCTCAAGCCTGTAATCCCAGCACTTTGGGAGGCCGAGACGGGCGGATCACGAGGTCAGGAGATCGAGACCATCCTGGCTAATACGCTGAAACCCCGTCTCTACTAAAAATACAAAAACTAGCCGGGCAAGGTGGCTGGCGCCTGTAGTCCCAGCTACTCGGGAGGCTGAGGCAGGAGAATGGCGTAAACCCAGGAGGCAGAGCTTGCAGTGAGCTGAGATCTGGCCACTGCACTCCAGTCCGGGCGACAGAGCGAGACTCCGTCTCAAAAAAAAAATAAATAAAAATAAAAAAAAATAAAAAAAAAAAAAAATAAAATGAAAACTCAAGAGCTGTTGATAAAGTTAAGGAAATCTTCAGAAAGTATCTGTAAAAGACAAGGAGACAAAAAGGAGGAGATAACAGGTAAAACAAGAGCAGGACAGGAGGTCCAATAGCCAAATAATTGAGAGAAGGACATGAAAAAACAATAAAACCAAAGAAAATTCCGGAGCTAAAGGACATGACTTTCCAGATGGCCCCTGAGTGCCCAGTACAACAGATGAAAATATGCCCGGCTGGGCGCGGTGGCTCAAGCCTGTAATCCCAGCACTTTGGGAGGCCGAGATGGGCGGATCATGAGGTCAGGAGATCGAGACCATCCTGGCTAACACAGTGAAACCCCGTCTCTACTAAAAAAATACAAAAACTAGCTGGGCGAGGTGGCGGGTGCCTGTAGTCCCAGCTACTCGGGAGGCTGAGGCAGGAGAATGGCGTGAACCCGGGAGGCGGAGCTTGCAGTGAGCTGAGATCCAGCCACTGCACTCCAGCCTGGGCGACAGAGCGAGACTCTGTCTCAACCAAAAAAAAAAAAAAGACGCCCTCGGCCGGGCGAGGTGCCTGTAATCCCAGCACTTTGGGAGGCCGAGACGGGCGGATCACAAGGTCAGGAGATGGAGACCATCCTGGCTAACACGGTGAAACCCTGTCTCTACTAAAAACACAAAAAATTAGCCGGGCGAGGTGGCGGCACCTGTAGTCCCAGCTACTCGGGAGGCTGAGGCAGGAGAATGGCGTAAACCCGGGAGGCGGAGCTTGCAGTGAGCTGAGCTGAGATCTGGCCACTGCACTCCAGCCTGGGCGACAGAGCCAGACTTCGTCTCAAAAAAAAAAAAAAAAAAAAAAAGAAAATACGCCCTCAATAAAGCATAACTCTGGGAGGTTTCAGATCACCTGGGACAAATATAGATCTTACAACTCTCCAGAGAGGAACAACCCTCCCACAAAGCACCATGAACGTCTTTGGACTTCTCATCAGCAAACCTGAAAACTGTAAGACGACAGAGGAATGCCTCTGTGATGCTGAAGGAAAATGGTTTCCAAACGGGAATGCTGTATCCAACCCAGATGTTGCAAGGGTGTACAGTCAGGATATTTGCCAATATATTGTGTCCTCAAAACTTTACCCCTTTCATCCTTTTTTTTTTTTTTTTTTTGAGGTGGCGTTTTGCTCTTGTCGCCCAGACTGGAGTGCAATGGCACAATCTCAGCTCACGGCAACCTCCTTCTCCTGGGTTCAAGTGATTCTCCTGCCTTGGCCTCCTGAGTAGCTGGGATTATAGGCACCCACCACCACACCCAGTTAATTTTTGTATTTTTAGTAGAGCCAGGGTTTCACCATGTTGGCCAGACTGGTCTTGAACTCCTGACCTGAGGTGATCCACTTGCCTCCGCCTCCCACAGTGCTCAGATTACAGGTGTGACCGTTCGCGCCTGGCCTCAGTCATCCTTTTTGATAAAACTACTGGAGGATGTGCTCCACCAGAAATAAGTGAACTGGGCAAGAAAGCAAAAGATATGGGATGCAGCTGTTTTCAAGTTGTGGTTTATGAATCTTAGTACTGTTCTGTAAAACTTATTTGAGTGTGTGTGTGTGTGAGAGACAAATAACTGTCCTAATGATGTCAGTGCAACATGATTGTGATAGAATGATATGGGGAGCAGGGTGGATGGAAAGGCTGCCCTTGTGTGTGCTGGGGGGTGGCAGGGGAGGAAAAAAGGAAGCATTAAATAATGTTAAGATGGAGAAAAATCTAGAACGGGCATTATGAACATGCTATTTAGAGATATGGAGATAGATTCATAAAGAATGTGCTGGAAGAATTTAAAATGATGCCTTAGGAGAGGGCAGATGAGAGGGAGGAGGTCAGAGGCTCCTGGTTTTCATGACAGGCCTCGTGGAACTATTTGATCCTTTAAGCGATGTGCATGAATAACTTTGATAAGAATAAAAACTTAAAACATTTAACAAAAACGACAAGAGTGGGCTCAGTGGAGTAGCAGTCTCTCTAAGCACAGAGAGAGCCTTCTCACCCCCAGGACTCAGGGGCCGGGAGATGCTTGAGGAGAGGCCAAGAGCACAGTGGCTCAGGAGACGGGGACACATGCTTCCAGCCCAGGGGCAGGGCAGGGCTGTGGCTGGACACATGAGCTTCAGCCTCCCACACACCTTGGGGAAGCCTGGCGGGGCCGCTGTCAGCCACACAACCCTGGGCCAGCTGCCTGGACGCCCCAGGCTCAAAGTCTCCATCAGTAGATGGGACGGGTGGCGCCTGCCCCGAGCTGCTGGGGGTTAATGAAATCTGGCCCATGCTCACGGAGCAGAGGCCGGTACTAAGCGCGCGGCCACCTTATCGGTCATGGCTTGTAGCTGCTGCTTCCGCTCTCGAAGCTCCTTCTGCAGTGTCTCATTTTCCCTATTGATCTTTCGCAGTTGGGATTCTTGGAAATCCAGTTGTTGTTGTAAAGACGCAATCACTCCTGGGTGCAGAGGCAGTGAACAAGAGCAAGCAGGGGCAATGAGGGACTGGAGAGGGCCGGGCCACCGCGCCAGCTGGGAGGGCTCTGCGAGCCTGGGTGAGGCTGCTGACACCTGCCCCTGCTCCAGCTCACTGATCAGAGCAGGCAGCGTCTGGGCGTCCCAGCTCCTGGGCCGGGACCTGCTGAGTGGCCAAAGCCCAGCCCCCCGCGAGGCCCTACCTGTTGCAAGGGAGTATCTGGTCCTGGTGGCCTCCAGGTTGGACTGGAAGTCCAGGATGACCTGCTCGTACTCCTCCAGCTGGGTCAGCAGCTCCTCCTCAAACGACTCGGCCAGGGAGGAAGCACTTCTCCTGGGGGTCTCCTCTTCCTCTGGCAGCTCCCTTTCCTCGGAGTCCTCATCCCTGTCCCCTTCCTCCTCTTCCTCCTCCTTGCGTCCCTCATGTATAGCCCCCAACTGGCTCACACCTCCCCTGGCACCCGTGTCCTCCGCCCCCTCAGGCTCCCCTTCCAGGCCCTCGTCCTCCTCGCCACCTCCCAGGTCCAGCTCCTTGCCCCTCTCCGGTGCTGCAGACTCCTCCTGCATCTGCGAGATGGGTAGGGCAGGGGCTAGGCAGGGCTGCGGGGCACCCCCAGGGTGGGGGACTCCAATGCTTATGGCAGGGGCACCGGGGAGGGCGCCTCCTTCCCGGCTGCTGCAGGGTCCAGGGAGCGGGAGAGCATCCTCCTGGCAAGGTCACCAACAATGGCCCAGGCACTGTGGCCTCAGTCATGGGTCCTCCCTCTGTCAGGAGACTGCACCTGACCTGTGACTTCAAGGGGTTAACAACCCACCCACCTCACCTCCTCCCCTGGAGTGGGGGCACCCCAGGTCAGGGCTGCAGTGGGGACACTTGGGGCCTGGGCCTCTTAGCTAAGCAATCTGGGTGGCTTCTGGGCCGGGGTCCCCCACTGCGTGCCCGCTCTCCAGGCAGCCCGCACCTGCTGCCAGTGCTGCAGCTCCTCCTCATCTCTGGAGAAGGCCTTCAGGAGGCTCAGCCTGCCCAGCTTCAGCGAAGCATCTGAGAGCCGCTCCTGCAAGATGCCCGGGGGACCCTCAGCTTTCCAGCCCCTCCTGCAGCACCCCAGGAACGGACCACTGCCTGTCCTGGAAGGGACAGTGGCCTTTCATGTCTGGGGAGGGGACCTGCATCCTCCTGCCAAGGGGCTGGGGGATGTGGGTGCTGTGGCAGTGGAGGGCACAGGAACCTGTGGATGGGTAACTCGGGGGGGCAGAGGGGTTCTAGGCAGCCCCAGAGCAGCCCCCGGCAAGTGGCCTTGCAGTAAAAGACAAGGCCTTGGAAGTCAGGGAGCCGGCCTTAGACACGCCCACAGTGCATGTCGTTGCCTGGGTGCCCCACCCTCAGACACCCACCCAGTAGCCTGGGAGGACGGAGAGTGGAAGCCCCTGGCTGACCACCTTTCCCTGCCCCTGCCCTGTGTGTCTAGGCAGCCTTCCCTTGAGGCATTTAGGGCATTTGGCATGGTCAGAGGCCTTCCCCTGGTCCCCGCTTCATCTCTGGCCCCCAGCATAAACTCAGGCTATCTCCTCAGGTATGAAAGAAATCAGGTCTTAGGAAGATCAGGTGACCACCGCTGGGCACAACACAGACCTGCCACATCCAGTCCTCTGCCCAGACCTAGAGGTGGGATAGCATCCCCACCCCACCCCCACCCCAACCCCATCCCCCACCTCACAGGGGGGCTCACAACCAGAGAGTAGGGAGAAGGGATTCCCGGCCAGGGCAGGGTAGTCCAAGCTACCACTGCCCACGATGCACACGGCCAGGCCTGGGGAATCCGCCTGCAGGGTGGCCTCCATGACCCAGGATTTCAGAGGTTAGCTCAGCTCTCGTTTTATAGATGAGGACCCTGAGCCCAGACAGCGCCATGCCTTGCCCCAGGCAGAAAGCAAGTCAGAAACCAGATGCAGGTGCCTAGACATCGGCTCACAGCTCTGATTTGTCATTTTGCGCCTCCATTCGCCTCTCCCCTGCTTGTTGCATCGGCTCACGGCTCTCATTTGTCATTTCGTGCCTCTGTTCGCTTCTCCCCTGCCTGTTGATCAGAACCCTGAGAACCGGTCCGCGTTCCAGTGAGGACATGGTAGGATCCAGGGGGCCTGGGGGTTTGCCAGGGGTCTGTGTGTCACCAGCAGTTTTGGATGCTTTGGAAACGACTGTCTTAGAGCTCTGCACTGTGCCCCGCTGGGGCTGGCTCACCCTCCTGCCTGGGGACATGGATGCCTCTTGGCCTTTGCCTTTGTGGAGGCATTTCAGCTGCATCTTCAGGGCCTCCCTCTCCTCCTGGAGCAGCAGGATCTCCTCGTCTTTCTTCTGAACCTGTATCTCCAGCTCGGACAGGCAGTGATCCTGGGCAGAAAACCAGGGGCAGTCCCCGTGGGCCATGCAGCCACACACTCTTCCCCCAACCTGCCTCCAGCCCACCCAGGAGGAGCATATCTGCTGTCCTGGGACCCCAAAACCCCATGGTCCTCGGGATTTCAAGATGTCTACTGCAGTAAAGAGCTAGCACTACACATCTGGAGAGCAAGATGTGCCAGCTCTTTACTGAGCCATGCCTGGCACCTCCAGCGCCTCTGCACCCATCCTAAGAGCAGATCCTAAACCCTCCTCCGAGGAGTTGCAAGGCAGCTTCCCTTTCGGACCTGGCCTGTGGTCTGTCCTTGCACCCCACTATACCACAGGACACCAGTCTTCTTTGGCAGGCCCCACACTTAACTGGCAATACCCTCCAAGCTTCCCTAGGGGCTTGCTGGGGAGCTCCTCAAACTTTTGTTCTCAGAATCTCAACTCCCTCAATTCTTCAAAATTAAAGACAAAAATAAAGATGTTTTCAGGCAAACAGAAACTGCAAGAATCTGTCACCAGCAGATCTGAACTTAGAGAAATACTAAAGGGAGTTCTTCAGGTGGGAGGAAAATGATCCCAACAGAATATTCTGGAAGGAAAGATAACTAGAAGGTCCCCTAAATGTTTGGAAAGTAAGTGATAGGCTTCTGTGTCGCCAATGGGTCAAAAAGAAATTACAAAGAAAGCTAGAAACTTTTTAAACTGAATGAAAATGAACATCTGGACACATCAAAGCTCGTGGGACGCAGTTAAAGTTGTGATTAACGACAAATTTACAGCCTTAAAATGCATATACCGGGAGGGCAATGGAAAACCAATGATCCAAGTATCTTTCTTAAGAATTCAGAAAAAGAACTAAAAATTAGGCCGGGCGCGGTGGCTCAAGCCTGTAATCCCAGCACTTTGGGAGGCCGAGACGGGTGGATCACGAGGTCAGGAGATCGAGAGCATCCTGGCTAACACGGTGAAACCCCGTCTCTACTAAAAAATAAAAAAAATTAGCCGGGCGAGGTGGCAGGCGTCTGTAGTCCCAGCTACTCGGGAGGCTGAGGCAGGAGAATGGCATAAACCCGGGAGGCGGAGCTTGCAGTGAGCTGAGATCCGGCCACTGCACTCCAGCCTGGGCGACAGAGCGAGACTCCGTCTCAAAAAAAAAAAAAAAAAAGAACTAAAAATTAATCCTACAGAAAGTAGAAGAAAAGGAATAAAGTTAGGTGCGAAAAGTTATGATATAGGAAGGGAGAGAGGAGCAAGTGGGAGAGAGAGGAGAGAAGGATAAAGCAAACGTGGCCACATTTAACATCTGGGGAATGGAAATGTACATGGGAATCTTTACAGTATGGATTCTTACCACTTTATGCCTGAAATACAAAGTTAAAGGGAAAAAATGTGCAGAAATCACATTTCATCACCCTGGTCATGGTCACCTGAGACACTCTCACATCTCAAAATAGTTCGAAGACTGCTGGAAAGGAGATCTGATTTCCTGTTAGAGCTGCTGAGTTTACACAATGCCAGCTGCAAACTTGTGGCAGGTGGCTCTCTTGCCACCAAATGAGAAGAGTTCATCTATGACAGCCCAGATGAAGGCAGAGATGAGATAAAGAAAAGCCTGATGAGCCCCTTGGAGCTCCTGGAGGCAGCCAAGCCTGCAGCCCTTCCCTTGGATGGTTCATGCAAATGACCTGGTAAATCTCCTCCCTGCTGCCTGCATGAATAACAACAGCGTATCTACCTGCATGAATAACAACAGCGTATCTGCCTGACTCTTGTCTAATGGTACACTCGGGCCATTTCTCAGAAATGCAATTGCTTGATTAAAGGGTAGGAACACTTTTAAAGCAGTGAAATCTCTAATAATGTACAGGTAGAGCAGCAGAAGTAAACAAAATGAATATCATGGACCCACAGGAGCAGGAGCTGGGACTGGCAAGCCCCCTTGTGTCTCCATTCAATCATATGACCCCCCCAGGTCTCTGTGCCCTGCATCAACTCGCCAACATTTTGTGACTCATGTCCATAATTTTCATCAAAACTTTATCAGCTTCAAAAGAATGCAGAGAAAGGAAACAGACACTAGAGAAAAATCAACAAAATCTAAAGCTGATTCAAAGAGAAGGTTATTAACATTGATAAAACTCCAGCGAGACCAATGGGGAAAAAGAGAAAGGAGGTACAAGGCAGCCATATTGGAAATGAGACAGAGGCTGTCCTTATGCTGCCCACGCTGCTGCATAAAGGATAGTAATTATCCTTGTACTATGTACAGCCTTAGGCTGATAAATTAAAAAGTTTATATGAAATAGATGCATTCCTAGAAAAACACAGAACACAAAACTGAAATGAGGAAAAAGATAACCTGGATATATTTTAAGGAATTGAATTTGTGATTTTTTTTTTTTTTTTTTTTTTGAGACAGAGTCTCACACTGTCGCCCAGGCTGGAGTGCAGTGGCTTGATCTCAGCTCACTGAAACCTCCTTTTCCTGGGTTCACGTGATTCTCCTGCCTCAGCCTCCCAAGTAGCTGGGATTACTGGCACCCGCCACCATGCCCAGCTAATTTTTCTTTTTTTTTGTATTTTTAGTACAGATGGGGTTTCACTATGTTGGCCAGGCTGGTCTTGAACTCCTGACCTCGTGATCCGCCCGCCTCAGCCTCCCAAAGTGCTGGGATTACAAGGGTGAGCCACTGTGCCTGACCTAATTTGTGATTTTTAAAAGTGCTCCTGCAGGGGCCCAGTGCGGTGGCTCACACCTGCTATCCCAGCACTTTGGGAGGCTGAGGCAAGAGGATCACTTGAGCTCAGGAGTTCCAGGCAAACCCAAGCAATATGGAGAGACCTCGTCTCTACAAAAAAAATGAAAAAAGTTAATGGGCATGGTGGCATGTGCCTGTGGTCCCTGCTATTCGAGAGGCTGACGTGGGAAGATTGCTTGAACCCTAGGAGGTCAAGGCTGCAGTAAGCTGGGATCACTCCACTGCACTCCAACCTGGGTGACAAAGTGAGACCTTGTCTCATAATAAATAAAATAAATTAATTAAAAACTAAAAGTGCCCCTTTAGATGGAGCCCACAGTGAGCTCTGATCGTGCCATTGCACTCCAGCCTGGGCAACAGAATGAGACCCTTTCTCTAAATAAATAAAGGCCGGGCGCGGCGGCTCACCCTGTCATCCCAGCACTGTGGGAGGCCGAGGCGGGCAGATCACGAGGTCAAGAGATTGAGACCATCCTGGCCGACATGCTGAAACCCCGTCTCTACTAGAAATACAAAAATTAGCTGGGTGTAGTGGCGCGTGCCTGTAATCCCAGCTACTTGGGAGGCTGAGGCAGGAGAACTGCTTGAACCCGGGAGGCAGGGGTAGCAGCGAGCTGAGATGGCGCCCCTGCACTCCAGCCTGGTGACAGAGCGAGACTCCGTCTCAAAAATAAATTAATTAATTAATAAAATAAGAGTTATCCTGTGAGGAGTCTCCAGACACAGACTCCTTCAATGGCGAATTCTTCAGAATTTAAGGCAGAAGCGGCATCAGTCTTATACAAACTCTTACAGAGAATAGAAAAAGAAACAAGGTGCCGGGTGCAGTGGTGCTCCCAGCACTTTGGGGGGCCAAGATGGGTGGATCACTTGAGCCCAGGAGTTCCAGACCTGCCTGGGCAACTTGGGGAAACCCCGTTTCTACAAAATACAAAAGTAGCCAGGTGTGGTGGCGCACACCTGTAGTCCCAGCTACTTGGGAGGCTGAAGTGGGAGGACTGCTTGGGCTCTGGGAGGTCAAGGCTGCAGTGTGCTGGGATCACACCACCACACTCCAGCCTGGGTGACAGAGCGAGACCCTGTCTCAAATAATAATAATAATAATGATGATGATGAAAAGAAATAAAAAGAAAAAAAGTAACTGTTTTCCAGCCTTTTCTTTCATTTTAATGAAGCCAGAATAACTTTGATACTAAGATTTGATGAGGGAATTACAAGACAGTGAAAATAGAGGTCAGTCTTTCTTATAAATAGAGATTTTTAAAATGACACTACAATGAATCAACTTGTACATAAATCAAGCTGGTTATTCCTGTTATGATTTTTATTTAGAATACATTCTCTGAAGTAGACTCTGTGGGTGCAAAGATGTGTGAATGGCTGGAGGTCATGCCTGCCAGTGAGTCTGAGTTCCATGCCGGCATAACTGCCACCCACTGGGGTGAGGATGGACAGGAGTGAGGAGCTTTGTCAAAGCAGGGGGTCTGGAGGTCATTTTAGGCCATGGGGACCTGCTTGATGCAGCTAACCAGATACTAGAACCAGAGCCTGTCAGGGGCAGGGCTGTCCTCCCAGCCGGAAGCAGAGCGAGGGAGTAGGGAACTGGGATTTGCACCCTCTCCGCCGGTACCTTCTCATGGATGACTGAAAGGTACCAGGGCATCCTCTTTCTCGAGCAGCTCTGGGATGCGACTGAGCTGCTGGTGACCGGACTCAAAGTCTGGGATTTGCTCTTCTTCCTCAAGTAATTGAACTCGCAGGCGCTCTTACTGAAGGGAAGGAGGTGCCCTGTGGCGACAGCAGAGACCGAATGAGAAACAAGACCCTTCCCTGCCGAGCTCCTCTGGCCTCTTGGATGACGATGTCCACCCTTCTGAGACTTCCCTCGGAAACCCCTGTCTGCCCAGACGGACTCCGATCTGTCTCCTAGCTCTTGTCACTTCACTTTGAGGACACAGTGTGATGCTGCTGTGAACACGATGGGGCGCCCACACCCAGCTCAGTGCGTGTGCTGAGGGAGTGAAGGACGGTGTGGAAGCTCCGGCTGAGACACCCAGGACAGAGCAGCCAGAGCTGGGAGTCAGAACAAGGGGGTCATCCTGATGCTGTCCCTGCACACCTGGTTGCTTGTCCCCTCCTGGGGCCTTAGTTTCCCTACCTTTTTTTTTTTTTTCTTTTTGAGATGGAGTCTCACTCTGTCTCCCAAGCTGGAGTGCAATGGCACAATTTCAACTCACTGTAACCTCAGCCTACCAAATTCAAGCAATTCTCTGCCTCAGCCTCCCGAGTAGCTGGGATTACAGGCACCCGCCACCATGCCCAGCTAATTTTTTTTTTTTTTTTTGTATTTTTAGTAGAGACGGGGTTTCACCAGCTTGGCCAGGCAGGTCTTGAACTCCTGACCTCGTGATCCACCCACCTCGGCCTCCCAAAGTGCTGGGATTACAGGCGTGAGCCACTGCACCCAGCCCAGTTTCTCCATCTTTAAACTGAGGGGAGGGAGGGGATTCTCCACCTTCCTGAGCCTAAGGGCAGCTGGTCACTGCAGACTCTAGGTTTCCTCCAATTAAGGCAAGAAAGGAAACTCCGTGCTGTGAATTTCCTCTTGGTAAATGGAAACAGGCACACCTGTCTGCGGGAACAGTGTCCTGAGGGGTCTCTACCCACAGTGAGGGATGCACCCATCAGCCTCTGGGTAAGGGCCGAGGGGACAAAACTTTCAACTATGATTTTTCCTAAAGACAAGGGGCCATGGTCCTGGGGGGACTGCAGCCTAAGCTGTCAGGCAAGGCAGGGCTAGTTCTGCATAAGGGAGCCCGGGGGCCTTTCTGTGTGACTCCTCAGGAGGCAGGCAGTCCTGGAAGGGAATTCCACATGGCATAAGCAGCAACCCTGCAAGAAGCAGGCCTCGAGCTCAGGGGCCCAGCAGGTGCAGGCAGAGGCCCTAGGGGCTCCCTCACCATCCAGGTTCGTATCCGAACCCTGCCTGGCCAAGAGCAGGTCCCGGGTGCCCCTCCAGGTCTCTGAGCTGTTGTCAATCTCCCCGGACAAATCGGCCTCGGTGGGTGAACCTGCAGAGTGTTAAAGATGCCATCTGGTGACTGCTGTGGTCTCATCTCCCCAAGAACTCCAGGGCAGACTCTTATTTATCCTTAAGTACCAGGTAGGGGCACAGGTAGCCTTTTTTAATGGATGCATGGGACTGAGCAAGGGGCTGAACCAAAGGGTGGGCTTCATCCCCCTGCCTGCCTTGGTGTCTCCGCCTCAACAGACCCGAGTGTGGCTGAATTTCTCTAGTTGATGCCCCCTGTCCCCTGGAGGGCAGACCCCACTTTCCTTCGGTAAAAACATGCCCTCCTAAAGGTCGAACAGAAGCTCCCCCACCTCCAGACCAGCCCATCCAAGGCAGACCCTGTTTCCCCTAAACCATCACAAAGCGCCCCAATGGCAACTGCCTATGAGCAGTATGTAGACGCAGACCCCACGCCCAGGACACCGTGCGGCCCCTCAGCCTCCCCAGAGACCTGCCCACAACAATCCCTGGTTCTGGAGCCCTGGCCGCTGTGGAGACCCTCTTGCTGAGGCGGAGGGGGGCCTGAAGCCTAGAAAGGTGGGGGCCCTGCTTCTGCCTGATGCCGGCTGAGATTCGTGGACAGCATGGGACCCCCTCCCCACAACCCCCACCTTGGCTTGGCTACTGGTCACAGGAATTAAGCTCAAGCTCGCCATCCCTAAGAATGGTGTCTTGTGTGGGGACATGGAACCAGTCCAGGTCCAGGAGCAGATGCTGGGATAAAGCCTTGGCTCTGGGCAGCGTCCCCCAGGTGACCACGGAGCTCGGCAGCTGCCTGCTCTGAGCCTCCTGTTCTCCTCAGAGCAGTGAGGGTTGGACCGGACAGCTGCTGGGGCTCCCCAGGGGCACTGTCCCTAACCAGCTATCTGGCTTTATGGGATTCTTTCCTGAAGCTTCCAGAATCTTCAACCATCTCCCCTCCCCTAGCCCCTGACCCTACTGAATTGTTAGTGGGTGAGACAATAGAAAAGCAAGAAGTCTGGGGAGACAAATCATAATGACAGTGGCCAGGAGAAGCGGGCCTCCCTCCACCTGCAGCCTCACTGCTGCCCTGGCTCCCTGCGCACAGAGCAGATTTCAAAAGCAGCAGCTGGGGCCACCGTGGAGGCCAACTCTGGTGGCTGCTCGCAGACTGAAGGGTGCAGCAAGTCCTCCCCCGGCCCCTCGACTCTGACAGGCAGTTTCACAGGCGGCCCTGGTGGGGGGCTCTTACCACAGTGGGACATGGATGTGGCCCTGGTGCTGAACTGGGGGCAGTCAGGACGCCTGGGGAAGACCCTTGGAAGTTCCTCCATTTTGGACATGAAGCTGGTGAGGCTGGTGGCATCCTTGGGTTCACTCTGGCAGAGCAGAGAAAATAAGACAGGTGCAGAAGGCCCCTGACTCTAGGCCAGCCCATCCAAGGGCAGACCCTGCTTCCCTAAACCATCACCAATCACCCCAATGGCAAGTGCCTATGACCAGTATGTGAACGCAGATCCCTGCCCAGGTGCCTATGAGCAGTATGTGGACGCAGATCCCCGCCCAGGACACCGTGCCGCCCCTCAGGCCTCCCCAGAGACCTGCCCACAACAACCCCCTGGTTCTGGAGCTCTGGCTGCCCACCGAGGGCCTGTTGGGGACCCTGAGGGCTAGACAGATGGGGTCCTGCTTCTGCCTGGAATCCAGCACTTTGGGAGGCCAAGGTGGGCAGATCACCTGAGGTTGGGAGTTCGAGACCAGCCTGACCAACATGGAGAAACCCTGTCTCTATCAAAAACACACACACACACACACACACAAACACACACACACAAAGTTATCCAGGTGTCGTGGCACATGCTTGTAATCCCAGCTACTTGAGAGGCTGAGACTGGAGAATCACTTGAACCCGGGAGGCAGAGGTTGTGGATCCGAGATCATGCCATTGCACTCCAGCCTGGGTGACAAGATTGAAACTCCATCTCAAAAAAAAAAGAAGAAAAAAGAAAAAAGAAACCACAGTCCACTAGGTCCAGGCAATGCATTCACCCAGGAAGCTGCCAGGAGCCGGGGTGACCATCTCCGGCTCCCCTAATACACGGTGGCACAGTGTACCTGTCTGGCTGAGGTCCCCTTCCACATTTTCTCCCCTTCACTCTCCTTTTCAAGATGCACGTCGGGAGTCTTGGGGCAAACTATGCATCTTCTCCCCTTGGCCAACCAGAGCACCAGAAGCCAAGGTCTGCAAGAGGGGAGGACCGGCCAAAGCAGCTAACCCAGAAGAAGCCAGTGGCACGTGGGGACTAAGGCACCAGGCCCTTCAGAAAGGGAGAGGACCTCAGGGCTCTTTCCACCACTAGCACTCAATTCGCTGCCTGCCTGGACTCCCCCTTTGGTAACCCATCACCAGAAGGCCTGTGGAATGCTTTGTGGGCTGACAGCTCTATGGGTCCTTGAGGAGGAGGAGAAGCAGGTCACCTCAAGGCCCGTGGCAGCCCTCCTCCCAGGACCCCATACCGTCTTCCTGTAGTAGCGGCTGATGGTCTGGACTGACTTGCTGAGCGTGCGTGGCTTTTGGTGCAGTTTCCATTCTGGGCACTGGGCGTCCCGGCTGGCCATGTTCTGGAGGAGCATCAGGCCCCTGGCCATCGAGCTGGACATCAAACTGTGCCTCTCAGATGGGCTGGCCTTCTTAGGTAACATCAGGCAAAGACCAAGTGAGCTTTGCTGCCTGAACGTGGACCTGAATGAGGACAGGCCCAGCTATTCCTGTGGATCTCTCTTCAGCCTGGCTTGGGGTGTTGAGGGGAAAATGGCCTCGAACATGAACCTGCTAGCTGGTCCAGTGGGAGGAGATCGGCTTCCAGAGCTCCAGGTCCTATAGGCTCCTGGGAGCAGTGGTGGCATCACAGATGTCTCCATAGAAACCGTTATGCAGAGGCCGGGCGCGGTCGGTGGCTCAAGCCTGTAATCCCAGCACTTTGGGAGGCCGAGATGGGTGGATCACGAGGTCAGGAGATCGAAACCATCCTGGCTAACACGGGGAAACCCCCCCCTACTAAAAAATACAAAAAACTAGCCAGGCGAGGTGGCGGGCGCCTGTAGTCCCAGCTACTCGGGAGGCTGAGGCAGGAGAATGGCGTAAACCCAGGAGGCGGATCTTGCAGTGAGCTGAGATCCGGCCACTGCATTCCAGCCTGGGCGATACAGTGAGACTCCATCTCAAAAAAAAAAAAAAAAAGAAACCGTTATGCAGCAAAAGGGACCCACGGCTGGATGCGCTGGAGGCCAGTGCTGTGACATCAGGTTTTTGAGAAGAGCAAAGCTCAATACTGAAGGTTGGCTTCTGGGCTGGGTGTGGTGGCTCAATCCTGTAATCCCAGCACTTTGGGAGGCCCAGGTGGGAGGAATGCTTGAACCCAGGAGTTAATTTTTTTTTTTTTTTAAATTAGCCAGGCATGGTGGCACGCACCTGTAGTCCCAGCTCCTCAGGAGGCTGAGGTGAGAGGATCACCTGAGCCTGGGGAGGTCGAGGTTGCAGTGAGCTGTGTTTGCGTCACTGCACTCCAGCCTGGGCTACAGAGTGAGACCCCAGCTCAAAAAAAAAAAAAAAAAGAAAGAAAGAAAAGAAAAGGAAAAAAGAAAAGTCAGCTCCCAAGGACACAGGAGTCCAGCTCAAATCTGTCTCCACGTGCTGGCTTGAAGACAGTAATTGTATTAGAAAAGGTTTAGGGGGTGGGTTCTGGGATTAGAACCATTTGGCTAAGAAATTCCTGGAAGAGAGAGAGAGAAATCTGGCTCCCTGGGAATGATTTTCCAGGCTTCAAATGCCTACCTCAGGACATCTTTTTTTTTTTGAGACGGAGTCTCGCTCTGTCGCCCAAGCTGGAGTGCAGTGGCCGGATCTCAGCTCACTGCAAGCTCCGCCTCCCGGGTTCACGCCATTCTCCTGCCTCAGCCTCCCGAGTAGCTGGGACTACAGGCGCCCGCCACCTCACCCGGCTAGTTTTTTGTACTTTTTAGTAGAGACAGGGTTTCACTGTGTTAGTCAGGATGGTCTCGATCTCCTGACCTTGTGATCCGCCCACCTCGGCCTCCCAAAGTGCTGGGATTACAGGCTTGAGCCACCGCGCCCGGCCTCAGGACATCTTTAAGGAGAGAAAGACAAAACCCCTACTTTCAGAAGCCTTGATTGGGGTCTGAGTGAAAAGAAAGGCTTCTCTGCTTGCTGACTGAAGGACATTTGAAGGGAGCCTGCCCCTCCACACCTGTGGGTATTTCTCGTCAGGTGAAGATGAGAGGCTGAGAAAAGAAATAAGACACAGAGACAAAGTATAGAGAAAGAACAGTGGGCCCAGGGGACTGGCACACTCAGCATGCAAGGACCTGCACTGGCGCTGGTCTCTGAGTTCCTTCAGTATTTATGGATCCCTGTTTTTACTATCTTGGTGAGGGGAGTGTGGCAGGGCAACAGGGTTATGGTGAGGAGAAGGTCAGCAGGGAAACATGTGAGCAAAGGAATCTGTGTCATGAATAAGTTCAAGGAAAGGTACTGTGCCTGGATGTGCATGTAGGCTAGATTTATGTTTCACTTTACACAAACATCTCAGTGTAGCAAAGAGTAACAGAGCAGTATTGCTGCCAGCATATCTCGCCTCCAGCCACAGGTCGGTTTTCTCCTGTCTCAGAATAGAACGAATGGTCAGCTTTACACTGAGACATTCTATTCCCAGGGACGAGCAGGAGATAGAAACCTTCCTCTTATCTCAACTGCAAAGAGGCCTCCCTCTTTCTCTCCTCCTCCTCAGCACAGACCCTTCATGGGTGTTGGGCTGGGGGATGTAGGGTCTTTGCTTTCCCACGAGGCCGTATCTCAGGCTGTCTCAGTGGGGGCAGACCCTGGACAATACCCGGCTTTCTTGGGCAGCAGTCCCTGTGGCTTTCCACAGTGCATTGTGTCCCTGGTTAATAGAGAATGGAGAATGGCGATGACTTTTACCAGGCGTACTGCCTGCAAACATACTGTTAACAAGGCACATCCTGCACAGCCCTAAATCCACTCAACCTTGATTCCATACAGCACATGTTTCTGTGAGCACAGGGTTGGGGCTAAAGTTACAGATGAACAGCATCTCAAAGCAGAACAATTTTTCTTAGTACAGATCAAAATGGAGTTTCTTATGTCTTCCTTTTCTACACACACACAGTTACAATCTGATCTCTTTCTTTTCCCCACAGAAATTCATGACCTCATCCTTTCTAATATGACTTTATAAAAAATATTTACCATCCAAAAATCTCTTTCAGTTTTTTGCATCTAAATATAAAAGTACAAAACAAGCCTAGTATATATTTGAATTTTTTACCTACAGTCATATACCAAATAATGAAATTTTGGTCAATGATAGACCAAATGACAGACCAATACAATGGCAGTGTCTTAGGAATCTAATACTGTATTTTGGCCGGGCACGGTGGCTCACACCTGTAATCTCAGCACTTTGGGAGGCCAAGGCGGGCAGATCACAAGGTCAGGAGATCGAGACCATCCTGGCTAATACGGTGAAACCCCATCTCTACTAAAAATACAAAAATTAGCTGGGCATGGTGGTGGGCGCCTGTAGTCCCAGCTACTCGGGAGGCTGAGGCAGGAGAATGGCGTTAGCCCGAGAGACAGAGCTTGCAGTGAGCTCAGATTGCACCACTGCACTCCAGCCTGGGTGACAGAGCAAGACTCCGTCTCAAAAAAAAAAAAAAAAAAAGAATCTAATAGTGTATTTTCACTGTACCTTTTCTGTGTTTAGGCATGTGTAGATACACACATACCATTGTGTTCCAACTGCCTACAGTACTCAGGAACATGCTGTACAGGTTTGCAGCCTAAGCAACAGGTATAGCATATAGCCTAGGTGTGGACTAGGCTGTAAACCACCTACGTTTGTGTGAGCACACAGTATGATGTGTGCAGGATGATGAAATTAATTGCCTAATGATGCACTTCTCAAAACATATCCCTGTTATTAAGTGACACATACTGTATTTTAATAAGAAATAAAGCACTTTTACCAGCCTCAAATACTGAGAAAGAATTCTTGCTTTGCCAATTTCTCTTTTGGTGATTATTTTGTAGTCTTCCATTTGCAATTTCTAATTGTTTTGGGGACTTGGACCACAGGAAATGTTGTCACATTGGCCTGAGGTCCAGCATGTTTGAAAATCACATGTATTGTGCTTTGCTTTTACATTGGTCTCTGAAATGCTGTTCAACAGACTCCTCGTCTATTAAAACATTCAAGTCGATTTCTGGTTCAGTTACCAGAAACTCATGGTGACAGTTTGATCGATAGAGAAGCCAATATTAAATAGAAAGCTTATCTTGGGACTGACATTCAATCTACACAAACAAATGAAAGCTTCTCGTCTTGTCACTTCCTGTGAAAATGGCTAGATTTCCCCCAGATCTAGAAGATATGTTTGGAGTTGGCTTAAATGTAGGCCAGTGGCTGTGGGCAGAGGATTACCTAGGTGCTGAGGCAAGAAACTGAAGGCACAAACGGTTTCAGTATCATAAAGAAAATAGAATAAGAATAGTCATAATACAAATTAGATATAGAGATGATCATGAACAATTATCAATCATTATTATAAACATTTCAATCATTAGCTTTTAATATTACTCTTTGTTGCATTACTAACATAACCTAGAAGTAACCGGCAGGTATAGGTCAGGTGCTGAAGGGACATTGTGAGAAGTGACCTAGAAGGCAAGAGGTGAGCCTTCTGTTATGCCTGCAATAAAGGCCGCTTGAGGGCTCCTTGGTCAAGCGGTAACGCCAGTGTCTGGGAAGGCACCTGTTACTTAGCAGATCACGAAAGAAGTCTCCTTTCCTTGGAGGAGTCAGGGAACACTGCTCTACCAGCTTCTTGTGGGAGGCTGGATATGATCCAGGCCTGCCCACAGTCACCCCGAGGCCTAAACCCCTCCCTGTGGTGCTGTGCTTCAACGGTCACGCTCCCTGTCCACTTTCATGCTCCTCCTGTACTCCTGGTTCCTCTTTGAAGTTCGTAGTAGATAGAGGTAGAAGAAATAGTGAAAGTCTTAAAGTCTTTGATCTCTCTTATAAGTGCAGAGAAGAAAACGCTGACGTATGCTGTCTTATCTCTCTGCTTGGGCTACCTAAAAGGGAAGGGCCCAGTATCCTGTAATCATGTGACTTGCTTCACCTTGTCAATCACTTAGAAGATTCACCCTCCTTACCCTGCCCCCTTGTCTTGTATGCAATAAGTATCAGCCAGCCCAGCCGTTTGGGGCCACTACTGGTCTCCGCATCTTCATGGTAGTGGTTCCCCAGGCCCAGCTGCTTTCTCTTTATCTCTTTGTCTTGTGCCTTTATTTATTACAATCTCTCGTCTCTGCACACGGTGAGAACACCTGCTAAGCCCCGTAGGGCTGGACCCTACAAGTGGCACCTGAAAATGTATCTGGGAAGGGAGGCAGCCCTGGAAGTCTGGCCATTGCAGGGGGCAAGGTGTGTGTGTGTTAGCTACAGGTATCTCCTGCTGCGTCCTCATTTCCCAGAGCAAGGAGTGGGTGGGCCAGTGTGAAGTGAGGGCGGAGTGCGAAAGGCACACGTGCGTCTATTTGCTACCTAGGCCTAGGGGTCGTGTGAGCTCGGCATCCCTCTCCTGGGCCCACACCTTCCACAGGTGTTGTGTCCTTGTACTCACGGAAAAGCAGCCTGGGCCTTCAGGGTCTTTACTGATAAAACTTGCGCCTGTAGTCCCAGCTACTCGGTGGGGCTGAGGCAGGAGAATCGCTTGGACCCGGGAGGCAGAGGTTGCAGTGAGCCGAGATAACGCCACTGCACTCCCACCTGGGTGAGAGAGGGAGACTCTGTCTCAAAAAAACCCAAAACCCAAAAACCAAAAACAAAACAACAAAAACTAAGTGGAAAGTCAAACACTAACAAGCCTAAGATTTTTGGTTACTGTAAAAAAAAAAGTTGTCAACTGCAAAGTCAATTTTATTTTCTTAATAAGAAAATAAAACCCTCCTGCCAATCGGGGAAATCCTGTGGGGATAGCGACTCCACTTGGAGATAACGGGCGCAGAGAAACCGCCTAAGGTGGGGCGGTCAGCACCTGGGTGCAGGTGCATCCGGGACCCGTCAGATCTCCACGCCCCGCGCAGGCTCCGCCCCCACGCCCAAGACCCCGCCCCTCGGCCGGAGCCCCGCCCCGCGGCCTGAACCTCCTTCGACTTGGCCCTGGCTCTGCACCGAAGGTCCCACCCCTGTCCTCGCCCCGCGCTGCCCCCGCGCTTCCGGATCCGGGTTGTTGCGCGATCTCACCGGCTTTAAACTGCGGCGCCGCAGCGCCCGGGTGCGGATCCCCAGATGGGAGCCGGGGATGGGCCGGTTGCCCGGAGGGTGGCAGTCGGAGCTGGCGGCGGCGGCACGTTGCCGCCTCGGGCCCCGGAGACCTTCACCCCGCCGCCTACCCAGGCGGGCCGGCCCTGCTCGTCCACCGGCCGCCGAGAGTCCCCGGCCTTGGGCCCCCGGGGCCGCTGACTGGCCTCGGTCACCTCTCGGGGAAGACTCCCGCGTCTCCATCTGCCCCCGCAGGAAGGGACCCTCTTCTCGCCCGCGAGGCTTCTCCAGGTGGGATAGCCCTGGCCCCCGGCCCTCAGGGACCCGCCCCCTCCGAGCATCCGCCGCCACTCGGAGACCAGCTCCAGCTCGGAGGGACCCACTCCAGCCGCCGCCGCACGCGGGAGCGCTCATCCTTCCCACATGCCCCGTCCGTCCTCCTTCTTCTGTGGGACCACCAGAGACCACAGCTCCCCGCTCCCCAAGTGTGGGGCCTCCGACACGAACGCCTCTGCTCGCAGGGCGGTGAGCGCAGATCCCACGGGTCCCTCTGTCGGGGGTCAAGGCTGCCTCCGTTTCCATCCCGGACCCGACAATGGGCCGGAAAAAGAAGACTACGCGACGACACGGCGGAGTTCACCGACCTGGTGGTGAAGCAGCACCTGATCGAGCACAGTGAGTCTGGGGACACGTCTGTGGTGCAGACCCTTCACTGCAGGGCCTGCGAGCTGCCTCTGCGCGTGCCTGTGCGCGTGCGGAGGGACCGCATCCTGGAGCACCTGTCCTCGGGCAGGCACTACAGGAACCGCAGACTCATCGGCAGCACGGCCTGCGGACGCCCATTCTCATGTGTCAGTGCCAACGCTGGTATTTCAGGAGACATCCCAGCGGGCTGCCGGCTATGTTAGGATTCTCTGCCCCGCAAAAGTTTCCAAAGTATGTGGACAGGCCGCCTGATGACACTGCGTTTACAGATCTGCTAGTGGCTTGCCCACTTGGGGAGTAACCCTGGGAAGTCTTGCAGTTTTGTTAAAGTGTGCGTGGCCACCTGAATGCTGCCTTATCACAAGCCAGATACATACTGGTCTGCAGGGTGACTCCCCACTCTTGATCCTCTGAGATGATTGTGAACTGGGTGCTGTTAAGTCCTACCACTTTGTTTAAATGAATGTGTCTTTTGTCCAGCTCAGCCACCTCGGATCTCACTGCCACCGGCCTTCCTGCACACCCTTGCCACCTGCCTTTGCCCCATCAGCCTCAGCCTCAGCTCATTCTCTCAGGCAGTCCCAGCATTGGCATGGTACCTCCTCCCACAGTGGGCTGCACGTCTCTGCTCCTTGTCAACCCTACTGCCATCAGCATCACCACAAGCGACTTGTCTGCCCAGGAGGCTGCAACACCATCTACCTCCACCGGCCACCTTTCAGTGTTTTCTGCTTTCCAAGTAAAGACACCAGCAGTGCCCTCAGAGCAGACCAGCCAGAGATTTTCCGAAGCCTCCCTCCCATAGGGTGCGCTGTGGAGGAGGCCTGAGATGCTCTCATGACTTTGGAGCCAGGGTGGCTGGCCACCTTGGCCTGGCCATCTTTGGGGTGGGCTTTGGGAGCCCAGCACTGCTGCAGAGTGTGGTGGATGAGAACGGCTGCTGCTTGCTGTACGTGGTGGAGGACCAGCTGTGTGGTGTGGAGCGAGCCTTCAGAGCTGAGCATTTGGCCAACACCAGAGTGGTTCGGGAACAGGATGCGGACATTGTCCTCAATGACCAGTGGTACGGTTTCACTTGTCAGCAGAGGTTCACTGAACATCTGCTGTGTGCCGGGCACCTTCCTGGGGGCTGGAGAAATGGCTCTGAATGCTGCAAAGCCCCCGTCCTTGTGCTGCTGAATTGGGTGCAGAGGCAGATGAGTAGATCTCAATACATCAGTAGCAATAAACTCTGTGGAGAGAACTCATGCTGAGTCAGGAGAGGGAGGCTGGTGGGAGTGCTGTTTTAGGTGAGATGGCTGGGGAAGACTCTGAGGAGGGGGCATTGGAGCAGGGACCTAGGTGGGTGAGTGAGATGGCCATGGGGGTATCTGGGGGTGAGCACACTCTACAAAGAGGACACTGAGTCTTCTCCAGGCCTTGGTGTAGCCGAGTGGCCGTACCGGCAGGAATGGAGTGAACTCAGGGTGAGGGCTGGGCAATGAGGTCCCAGGCCCAAGGAGCCTGGGGCCACCCAGAGGCTTGGCAAGCCACCAGGGGTTGGTTTGGTTTGAGCTCACACTCATGGGGTGGAGGAGAAGGACGCAGGGACACCAGTGAGGGGTACTGTGGGGCCAATGAGGCATGCTGGGCTTGGACCAGGGCAGCAGTGTGGCTGGATTTGGGGTATTTTGAATGTACAACCTTTGCGACGGGGTCCTGGCTTGCTCCCTTCACTCGAGCAGCTGGGTGTGACATGTCCACCCTGTTCAGGAGCAGCGTCTCCAGCAGCTGGAGCAACATCTATGCTTGCTGCCCACAGGGTGTGGACAGTCATGGCAAGTAGATGGGCTCCCGGGCAGCCACCCAGCCCTGGGGTCAGGTGCAGCCCCTGTGTTCAGGCCTGGGCTGGGCACTGCCTGGTGTTTCGCAGAGCTGGCCAGTGCTGCTCACAGGACAGGCCTGTCTCACCTTTGGCATGTCCAGGTTTGGACATGCTCTTAATAGGTGGTAAGGGGAGAGTTTGACCCCAGCTTGTTAACGTACGTGGAGGGCTCTGAACATATCAGCTGGGCAGTGTTGTATCTCAGCAAAGCCCATTGTCACTGCAGAATAATGTTCGTGAATGCTAACGCTTTGTGTGTGTGTTTGGAAAGTTGGCAAATTTTATTTTATTTATTTGTTTATTTTTTGAGATGGAGTCTCACTCTGTCGCCCAGGCTGGAGTGCAGTGGCACAATCTTGGCTCACTGCAAGCTCTGCCTCCCAGGTTCAAGCAATTCTCCTGCCTCAGCCTCCAGAGTAGCTGGAACTACAGGCGTGTGCCACCACGCCTGGCTAATTTGTATTTTTAGTAGAGATGGGGTTTCACCGTGTTAGCCAGGATGGTCTTGATCTCCTGACCTCGTGATCTGCCTGCCTCGGCCTCCCAAAGTGCTGGGACTATAGCCATGAGCCACTGCACCCGGCCTGCAAATTTTAGTTTTCAGTTATCTTGTGTGGCATCTGCTTTAGGCAGGTTTGCACACTTCACTCGGGTATCACATTCACAGAGTTCACATACATGATACACACAGTACGGTCACATACATGATACACACGTACGTACATGATACACACAGCAAAGTGCCCGAGTTGGTGTGTTTTTACGAACTGCATGCACCTGTGTGGCCAGCTTGGTGATCACAGTCCTCGGAAATACCCAGGTTCCTGTCTAGCCCACACCTGAGGCTGACCTCTGTAGGCTGAGGAAAGGAAGATAGACTCATTCTGAGGATCATTTTTTTGAAAGAGTCTTGCTTTGTCACCCAGGCTGGAGTGCAGTGGCGCGATCACAGCTCACTGCAGCCTCAACCTCCTGGGCTCAAGTGATCCTCCCACCTCAGCCTCCTGAGTAGCTGGGACTACAAGTGTGTGACACCAAGCTTGGCTAATTTTTTTTAGTATTTTTTCTAGAGACTGGTTTTTGCCATGTTTCCCAGGCTGGTCTTGAACTCTTGAGCTCAAGGGATCCTCCTGCCTCAGCCAAACCTCAAAGTGCTGGGATTACAGGTGTGAGCCCCTGCACCTGACCCTGAGGATCTTAAGAGAATTTGACTCACGGAAGCCTATTCTGTGACTTGGCTGGAATCTGTATTTTGTTTCTCAAAATTAGCAAGTTAAATTCTGAAGTAAGTCATACTGGAAATGTTTTCACAATTTACTTTGTTGAGGCCTTTTTCTTGTGTTATTCTCGTGCCTGAGATGGTTTATAGAGTGGTGTTAGCAACATGGATTTTGAAATGTTCTAGGTCTCAAAGCACGTTCTTAACATTCCGCTTTAGTCCTGAAGCGTCTCTGGACTAGTTGTCTGCTCCCTGCCGGAGGCAGCTTCTGAAATCGTGCTCTCCGAGCAGGTATGGGCTGGGCCACTCTGTCCACCCTCATGGTCACACACTTGTGTTTCTAGTGGGCAGTACCTGTCCACTGATGTGGGCTGGTGTCTGGTGGGTTTGCATGAAAGGAAAAACTACTGGGAAGTCTGGGAAGGGCCCTGTGGTCTGGTTAGCATTCCTGAATTGTGTTCTTGAAGATGTGGGCTCCTGGGAATGCTCATTGGTATCATACTGGGGAAGGGAGAATTTGTTCTTCAGGACATTTGGGGAATAAAAACAAGAAGTTAAGTAGAAAAGGTAACTAACATGGCCTCCCCAACTTTATATGTTAT
Source organism: Trachypithecus francoisi (assembly GCF_009764315.1). Lineage (NCBI taxonomy): Eukaryota > Metazoa > Chordata > Mammalia > Primates > Cercopithecidae > Trachypithecus > Trachypithecus francoisi. The sequence goes on along the minus strand of NW_022681446.1, from coordinate 411,393 downwards.
ATTTTTATACACCTAGTATCTGGCGTCTCCCAATCTCTGATGGAGTCTCGCTCTGTCCCCCAGGCTGGAGTGCAGTGGTGCGATCTCAGCTCACTGCAACCTCCATCGCCGGGTTCAAGCGATTCTCCTGCCTCAGCCTCCGGAGTAGCTGGGATTACAGGCGCGTGCCACCACGCCAATCATTTTGTGTGTCTGTTATCTGTTACTGTTTTGGTTTAATTGTGGTAAAATCCACATAAAATGTACTTTTTTTTTTTTTTTTTTGGAAATGAGGTCTTGCTCTGTCACCCAGGCTAGAGTGCAGTGGCACAATCTCAGCTCACTGTAGCCTCAACCTCCCAGGTTCAGGCAGTCCTCCTGCCTCAGCCGCCCCAAATAGCTGGGACTGCAGGCGTGTGCCACCACCCCTGGCAAATTTTTATTTTTTTTGTAAAGATGGGGTTTCATCGTGTTGCCCAGGCTGATCTCGAACTCCTGAGCATAAGTGATCCTGAAGGAGGCCTGCCCCTCCACACCTGTGGGTATTTCTTGTAAGGTGGAGACGAGAGACTGAGAAAAGGAAATAAGACACAGAGACAAAAGTACAGAGGAAGAAAAGTGGGTCCAGGGGACTGGCGCTCAGCAAGTGAGGACCTGCACTGGCGCTGGTCTCTAAGTTCCCTCGGTATTTGTTGATCACTATTTTTACTATTTTGGTGAGGGGAATGCGGTGTGACTATAAGGTGATGGTGGGGAGAGGGTCACCAGGAAAACGTGTGAACAAAAGACTCTGTCATAAATAAGTTTAAGGAAAGGTGCTGTGCCTGGATGTGCACATAGGCCAGATTTATGTTTAACTTTACACAAACATCTCAGCACAGTAAAGAGCAGCAGAACAGTATTGCCGCCAGCATGTCTCACCTCCAGCCATAGGGCGGTTTTCTCCTATTTTAGTAAATAGAATGTATGGTCGGGTTTTACACCGAGACATTCCGTTTCCAGGGACAAGCAGGAGGTAGATGCCTTCCTCTTATCTCAACGGCACAGAGGCCTTCCTCTTGCACTTCTCCTCCTCAGCACAGACCCTTTGTGCTGTCAGACTGGGGGACTGTAAGGTCTTTCCCTTCCCATGAGGCCTTATCTTAGGCCGTCTCAGTGGGGGGAACCTGGACAATACCCAGGCTTTCTTGGGCAGGGGTCCCTTTGGCCTAGCACAGTGCACTGTGTCTCTGGTTAATCGAGAATGGAGAATGGCGATGACTTTCATAAAGCATCCTACCTGCAAACACATTGTTAACAAAGCACATCCTGCATGGCCCTAAATCCCTTAAACCTTGATTCCATATAGGATATGCTTTTGTGAGCACAGGGTTGGGACAAGAGTTACAGATTAACAGCATCTCAAAGCAGAACAATTTTTCTTAGTACAGATCAAAATGGAGTTTCTTATGTCTTCCTTTTTCTACATAGACACAGTTACAATCTGATCTCTCTTTTCCCCACATGGTCCATCTGCCTTGGCCTCCCCAAATGCTGGGATTACAGGTGTAAGCCATCACGCCTGGCCTAATGTATCATGTTTGAGCGTAGAGTTCCGGACATCATGCCGGCCTAATGACCATTTTTAAGCACAGAGTTTCCAGCCATCACGCCGGCCTAATGTGCCGTTTTTAAGCATAGAGTTTCCATGGCATTAAGTTCACACTGTTGTGCAGCCATCACCGCCCCATCCATCTTCCCAAACTGACACTCCGGACCCATTAAATGGCAGCTCTCCTTTTTCCCTCCCCCAGCCCTGGTGACCCCCATTCTACTTTCTTTCTGTTTTTTTTTTTTTTTTTTTTTTTGAGACGGAGTCTGCTCTGTCGCCCAGGCTGGAGTGCAGTGGCCAGATCTCAGCTCACTGCAAGCTCCGCCTCCGGGTTTACGCCATTCTCCTGCCTCAGCCTCCCGAGTAGCTAGGACTACAGGCGCCCGCCACCTCGCCCGGCTAGCTTTTTGTATTTTTTTTAGTAGAGACGGGGTTTCACCGTGTTAGCCAGGATGGTCTCGATCTCCTGACCTCGTGATCCGCCCGTCTCGGCCTCCCAAAGTGCTGGGATTACAGGCTTGAGCCACCGCGCCCGGCCTCTGTTTTTTTTTTGAGATGGAGTTTCACTCTTGTTGCCCAGGCTGGAGTGCAATGGCGCAATCTCAGCTCACCACAACCTCTGCCTCCCGGGTTCAAGCGATTCTCCTGCTTCACCCTCCCAAGTAGCTGAGATTACAGGCATCTGCCACCATGCCCAGATAATTTTTTGTATTTTTAGTAGAGATGGGGTTTCTCCATGTTGGTCAGGCTGGTCTTGAACTCCCGACCTCAGATGATCCACCTGCCTTGGCCTCCCAAAGTACTGGGATTACAGGCATGAGCCACCGCGCCCAGCCTCTACTTTCTGACTCTGGATTTGACTGCCCCAGGGACCCCACAGAAAAGGAATTGTGCGATTGTTGTCCTTTTGTGACTGGCTTATTTCACTCAGCACAGAGCCCTCAGGGTTCATCTGTGTGGTGGTGTGTGGTGGCATTTCCTACCTCTTTAAGGCTGAAGAGTCATCGTGCTGTGGACATAGCACACTTTGTTCCTCCACTCGTCTGTAGGTGGACGCTGGGGTTGTTGCCACCGTTTGGCTCGTGTGAGTAATGCTGTGAATGCAGGTGTGCAGCTCTGTCTCTTGGAGACTTCCCATGCTGTTTGACCGTTGTGTGGGTTCCAGGGGGCAGCAGTGTGGGAAGCAGAAGCTGCTGAGGTGAACCACTGCAGAGAGGATCATTGGAAGGACCGGTGACAGGGCTGTAGGTGGGGTGGCTGCAGAATGCACCTCTGCTGTGTCTAGGAATGCAGGCAGCAGGAGGCTGCTGCCGGGACTGTTGGTTTTGAGAGCCACAGCCTGGGGCCAGGACAGCACAGCTGCTTTGAGGGCAGTTGGTTACAGACACTGGGGTGCTGTGGAGGTGACTCCATCCTCCTCTGAACTGCCTTGGCACTTGTGTCCAGAATCAGCCTCTTGTTCCTCCACGGGGCCCCCTGCCCTCTCACCAGTTCCACCTCAACTTGATTGCCGTTGCTGTCTGCTGGGTCTGGAATGAGGTTGCGGGAGTCCTCCAGCTTGTTCAAAATTGTTTTGGCTGTTCTAGAACTCTTGCCCTTCCATATACGTTTTTTAGTCCCCTCGTTGGTTTCCACAACTAACATCCTGCTGGGATTTCAGCTGGAGTTGCGTTGGATCTGTAGAATTGCCTAGGAAGAATGGACATCTTCACAGAGAGTTGCCATATCTCTGCATTTATTGAGGTCGTCTTTGGTTTCTGTGATTAGTGTTTTGTACTTTTCAGTGTCTAGATCTTATGTTTGTTATTTTGATGCTTTTTTTTTTTGAAATGGATCTACCCACCTCGGCCTCCCAAAGTGCTAGGATTACAGGTGTGAGCCACTGTGCCTGGCTAATTTTGTATTTTTAGTAGAGACAGGGTTTCTCCACATTGGTCAGGCTGGTCTCGAACTCCCAACCTCAGGTGATCTGCCTGCCTCGGCCTCCCAAAGTGCTGGGTTACAGGTGTGAGCCACCGCGCCTGGCCTATTTTGGTGCTTTTAAAAATGGTACTGTTTTAATTTTCTGTTTTCAATTGTTTAGTGCTACTATCTAGAAATATGATTGACTTTTATATACTGACCTTGGGTTCTGTGACCTCACTAAGCTCATTTATTAGATTTCTTACATTGTTGTAGACTTGTGATCTATATTGGTGATCATCTTTCCTGTGAATAGTGACTACTTTCTTACTTTTACTCTCTCTCTCACCTGCCCGCCCTTCCTCCCTCCCTCTGTCCGTCCTTTCTTCCTTCCCTCCCTCTTGCCCTCCCCTTCCTTCCTTCCCAGTGTGCCTTTCTCTTTCTTGCCTAATTGTACTGGTGAGGACCTGCCATGTGATGTTGAATTAGAGTTATAAGATCCTTGTCTTGTTCTCAATCTTAGGGTGGAAGCATTCAGCCTTTCATTATAGGTCTGAGTTAACATACGTTCTATCAGGTTGAGGAACTCACTTTCTGTTCCTAATTTGCCAAAAGTTTTTTTTTTTTTTTTTTTTTATGAATAGATGTTGACTTCAGTGAGTGCATTTTCTGCATCTGTTGAGATGATAAATGATTGATCTTCTGATGTTGAACCAACCTTGCATTCCTGTGATAAGCCCTACTTGATCATGTTGTCTTTTTTTTTTTCTACATTGTTGGATTTGGTCAGCTAATTGTCATGCATGTCTGTGTGAAGAGACCACCAAACAGGCTTTGTGTGAGCAATAAAGCTTTTTAATCACCTGGGTGCAGGCGGGCTGAGTCTGAAAAGAGAGTCAAGGAAGGGAGATAAGGGTAGGTCCGTTTTATAGGATTTGGGTAGGTAAAGGAAAATTACAGTCCAAGGGGGGTTGTTCTCTGGTGGGCAGGAGTGGGGGTCACAAGGTGCTCAGTGGGGGAGCTTTTGGAGCCAGGAAAAGGAATTTCACAAGATAATATCATCGCTTAAGGCAAGGACCGGCCATTTTCACTTCTTTTGTGGTGGAATGTCATCAGTTAAGGCAAGGCAGGGCATTTGCACTTCTTTTGTGATTCTGTAGTTACTTCAGGCCATCTGGGCTTATGTGAGCAAATCACAGGGGATGCGATGGCTTGGCTTGGGCTCAGAGGCCTGACATTCCTGCCTTCTTATGTTAATAAAAATAAAACAAAGCAAAAATTTTTTGGGGAGTGGTATGGAGAGAGAATGGGCGATGTTTCTCAGGGCTGCTTCAAGCGGGATTAGGGGCGATGTGGGAACCTAGGGTGGGAGAGATTAAGCTGAAGGAAGATTTTGTGGTAAGTGTTTTGTTTTTTCTAAGACCACCAGAGCGGGTGCAAAGGAACCAGCGACTAGGCAAGAGTAGGAGCAAAACTGCAAGTTTATTTTGGTCACCTAGCTTCAGGGGAAGAAGGTGGGTAAGGAGAGGTCTGTTGGCCTCCGGCAAATGAGGCCCACAGAGTTCTCCGTGCTGCCCTCGGACGGAGTTCCGACAGTCCCGACCGCAGTGGGGAAGCTGGGAAGTCCGCGCGTGGCACTGGTCCGGAGCGGCTTTTCTGGGAGTGGGAGGGCGATAGGCGGGGCACGGGCGTGTCTGGGGGCGTTCCGCAGGTGCGACCAGGTAAATCTTGGTCTCTTCAGATTGATGTCACCTGGCGCATGCCCAGTTGGTCTGCACCTTCCCGGGCGTCGGCTGCATTTTCGCGCGTGCGGGAAAAGTTGGGGGGGGGATGAAGAACCCGGAAGTGCGCCATCTTGCCTCCGTTCGTCCAAACAGTCCAACCTTTTATTGGTAATAGTGATAAAGGGGCGCCGTGGTCTGTCTGGCTACTTCCTGCTGTTAAGGGGCGTCGTTAAGGTTGGGGCCCATGGTTGGCATTTGGACGTACGGATGAAGAATAAAATAAGGCACAGTATTAGTATAGGAACGAGGTATGGAAGCATTTGTCGGAATATGGGCAAAACCCAGAAGGAAGGTCCTGGCAAGGTTGGGGTGTTAAGGTTTTGTATCTCAGTTTTTTTTTTATTTTATTGAGGGTTTGAATGTTAGTGTCTACTAGGCCTGACTTGCTAACATAATAGCAGCACTCTTCTCCAAGGACGAGACAAGTGCCTCCTTTTTCAGCTGTAAGCAAGTCTAGGGCTCGCCTGTTTTGGGCAGCTACTTAGGCTATTGAGGTAGTTCGGCGCTGCAGGGAGGCCAGGCTTTCAGCTGATTCCAATAACTAGAGGGAGGAAAACAGCCCGTTTTTTTACGGGGGTGGCGTAGTGGCATGGAAAGTTGCTGGAAAAGCTCTGCTACTTCTGCCTGGCTGTATAAAGTTAGACTGGGGACCAAGGACATGGGGACATAGAGGGATCAGTTAATGGCTGTATGGTTAAGAGTTTTAGAGAGAGATCAGTTGCACGAGAAATAGCCTTCAGTGGGGCTGTTTGGCCTCCATTGGGTGCCTGAGTATGATTACCTCAGGATGAATTTGGAGTTGAATAACGGAAAGGAAGGATTGGGCAGTTTGGACGAGAAATAGCCTTCAATGGGGGCTGTGTGGCCTCCATTGGGTGCCTGAGTATGATTACCTCAGGATGAATTTGGAGTTGAATAACGGAAAGGAAGGATTGGGCAGTTTGGATTTCTGGTATAGTGGCGCCTGGAGTGTAAGTGAATTGTGGGATGTTTGACCAGTTGTGTTGAAGGCCATGGGCAGGGGGCTGCCACTAGGTGGGGGCCTTCTAAAGCCTCACAGAGGAAGCAGTGGGAGAGATTGGTTATATTCACAGTGTAGGTTAAGTCTAGCCTTTGGCAGATAAGTGCGAGCCATGAGAAAGGGGTCTCTATTGTGTGGAGAGAAGTTTTATAGCCTTAAGGAAGACAACTGGCAGAACTATGTACTACTGAGTGTGTTCGGCTGTCTTGTGGCCAAGTTTCAGTGATGAGAAAAAAATTGCCATACAGTAGGCGGACTAGCAAAGGTCTGAGTGTATGAGTGAAACAGCAATATAAGTATAAAATGAGACTTCATTTTCCATGTAGTCACGGAGTGTCCCTTGCCACTGGAGATGTTCAATGAAGGTTAGGAGATGGGAGAACCACTGCTCTGGACTATTGTCTGGAGGTAGATCTGGGTGTGGGGTTATGTATTGAAAGTCTGATAGGTTTATGTAGAAGATGGTGAGAAAGCGAGCCAAGCGCCAGGGGTCAGGGAGCATGAACTAGTTAAGAAAGTTTTGTAAGTTTGAGGCGAGTGGGGGAAAGTTGAACTGATGTCCACTGATTGTTCCCGGTGGGGGCCCTCTTTAGCTGGGAACGAGGAATGAGTGTGCAGAGTAGTTGTTGGCCAGGCAGCAACTGAGGAGTGGAGTTTTTCGTGGGGTGGATGGCTTTCCGCTTACTCCTACTATAGAGATATTGGATGGAAGGCTAGGTCCAGAGAAGGACGGCAAAACAGAATAGGTAGCCTCGCTGTTGATTAAAAAATTGATTGTCTTACCCACTACCAGGAGAGTTACCTGCGGCTCTGCGAGGGTGATGGGGGTCCCCGAGTCTTGGCACCTTCAGTTGTCGTTGTCGTCCAGATGTAGGAGCTGGAAGGAGCTCCCAGGATCCTGGGAAAGGGGGTCACGTGGAGACGCAGCACCTGTTCTCAGGGTGGGGCAATCAGACTTCCAGTGTCCTCCCTGCTGGCAAGCAGGGCAGGGGGTTGCTGGTGGACGAGGCTTAGGACATTCATTGGCCCAATGTCCTGACGCCTTGCACTTATGGCAAGGCTGCGTTGGGGCTCGGGGACCTTGCGGACACCTATTGGCATAGTGTCCACCTTGCCGCACTTATAGCAGGCTCCTTTTGTAGCCTTGGAGTCTGCGGAGTGTGTACTCTCTGGTCTGGGGTTACAATTGGGCCGTAAAGCCGCTGCTAGGAGTTGGGCCTTCTGTTTGAGGCGTGCTTGCCGTCTCCTCTCTGGAGTTATAGACCTTAAAGGCTAATTTAACCAGATCTTGTATTGGTGCCTGAGGACCATCCTCTACCTTTTGAAGTTTCTTACGAATGTCAGGAGCTGATTGAGAAATGAAATAAGACGCCAAAATGGTGGCCCCTGTGGGGGAGGCCGGATCTAACCGGGTATATTGGGTTAGAACCTCAGTCAGCCTATTTAAGAATGCGGCTGGATTTTCTTCTGGATTTTGAATAATTTCTTTTAATTTGTTAAAATTTACAGTTTTGTTTGAGGCTGTTTGCATACCAGCCAACAAACACTGAACCATTATGTCTCGCCTACGGCGCCCAGGCTGGTTTGCTTGGTAGTTCCAGTCTGGGTCTGCCGAGGGGACTGCTTGCTCCCCTAGTGGGATGGTGGCATCAGTTAAATGTAATTGGTTGGCGTGCTGCCTGGCGGCCGCTACGATGCGCTCTTGCTCCTCAGGGTTTAGGGTGGAGGTTAGGATAACCTGGAGGTCATGCCAAGTTAAGTCATAAGCCTGACAAAGATATCTAAATTCCTTTATGTAAACGGTGGGATTAGCTGAGAAATCCCCTAAACGCTTTTCAATTTTGGAAAGATCGGCCAATGAAAAAGGGACATGTACTCTGACTACCCCCTCCGCCCCAGCCACCTCTCGCAAAGGCGCTAACACTGTAGGAGGGTGTGGGGCAGGAGTGGAGGCATCAGCAGGGCACTTAGAGCGGGTGTGTGCAGAGACAGGAGACTCAAGACAGCCAGTTGGGTGCCCCGAAGGAAGCACGGGACTGAGTGGATTACTAGTAGGTAGGGAAGAGGAAGGAGGAGTCCGGGCGGAGGGAGGAGAAGTATAGGGCGGAAGTGAGGGAAACCCTAGATCCTCCGGCTGAACAGAAAGGAATGAAGACTCCTCTTTTTCGGGTTCCTGTGAGCCGGCGTCCTTGGCTAGCATAACTTGGCCGAAGAGCACCGGCTACACAGGTCGGGACGAGAGCGTAAGGCCCAAAAGCCTTGTATGTACGTAATTTCAGACCACTTGCCTAACCGCTGGCAGAAATTGCTGAGGTCGGTCAGAACATTGCGATCTAGGGTGCCCTCCGGTGGCCACTGAGACTGATTGTCTAGTTTGTATCGGGGCCACGCCACAGTGGAAAGGAAAATTAACCGCTTCCTCCTAAGGTCTTGTTCAAGCTGTAAGGTTTTTTAAATTGGCTAGGAGGCACCCCAAGGGGGTGCTCTTTGGAAATTTGGGCTGGGGGTTTCCCATTTGTTTCCTCTTTACCGACACAATGGACCCAATGGACATGGGAATGGATCCCTGCCTGGCTTCAAAGCGTCCTTTGGAACCAGCAGGACAGACGAGAGGCTCTTGAAGCCTAAGTGGAGATTACCTTCAGGCGGACGTCTCCGTCCTGAACGGGTCTCCCGAGCCACTTGGTGGCTCCAAATGGACCCCGGACCTGCGCAGGATTTCTGGCCGAGGGAGGTAAAGAGGAGACAAGGGCACTTACCCCAGAGAGGCCGTGAGAGTGAGGGAAGCAGGTCTCAGGTCCTGGTCCGTCTGCGGCGTGGAGCGAGGAGGAGGAGGAGGCTCCCCAGGCCCTGGGGGCCCGAGGAGGGGTCTCCTCCCGGGTTTCGGCACCAACTGTTTTGTTTTTTCTAAGACCACCAGAGCGGGTGCAAAGGAACCAGCGACTAGGCAAGGGTAGGAGCAAAACTGCAAGTTTATTTTGGTCACCTAGCTTCAGGGGAAGAAGGTGGGTAAGGAGAGGTCTGTTGGCCTCCGGCAAGTGAGGCCCACAGAGTTCTCCATGCTGCCCTCGGACGGAGTTCCGACAGTCCCGACCACAGTGGGGAAGCTGGGAAGTCCGCGCGTGGCACTGGTCCGGAGCGGCTTTTCTGGGAGTGGGAGGGCGATAGGCGGGGCACAGGCGTGTCTGGGGGCGTTCCGCAGGTGCGACCAGGTAAATCTTGGTCTCTTCAGATTGATGTCACCTGGCGCATGCCCAGTTGGTCTGCACCTTCCCGGGCGTCGGCTGCATTTTCGCGCGTGCGGGAAAAGTTGGGGGGGATGAAGAACCCGGAAGTGGGCCATCTTGCCTCCGTTCGTCCAAACAGTAAGGGGTGATATTGTGGGGTCGTTAGAAGAAACATTCGTCGTATAGAATGATTGGTGATGGCCTGGATACGCTTTTGGATGAATTGAGAAACTAAACGGAAGATACAAGGTCCGAATAAAACAAGGAGAAAAATGGGTATTAAAGGACTAAGAATTGGGAAGGCCCAGGACGTCCAATTAGAGAGTGCCCAAGGGGGTTCAGCATAATTACTTGCTTGGTTGGCAAGTGGGCTCTATCCTTGAGTTTTTTTATGTTGTCATATACCAGGCCAGATTGATTTAGGTAAAAACAACACTCTTCATTTAAGAATGTAGAGTCCTCCCTTTTCAGCAGTGAGTAAGTCTAGGCCTCGGCGGTTTTGGAGGACAACTGCAGCTAAAGAGTCAACTTGGGCCTGGAGGACTGATAAAGTTTGTGATATGTCTGTGATACTAGCAGAGAAGTCATTAGACAGGCTACGGAAGGTCATGACAGAGGTTGAAATGCCTGCTCTTCCAGTACCGAGAGCAATAGTGGAGGCAGAAAGTCCTAAACCGACCAGCAAGGGAATTAGTGGAATAACCCTTTTTTGTCGTGTTGGTGTCATGAGGGGAACAGGGAGCTCTTTGGTCCCATTTGCAAATTGAATTTTGGGAGTATGGAAAACTAGTGTGCATGTGCCTGTCCAATTAGCAAGTAGACACATGTAGGTAGAGGATTCACAGAGGAAGAAGAGACCCTGTGTGAGGCAAAACTGGCCAAACCGAGGAATTACGTCTGACAGAAGGGAAGAAGTGACCGCGGTGGCCTTCTCAGACCCTGTGGGAAAGGCCTTTACTTATCCAGTGGAAGTGTCTACCTAGACTAAGAGGTATTTTAGTTTTCTGACATGTGAGTAAAGTCAATTTGCCAGTCCTGGGCAGGGGCAAATCCCCGAGCTTGATGTGTAGGAAAGGGAGGGGGCCTGAGCAATCCCTGAGGGGCAGTAGAATAGCAGATGGAACACTGAGAAGTGATCTCCTTTAGGATAGATTTCCATGATGGAAAGGAAATGAGAGGTTCTAAGAGATGGGCTGGCGGCTTGTAACCTACATGGAAGAGGTTATGAAATGACGACAGAATAGAATGGGCCTGTGAGACTGGAAGGAGATATTTTCCTTGGTCCAAGAACCTTTTGCCTTGTGTGGGAAGAGATGGATAGGTGGAAGTTTCAGCGGGGGAGGAGGTGGGAGTGGCCGACGTGAAGGAGGAAAACTGCCTTGAGGGATAGAAGTTGGAACACTAGCTGCTTTTTTTAGCTAACTTATCAGCATAAGCATTGTCCTGAGCGATGGTTGGGGTAAGAAAATAGATTTGGGAAGTTATGAGAACTGTAGAGAGTTGAGCATAGTTTGTGATTTTTAGGGCCTCTAACAGTATTAAAGCAGTGGCATCCGCTGCCGTGCAGACATGAGGGCTAGGCTAAAACAGTAAGGTTGTTCGGACGGAAAGGCTATAGGATGCGGTCTTGAGTAGGAATTCTGACCGCACTAACCATGCCTAGGAAGGAAAGGAGTTGTTGTTTTGTAGAAGGGATTGGGATTTGGGAGATTAGCCAGACACGATCAGCAGGGAGAGTGTGTGTATTTATGAGAATTAGACCAAGATAGGTAACAGATGAGGAGGATAATTCAGTTAAAATGTCTCAGCTTAATAAGGGAACTGGGCAGGTGGGGATAACTAAAAAGGAGTGCAAAAAAGAATGTTGTCCAAGTTGGCACTAGAGTTGGGGAATTTTAAGAGGTTTAGAAGCCTGGCTGTCAATACCCCCAACAGTTATGGAGGCAAGGGAAACAGGCCCTTGAAAAGAAGGTAATGTGGAGTGAGTAGCCTCCGTATTGATTAAGAAGGAGACGGGCTTACCCTCCACTGTAAGAGTTACCCAAAGAGTCTGTGGTGGTCCAGAAGGCTTCTGAGGCGATGGGGCAGCGTCAATCTTCAGCCGCTAAGCCGAGAAGATCTGGGAAGGAGTCAGTCAGAGAGCCTTGGGCCAGAGCTCCAGGGGCTCTGGGAGTGGCTGCTGGGCGAGTTGAACAGTCCGATTTCCAGTGGGGTCCTGCACAGATGGGACACGGCTTAGGAGGAATCCCGGGCTGCGGGCATTCCTTGGCCCAGGGGCCAGATTTCCGGCACTTGTAGCAAGCTCCTGGGGGAGGAGGTTCTGGAGGAACCCCGGCAGCTGCGGTTCAGGTGTTTGGAGTTGTGTGCTGGAGATGTGACTGGAGTTTCTCTCACAGTGGAGGCAAGGAATTGCAACTCAGAAATAAGTTGCTACTTGGCTGCCTCTACTCTATTATTGTACACCTTGAAGGCGAGGTTCATTAAGTCCTCTTGTGGGGTTTGAGGGCCGGAATTTAATTTTTGGAGCTTTATTTAATGTCAGGAGCAGACTGGGTAATAAAATAAAATGCATATTAAGAATAAGACCGCTTTCTGACCTTTCAGGGTCTAGGGCTGAAAAGTGTCTCAGGGTTGCTGCTAAATGTGCCATGAACTGGGCTGGGTTTTTTATATTTGATGAAAAAGAACCTAAACACTAACCGATTTGGAAGAGGTCGGATAAAGAAAAAGGAACATTAACCTTGACTATGCCTTTAGCTCTAGCCACTTTTTTAAGAGGAAATTTCTGGGCAGGTAGGGGAGGGCTAGTCTTGGAAGGAAACTAAGCTAGAAACTGTAAGCCAGACTGGGTGTGAGGAGGGGAGGTGATAAAAGGATTACAGGGTGGAGGAGTGGAGGCTGAGGAAAAATTGGGACCTAGCTCGGCCTGGTGAGGAGGGGAGAGGTCGGATGGGTCTGTAGAAAAGCAAGATTAGAAAGACTCAGCGACGCTTGGGGCTGGGATTGAGGGGACAGGCAGGAAGGAAAGAAGGAAGATTTGGGACGAGTTGCACTGGGAACAGAGACCAGGGAGGGACCGATGTGTAAAAGAATGCCTGGACATCAGGCACCTCAGACTGCTTGCCCATTTTACGACAAGAATTATTTAGAACTTGTAGGATGGAAAAAATCGAAAGTGCCATTTTCTGGCTATTTGGAACTACTGTCGAGTTTGTATTGGTGTTAAGCTGCACTGTAGAAGAAAATAAGGCATTTAAGTTTTAGATCAGGTGTGAGTTGAAGAGGTTTTAAGTTCTTGAGAACACAGGTTACGGAGAAGAAGGAAGAATGGAGGGTGGAAGGTTGCCCGTGGTGAAGGAGGCAAGGCCAGAGAAAAGAGAGAGTAGAGACACAGAGAGAAGGAGTTCGGGGGTTCTTGCCCTCCAGAAAAGCAGGAAAGGGGTCAGGGAGCAGAAATAAAGTATTGGGTCGCAAAAATGAGAGATTGGGGCACAAAAATAAAAGGTCAGGGCGCAAAAATAAGAGAGGGCCCAAAAATAAGAGGGGACGCAAAAATAAGAGGTCGGGGTTCTTGCTCCTCCCCCAGAAAAGCAGAGAAGGGGTTGAGACAGGGAGGGTCGGGGTGCTTGCCCCTCCCCCAGAAAAGCGGGGCTTGCCGCTTAGGGTGAAGGACCAAGGCAGGCGTCCCTGCAGCGTGGTCAGATACCCCTGAAATGTGGGTGAGTAATCAGAGAGGCGTCCCTGCAATGATTAAACACCAAGGGAAGGCTGCCTTCCCCAGTCCGTGACCGGTGCCGGCGTTTTGGGTCCACGGATAAAACGTGTCTCCTTTGTCTCTACCAGAAAAATGAAAGGAATTGAAATTAAGAGAAGGGAGAGATTGAAGAGTGGCGCCAAGATTGAAAGGAGAAAGATGTTGAGGGATAGTGAGAGAGGCTGGAGAAGAGAGTAAAAAAGGGCCACTTACCCGATTTAAAACTGGTGAGATGTTCCTTGGGCTGGTTGGTCTGAGGACTAGAGGTCATAGGTGGATCTTTCTCACGGAGCAAAGAGCAGGAGGACAGGGGATTGATCTCCCAAGGGAGGTCCCCTGATCCGAGTCACGGCACCACAATGTCATGGGACCACCAAACAGGCTTTGTGTGAGCAATAAAGCTTTTTAATCACCTGGGTGCAGGCGGGCTGAGTCTGAAAAGAGAGTCAGGGAAGGGAGATAGGGGTGGGGCTGTTTTATAGGATTTGGGTAGGTAAAGGAAAATTACAGTCAAAGGGGGGTTCTCTGGCGGGCAAGAGTGGGGGTCACAAGGTGCTCAGTGGGGGAGTTTTTGAGCCAGGATGAGCCAGGAAAAGGAATTTCACAAGATAGTATCATCGCTTAAGGCAAGGACCGGCCATTTTCACTTCTTTTGTGCTGGAATGTCATCAGTTAAGGCAAGGCAGGGCATTTGCACTTCTTTTGTGATTTTTCAGTTACTTCAGGCCATCTGGGCTTATGCAAGCAAGTCACAGGGGATGCGATGGCTTGGCTTGGGCTCAGAGGCCTGACACTAATTTTTTATTAAAAATTTTTGTGTCTGTGTTCATGAAGGATATTGGTCTATAGTTTTCTTTTTTTTGTAATGGCCTTACCTGGTTTTGGTTTCAAAGAAATGCTTGCCTCACAGACTGAGTCGGGAAGCATTTTCCTCCTTGAGTTTTCTGGACCTGTCTGTGCAGAATAGGAACTGATTCTTAAAAATTTGAAAACCTTTCTTAGCTCCGCAGGATGTACAGAAACAGACCTGGCTCTGGTTTGCTGACCTGGGATCTGGCTTCCTGAGGTAGAAGCTTAGGTCATTGCAACTTATTTTTATCTTAAGCAAAATATTGCAATATTCCATAAAAGGAACTTTGCTTAGGCTCCTAAGTAATAACCTATTTAGGAACTACAGGCTGACAGTTACTTGTGGGAAAGAATTTTTGGAGACGATTCAGGAGATCCTTCCACAAGGCCGCAGATAGGTCGCACAAGCAGGGAAAATTACTTGACATCACTTCCTCTGAAGGTGGCGCCACCTCTAGTGACTGATCTCTTGGCCGATTAGGGACAGGAAGGCTTAAATACAAAATGGGATGTGGCGTTTCACAAATGGATGTTGACAGCCTCCAAGACATTGATGGTGTCCTTTGAGATCTGTTAAGTTCTCAACAAACAGGTCATAATTTGGCATTTCCATCTGATCATCTAAAAGAAAGAAACTAGGCACATATTTTGGTCATTTGAATGGAGCCATCTAGACTAGAGATGCTGAGACCCAGCCCTGGCTCCCCTCCACTCCCCTGCTTCCCACTCAGTGTCTGGGTTCACGGAGCATGCTCAGTTCCTGGGTTCACGGAGCATGCTCAGTTCCTGGGTTCACGGAGCATGCTCAGTCACAGGCCCTGGCTCTCCTTCTCTCTTCAGGTACCCACTTGGTACCTGGGTTCACGGAGCACACTCAGTCACAGACCCTGGCTTTCCTCTGCTCCCGAGGTCCCCACTTGGTCCCTATGTTCATGGAGTGTGCTCAGTTACACTTGACAGCCAGTGAATTACACAGGTGTGAAGTGTAACTGAGCCACTTCACAGCCAGCAGAGCCGTGTAATTCGATGACCAAAGCGGCATCTGTTGACCCATCTGTGTCAAGTAATACACGTTCATTGTCTTGGGCTTGTGTTGTGAGTGATGCCCCGAAGCCCAGGAAAGCATCTGCAGCAATTTGAATAGGGAAGCGTGAGGGAATCAGAGTCCTCTGCGGGGCCCATGGTCTCAGAAACGACTACGTGGAGGCTGTTGGGGGCCAGTTACTCGGCTGGGGCTGGGGGCACAGATGCTCTACTGGGGCTGGTTAGTTGCAGCAGAACATCATCTTCACATCAAATAAGCACGGATTTGGATTTACTTGGTTTTGTGGTTTTATTCTTAATCTAATACATGATTTTTGGTTTAATAGTTATATAAAAGAAATTGATACTTGATTTTATGTTTATACATATTTAAGTAGCACTATGTTCCAAATAATTGAAGTCCACACTGGGGAACCATGAGAATTTTGCTTTCCTTTAAAAGGTATCTGTATATTATTCAAGTTCGAGGAATACTGATAGGAATTACATCTGGGCTGGGTGCAGTGGTTCACACCTGTAGTCCCAGCATTTTGAGAGGCTGAGGCAGGAGGATCGGTTAAAATCAGGAGTTTGAGAACAGCTTGGGCAGCATAGGGAGACCCTGTCTCTACAAAAAATAAGTAAATTGGGCGTGGTGGTGTGCCCTGTAGTCCTAGGTATTTGGGGGGCTGAGGTAGGCAGACGTGGTGGTGTGCGCTGTGGTCCCAGCTATGCGGCGGGCTGAGGTAGGCAGGAGGATCACTGGAGCCGGGAGCCTGAGGCTGCAGTGTGAGTGATCGACGCACACCTGCACTTCGGCCTGGGCAACAGAGCGAGACCATGTCAAAAAAAAATTATCTCTGTAGTTATGGGTTTTTAAGATGAATGTGTTCTCCTTGCCTTGGGCCATCCTGTTAGTGTGCCTGACTCATTTTGTCACCAGGAATGAGAATCTGAATGGCAGCTACCAGGCTTAGGGGCAAGTTGGGACTTTTGGTCTGTGATGCTCTCTTCTCGGAGCTGTGACCTCTTGGTTTTCATTTTACAATTTCCAGGGAAGGGGGTGCTTTTGCAAGAGGCTGCTGAGTTTGAATTGTCAGGCTGCCCAGTCCTGCTTCGACGAAGCCGACAGACGTGGAAAGCCTTTGGTCTGCAGATTTTACAAGTAAGGACAGTTTCCTTGTGATTTTTTTCCTTCATTTTAAAATAAAACTATGCAAAATACTCAGGGTACTTTTTTTAAAAAAAAAGCTAACCCGCAATCTCTAAATGAGATTCTCATTTCCAGAAGAGGGAAATAGGTATTGCCACTGATTTTTCTCATTTGCTGGTCTTGTTCTGAAGCCCTGACGACAGCGGGGTGTGCAGGGGTGCAGATTTTGAGTGGGTCCTGCTGGTTCTCAGTTATGTCTCTGCCAACTGCCAGCTTGGTGATGTGGGCACCTTGGAGAACTTCCTGCGCAGTTCCATCGTCTGCAAACCGCAGATTATATGGGTGACATTACTGGCCACTGACTGGAGTCTGGGTGGCCCCTGGTGGCTGGCACCTTGTTGGGTTGGCATCTGTTGGTGAGTAAGGCAGCGTGGCCTTTGCCGCATGGAGCTTACCGTCTGGAGAGGAAGACAGATGAGAAATGAGGAAACAGATCGGTCATTGCGGCAGGGCCTGGTGTTGGAAGTGCTCTTGGTGGAGCGTTGAGTGCTTCCTGCCCTGGCTCCTGCCCGGGGCACAATGGCTGTCGTGAGCATCAGTTTACCTGCTTTCATGAGGGCTTTGAGGGACGTGGCCCAGAAGGGACTCTGGTGTCAAATTTGGCTTCAGGAGCTCGGCTGGCCAAGGTGACGTCTGCACCCGTGCCCACGCGTCGCAGGGAGAATGGGCTTCGGGGAATGGGCTTGCCCGCCTCGTTTCCCAGCTCCTCTCCTAGGCGCTTTGATCCGGCGTTCCAGTTCTTGCACAAGCAAGTTTGTGTTGGCCACGCCCTGGGGAGGATCCACGGGATCACCGCCATCAGCAGCCTGTTCCCAGCAGCCTCTCTGGCTTCCCTAAAGAGGGCAGGTGAGCATCCGCGTTGTTGGGGGAATGCATGGCGTTGTGGCATCTGTGTCCATGTCACGTGGTTCCCTGTGATCCAGAAACCTCCGGTGCTTCTCGCCAGTAGCTTCCGTCAAGACTAGAAGCCAGAGCTTACCCTCCCTTCTGTCCAGGTGGGATTTTCTACAACACTGCTGTGCACGACGTGGATGCCACATGCGTGTTGCTGGGGGAGGCCACTCCGGACACTGTGTTTTCTCTGGGACATGCCTTCTGCCCAGGTAAGAGTGGGCTTCACTGTTGCAACGTGCTCCTGTGGCACCGAGACTGGCTGCAATGTAGCACAGGCTGGGGCCCCTGTTCAGAATTCCTCCCTGACTCTCAGCTTTGGGGAGTAGATAAAGTAACATGGAGCACATGTAAAAAAGATGACTAAATGGTCACGTCACTGAACCCCTCAGGCATTTCCCGAGGTTGAAAGGCATCATGCAGGAAGTATTTCGTATTTGATGAACTTTGAGAGTCACTGTTTAGTAACCACTTCTCCAGCCCCTGCCATGTGACAGGCCCCCTATGGTTTCTAAGGTTGCGAAGGTGAATAAACATGGTTCTGGCTGGAAGCACAGCCAGACTGGGATGCACACAGATGAGGAGATCATCAGTGATCTCCAGGTGAAGGCGGGGCTGGGGGTGCTGGTTCCCAGGTCGTGGCCTGGCAGCAGAAGCTCAGGGTGGGTCCTGAGGGCTGCTGCAGAGGACAGGTTATCTGTTGTTTTATGACACACCACACACACGTCATGGTTTGAAACAACAGCCACTGGGTAGTTAGGATTTTGCAGCTTGAACTGGGCTTGGCTGGAGTCCCTCTTTTGGTCTGCCCCGTGGTCACTCATGTGACTACAGCCAGGTGGTCAGCGGCCTGCCTGGAACAGCCCCACCAGGGTCACAGGGCCGGGCCCCGCTGTCACCTGGGTTCTCTTCTGTGTCATCCCCCATGCCTCCTCAGGTCCCCACAGCAGCATGGCCACACATTTGATGGCCTCAGGGCACCAAAGCGGAAACACTCAGACGTCCTGAGGCTTGGACCAGGACTGACGTGGTACCCCTTACACCACCCTTTGTGTACTCGGGCAAGTCCAGGCCCAGCTGGTGCCAGCGCTGACTCCTCTCAGCACCCGCTTCACTCTGTCTCGTCAGCACCCCCTTTTGGCACCACCTCCCCCATCCGCCCAAAGTTCACCCACCCACCCTGCTCCACTGGTCACCACCCCGATCCCAGCCATGTCCTCATCCTGGCTGTGGCCATCTGCCTGCAATCTCTTCTCCGTAAGACCTCAGTTGGACCAGGTGCCTGCCTGCTCTGAGCTCTCCAGAGCACAGGTGGAGGCCATGGTCTCCACCGACCCCGCGGACCTGTCACCGGTCGAGGGTCTTGACTGCACATTGTCCAGGTTCTTGGTGTTTTGAACAAAGAATTGGACAAAACACCCAGCAAAGCAAAGAAAGGATGAAGCAACGAAAGAACAAAAGCAGGTATTTATTGAAAATGAAGCGCACTCCACAGTGTGGGAGTGGCCCGAGCAGCAGCTCTAGGGCCTGGATGCAGAATCTTCTGGGACCCAAATACCCGCTAGAAGTTTCCTACTGGCCACTTCATGCTCACCTCATGTCAATGAAGTGGTTGCAGAAAGCAACCAGTCAGAGGCTAGGGTGAAGTTATAAAGTTATCCTTGTTTGCAAACTAGAACTCAGCCTGCAGTCAGTCTGACTGGTGTGGACCGGGCACGGCCATTCCGGGCACGACCATTGAGAGGCTGAACTGAAGTCACAAAGTTGCAAACGAAGACCTGACCCGCAGTCAGTCTGATTTGTTGCAGACAGCCAGTTTCCCATCTGCCAGGCAGAAAAGGTGAGGGGGTTTGCAAGGGCAGTAGCCTCTGGTCCTTTTGTTACTTAGGAGTGTAAAGTCAGGGTTTTCCCTTCAATATAGTTCAAGGTAGTTGTTGGGAAACAGCCTTAGGTTCCCTGCCTCCAGACCCTCATCTCCTGCCTCAGGCCTACAGGTGCCGCCCCCCGCAACCCCACTGTCCTCTTGTCCACTTCTCGCTCTTCCTCAGAAGGCCAGACGAGTACCTGTCTGGGGCCTGCTCCCCAGGTGGGGACATGGGGACTGGCTCTGCTAGGCTCATGGCGGTACCCCCAGGGTCCAGAAGGTGCCCGGGCCCAGGACTGCCGGTGCCGCGGAAGCTTAGCAAACACAGAACTGGACCGCTTGCTGGGCAGCGTCCCCATGCCTCTCAGGGACCCATTTTGGAACAATTTAGAGTTAATTTTCTATTAAGGCCAAGTTTCTGTGAAACTGCTTGGCTATGCCTTTCGTCCACTGCTTCAGTTAAAGCAGTGAGTTCAGGCCGGATGTGGTGGTAATCCTAGCACTGTAATCCTAGCACTTTGGGAGGCCGAGGCTGCGGGATCACTTGACGTCAGGAGTTCGAAACCAGCCTGGCCAATATGGTGAAACCCCGTCTCTACTGAAAATACAAAAAATTCAGCTGGGTGTGATAGTGGACGCCTGTAATCCCAGCTACTTGGGAGGCTAAGGCAGGAGAATTGCTTGAACCCGGGAGGCAGAGGTTGCGGTGAGCCACGATCGTGCCACTGTACTCCAGCCTGGGCGACAGGACAAGACTCTCTCAAAAAACCAAACAAAGCAGTTTATAATTTGCCTAAATTAACTTTTGTATCATCTAAAGTTTTCTTCTGCTTAGATATGGCTGCCTTAAAAGATGCAGACACTGTTATGATCAGCATGAAGTTTCCCTGTGGGGCTGTGGTCAGCGTGGACGTCAGCCAGCACCGTACAGACCTGTGACTAGAGATTGGAGGTGACCCCTGCCCTTTTCCACCCCTCGCCAGTCCACTGTGAAAAGCTGGGTTCATTCTCTGGGTTAGAGAGAGGTCGTCAGCCGGGTTGATTGTGCGGGTTAGATAGGGGTCGTCACCCGGCCACCCTCAGATGGGTTGATTGTGCGGGTTAGATGGGGTCGTCACCCGGCCACCCTCAGCTGGGTTGATTGTGCGAGTTAGATGGGGTCATCACCCGGCTACCCTCAGCTGGGTTGATTGTGCGAGTTAGATGGGGTCATCACCCGGCTACCCTCAGCTGGGTTGATTGTGCGAGTTAGATGGGGTCATCACCCGGCTACCCTCAGCTGGGTTGATTGTGCGGGTTAGATGGGGTCGTCACCCGGCCACCCTCAGATGGGTTGATTGTGCGGGTTAGATAGGGGTCGTCACCCGGCCACCCTCAGCTGGGTTGACTGTGCGGGTTAGATAGAGGCCATCAGCCAGGCTGATCCTGCTGGTTAAATAGAGGTCATCACCTGGCCATCCCCAGTCGGAGCATATGCGGCACACCTTGTGCATAGTCAGTGCTCAGTAAATATTTGTTTTAATTTTCTGGTGAGAGTCACGTCTTCCAGGTTTTAAAGAGAGTTCGTTCCCTGGCCTCTGGGCCTCAGGAGCTGTTTTGTGGCGGTGGCTTTCCTTTACATGGGCTGTTGCTCTACGGAAGCCTGTGCTTCCTTGGCCGTCACACGGAAAGCCGGTGTTGGTCACAGTGTGCCATGGGAAGTGATAATGATGGTCCTGGAAGGCCTGCGTCATGTGTCAACTGCCCGCCCCACCCCCACCAGCAAAAGCCCTGGTGGTGTTCAGTCATCCGCTTCCCCTCCCCACTTCCCGTGCTCGGCCTGGTTAACTCCTGTCTTGCAATGGCTCCCAGGTGCGTGGGTCCCAAGGTGCACTGCAGATGGAGAATCAGAATCCCTTGGGCATCACCGGGCAGGGCACGTCCCTGTCCCTCGGCTCCCAGACCCAGACTAGCCGCTACCAGGACTTGTATCGAGAGCTCTTCAGACACTTTATCAGAACCCTTAAAGGTGGGTGACATTCTGAGGAGGAACCTGGGATGTCCCGATGCTCAATGGGTAGATGCCTTCCAGGCTGCAGTCAGTGCAGATGATATGCCAATTTCAGGTGGAAAATTGCATTCCAGATGCTGGGTTCAGATTTGAAATTGTCTATCTCAGTGATCATTTGCATTGCTTGTACTTGAGGAAGATTCTGAGAGATGCTCCTTTGGGGTTCTGTGCATGTACCATGTTGCCTGACATGTCCTAAGAAATCTTCTTGAACTCCGAGGTTTATAAAATGACTACTTCTGAACTCCTGCGATCTAGTGGATATCACGTGTCCTGGAAGATAGGACACCTTCTACCCTCTGTCAGTCCTGGGGGTGACTGGGAACCAGGGAGGTGGAACAGAATCCCAGAACCTGGGTCGGGCTTGTCCAAGAGGGGCGGGTGGGTCTCTCTGGGACCACTGTCCCACCCCGAGGCCAGTGGCCTCTTCCCATGTCCCAACAAGAATACTGTCTGGCTCCGATGTTTTGGATTTTATCCTGAATCTGTGCAAATGTGCAGGGAAGGAACCTCCTGAAATCGCCAAAGAGCAGTTCCCCAGGGCCTTCCGGGCGGCCGTGGCCGCGGCGCAGTCGTGGTGGAGCCGGTCAGCTGTGGACCTGCCCGGCGACTCCGCAGAGGCCTCTGTGGTGAAGACAGAAGCTCCGCGAACCAACTCGAAGCTGGAGCCAAGATCTTGCCCGATATCCAGTTGCCTGTTTTTCTTGTCACTGTTACTGAGAGAGGGAGACAGAACCTTCTGGCGATCTTGTCCTCACTGGAGACTCAGAACGGGAAGCATTGGGAAACCATGTATGTTTCATTTCTGGTGTGACCAGACTTTTCAGGATGTGACTTCAGACCGAGGACACAAGTTGGGCTTGCTTAGCTGTTTTGTGTTGCGCGCCCGCCGCAG
The DNA here is from genome assembly GCF_009764315.1 of Trachypithecus francoisi. Taxonomy (NCBI): domain Eukaryota; kingdom Metazoa; phylum Chordata; class Mammalia; order Primates; family Cercopithecidae; genus Trachypithecus; species Trachypithecus francoisi. Next base: position 389,350 of record NW_022681446.1, on the reverse strand, counting down.
AGATGCTCTTCCGGTCAGAGTTCCCTTGGCAGGGCCTCGGAGGCCCCTGGTTGGCTGTCTCGGGAAGAGGGCAGGTCAGGGATTGGACAGTGTAAATTGACCCAGAAACCTGCGGTTTCAGCTTTTCTGTGGCAAACAGGGCCGAGGGCTGGCGAAGCTGTTAAGACTAAATGTCACATGCATGAGGCAGACTGCAGGCCTCCTTAGGCCTTTTTTGGGGTAATTACACCAGTATTTAAAAACATTTTTTGTTTGTTTGTTTTGAGACGGAGTCTCGCCCTGTCACCCAGTCTGGAGTGCAGTGGTGCAATCTCGGCTCACTGCAACCTCCGCCTCCCGGGTTCAAGTGATTCTTCTGCCTCAGCCTTCTGAGTAGCTGGGATTACAGGCATGCACCACCATGCCCGGCTAATTTTTGTATTTTTAGCAGAGACGGGGTTTCACCATGTTGGCCAGGCTGGTCTCGAACTACTGACCTCGTGATCCACCTGCCACGGCTTCCCAACGTGCTGGGATTACGGGCGTGAGCCACCGTGCTCGGCCTAAAGAGCAATTTTCTTGAAGAATCTGATTTTGTGCATAGTAATGACACAGCACCGTTCCAGAGAAATAGGAAGTATGTGTGTGTGGTATGAGAAACACATATTCTGCTCTTGTCGCCTGAATCTAGGCGTCCTCTCGGATGTGTGCGCAGGAACGAACGGCGGCTGTTTCCGCCCAAAGAGGTGTGGAGACCTTTTAGAAACAGGCCTTCTCCTTTCCGTTTTGCAGCCAGGTGGTGGAAACCTTCCTTCGAAGGGTAGTGCCTTGGGGAGCAGCAGAGCTGTTCCGAGTCCAGCTTAGCTTTCCAAAACTCTGTGTGGAACCTACTGGAGATGTTTTTATATATTTGAAAATAATGGCCTGTATTTCTCATGCTATACTTAAAAAAAATAACCTTTTAAACAAAGATATTCAAACTCACCCTTGTGCTAAAACCACTCACGTTTCTGTGTCCATTCCTGAAAGGGTGTTTTAGAGTCCCCGTTTCTACGTCCTACATGGCACCCTCTTGCCGAGGGATCATCCCAAATCCCTCCACTTCCTGTCTAGTTTGAGGCCTCAGCACTTTGGTGATCCAGAGTTCTGTGGCTTGTGAGGGGGTGGGCCCACCGCCGCCCAGCCCTCCTTGGTGGATGTGGGGACAGGTAGTAGCCTAGGGAAGGGGGTAAGCACTAGCCAGGAAGGTGGGGCCAAGGCCAGGCATGGCGCGTCACCTGCACCTCACCTCACCTGCACCTCACCTCACCTGCACCTCACCTGCGGGGGAACTCAGCGGAGCTTCCTGGCAGCACCTCTCCCTCTTGCCTTGGTCCTTTCTGTCTTTGTTTAAGGCCAATTTCTAAAAAGACTGAGGCCTCCTTCGAGGTTGAAGAGATTTCTAGAGCCTTATTTTTGCTGTGACAGGACCCTAGTCACTGTTCACAAGTCTGAAACCAAGAAACCTGGGAACCAAGAGAACTGAAACGAAGCCCTCTGGTCTCAGCCTGGCCTGAGCCAGCACGAGGCTCTCTGCTGCCTTTTGTTTCCTTAGGTTTTGCTGAGAAACGAGAGTGCGTTCTGTGTGGGTGTCTGTGACACTTGGAGACCCTGCTTGGCCTAGCTCAAGTCCAGAAAGCCTGGGCTCCACAGGGCTTGGATGAGGGCTCATGGGCCTGCACTTCAGGAGGCCTGAGAGGCCCGGTCAGTCCTATGAGGCTACCCGGCTTGGCCCGTAGGTCCTCCGAGGCACAGGGCAGAGGGACACCCCAGGGACCCATCAGACTCACGACACAGAGAAACTCAGGTGGGCTGCCAGGGCCGGCCGCAGAGGCCACAGGCTTCCCGCCTGTGAGGAGCCGCCCTGTTTGTCTGAGCCCCTCGGAGATGGAGGTTTAGTCGTGAGAACCAGTCATTGGAACGTACACTTTATTATGTTACAAAAACAAAAATCCCCACCGAAACACAGCTAAAAAAATAACACATTTTCCCAAGATTACATGAACAAAAACAGTTATTACGTCATTGGAGGGCGTCCGTTAATACTGCTCGGAGAAGCACCAGCCCACACAGACACACGGATGGGGTCGCGTGTCCACCCTAAAGCATTAAAGTGCTTTAACTGGTAACAGAGGAGTGGATGTTTGTGCGTTGGAGACACTGACTGTTCCGAGTGACAGGTGTCTCTGTGCCAGGATACTGCGAGTCGGGCCCCTGGTACAGCAAGGGCTTCCCAGCAGCCCAGGCCTGGTGGGAACACTGGGGGAATGGGGGAGAGTCGCTGTTGCTGACCAGAGTGACTCGGACAGACGTGAGCTCCTTCTGCCTGGCCTCTCTGAGCAGACTCAGGACCACTGCCCGTCCCCCTCGGCTCCAGGAGTGCCAGCAGCCTCCCTCCTACCCCTGCACTGCTGGGAAAACCATCTGCCTTCAAGATTTATTTGTTGATTTGTTTGGTTGTATAAAAAACATCGCTTAAAGGATTCTTGTTCCTGGGAATTTGCATTTTCTCCTAACCACGGCAAAGTCTCGACTCTGTTTACTTTCACGGCTGCTTCTCCAGCGCAAGGAGGCTGTGCGGGCTTGCTGTACAGGTGCGGCTGGGGCCATCTGGCGGCTCCGTGTTCTGACCGGCTTCCTTGGACATCTGGCTGGGGTTCCAGTGACAGCTGCCTCTGGGCCTCTCCCTGCTCTGTGCCACCCGCCCCACCCCAGCAGCACACCACAGGGGCTCGTGGGACAGCCTCCCTGGACCCAGGGTGGACAGGGAACATGCCTAAGAAACCAATCAACGACCCCCTGGAACGGAAGCGCATCCGTGCCGGGCTCGGGAACCCCGAGTGTTGGGATGGGCCCCTGCGGCTCTAGAAGTGGAGCATGGGGCAGAGTGGGGCTTCAGGAGGTGGACTCGGGTAGCAGTGCTCAGCCCCCAAGAGATGGGCGTGATGCCTGGGGCACGCGTCTTAGCCTTTCTGGCCTCAGCTTCCTCATCTACGAAATGGCAATAAGATGGAGAGTTGAGGTGACATGCAGCTGGGGTGGCTGTGCCACCCTGGGAAAGCCCTGAGTCCGCTGCTGTTGCCCCTACTGACGGATGCCCTGGGTGTGGGCACCTTTCTAGGGAGATGGAACCCTAGAAGCTGAGCAGCCAGAGCCTGCCCTTCGGCTAGAAGGAGCTAGAAGGAAGGGCCAGGCTCTCGCCCTGGCTGCAGCCAGATCCCCTGACAGCCAGCAGCCCTGTTCTTGCTGCCCCCACAAACGTGCACCCAGGCAGCTGTGCTGTCAGTGGCCCCGGGGAGGTGGACAGTGTGGGAGAGGGATGCCTGCGTCTTCGTAGACCAGGCACCTGTGGCAACACCAGTCACTGCTTTTAAATAAGGGGAGGCTGGTGACGGTGATGCCACTTAGCAAGATGGAGTCCCGACCTGGGGGTGGGGGCTGTGTCTGACCTTGCCATGCCCTGGGGGCTTAACTGCTTCTGGGAGATGTTAGTGGGGGAAGCTCCTAGCTCTTAGGAGCTGATGCCACACATACCCTAGGCAGGGGGTGTGGAGCTGGCCGTCTCAGAAGGGGCCAGGCAGCCTGCACTCTGGGTGGTGTCTCAGCTTACGTGAGTGAGGCGGGCCTGCAGAATACAGTGTGCTGGGAGCAGAGGCCACTCCCAAGTCCAGCAGAGAGAGTCGCCAGCCCCCGGCACAGGCAAGGTGCAGTTAGGGACATTCCCTGAAAATACATGGTGTTTCAGACACAGTCACTTGGCTGCTCACTACTCTCCATTGGCCCACCTGCCTGGAATGAAGGGCGTTGTCACACCTGTGAGGCTCCCCGGGGGCTCTGGTTCCTTGCCCTGGAGCTGTGCTCCGGGACGGTCAAGCTCCAGCCACCAAGGCTCAGGCTGCTCCTCGTGGATGGAGGTGGCCCCAGTAGGGGCCTGTGCAGACACTGCCTCTCTGGGGCCCACTAACTCCCTGGGGTGCTCCACGAAGGCCTAGACCCCCCCTGCACCTACCTCTCAGTCTGTTCCCTGACTGCCGCTGCTTGGAAAAGAAAGTATTGCCCTCTGGACCTCGCAGTGGTAAAGAAGGTGGCGGCGGCAAGGGAGGAGCTGCTCCCACGGCAGAGCGTTCCTGTGAACTTGCCCTTCCCAGTGTTCCCTCTAGGCTTCCTCCCCACCCGGCCTTCCTGGGGACAAGTCCCGCCCACCTGGCTTCTCACTCAGCTTCGGCAGCCCGGCTCGTGGGCGCTAGGTTGAGCTGGAAAGCGAATGTTGAGGAAGGAAGTTTAAAAAAAAAAAAAAAAAAGCTGACCCACTGTGTAGAAAAGGGTATCATTTTATCAAATATTGACAATTTCCAGTCCTCTAAGGACAGGCTGTCCCTTTCTGCCCAGTGGTTCCCAAGGAGAGGCGACTGTGGCCAGGCTGAGGGGCACTGGCTGAGGCGGTACCAGATGCTTCCCACACCTGGGAGGGGTTGCGCCTTCCCCAGTTTTCTCCAATTTCAGCAACACTTTGGTTGTTGTTAAGGGCAGGAAGGAGGCGGTCCTGCAGAATACAGTGTGCTGGGGCCAAAGGCCACTCCCAAGTCCAGCAGAGAGAGTCCCCAGCCCCCGGCACAGGCAAGAGGCAGTTAGGGACATTCCCTGAAAATACGTGGTGTTTCAGACACAGTCGCTTGGCTGCCCACCACGCTCCAGAACCAAAGATGTCGCAAAATACTTTTTGGCAGTCCACCAGCGAAGAGGATTCTTTCCTCTGGAAGGACCTTCTTGGTCGGCAGGTGACAGAGTCTCTGGGATGAGGCCTGGAGGTCAGAGCCGACACTGCGGTCCCCACCCACACCTGCCATGGAGCACGCCCGGCAGTGGCAGGGCTGAGAGTGGGCCGGCCCCTGCCTCGCAAGCCCAGCGTTAGGGCAGCTCCAGAAGGTTCTGCAGGTGACTCAGGCTGTCCGCAGGCGGCTTTGGTGGCTGGGCCTCTCCTGGGGCGGGTGAGCTGCCTGGGGATGGGCCGGACCTTGCCTTTCCCCGGGCACAGCCTGGAGGCCCTGCCCCCGGAGGCAGTTTTGGACGCAGAAAGGAGAGCGGAGGCGGCCTGGGTCTCTGGGCGGTGGCACGAGCTCTGGCCGGGCCGGGCCCCTCAGTGGATCTCGGCCTCCGTGAACTCCTCCTTGATGGGCTGCTTGCGGGCCTTGCAGTCGGGCAGGTCGAAGCCGAAGTCCGCCCACTCGTCGGGGCCGGCGCCCGGGCCGCCGCGGTTGGGGATGGTGATGGTGTGGCGCACGCGGAAGTGCACGGCCTCCATGACGCGCTGGCGCTGCAGCTCCCCGGAGCCGCCGATGGAGATGGCGGCCGCGTTGCTGGAGCGGAGCAGCTGCTGCGCGGCGCCGTAGTCGTGGCCCTGCTTCAGGTCCTGCAGGCCCCGCCAGATGGTCATGCGGTACTGCTCGGGGATCTTCAGGGCCCCCAGGTCCTGCGAGAGGCCGGCGCGTTAGGGGCAGGGGGCAGTGGGAACAGGGAGAGCAGGGAGGGCCGCCCTGGGCCTGGAGGTCTGGCCACACCACACCCTGGCCCCCACACCCCCAACCAGAGTAGGCAGGAGAGGGCACATGGGGGAGGGGGAGAGCCCACCAGGGCCACTCCTGGCCTGTGTGGGGCCTGGGCCCTGACCTCGGAGCGTTAGACATGGAGCTCCCTGAGCATCTATCTACCTGGCCCTGGGGGAGGAACTGCCTCCCAGCCTCAGGGCAGAGCCCTCCTTGGGCTCCATGTCCCAGCCCCCCGGAGCAGACCCCCAGCTCATCCATGAGCTCCCAGCACCCTCTAGGCACCACACAAAGCACACACATGCAGGGGAGGCAAGGGTTAACATGTGACCTGGAGCTGGCTCAGGTACTGGGGACAGGCTGCAGGGAGGTCGGTTAGTGGACACAGATGAGGCCACCCTCTGCACGAGGGACAGTTAGGCTGAGCAGCTGGCCCCAGCTCGCACTGACCCTCATCTCTGTCTGCAGCCCCAGGCTGGGGATGGTCTGGGACGGTCCTTGGACCTGGGCCGTGGCACTGGTTGGGGGCGGGTTCCCGGCAGAGGGCTTGCTCTTCCTTGACTGACAGTGTCTTGTGGTTCACACTGACCTAGGCTAGGAGCAGGCTTTGTGCACCGCTGGTCTCACTTAACCCAAAGACAAGTCGTGGCTGTTTAATCATGGTGCCTGCGATCAGCTCCCACAGCTGCCAAGAGCTGTGTGGCCTTGGGTCAGGCGCTTGCCTTCCCTGGGTCCCCTTTCCTCCAGGTGTAAATGGCGCTGAACTGGACTGACTCCCTCAGGGCCTTACATTCTTCTGTTCTTTGTGCCTTGGAAACAGCCCATCCCCTAAAATCAAAGGCACACTGGCTGCTGGGAGTCCGCAAAGGCCCAAATGAGCAATTCAGCATCTGGAGGCCTGGGCCTGTGTCCTGCGCCGCCAGCCACCTGCCTGGCTCTGCCTGCCTGAGCTCTCAAGAGTCAGGTCATCACATCTGCTTGCCCGTGGGAGAGGGTTTCCAAGTTTCCCAGCCACGAGAGCAAGGAAGAGAAGCCTCTTTGCCCTCTGTTCAGGGGCCCCTCCAGCTACTGCCTGTGCGGAGCGGGGGTCGCCCGGGGGTTACCTCGATGGTCAGGTTCTGCAGGTGGTAAATGCTCTGTAACCCTTGGGACGTGAAATACTCGATGCAGTTTGGACACCCCAATCCTGTTAAAAAACTGCAGAGAGAATTTGAGAAAGGAAGCAGCATTAGCTTCCGAGCACAGGGCTGTGCGAGCCCTCATCTCTGGGAGTGGCCTGGCTGGGGCGGAGACTGTCACTGTCTCCCTCCAGCCCACAGGTGGCCATGGCATCCCTTGGGGAGGGGACGGGCTCAGCTGGGGACAGGTCAGTGAAGACCCGGCTTTTTGTGTTTTTCCTCTAAGTGGACCATTTCCCCAGCATCTTCGATGCTCCTAGCCTGACTGTCCCCACCCGCCTGTCTGATCTGGGGTTGCGAGTGGTGAGCACACGGGGTGGGGCAGGGCAGTTGACGTGGCCAGAAGGACAGAGGGGAACGGACAGGGTGACAGCGCATGCTTAGGCCCTCGGCAGCCCACACACCTGACGAGGCTGGGGTCGGCGTGGTAGGGGGGTGGCGGAGTGCAGTGGGACCCCGAGACCATGGACTGGGCGCCGTGGCTGCTGCTCATCTCGCCGTTGGCTGGCACTGCGTGGCCATGGTTGTTGAGCATCCCAGGGCCTGGGTGAGAAGCAGGTGGGGCATTCAGGGCAGCCAGGCCAGGCATCCCGGTGCAGGCTCCACCCAGGCTCCAGACACCTCTGGACACCAGGGGAGCCACCCCAAGGCCTGGCGATGTGATCCTTGGCATCACCCCAGCCAGCTGAAGGCTTGAACAAGGGCTGAACACCTGGGGCCCTGTGTCCTCACCCCGCCTAGTAGGGACGGCGATGACTGTGCACACAAGGTGCTGGGTCGTAAGAGCAATCACAGCTGGCACTGGAGTGCTCGCCGCATCCCGGGGCCTCAGGAAACACCTGGGGGTGCTTGCTCGCAGCACTGGGATCGTGCCTGGTCCTGCCCACATGAGGACCTTCCAGGGGAAGGGGGCCCAAACTCTATCCAATGGAGCCCCCAGCTTGTGCTGGGCTCCCTGAGGAGGTCTTGCACCATTTAATCCTCACAAGGAGTGAGCCTGGTACTTCTGTGGCCATTTGCTGATGGGGAAACAGGCTGTGTAATGTTAAGAGCCTTCCGCAAGCTTCCTTGCCTGCCAAGAGGTGGTGTAGGCGTGTGGGTTCCACGCTCTTAACCATGCCCCCTCCACCTCCCACAGCCAGGAGTGGGCAGAGAGGGCTGTCCGTGGCTGCGCCTCCTGCCCAGAGGGTAGAACTGCTGGAAGGAGCCAGCCACAGAGACACCTGCCCTGGGTCCCGAGCTGGGTGGAGTACCCTGAGCCAGGCGCCCCCAGTGGGCCTCCCCGCCCTGCCCATGGGCCCCCACTGCCCAAGGGACTCACCCACAGGCCCCAGGTTGGGTGTAGCTGCCGAGCTGTGCGGGGGAGGCTGGCCCACCAGCTGATTGACGGAGGGCAGCTTGTTCATGCCCCCGTGCACCTTGTTCATGGGCGAGAGGACCGGCCCGTAGGATGGGGGCTGTAGGTGACTCCTGCTCAGAAGCAATGGCTTGCATGGGTGGGAGGCAAGGCAGCCTCGTGCCCACCAACCACCCACGCCCGCGATGCCCCCATGCTGCGAATGGGTGGAGACTCTGAGGTCAGAGAGTGGCTTTGTCCTCCTCTGATGTCAGCGCGTGGCTGGAGGATGGCCATGCACAGCCACTGGGCCTGCTCCTGAGAAGGACACTGGCCATGGCGGAGCCGGTAGGCAGCGGGATGACCTGTGCCACTGGAATTGGCCTCTGGTCTTAGTGGGTCATGGTCACTCTGGCCACCCCTCCTGGCCTTTCCACCCAGCAGACATTTACAAGACCCCTCAGTGGCAGAGGCATAGCAAGGACCATGGCCTAGGGTCCCAGGGCAGCCCCAAGTCCCACAAGGCTTCCTGGAGGAGGAGATGTGGGGTGGGCCCCTGAGCTCTGGACCCTGCTGCCTGTCCCTGGCAGATGATGCCTTCTGGAGGGGTTGCTGGTCCTCCTGGCCTTCTCCTGCGGAGTTGAGCCATGAGCTTCCCCACACCGATGGTGGGCTGGGGTTGACTCACGGCCTCTGTAGGAGCTGCTGCTGCTGCCGATAGGAGTCCACCAGCGGCTGCGGCACCAACTCCATCAGCTCCAGGCTCTCCTTCAGCTTCATCAGGATCTCGAAGTTCTCCCGGCCTCGCACCTGAGCACAGAGGAGCAGATGCTCTGCCCACGTGCCCCAGACCCCCGTGGGAGGGAGGCGGGCGGCCGCAGCCTCAGGAGGACCTGGGCTTGGCAAAGCATCTGTCCTTTGTGGGGGTTCCCCGGCACCCCAGAGGCTCAGGATCCCCTGACCTTCTTTCCTCTTCCCAAGAAGCAGGTCTAACCAGAGCCCATGACTCAGTGGGCAGGTCTGTCCCCAAGAACCATGCCTGCTCCTTGTGGTCCCTAAGCCTCCCTCTTCCTCCCCCACCAACAGATACTGTTTTTTTTTTTTTTTTTTTTAAACCAAGTATCTCTCTCTCTTCCCTTCTTTAAACAGAGTCTTGCTCTGTTGCCCAGGCTAGAGTGCAGTGCAGTGGCATCATCATAGCTCACTGCAGCCTTGGACTCCTGGACTCAAGCAATCCTCTTGCCCTCAGGTGATCCTTCAGCCTCAGTCTTCTGAGTAGCTGGGACTACAGGTGCATGCCACCACCATACTTAGCTAATTTTTGTAGAGATGGGGTTCTCGCTATGTTGCCCACTTTGGTCTCAAACTCCTGGGCTCAAGTGATCCACCCGCCTTGGCCTCCCAAAATGCTGGGATTACAGGCATGAGCCACCGCCCCCAACTGGGGCTCATTCTGGAGCTCAAAAAACTGAAAGCTCACATCATGGAAGGTGAATCCTAGCCAAGCCTGTGCCGATGTAATTCACCTATTGGAGGCCACATGTGAGAGGCACACTCAGGGAGGGGGTCCATGGCCACGGGTCCTGGCCAACGTTAGGGTCCTGGATTCCTGCTGAACTTCTACCCCGGTGGACTCCGCACCACCCCACCTGTGCTATGTACACATGGCTTCATTGTAAATGGCATGACGCTGGGTTTTTGGGGCTGAGGGGACTCTCAGGGATGCCCTGCAGTTGGGCCCTGCTGGTCTGGCTCTTGCAAGCAGGTTCTGCCCTCTGGACCCTCTCACGCAGGGCTGGGTGCCTCCCGCCCCCTCCACCATGGTCTCCAGGGTCTCTCCCCATGGCCCAGCCTGGGCTCAGCAGACGACAGAGGTGAGGCAGGTCTCCCGGCCGCTGTACGGGAGCACACACTCACCTGCAGGTAGTACGTGTCCTCGTCTCCGTGCCGCCGTTTCTTCACGCCGGGGCCCAGGGCGGGGACGGCAGGGGGGCTCTGCTTGAAGGCTGGAAGGCCAGGCAGGGCGGGTGGGGTGAAGCCACCCTCCGGAAGGAGGGAGACCTGCCCCACCCTTGGGGCCAATAGATTCTTCAGGTGGGATTCAGCAGCCCACAGGGATGGGCAAACCTGCAGTGCCACCCAGGCCTTTGAAGTGCCCTTGGCCACCTCAGGACAAGCGACTTATTTGGGGGCTGCTCTCAGGCTCCGTCAGGGAGGATTCTGGGTCTGGGGGGCCGTTCAGGGGCTGGCCCTGTCCCTGGGGCATGGGCTCGCACTGTGTCCTGCCAGCGTGTCCCCTTCCCCGCCCACAGCATCTAGTTCCCCCTGGCCGGCTGCTCACCGCGCTTGCTGGCAGCCCCGTGTCCCCTTCCCCTCCCACAGCATCCAGTTCCCCCCGGCCGGCTGCTCACCGCGCTTGCTGGCAGCCCCGTGTCCCCTTCCCCTCCCACAGCATCCAGTTCCCCCCGGCCGGCTGCTCACCGCGCTTGCTGGCAGCCCCGTGTCCCCTTCCCCGCCCACAGCATCCAGTTCCCCCCGGCCGGCTGCTCACCGCGCTTGCTGGCAGCCCCGTTCTTGGCGGAGCTCTCATTCAAGGCCTGCTGCTCCCGGTAGTGGTCCTCATCGGCTTTTCGGTCGCGGCCAGGACAGGCGCAGATGCGGCCCTCAAAGGACCGGCGGCCCAACACCTGCCCACTGTCGGGTGGGCACAGCCAGAATTGTGAGCTCAATCCTGCCCACCCTCAACCTGCCCACCTTCCCTGCCCACCTCGGACCCTGCAGGACCGGCCTTGAGAGCCCTGAGTCACCGTGGAGCACCCAGTGCCGGCAGCGAGTGTTCCCACCAGAGGGAGCCAGAGGCTCAAAGCTGGGGGCTGCCCTGAGACCTCGCCCAGGACTCCCGCCTCCCTCCAAAGGCCCAGCTCCTGCCCAGGCAGGCCCTTCAGGCCAGAGGGCAGTCCCTTCCTCCAGCAGCACAGCCCAGTCTCTTCTCCAAGCTGGCCTCGGCATGCAGGTCTCCGTGACAGCTCCCCTTCTCCCCCAGCCGTGCCTGCCCAGCCCTGTCCCACCTCCACCCCGTGTGCCCGGGACTCACTCCCGCGTCTCCAGGGTGATGATGATGAGGATGGGCCGTCGGTTCATGCCCCCCACACAGCTGCTGTTACACATGAAGTTGTACAGGATGGTGGTGAATTCTGTCCCCACCTGCACAAGGGGGAGCAGGGAGAGGGAGTCTAGCATCAGCACGCATCCCCAATCCACTAAGGTGGCAGCCCCCAGCTCCATGTCTGGTTCTGGCTCAAGGTAGGCAGGGGGTGCCCTGCTCTATAGTTTTTGCCATCTGTATATCTGTCCACTCATCCATCTATTCACCCACCCATCCCATCTATCCATCCATCCATCCACCCATCCATCCACCCACCCACCCACCCACCCCATCTATCCATCTATCCACCCACCCATCCATCCACCAACCCCATCCATCCACCCACCCCCCCATTCATCCATCTGTCCGTCCATCCATCCATCCATCCATCCATCCATCCATCCACCCACCCACCCCATCTATCCATCCATACATCCACCCATCCATCCATCCATCTATCCACCCATCCATCCATCCGCCAACCCCATCCATCCACCAGCCCCATCCATCCACCCACCCCATTCATCCATCCATCCACCCACCCACCCACCAACCCCATCCACCCCCCACCCCATCTATCCATCTATCCACCCACCCATCCATCCACCAACCCCATCCATCCACCCACCCACCCCATCCATCCATCCATCCATCCATCCACCCATCCATCCATCCATCAACCCCATCCATCCACCAACCCCATCCACCCACCCACCCCATTCATCCATCCATCCATCCACCCATCCACCCCATCTATCCATCCATCCATCCACCCATCCATCCATCTACCAACCCCATCCATCCATCCATCCATCAACCCCATCCATCCACCCACCCCATCCATCCATCCATCCATCCACCCATCCATCCATCCATCCACCCACCCATCCATCCATCCACCAACCCCATCCACCCACCCACCCCATTCATCCATCCATCCATCCCCCATCCATCCATCCATCCATCCATCCATCTACCAACCCCATCCATCCATCCATCCACCCACCCATCCATCCATCCATCAACCCCATCCGTCCACCCACCCCATCCATCCATCCATCCATCCACCCATCCATCCACCCACCCATCCATCCATCCACCAACCCCATCCACCCACCCACCCCATTCATCCATCCATCCATCCATCCACCCATCCATCCACCCATCCACCCCATCTCTCCATGCATCCATCCACCCATCCATCCATCCACCAACCCCATCCATCCACCAACCCCATCCATCCATCCATCCATCCATCCACCCACCCCATCCATCCACCAACCCCATCCACCCACCCACCCCATTCATCTATCCATCCATCCATCCATCCACCCACCCACCTGTCCATCCATCCACCCATCCATCCATTTACCCATCTATCTATTGATTCATCCATCCATCCATCCATCCACCACCCACCCACCCACCCCATCCATCATCCATCCACCCACCCACCCACCCCATCCATCCATCCATCCATCCATTCCCCAGTATTTATTATCTATCCATCTATCCAACCATCCATCCACCCACCCATCCATTCAATATCAGTCCATCCACCCACCCACTCCATCCATCCATCCATCCATCCATCCATCCATCCATCCATCCTATCCATCCATGCATCTATCCATACATCCACTTCCTCCATTTATTATCTATCCATCCACCCACCCCATCCATCCATCCATCCATCCATCCACTCCCTCGCATTTATTATCTATCCATCTATCCAACCATCCATCTACCCACCCATCCATTCAATATCAATCCATCCATCCACCCACCCACCCACTCCATCCATCCATCCACCACCCACTCCCATCCATCCATCCATCCATCCACTCCCCCATTTATTATCTATCCATCCATCCATCCATCCACCCACTCATCTATTCAATATCAATCTATACATCCATCCAGCCACCCACCCCATCTACCCATCCCTCTACCCACCCATCCATTCAACATCCCTCTACCCAACCATCCATTCACTCACCCACCCACCCCATCCATCCATCTACCCACCCATCCATCCACCCACCCACCCACCCACCCCATTCATCCATCCACTCACCCACCCACCCCATCCATCCACCCATCCACCACTCACCCCATCCACCCACCCCATTCATCCATCCACTCACCCACCCACCCCATCCATCCATCCACTCACTCACCCACCCCATTTATCCAACCATCCGTCCACCCGCTTACCTACCCATCCATCCATCCATCCACCCCAACCACCCCCATCCATCCACCCATCCACCCACTCACCCCATCCACCCACCCATTCATGAATATCACTGAACACCAAGCACTGGGCTGGTTCTGGGTTCTGGGAGGGCTCAGACCTGGTCTCTGCTCTCAGAGCAGCACAGAGTCCTGCGGTCTGTTTGCCCCAACCTTCTCCCCTGACACAGGCTGGAGGTCAAGCCCAGATGCTGGGTGTGAGTGTGTGTGCCTGCACAGATTTTGGGGGCGTGTGTGTTGCATGCTGTGGGCTCATCTGGGCAGAAAGAGGAACCAGAGCTGTCCTCAGCAAACCCACCCCCAGCACACTCCCGTTTCCCAGGGATTTTGCAGTACAGCTGCGACATGAACCAAAAATCTGTTTTTTTTTTTTTTTTTTGAGACGGAGTCTTGCTCTGTTGCCCAGGCTGGAGTGCAGTGGCCGGATCTCAGCTCACTGCAAGCTCCGCCTCCCGGGTTTACGCCATTCTCCGGCCTCAGCCTCCCGAGTAGCTGGGACTACAGGCGCCACCACCTCGCCCGGCTAGTTTTTTGTATTTTTAGTAGAGACGGGGTTTCACCGTGTAGCCAGGATGGTCTCGATCTCCTGACCTCGTGATCCGCCCGTCTCGGCCTCCCAAAGTGCTGGGATTACAGGCTTGAGCCACCGCGCCCGGCCCAAAACTCTTGATCAATGAGTATCCCCAGACCACAATGTGGGCAGTTTTCACATCACCCTGGAGACAAATAGAAAAGCCATTCGGGGTTTGGGAAAATCTTGGCCTTTCTCAGAACTGCTGTCACACGGCAGCCACCAGGGGGCGAGAGAGCTCTGCCTTCCTGGCAGGCCGGGGCAGGTGAGGGTGGCACATGGGTTTCAGGGAGCCCTCCTGGGCCCTGGTTCTGCTGACATAAGGGGCTGCTCTTAGAGGATGGTGGGATGGGGACCTCGAAGGGGGCCTGGGTACAGGGTAGAGGGTTGTGGAGGACCTGGAGACTGGGTACAGGGACAGGAGCCTGGGGTGTCCTGGGGGCCTGGTACAGGGATGGGACCCGGTGAGGGAGGCTGGGGCTGGGTACAGCATGGAGCCTGGTCTCAGAACCAGGTACAGGGAAGGCAGAGGCCTGCCATTGCCTGCCTTTCCCTGGGGGCCTGGTACCCACTCCTCACCTGTTCTGCCTCTGCCCCACCACCCTGCAGCAGCTTCAAACCCTCTGTTTCCCCTACCCCAGCCTTTCACACCAGTTGGGCCCCACATCAGCTCCAGAATGGTGTCCCGGAAACTTCTGCTGCCTTTGGGCCAAAGGTCAAACCCCCCAGCCTCTCCGTGTCCCCTTCCCTCCAGCCTGCATGCCCCCCAGTTCCCTGCAGCCCCCACCCACGTGGTGTCCAGCGGGGCCTCCCGGCTCTCCGCCCTGCTGACCAGCCTCAGCCTCCTGCAGGCCGCCTCTCCTGGGCCCCTGGCCTGGCCTAGGAGTCTTTCCACCATCCCTCAACCCCCTTCATAGAATCTGCCACCTCTTCAGGCACTGTTGCTGGTTCGGTTCTGTCCCAGCCAGTCCAGGGTCTAAATGGGCAGGGAACTCCCATCCCCTGAATCCGTGTCTGGGAGCCCCAAGCCAGAAGCAGTGTTGGGCACCAACGGAGCGCAAGGCTGAAGACCCACTCCCCACTATGGAGCGGGGCACACTGAGGCCCTGAGAGGGCCCGAGGCGGATGCGGGGCCAGAGCACCAGTGTGCACAGTGGGGCCTGTGTGGGTGAGGGAGTCCCCGACGCACACTTAACACAGAGCAGGGAGCCCCGGACAGACGCCGCGGGATGGGCAGATCAGCCAACTGAGGAGGGACAGGGGCTGCCTCAGGGGACCCCACACCCCGTACGGCTGACTGCAGGGCCCTGGGCACAGCTGGCTCCCGGCCTACCTGTGGTGGTTCATAGGGCACCACGACGCTCTGCCTGCCGGTGACAGGGTCGTCCACATACTGCGAGAGATTATTGCCTTCCACACGGATGAGGTGGCTGGCTGGGGCAGACTGTCCTGCCGGGAGGGGGCAACACTTCAGAGAGGTGCACAGAGGTGCCCACCCCATGCCAGGTGCAGAGAGGTGCCCAGCCCTGTACCAGGCAGAGAGGTGCCCACCCCTGTCAGGTGCAGAGAGGTGCCCAGCCCCTGCCAGGTTCAAAGAGGTGCCTGGCCCCATGTCATGCGCAGAGAGGAGCCTGGCCCCATGCCAGGCACAGAGAGGTGCCCACCCGTGCCAGGTAGAGAGGTGCCCAGCCCTGTCAGGTGCAGAGAGGTGCACAGCACTGTGCCAAGTGCATCGCAGCAGAACTGAGACCACCAGGCCCAGTCCGTGGGCTTCCAGATGAGGCTCAGGCCGGCTGGCAGCCCTTGTGCCTGGGGGTGCCTGCCCAGTGGCTCTGTTCCCTGATTCTCCTGCTAATCCATGGGGTAGCCCATAAGCCTTGCCAGGCACACTGGAGAGAGGGGCTATGGCACATAAGATATCTGGGGCCCCAGAAGGCCGCTGCCCCTCAAACTCTGCCCAGACCACTTGCCCCTGCCCAGGAGCATGGGCCCCGCAGGCCCCAGTCAAAACTGGGAAAAAGGGGGCTGGGGGAGGCACTGAAAGCCCTCCCAGGAGAATGCTAAGCCCATGCCATCAGCCCCACTCTCTCCCAGTTAGGCAGCCCCCTGCTGTGCTGTGCAGGATGCTGGGCAAAGTGTCACCGGAGGGGAGGAGCTGGGGGCCCTCACCTTCGTTGAAGTCTCTCCCGAGCTCGTGGTTGGGGCAGCGCTTCACGATGTCGGTCACGTGCTCCGCCTTCTTGTAGACAGGCATGGCTCGGATGGCGGTGCCTGGGGGTGGTGGGGTGGACACCTTGATCTGGATGGGGCACGTCTTGGCGATCTGGCAGTAGAGTTTCTTCAAGAGTGGGGAGTACTGGGGCGGGGGAGAGGGAGCAGGTGAGACCGGTGGTCCCAACTGCACCCCTGTCCAGGCCACCCCCCATCGGGAGCCATGTTCTCCCCACGGGAGCCCCTCCACAAGCTCCAGATGAAGACTGCCCCGAGCAGCCCCTCTGTGAATCCCTCCAGGTGTCTGTCCTTCGAGGTGCGAATCCAGGCACGGCTGCCCTGGCACCCACTCCACAGCCATCAGGTCATTTGGGCCCCATGACAGCAGGGGTGTGAGTGCCGGTGGCAGCCAGGTGGAGAGGCTTTAGGTTTATGGATGGGGACAAGAAAGGCCAGGAGAGCAAGAAGGGGCTGCTGGAGAGTGAGGGCGGGAATGGGGGCTGGGAGCCAGGCCTGCGGAAGCCATGTCCCCCACTGCAGTGCTTTGAGGAGGGAGATTTGCAGCATTGAATCTGTTTTTAAGACCAGAGCTAGGCTTCTCTGGCATTCGCACAGAGCAAGTGTGATGGGCTGGGTGCCCCGATGCATTCAAGTGTCCATAGAGAGCTCTCTGGGTTGGTGTGTGTGTGAAGGCCTGTGACGGTGTGAAGGCCTCTTATGCCCTCAGCAGCCCTGGTGACTCTGACACCCTCTCCTGCTGGGGCCACCAAGTCTGAGCAGCCGAGCCAAGCCTCAGTATCCCCAGCTTGGGACTCAAGGAGCTAAGAGGTCTGTCCAGGGCCGACATGGGCCCTGCTGTGGGAGGACTGGATGACATCCTTCCTGATCCAGCCCCTGCAGAGGCCTCCAGCATCGTTGCCCCACAGGGCCCGGCTGCCCATCTGAGGACCCAGGCCGGCTCTTATGAGTTCTAAAAGGGATCCCGCTGAGGCTGCTGCAGGGGCGTCCACTCACTTCCAAGCTGGCTGATTTCCCAAGTGTCTGGCTCCTGGGCACCTGCTGGGAGTCCTCATGCCCTCTCCCCACAGGGCCATCAGGGATGATCCCCGGTCTCAGGTTCAGAGAATGACTTCTGCTCCCACCCCATGCCCTCTGCGCCCCTCACCAGCCCGCGATGACTCAGAATCACAAGTCACTGCAGCTGCAAATGCCCTGGAGGATGTCCCATCGCACTCCACCATGGAACAGTTGGGGAAACTGAGGTCAGACACAGGGAGCTACTGGCAGAACCAAGGAAGCCCTTTGCCAAGGAAGATAGGGAGCCCTGACCCCCTGACCCCCACTGGCCACCTGTGCTGCCTCTCTGGCCATCAAGGGACACGAGGGGCTCTCAGGAGCCACACAGGTCCTTGGCAGGTGCAGGCACACGAAAAGCGAGGAAGGAAAGAGGAGGAAAGAGACAGGGGAGATGGAGCTGATGGAGCCTATGAGCCACGGTGGGTGGGGCCTGGGTCCGCAGCACCCTCAGTGCCCCTGTCTCTGCGCAGTAGGATCAGTCCCCTCTTTGATGAGTTACTTGGGCTCCCCGAATGGGACCCAGCCAGGAACGCTGGCCTGTCCCTGCCGTGGGTGTGAGGGGACTGGAGGGACAAGTGGAAGGGGGTCTTTCAGTGGCCTCCTCAGGATGGGAATTGGATACCAAAGGGCTGGCCCCTCTTAGATCCTCCATCCATCTGGAGCCCCTGGAGCTAGAGTGGCTCCACTACCCCTGCCTGCGACCCCCACTTTGGGCACAGGGCCTTAGGCAGGAAGCTGCCCATCCCCAGTCCTGTTAAAAATGCAGAAAGGAACCATCATGCACAACCCTGCAGGTGAGGCTGGGCGCTGTTTAGAAAAGCAGGAAACAGGTCGGGTGCAGTGGCTTACGCCTGTAATCCCAGCACTTTGGGAGGCCAAGGCAGGCAGCTGAGGTCAGGAGTTGGAGACCAGCCTGGCCAATACGATGAAACCCTGTCTCTACCAAAAATACAAATATTAGCCAGGCAAGGTGGTGGGCGCCTGCAGTCCCAGCTACTCAGGAAGCTGAGGCAGGAGAATTGCTTGAACCCGGGAGGTGGAGGTTGCAATGGGCCAAGATCTCACCATTGCACTCCAACCTGGGTGACAAAGCGAGACTCCATCACAAAAAAAAAAAAAAGAAAGAAAAGGAAAGCAGAATCAGCCTTGCAGAGCCAGCAACCCTCAGCCTCAGCCCTGTGTGGGCAACTGCCCTGGACAATTGGAGCTGCAGCCTTGGGCACGGCAGGAAGGACAGGAGTCCCCTTGTTGTGGGGTCAGTCTGGCTTCCCTGGAGGTGACCGCTGACATACAGTGTCCCCACCATTACAAATGCCCCCTTTGCTCCCCACAGCATCACTTGGGAGGATAAGCAGGTAGCCCTGTCCCCAAGGCACATGGGAACAGCTCACAGTTCAGATCCTCTGAGACTTAGACCCACAGGAGACTCAGGCAGGGCTCTCAGCCCAACCTTGGAGTGGGCTGTGTCCAGACACTGGTCTCTTGGACAAAGGCCCTGCCTGAAGCCACACACCATGCATGGTCTCCATCTGTGCTGGGTGGGGACAGAAAGAGGAGGGGCCAGGTGGTGGCAGGCTTTTGTCTGCCAGTGTCCCAAGCAGGGGAGAGGAACACAGGGCCTGCAGCTGTGTTGCCAGGCTTCTCTGAGGCCAGGCCACCTGCAGGGCAACCTGCCCATCGCTGAGCATTTATGGAGCACCTCTTGTGTGCAGAGAACACAGGCCCCCTGGAGTTCAGGCACCTGGCTCTGTCCCCCTTGTCTCTCCTCAGTAACGTGTAGCAGCTGGAGGTATGCAGTTGGTACTCAATAAATGCCATCCATCCTAGCCGCTCCCTAGGGAAACTGCAGAGCAGGGAGGGGGTGACAGACCCCCCCCCTTGAAGCAGACCCTGGCTGGGGTGGCTCAGGTTAGAGTCTCAGGGGCATCAAGGAGAAGGGCCTCTGAGATCTGGCCTTGTGGGTGGCAGTTTTGGCTCTGTGTTCTCCTGCTAGGACGCCTCTCCGCCTGCATCTGTGACTCACTGCGTGTCCCCTGGGAACACAGTGGCCTGCAGGTGTCAGTGGCTACTGCACCCTTGTCATTCTCAGCACCAGGTGAGGAGATGTTGGTTGCCAGGGGCTGGAGCTACACACGCCCCGCTCCCCTGCAGTTCCCTCTCTGGGGCTGAGTCCCCCGAGGCGTCTTCCACCCTGGTGCCCCAGTCCACGGCCTGAGGTGGGGGGCATTAGATCCACCAAGGAGCCCCAGACACTCAGGGGGAGGGGAGGCCGCCTGGGCTCCTCAGTCGGTTGGACACAGATGGAGTAAGGCTCTGGGTGCAACCAAGCCTGAGGGCTGCCCCGGCAGCCCCCACTCCCTGACAGCCCATGGAGTCTTAACGGCTGTTAAGGGGGTTTCACAGCTCCTGCCTGGCCCCTGCAGCCCTTCCCCTAGGCCCCTGCCCCAGCACCCCCAGCCATAGTCCTCTGCAGAGCCTTAGCTCCCGCCCGCCCGGGCCTCAGGGTCAGCCGTGCTCCCATTTCGCAGACCTACGCAGCAGCGGCCTCTTGGCAGCGCCCTGCTGAGCCCGCCCTGCTCCCTCTGGGGCTCCGGGCAGGGTGAAGTGGTGATTCCTGCTCTGGAAGCTGCGTGGTGGGGCGTCCCAGGGCCAGGGCGCACGAAGTGGGTGCAGGGCCCAGTGCGTGCTTCTGTCTGCACTGTCGGAGGGACTCCCGTCTGCATGAGGTCTTGGGGGCCCAGGCGCGGGGAGCACTATGGATGCCCCGCCCCGCCCCGGGGAGGGGCTTGGGCGCGCCGGGAGCTGTCCCTGGTACCTGGTGCAGGCGGCGGCCGGACCACTCACCCGGGGAAGTGGGGGCTGGGATTGGAGTGTGGAGTGACCTAGGGCGGGCAAGTCTTCGACCTGGGCCAGTGGTGGAGGGAGGCCCAGGCCTCAGGGTGGACAACAAGGAGGCCGCTGCCCTCAGGCGATGTGAGCACCTTTCCTCCTCTCTGGCCGGTAAGGCCACCACGGTCCTGGGCTTGGCTCTCCTCCCCACAGGGGTGTCCCCAGTGCAGTGCTCACATGGCCTTCGGGGCACACATGCCTGGCAGACCTCACCCTGGCACCAACTGGACCCCAGGTGCCCAGCCTGGCCGGAGTTGGGTGACCTCGGGGAGGGATGTCTGTGATGTCCCTGCCCTGGCAGCATCTGGGGGTGGGACACAGGTGGCCACGGGAAGGAAGGGAGCCCTGAGAGATCCAGGTCCTTCCAGAGGGTGGCTGAGCCAGGACGGCTTGAGCACTTCCCCAGCTCCTTCCTCCTATCTCCCCAGCAGGACTCTGGGCTTCAGGCCTGGGATTGGCCCTGTGGAAAACAGGCAGGAGGAGGAGGACTCCGGTGGAGCCTATTCTATAGGAAAGGTCACGTGGAGACGCTCCCTCTCTGCCGCCCCCCTCCTACCTTCTCCTTCCCTAGAACCGCTAGATGGATGTGTTTCAACAGATTCTGAGCTGATAAAATCGTATTTATCTTCGGCTGTTGACACGGAGCCGCCTGGACTTGCCTGCCCAGGGTGCATGCGCCGTCCTGCTTGCAGGAAAGGGTTTGCCCAAACGCCACTGCACCCGTCCCTCCCCACGCTGCCGGCTCCTCTCCGACCCTCCTCTCCTTCCCCTCCTCCCCCGCCCCAGTCCAACGTGGGCCCAGCCTGGCTGGGAGCCCTGGGCCTGGCAGGGCTGGTGCGGGGGTGGGCGAGGGGCGGGTGCGGCGCGGGGCTGCTAATTTCCTCATGCCCGCTCCTCGCTCCCCGGCAGCTGGGTGCCCGGCGCGGGCAGGTTTGGGCAGGAGGACAGCGGAGAGGTGATAATAACTTGTCTGTCATTTTCCCGGGACGTGTAGCATCTTGCAAACCGCAAATACCGTTAACCAGTGTGGGTGAATCTGTTGCGACAGATTCTGGAAGATGGGGCCTGCGGTGGGGGCTCTTATTTTCTAAATGATTTTTTTTGTTGCCCACTTTTATCCACTTTCGTTGCTTGTGTGTGCATGTGTGTGTTTAGGGGCGCGTCGCTCTCCTCTCTAGGGTTACAGGCCTCTTTGAGCCCACCCTCTGCCAAGGCCATGGACCCTTCCTCTCCCTAGAAAAGCTCCTGGGGCTAAGCCACAGAACCCTTGCCATTACATTCATGGGTTCACAGATGGACCCCCCAAAACACGTGCACGAGCCAGGGTCAACAGCCTGTGGATTAGGGTCCTCCTGGGTCCCTTTCTCCTTCTGAGAGAGGAAGGGTATACTCAGGTGGCAGCCACAGGGCCCCCTCGGTGACAGCCCCCTTCATGGGAGGCTGTGGCCTTCACTGGTGCACAATGTCACTGTCACCCTCAGAGAGCTGATGGGAGCACAGGCTGGGCTCTGACAGATGTCAGGGAGGCCTGGCCGGATGTCACAGGGCTGGTCCCTCCCTGCCCCAAGGAAGCCAGCAGCCTGGGGAGGGGGAAAGGACACATGTGGCAATCGCCCCTGTTTCAGGACACCCTGGTGTTAAGCGGGGGCTCCCATGGTCAACTGCTCCATGGTCCACTGCTCCCAGTGAGCAGTGACAGCTCACTCACCAGGACACCCACAGCCCACAGGCCAGGCAGATGAGAGGCTCAAGCTAGCTTCAGAATGCCTGTGAGGCCACAGCCAGTGCCAGGCCCAGCACTGCCCAAGAAAACAGGCTGCTGTGAAAGAGCTCCTGGCTGGGGGGCTGCTGGGGACAGATGTGTCTGCTGCCAGCCGGGGCTCCCAGGCCAAGAGCTCTGTGGAGGATGAACCAGAGGCAGAAACATCCTCTGCAGATGCCAAGTCATCCTCAGCCATGACGGAGGCCTGGTAGAGCCCCAGAGGCTGTGGACAAGAAATCACTCTCTGGGGAGGGCCGGCCAGGGGCTAGAGGGACCCTCCGGAGCTGGCAGCCTGCCCCACCATGACCTTGAGCCATGTCCTAAACAGGTGAGCAGCAGCCACACGGGGGACTCTCACAGCCTGGAAGCACGGCTCCCTGGGAGACACTGAGTACACCCCTTTCAGCCAAGGCCCAAAGGCCACGAGCCCCCAGACCACAGGAGCTGGAGCCAGCTCGGCCCACGTCCCATGCACAGCTACCTCTAGAGATCTCTGTCCTGGGCTGTGATCAGGGGAGGGGAGGGAAGCAGGTATGTGCTGAGCCCAGGACAGACTTGGTGGCTTTGTCTCCAGTGCATAGTGAAGGCCCAGGGGTCCGGTAGGAGACGAGGGCCACAGCCAGAGGAGATAAGAGGGGTCTAGTGTCGGGGGAGGCTGGAGGCAGCATTTGCCCGAGGTGTCTGCCTCTGCTGGTGTGGAGACCTGGGGAGACCGTGAGCGCTATCCACCTGCTGGGGAATGGGGCACAGCTATGCTGCCTTCTCCATGGGGCACCCAGGTCTACCCTCATGGCCACATCCACTGCCCATTGGTGCCTGCCCTGTGCGGGGCCCTCATCCGACCTTGGCCCTGGGAGGTCAGGCACTGTCACTCCGTTTAGCGACCCAAACCTGCCTGCTAAGCTGGGGTGAACCAGCACCCAGACCAGAGCTGTCTGACCTCCAAGCTCCATCTCCCAGCCCTTTGTCACTGCCGGGCTTGACTTGGGGCCTGGGGTCGGCATCTGGGCAGAGACCTGCCTTAAGCACCCCTGGGTTCCAGGAAGACTGGGCACTGCAGAGGTGTCAGGTGGGACACAGGCTTCATACCCCGTGGTTGGGCTTAAGCTCGTCAGGGGTAAGGGGAACAACAGCCAGGGGCCTCACTTGTCCTGGTCCTGCTGGGGAGGGGTCTCCATGGACAACAGAGACTGAGACTCACACAGACTTCCTTGTGTCTGGCTGGGATTGGGTGGCCCAGCCTGGACAGCTCCAGCCTCTGCTTTGCTGCCGAGATGCTGTGTGAGGAGCTCAGGGCCCAGTCCACACCCGCTCGCCGCTGTCCTGATTCCCAGCTATTATCACTATCACTCTGCCCAAGCCCAGGAAGGAATGAGCTGCCCAGGCAGGGTGAGGAACTCCATCTGCTCTTATTCCAGGACCCAGGTACCCCCTCTGGGGCCTTGGGGACAGAGGGGGTGGCAGGACAGTGCCCTGGGTCCGTGGAGACAAAAGCTGGGTTTGCAGAGGGCCCCGGAACGCCCACCAGCAGCTGCCCCTCCACTCTGAAGACACGGAGTGTTCAAAGCACCGCACTCAGCCTCTGCCCCCAGCTGGGACCAAGCACAGGGTCCTCTGCCCACAACTTGCTTTTTGACAGCGCCATCCTGTTGCCTGGCCTCTGGCAAGGACCTAGCTAGCGGGGCTGTGGGCCAGGCCCTGGAGCTGTCCCGCACTGTCCCACAAGAGGCCCAGCAGGCTGGCAGCAGACCTACTCTGCTCACTGCACAGAGGGCCCCTTAACTGCTGGGGAGGAAACCCCGCCATCCTCGCCCCCACCATCCTCGCCCGCCATCCTCGCCCCCGCCATCCTCGCCCCCACTATCCTCGCCCCCACCATCCTCACCCCCACCCTGACTTGTGGCTTTGAGGAGAAGCCAGGATTAACCCAGCCTTTTGAGGCCCGGCTTTGTCAGCCGTGGGGATTGGAAGGGTGCCCCAGGGTCAGTGGGTGTCCTCTGCTCACAGGACACCCACTCTGGTCGCAGCTTCCTGGGATAGCCTTGGTGGCTGGAATTGGCAGCAGCTGGAGGTGGCCGGGGACAGTGGAGGGAAGGGAGTAAGCTGTGGACATGGTGGTAGGGGGGGTCCCTCTTCAGTTTTTAAGGTAATAGTTGGCTAGAATCTAGGTTTTGCTAAACTTTGTAGCTCTTCAGTGAAATGCCTGGGGGAAGGAGAATTTTGGCCTCTAAATCTCTGACCCCCTGCAGAGAGTGGTGTCTCCCCAGTGCCAGGTGCAAGGAGTTGGGTGCCTCGCTCCAGTGGCATGGCTGGGGGAGGGGTGGGTTTTCAACCCTTGGGGTGGCCCTGGGCTTTAGGGAACTCCCCTGTGCGGTTTCCCCATGGGGTCTGACTTCTGCTTCACTGAAGCCTGGAGTGCTGTTCACTTCTCCACAAGAGTCTTTCTGCCCTAAAATGCGCTGCCCCGCTCACAGCCTCTGCAGCCCCATCATAGCCCCCAGCTGTGGACACCAGCCTCGGCCGCCACCTCGTCTCTGCACCTCACGCTGTCCGCCTGGAGCGCAGAGACGATGCTTTTCTTTCCAGCCAGGACACCCTGGAATGGTCTGACCCCCTCTTCCTGGGGCTCCTTGGAAAAGGGACAGAAGGTCTGGAGGTGGCTCAGGGGCTTCTTGACCCAGAGGCAGGGGCTGGGCTTCCAGGGTCCGTCCAGATACCTTGAGTGTAGCTTCTACTTTTGGAATCTCGGAAAATCCCAGAAGTGACCACTGGCCTGGGGTAGCAGAAACCCAGCAGACCGGGAAGCAAAACTTTAACTCGCTGCCCAGCTGAGCCTCTCACCTTGCCCCGAGTCCCACGCGGCCCAAGGTCCAGGTCACCCAGGACTGCATCTTGGCGTCAGCACTAGGTCCAGGAGAAGCCGGGGACAGTCCTCCCCTGCGGGCCTCTCTTTCCCCCTGTCAACGGGAGCTAGTGGTACTGAGGCCAGGCCTGGGAGGGGCGAAGGAAGAGGGGGCAGGGAGGCACCAGGAGAGGCCGGTCCCCAAGCCTAGCTGCCTGGCTTCTCGCCCGTGAGGCTGGCCAGCCTCGGAGCAGTCCAGTGATAGAGTGTTCCCGAGGGATTTTCCTTTGTCACTAAAACCAAGCAGTGAAAGCAGACAGGGATGGACTCGCCACCCCCAGCCCCAGTTCGATTCACTGGCAAACAGCAGTGGAAGGCTCACAGAGGCCGAGGCACAGCCTGGGCTGCCCCCACACCCTGCTTGGTCCAAAACTTTCTCCCCTAGGGACAGGCAGGTCCCTCTGAGAGGTCAGCACCTCACTATTACTGGTTCCCCTGGGGGCCCTGATGGTCATAGGGACCTGCCTATGGTCCCTCGGGGAGCAGAGGGTTGGGCAGGGGGCAGGGGCTGTTCATGGGGTCCTGTCCAGGGACATGCAAGGGCCGGGGGAGCCACCACATGGGCTGCAAGGGCAAGGTTAGGGGTCTGGCTGCTGGGGCCAGGCCCAGCTCCGCCCTCTGCTGACAGGTGACCTTGGTGTGCCCTCTGGGAGCCTCAGTTTCCTCATCTGTAAAATGGGGAGCGTGGGAGGCTCTGCACACAGGGGCAATGTTGCTGCCAATGCTACTAATCAGACATGCTGGGTCCGCAGGGCTGTGGACTGGAGTCCTAGAAAATAGATGATTCTTCCTAAAACGTAAATTGGATCATGCCTCTCCCACAACAGTCTCACACCTATGGAAGGGAATCCTGTCCCCTGAGGGGTTCTCTCTCCTGTCTCCTCCAAGAAGCAGGCAGTGTGGGGTGGGGCAGCAGGACCCAGGGTCTCAGAGCTGGGGCCTCTGCAGCCTCACTCGGGGACTCCAAGGCTAAGTTCTGTGCCCTCCAGGGCCCAGGAGTGAGTTCCTCTGACTGCTCCAGAAAGTGGAGAGAGAAGAGCCGACCTGCCCCGGAGGCACCGACCGCAGCCCGAGCAGGCCTGCTGGAAGCTCCGTCCCTGCCGCAGATCCCTGCGCCGCACCATGTGAACAATTGCTGCAATCTCACCCTAAATACTCTTGTTTCCCCTAATAATCCATGTTTCATCTCCACAATAAACATTGTTAGAACTCTTCCCTCAGCTTTACGCACATATAATTGCTTCTGGTGCCAGTAAAAGGTATTAATTCCACTCATGCATTCCATAAACTTTTAGGATAACGCAATTGATACCACGATCGTGTTGGGACACCTCCGCTATTATTCTCCTGCTTGCAAGCCTCCGAGGTGCTGGGAAGGTTGCTCCAGACCCATTAGTGTTGACTCAGCCTCATTCTCCCCAAGAATCCCGAGCAAAGCCTTTGTGCTTCCCTGACCATCCTTCCATATGTCCCTCCTGGAGGGGGCTTTCCTAGACGTGGAGTCACCTCTCCCCTAAGACGAACATGTGCATTCGCGCACACACACACACGCACACACACACGCTGAGTCTGAGAGCAGCTGGAGGGCACTCAGGGGGCTGTGTCCAGCCCCCTGTGTCCATCTGTCTGTCTGGAGGGATACTGGGGCAGCCGGCCACCGCACCTGTGTGTGTCCTCATCCTCCTGCCACGGCAGCCTGCCTCGTGGGCTGTGGGTGGTGTCACTCAGCATGCCCTGAGGTGCCCACAGATGCTGTGCTGGGCCAGGGCTTCCAACCCCACAATGCTTTCTTGCCTGACCTCAGAACGCTGTCCCCAAACTTCCCAAACACCAAGGACAGCCACCTTCCCCAATGAGGCTGAGCTGGGGGCAGAACGGCTGAGCCGGGGTGTCACAGCATCCGATGCCCACCGTCTTGGGCTGTTCCAACAGCTAGAGGAACTCTTGTGCATTCTCCTCCCCGAGGGCCTCCTGGAACCAGCTGTCTGAGCCACTGCCAACCTGCAGGGCTCCCAGGACAGGAGTGGCCAGCAGGGCTCAGAGGCCAGGCCATGCCCTGCAGAGAGCTCTGCCCATGCTCTGACCCCACACTGTCCCACAGAGGGTGTCGAACTGGGAGAAGGGTACTGGTATCACCATCAGCCCTGCACTCACAAAGAGCACACGTGTGTGGAGCACTCCCCAGGCACCCTGCCCTGCCCTAAGAAGTCCCAAGAGCCAGCTCCTTTGTCCCTACCATGGCTGGCAGGCCACGCTCTCTCTGCAGGTGAGGATGCCAGGGCAGAGGGGCGAAGGAGCAGGTGCTCCCAGGCAGACCTGGGATCAGGACCCCAGCAGGTGCCAGCTCCACCCCTCTCACCATGCAGGGTCCCTCTCACCAAACGCCAGCCTTGCCCTGTCACTGGTCACTGGTTACACTCTCGTGGCTAAACACAAATCCTTCCTCTGGCTCTCGGTTACCCATGACCCGCCTCCTCCTCCTCCTGGCTTTCCATGGGTGGGAGCTCTAGAACCCTGGGCAGCGACGAGGGGAGGCCTGTGCATGTACATGCATGGCTGTGTGTTTCCATGTGCCTGCGTGTGCATAATGGACTTGTGTATCCATGCGTGTGCATGCATGTGGGAGGGTGCCATGTCTGTGTGTGTATACACACATATGCACAGGCCTGTGAACCGCAGCCTCCAGACCCCTCAGTGCCCAAGGAGATCTGAAGTCTGAGGGAAGCTGCTTAGGACAGATGGACACCTCCGGGCCTGGGGAGACCCATCGTGGGCCTCAGCAAAGCAGAGGTCAAAGACCCCAGTAGCAGCTGTGGTCACCTGGGGACTGGCGAGGGTGTTTTTCCTGACTGGGGAGAAAGGAGGGCGGCAGCCAATGTGGAACTGTATTCGAGAAAAATAAGAATTATCCATCAGTTACCAGTCGGCTGGTGTGCCGGGAGCCCAGGGAGCCACGGTGCAGAGGCCGGACGCAAGTCCAGGCAGCAGGTCCGGGCAGTGCCCGCACGGTGGGACCCCAGAGCTGGGAGCAAGTGGGCTGCCTGGAGGCCCTGTCCCACACTGTGAGCCGACCACCTGCCTGCCCCTCCCTGGGCAAGGGAAGAAGCCCTGGTGGAGGGGGTTCTGCCCCCAGACAGCTGAGGTGCCAAAAATCTCATTATCAGTGTTTGTTCCACCTCCACCCCCTGGATCCACAGGGCTTCGGAGGAGGAGTCCTGGGTGCAGGCGACAGCATCTTCTTCCCCAGCTCGCGCCCCAACCCCCAGCCCCAGCGCATCCACAAAGCCCAGCAGGGAGGGAGCGAGGAAGTGGGGGCATCGCTGCTCCTCTCCTGGGCACCAGGCACAGCCTTCCCCTCCCCCGGGTGCAGCTGACCAGCCCGTCCTGCAGAACAAGGCAATTGAGACAAAACCATGAAGTCCCTTGAACCTGATGCCACACACCTGGCAGGAGGTGGGGGTGGCAGACACCCCAGGTGGGGGAAGTCAGCCAGCAGAGGGCTTTGCTCCTGTCCTTCCAGGAAGATCAGCTCAGACCACATGCAGTGCATCCCAAGCACAGTGGAGACCCCACCAGCATCCCCAGACCATGGGAGGAAGGGAGGCAGAGCTCCCAGAGCTGCCTGCCAGGACTTCAAGGGGACACTCTCTGGAAACCACCAGCATCATAAACCCCAGGGCAGGAGGTCAGTGTCCTTAGAGGGGAGAGAGTGGACTTAGGCAACAAGCCTGAGCGTGGGAGAGAAGCAGTGGAAAGTCTCCCGCTGCTGGAGTGTGCAGGTGAGGATGCCTTGGGGCTTTCTGACCTGGCTTCAGGTGGCCTCACCGGATCTTCAAGTGGGGTAGAGGGATAGTCCGGGTCTCCCTTGCCCCACAGGCAGGTGCAGCTGCCACAAAACCACTCCTTTGGGAGGCCTAGGCCAGCATGCCCACCACCACCACAATTAAGATAACACATGGGCCTCCTGCTGCAAGCTAAGTGCTGTGGTGACCACGGCCCCAGCACGGTCTTCCCATCCTTATCTCCACCGTGTAGTAAGGAGCGTGGAGGGGTAATTTCCAAATGGAGAAAACGGGGCGTTAGGGCTGGGGTCGGCATTCCCTGCCAGATGGGGATGGGAGGCCCTGGAGGAGGTGCCAGGTCCTCTGCCCCTCGGCCCAACATCCCATGGAGCCCCTTCCCATCAAGCCCAGGGAGTCTGGGCTGAGCCTTCTCTTAGCCCGGAGCCAGCAGTTGGGGGAGCCCATGGCTGGAATGAGAATCAGAAACAACCGCAGGTGGGGGCGGGCGGGGCCTGGAACCCAGACCCCAGACCAGCCCGGCAGGACTGTCCGGCTTCCTGCAGAGCCTGACAGGCTACCTTAGGCTCCGCCCTGCCCCTCGGCCCTCCAGGAGCGTGGGAAAACCGCAGCTATGGCCGGCAGCATAGTGGGACCTGGTTCTTAAAGCGGAAAAACCCGAGGGGCCCTTTCTCAGCACCCCCCACAGTGGGTGGGAATGCAGCCGCCCTGCGTGGACTTCAGGGAGCCAGCATTGAGCTGTGCCCAGGGGAGACGGGGCCTCGTGGGGGAGGGGCGCTGCCCAGTGGACCAGACCAACCATGTGTCCCATAGAGCCCCTCCTGCAGCCACAGCCCAGGTGTCCGGGCAGGGCTCACTTGCCCCCTCCTCGGTGCAGGAGGGGAAACCCGGAGAGCTCTTGGGGCTGCTCTTCCCGCCCAACCCCTGCGTGCCCTCCACTCCTGGCTGAGGTCATGCAGCCTTCACCTTGCCCCTCCTGACAGACCCCCGCCCTGGAAGCCATCTGGGCAGGGCAGCTCAGTGGGTAGGAATACAGATGCAGAGGTGGTTGCCCCCACTTACTATGAGCAGAACTCTGGGCGAACCACTTCCCTCCCCAAGCCTCAGCCTCCTTGGCTGTAAAAGGGAGCAGTGATGGAGTCAGCCCTGTGCGTTGTTGGTGGGTGCAGGAGTTAGCTCAACTCAAAGCCCTGAGCACGGTGCCCGGCTCGAGGAGAGTGGCTGTGTGCACAGGTGATGTTATCAGAGTGAGCAAGATCCCCACCATGGGCCAGGCTGTCCCCAGGGGCACCGCAGTGAGGACCTGAGTCCTCAGCACGGTGGTTCCACCCCATCTCCTCGGCGCATGCCAATTCCTGGAAATGCCACCCCAGAGACAGTGCTGGCAAAGCCCGAATCTACCCACCCGCAGATGCGTCTCGCTGCCTGGAGGAGGCAGGTTCTGCAGACCCTGGGCTGTGGGCCTGTCTTGGACAGACAACTCTTGGCAGCAGAGCCCCTGCCTCTGCCCAGGAGAGGATTTCAAACCAAAGTCCCTACCTGAGCATGGGGAAGCCGCGGGCCAGTCTTGGCGGAGACCTCACCAGCCGGGCCAAGTCCGTCCCCTCTGTGGCCCTTTGGAGGCTGACTTTCTCTGGCCACTCACTTCCAGAGGGGTGGGCACACCCAGACTGCCCGGCCCTGAGACCCGCCTCCTGCCCGAAGCTCCTCCCGGCCCGGGCCAGGTGGGAACCCCGAGCAGACAGTGGGGCGAGCTTGGACCTCTTGAGGTGCGGGGAAGGCGGCCACCTCCTTTCCAGCTCGCAGCCCACAGCCCGAAGGGAGCAGGGGGACTCACCGTCCAGGTGGCTGACTTGGCCGTGCTGGACTGCTGGAAAGTGACCTCGAAGTGGTGGGGTCCGGGATAGTCGGTGTTGGAGGGAATGACAGGTGCGGGCGACATGGTGTCGAAGGTGGAGCTGGGCTGCGCGTAGGGTGAGTGGGTGGGCACGCTGGCGGCGTGCTCCGGGGTGTACGGGCTGGCCGAGGCCGCGCGGCTGCTCATCTGGTCCATGGTGCTGCTCAGCAAATTGAACTGGGCCTGGCGCGGGAAAGGGGAGGAGGAAGGGGGAGACACACACAGTCAGTCGTCCTGTCCCGTCTAGGAGGTGTCCTGTTACAGGAGCCTTAAAGGGCCAGCGGCTCCAGTCATCCCAAATATTTCCCCGGGTCTCTCCCCCATCCCAACAGGCCACTACTTGCGTTGGGATAAACTGACATATTCACCTCGCCCTCCCCTCCATCAGCCTCCCGGTGCCAGGGTTTCTGGGGATCCACCCAGCCGTTGATGAGGCGGAATAGACTCTGCACACCTGGAGGGGAGGCGTTGGGTGGGGGAGGCTCCCAGGCCCTGATGCCCACACGGGCTTCGCTGCACGCTCTGGGCAGCATCGGGGTCTGGACCTCACAGCTCAAAGTGGGGAGATCCAGCCCCAGGGAGCCAGGCAGTGGGTGAGGTGGGCCAGGCACAAGTGGGCCCTGAGTGCCGGGTGCGCACACCTGGGCTTGGGTGCGTGGGTGCCTCTGAGGTGCTGGAGACCAGATTCGGGCCCTCACTAGGTCTGGCCCTCTAGGTGGTGGGATAGGGTGGGGGCTGCTGTTCAATGGCTGAGCCCAGTTTTCCCAGGTGGGCGGCCTCACCCCCGCTGGAAAGGCCGCTCCACGCTCAGGGGCCGGCGAAGCCCCACCCCTGCTGCCCCCTGGCCCGGGGTTCTCTCGCTGGGCCCCTACCCGCAGCTCCCCCGCCAGGACCACACACCAAGGAACAGGAACCCCTGTGAGTGCGTCCCCTGCGCCACCCTCTGTGGGCCCCAGGGACCCCAGCACTGATCAGCCTCTGCCAGGAGCTTAAGGGAGGCCCCAGCTGAGGGAGGGGGTGCTGGCCTGGCCTTGGTGTCTCAGATCCAGGGCAGGGCAGACCTCACTTGGTGGGCCGCCGAGGAAGACCCTCCTTCCAAATCCAGAGGCGGGTACTGGAGGAAGACTGCAGACGCATAAACAGCTTTCCCGTGACCCCCGAGGTTCAGCGCAAACAAACTCCTTTACCCCTCTCCCCGGGCCTACGGTGGGCCCCGTGACTGTCCCCATTTTACAGATGAGGAACCTGAGCTATGGGGCTGGAGACACGATTGGCCCCAGGGATCCAGCGGCCCCAGCTGATGGCACAAAGGTCACCAGTAGCCAGCAAGGTGCAGGCTGAGACCCCCAGACCGTGAACTAGGATTGCAGAGCAGGACGGGGCAGAGCCAGGCGTAGGCAGGCCGGGGGCGGGGGCTCTTCTGCCCTGTGCCCCTCTTTAGAGAAGCTGTGGTGTGCTGTGAGCGCACTTCCCCCTCCCACCAGCCTGCCCCCTCCAAGCCAAAAAATAAAAGGTGCATCCCCCGCACACGAGGGTTTAGGTGCCTGGCCGGGACTCCCAGGCTCAGCCCCTTCCTGCACCTCAGCCTTCTCCATCAGAGGCGGTTAGGTTTAGTGACCCAGAGGCCCTCGGCTCTGCAGGTCCTAGGACACACATCCGCTGAGGTCCCTGATGAGGGCCACAGCCCCCGGCCCCTCCAGCATCCGATGGAGAAGGATACCGGGCAAGTCCAGAGTTTGCGTCCTCTCTGAGTCCTCTACTGAGTCCTCCACTGAGTGCTGTCCAACGTGGAGGCAGCTCAGCCTGGGATGCTGGAGAGGCAGGAGACAGGGGACTGGTGCTCACCAGAGCCATCACCACTGTTCCCAGGGCCACCAAAGCCCAGGCAGGCACTTTCCCTGGGTGCTCCAGCCCAAGACAGCTAACAGCCCCCAGTAGGCCTGAGCCGCCCGGTCTGACCCGTGTCCTACCTCCAATGCAAGGGTCTTGGCACGAGGCCTTGGCTGAAGCCATCATCTGGCACCATTAAGCTGGCTGTGAGCTGTCAACCTGGGGAGCCCACCCACCAATGGAACGAACGGGGACCCCTGCAGCACGGGCCCTGCCCACCTCTCCAGCACCAGTGCAGCCTCCTTCCTGGTCTGTCGCACTCCCCACAGCCTTCCTAACTTCCTGCACCACAGGTCCTTCCCGGGAGCCCAGGGTCCACTGAATGGCAAATGGATAAAGAAACAGTGTGTCGCGCGCGGTGGCTCAAGCCTGTAATCCCAGCACTTTGGGAGGCCGAGACGGGCGGATCGCGAGGTCGGCAGATGGAGACCATCCTGGCTAACATGGTGAAACCCCGTCTCTACTAAAAAATACAAAAAACTAGCCGGGCGAGGTGGCGGGCGCCTGTAGTTCCAGCTACTCGAGAGGCTGAAGCAGGAGAATGGCGTAAACCCGGGAGGCGGAGCTTGCAGTGAGCTGAGATCTGGTCACTGCACTCCAGCCTGGGCGGCAGAGCGAGACTCCGTCTCAAAACAAAAAAACAAACAAAAAAAAAACAGTGTGTCTGGACAGTGGCCTCTTCCTCGGCCATAAAGACAGAAGGAAGCTCCCACAGGCTGCCACGTGGACGAGCCTTGAAAACATGGTGTCAGGTTAAAACTGTCACGGGGGGACGCCTGTAATCCCAGCACTCTGAGGGCCGAGGTGGGAGGATCTCTTGAGCCCAGGAGTCTGAGGCTGCAGAGAGCCAAGATCACGCCACTGCCCTCCAGCCTGGGAGACAGGGCAAGACTTTGTCTCAAAAAACAAAACAAAACATAATATCCCAGGGAAGGGTGACCCTCACCTCTTCCGGCTCCTGGGCTATTGTGAGGGGGTCTGGGGAAGCAGCCACTGCCCTGCTCAGAGAAAGGTGTAGAAAGGCCACTCCTGCTCCTCCTGGTGTCTGGCTTGGGGAGAACCTGCCACCCTGGGCACCAGCGAGCTGCCAGTAGGCTCCTGGCAGACAGGATGGACCCCTGCCTCAGCCCCACACATGGGAGGTTGGGTGATGGTGGGGATGACACAGGGCAGTGCCAAGCTCTGGCTGCACAGCACAGGCTCCGTCCCAGAGTCCCCAGTTCCCAGACTCCTCACTAAGGCCCAAGAGGTCTCCGAGGTGTCTGAGACCTGCTCCTGACCACAGGCCCAGGCCCTGCCTGGAAGCCTCCACTTGTGGTCTGCACACGAATCCTCACCAGCCCTGTCTGGGCTCAGAGGTCCCTGTTCTGAGGGGTTAGCCCTGGCCACACTGGCAGGAGCAGCCCCCAGGCCTCGGGTGCTCTCTCTCGTCACCCAGTTTGAGCATCTTAACAGCCACTCTCTGGAAGGCCAGGCTCGCATGTCCCCCAAGGCTTCTG
Organism: Trachypithecus francoisi; assembly: GCF_009764315.1. Taxonomy (NCBI): domain Eukaryota; kingdom Metazoa; phylum Chordata; class Mammalia; order Primates; family Cercopithecidae; genus Trachypithecus; species Trachypithecus francoisi. The sequence continues at coordinate 355,376 of NW_022681446.1, read as the reverse complement.
TCTCCCCTACTTGAGCGTGAACCCACGAGGACCCTGGATACAGTGGCCACTGGCCACACAGGGTTGGGGTGTGTGAAATGTGGATGGAGCTGAGCCCAGTGTGTGAGCGCACCCTGATTCCAAGGGCTCAGGGCCACGGAAAGAACGGAAAACTCCTCACTCACCATTTCCTACTGATTACAAGCTGAAACCATCACAGTTAGGGGTGAATACAGGAAATAATTAAATGACTTCTGTCAGTTCCTTTCCGTCTTTTTGAATGCGGCTACTAGAAAAAGCAGAATTTCACACGTGGCTCCGAGCCAACACCGTCAATCAGCGCTCCATTAGAGCGGCTGCCGGAGAGGCTCGCTAACAAGTGAGCTGGTAGAACAAACGAACGAATGCAGGACGGCTCCCCCAGTCCAGCTGCCCAGGAGTGTGTACGGGACATGAGCCGGCCCCTCCCACCACTGGGTACCGGGTGCCAGCCTGCCCACCCCCACTCTGTGGTGCCCTCTCTCTTCCAAGCAACCAGCGGTGGCCTTCCTGGAAGGGTCTTCCCTGTTTTGGGCCCTGGGATGGCCTCAGGGATGCAGGACCTCCCCACTCCTGACTCATTTGAGTCCCCTGGGCAAGAACATCCCGGGACTTGAGGGGTGCCCAGCTGAGGCTGCTCAGGTCAGGAAGGCAGGCAAGGGCAGGCCCCAGGGTCCCCCCCAACTGCCGACTCCCATTCCTGCTCCATCCCTGAGAACAGGACAGCCAGTGGGGCAAAGAGCCCGCGCCTCCCTTGTTTGGGAGAAGCAGGACGCAGACCCACGGCAACGTGGTTCATATTTTAACTTGTCCACATTCTTGAATGATCTGAGGAAGGTGCCAAGGAATTAGTCATTGAGGCAAGAGGAGAAGAGCTGATAGGATCTCTGCACCTAGCACAGCCCAGCGGGAGTGAGCCGGGCCCTTGCAGCAGGCAGCCCCACGCGGGAATTCTAATTAGTGGATAAGTGTCCGGACAGCAGGCCTGAAGCCCTCTTGGCGCCGTTCTCTGGCCCGGAGCCCCAGGCAGGCTCCCTTAGCAGGGCTTCTCCAGGCAGGGCTCCGATATCGGTCTCTCCCTCTGGTCCTCTCTGATCCTCAGGCTCAGTGACACGGGTGGGGGCCTCTGAAGCCCCCTCCTCCCCAGGGTTACTGGGCCTGTCCTCGTGCCCAGGGGACACTGTCCTCTCCTGCTTCCAGGGGACCTCTCTCCCTGCATGCTGGCCCTGCCTGTAGTCACCGCCCCTGTCGCGTCCCCAGTGGGTGGCAGAGGCTTTGCAGCTGCAGCTTTGAGTGCAGCTGGGAACGCGGCGTCTGGGGAGTGTGGGTGGCTTTCTGGGTCACTGACCTCCCCAGGCATCCTCCACAGCCCCTCCACCTGGCTCGGAGGACTCTGGTTTTCCCTTTTGCTTCCTGCCTGGCAGCAAGGAGCTTTGCCTGGGGCCTGGCTCCTGCCCGGGGTCAAGCTGCTGAAACGGGGAACCCTGACCCTAACACAGGCCTGCACGGGAGCCCAGGGTCTCCCAAAACCAGAGGGCCCCCCGGAAACCGCAGGGAGGAACCCAGGCAAAATCAGGACTTTTTTGGTTTGTTTTGCTTTCAACAAGAGCTCCCAAGATAGTGGGCTAATTAGGACACGCCCGGCCCGCGGCGGCCACAAGTGCCTACATGTGTGTGCAGGGCTCCTGGGCCTGACCCAAGGAGTGCGCGGGAGCCAGGGAGCCAGCGGGTGGCCTTCCCGCCTGCCTCCAGGCCACGGACGCTCCAGGCCCTGCTGGGGCCCCAGGGCCTTGTTGCGGGGCAGGAGTGCTCTGCCAGGGCAAATCCAGCAGCCCCCACCCACCCACCCAGGGGGCCTCGTCTCTCCTCCCTGTACATGGGCTGGGGACCTCCCTGGGTGCACCTGCGCTCAAGATGAGCTCCGGGCTGGGGGCTGGGGGCCGGGGCCGGGGCGTGGGCAGCAGGCAGTGGTGAACGGAGCTGCTCTCTAGCCTTGGCCAGTCACAGGCATCAACACAGTTCCCAGACCTCAATGGTTTGATCCACCCATGCCCCTGGGGTGGCAGCAGGCTGGTGACCTTGCTCCAAAATGAGGCATCAGACAGTAAGGCCACCCAGTAGCTGGGCCCCCTCCAGGAGGAATGTGGAGGGTCCCACTTGCCCCCTGTCCTGCCTGTCTGAGAGCGGAGAGGAGCAGTGTGGGGGAGGCCAGAGCTCAGCCCAGCCCTGAAGCCCCTGTCGCGCTGGCTGGACACCCCAATCCAAGCCCCGGCACCTACCATCAGCCAAGCTGGGGATGGCGATGGCTGAAGTCTGGGGGTTCTCACAAGGTGGGCAGGAAGTGGTGGCCAGGGCTGCCCATCCCAGAACAGCAGGTTCTTCTGGGTCTACTGATGCCCCCGTGCCACCACCCTGGGAACCAGGCTTCTCTGTCCATCCAGGAGAGGGGCAGGAGAGACCTCCCAGGGACCCAAGAGGGCCAAGCAGGGCTCTGAGGTCAGGAGTCCCGGGGCCAAGTCTCAGCTCCACCTGTGACCTGGCCTATCACTCCACCTCCCTAGGACTTCGTTTTCTCATCTGCAAAGTGGGGACGAAATTAACGTGTACTGGCCAGGCGCAGTAGCTCATGCCTATCATCCCAGCACTTTGGAAGGCTGAAGTGGGCGGATCACCTGAGGTGAGGAGTTTGAGACTGGCCTGGCCAACATGGTGAAACCCTGTTTCTACTAAAAATACAAAAAAAATTTTAACTGGGCGTGGTGGTGTGTGCCTGTAATCCCAGCTACTTGGGAGGATGAGCAAGGAGAATTGCTTGAATCCAGGAGGCAGAGGTTGCAGCGAGCCGAGATCATGCCACTGCACTCCAGCCTGGGTGACATAGCAAGACTGTCTTGAAAAAAAACCAAGAAGAAATCAACGTGGACTTCGTAGGATGGTTGTGGGAATCAAGAGGGTCCAGAAATACAGTAACCTGAGACTTTTCATCAGGAGTGACTCTCACCCGGGAGGCCTCCTGGAACCAGCGTCCAGGAAGCTCCCATGCACGAGGCATGACCTTTACACCTTGGCACAAAAATCCAGCTAGGAGGAACTGCGGTTGGGCAGGCTCCACTGAGGAACAGGGACGGAAATCCAGATTCACTACTCAGAGGACAGTCGCTAAGCCCCGGGCACAGGGATGGATGGGGAAGAGCAGATGCTCTCAGGGTCAGGGTCTCTCCTGTTCCCTGAGGTGTCCGGGCAGCCAGCACCGAGAGGACGCCCAGAAACTCTTGGTCGGATGAAACAAACCCTGAAATCCACGTGGGCCGTGCAACTGGGGAAGTGGCCACGGTGTGCTACTGGCCGCCATGTCAGCCAGAGCCCCAAGCCCAGACAGTGCCCAGGGTCCAGGCTGCCTTCCCCAGAATGTGGAGGGTGGAGACAGCCCCTTGAAAGACTCATTGTCTTTGCCGGCCAGGAGCTGGAGGGGAGCTGGGCCCCATCGTCACCCTCCTGCCCCATGGGTTCCATCCTATTTCAGATTAAGTTGGATTTTGTGGTTTTGTTAAAAGATTCCCATTGCACCTGTTGACTGTTTAAAATGTGTAAACCGTCTCAAGTGATTTTTTTTTTTTTTTTTTTGAGACAGAGTCTCGCTGTGTCACCCAGGCTGGAGTGCAGTGGTGCGATCTCGGCTCACTGCAACTTCCACCTCCTGGATTCAGGAGATTACCTTGCCTCAGCCTCCCCAGTAGCTGGGATTACAGGTGTTAATTTTTATATTTTTAGTAGAGACGGGGTTTCCCCACGTTGGCCAGGCTGGTTTCGACCTCCTGACCTCAGGTGATCCGCCCACCTCAGCCTACCAAAGTGCTGGGATTACAGGCATGGGGCACTTGAGTGATTTTATTTACATGTAGATGGGAAATACATTTTGTTCAAGTTTGTGTCCCTGTTCCCCCCTAGTCCGCTCCTCTTGCTTCCCGGTATCCACAGTGCCTTTTATTAGGGCCCGGGATATTAAGACAGAATGCAAAGCAAGGGCATGGGCGGGCACAGCCGTGGGATGACAAAGGACAGATATGGTACTGTCCAGAATGGAGCGTATTTTTTAGTGGAAATGATAACAGAGAAACCTGCCAGCAAAATTCACAGTGACTCTGGCCACGTCTCCAAAGGCCATGATTTCAGCTGACTCCTCTGGCGGAGATGTGGGGCGAAGGCACCTCCAACCTGGTCCCTGCACTGGGTCCAGCAGGGGTGGTGGGGAGGGCGGGGCACAAATGCTCATTCGGAAACCATTGTCTCTGCCACAAGTGCAGAGGCACGAAAGATAGAGCTCCTGCCCCTCAGACAATAACAGCTTCCCGAGGGATCCCATCCTGGGGGCAACCGAGGCCAGGCCAGCTGCCAAGGATGGGGCCGCTTCCTGGGGCCCTGGGCTTGGCGGGAATCAGGAGACTGGGACTTGAGCCCACGGTCTGGCCATGCAGTCTCCCTTCTCTGTGGAAGCGGAGATTCCTCTGATCCTAATCAGTTAGGATCGCAGTCAGAGAGGGAGGCACGTGCAAAAGCATAGTAGGGACGTCAGCTGAAATCCTGACGCCTCGCTGGCCCCTCCCCACCTCCACCTCTGCCTCCCTCGCTCCTGTCACCTCTCTAGCTCCTGCACCAGCGCGAGCAGCCCTGCTCCCCGCCCGGCTTTTATCCCGCACACTCTTGGTCCGTTCTGTTCAACTGGGATGGGAGCTCCAGACAGGGCAGACATGCTCTGCTTCATCCACCCCTGGCAGCCACAGCGTGGTGCCTGGTGGGCCCGCAACAGACATTTCCAGAAGGCAGCATGTTTGAGGGCTGGAGTCTGGCATCGGGGTCTGCCTGGAGTCTCCTGAGGGGTCAGCTGGCTTCCCTCTGGCCTCCTGGCCTTCTCCCTCCAGCTTGGACGGGGCTCTGAGCTGTGACCCCAGCCCTTGTAGAACAAGGAGGTCCATGTCCCCGCTCCCTGAAGAATATTGAGACCAGACTGTTGTGGTTTTTTGAGATTATGCAGCTCCTCAAACTCCCTGATCTCTCGCGGGCATGTCTGAACTTGGGCCCCAACCTCACCCAGGGGTGAGTGACTGACAAGCAGCCCAGGCTCCGGAGGGAGAGAGCCCATCCCACCGAGGCAAGACCTCCATCCTGCCGGTACTTCCCACAGCATCTCCCGGAGCCCATGATTAAACGGATGGAAATGCCAGCAAGATTCGACATGCGCCTGGGGGGAGCCTCCCTCTCCCGACAGTGCACACAGCACCCTCTGCTCTCACCCGGGGCTGAGGTAAGGCCTTGCCCAATCCCGTGCCAGGGCCATGTGGAACTTTCCACACCTCACACCGGAGAAACGCGCCCCCAGAAGCCCCGCACGGCTGCCCAGACGTGTGTCTGCACGACTGCGAGGCCCAGGGCCACCGCTGCTATCCTGCCTGCACCTGCCTGCAGCGGCCGAGCCCGTCTGCAGCACCCACTCTGTGTTTAGCGCCACACGGGGCCTTGCAGACGCGTCTCCCTCCACACCCCGAGGTGACTTCAGATGACTCCAGGGTAGCCTGGTGCCCCCTGGGCCTCCAGGGACTCACATTTGAGCCTCCCACTGTGGCCTGGTGCAAGGGCCTCACCCCACCCTCTCCTCAACCCTCACTGCCTTCCACCTGCTAACCGCCCTGGAGTCCCCTCACGGTGCCTCCACCTCCTCCCCCAGACCCTTCTCCACACCCCTCAGCTTCTGCCCCCTGCCTCCCAGATCCCACTCAGAGCCCACCTCCCCTGAGAAGCCTCCTCCAGAGGCCTAGCCCAGCAGCCCCTCCCTTCCAGGTCACAGTGAGGGGCAGCCTGGACCCTGAGTGTCTGTAGGAAGCCCCAGTGGGGTATGCAGGCCACACCCCCTTAAGGCCCTGTGCTGCTGCCTATGCGAGGCAGGCGGCCCACAGGATGCACAGACTTTATTTAACCACCTGGAAACGGGCTGGTCCAGGCCCTCCCACCCAGAGTGCCGAGTGCCTGGGAAGACAAGGGGGAAGGTACAGCTCACACAGGCTTCTCTCCCCTCTCCAAACCCTGCTGCCAGCACCCCAGAGCCCAACCCAGGTGTCAGCCTTGACATCCTATGTCCTTGAACACACGACCCTGCCCATCCACCTGTCCATCCATCCAACCATCCTGCAGCTGTGAATCAGGCCCCACCTGTAACAGCCTCCTGCCTTGCTGGAGACGCTGACAGGTGCTTAGCAGGGCTTCCTGGACCCCTCCCAGCACACATTAGCGGTTGAGCTGAGAGTTTGAATTGTGACAAGTACAGTGCAGGGCGCCAGGAGGGGAGGTAGTTACGGGGTGCACTGCAGGGCGCAGGGAGGGGAGGTAGTTACGGGGCGCAGTGCAGGGCGTAGGGAGGGGAGGCAGTTACTGGGCGCAGTGCAGGGCGCAGGGAGGGGAGGCAGTTACTGGGCGCAGTGCAGGGCGCAGGGAGGGGAGGCAGTTACGGGGCGCAGTGCAGGGTGCAGGGAGGGGAGGCAGTTACGGGGCACAGTGCAGGGCACAGGGAGGGGAGGCAGTTACGGGGCACAGTGCAGGGCGCAGGGAGGAGGAGGCACTTACGGGGTGTGCCACCTCCGATGGCCCTAGGTGACAAGGGGACATTGGAGCAGGAGCCCAAAGGTGGAGAAGACAGTCCAGGACGGCTGTGGGGGGCCATCGAGGAAGAGGGCAGAGGCCCCGGAGCCAGAGGGACAGCAACATGCTTGCTCAGGAATCTCCCAGCCCTGCTCTGCCTGTCCCCTCCCCAGTTAGTGGGCTCAGGAATGACAGATGGTCCCACCCAGTGTGCTGGCCTCGGTCAGCTCCCACAAAGGCAGGTCAGCTCTTCACACCCATTTCCTAGGCTTGACATCCTGGCACCCTCGCAGGTGCAGGGAGACGGCAGCTGACACGAGACGCGGCCCCGGCCCTCCGTGCTGACAACAATAAATAAACCAGGCAGCGAACGTGCAGGGGCTCAGGATCAAAAGTGGTCTCGGAAACACAGAGCTGGCCACAGTGACCAGGGCTGGTGTCCAGGCAAGGGCGGGCTCAGGAAAAGGTGAAGGCCGCCCTGCAGGAAGGGAAAGATCTGCCCCAGGTACTGAGTGGGCCTGGGAGTGTTTCCAGGCTGGGGACCAGCAGGGCAGAGAGCCTGCAGCCAGAGGAAGGGCCGAGGGCCCGTGCAGGGAGAGACGGAGCCCTGGGGGACAGCGGGAGAGGCGGTCGGAACTGAGCAGAGACGTGCGGGTCTGCAAAGGGCTCCCTCTGGCTCCAGTGTTGAGAACACAGGGCGGGCGTCAGCAAAGGCAGAAACTGTGAGATGTGTCTGAGCAGCAGGTGTGAGGTGGGCTGTGGGTGCGCGGTGGGCTGTGGGTGTGAGGTGGGCTGTGGGTGCATGGTGGGCCGCGGGTGTGAGGTGGGGTACACGGTGGGCCGCGCAGGGGCCCCGGCTACGTTTGCACCAGGATTCACAGGACTTCAGGTGTGCCGAGAGTGCCTCCAGGGCTCTGGCCTGAGCAAAGGGGAGAGTGGATTTCCAGCTAGCTGAGATGTGGCACCGTCCCCTATCAGGGGAAGATAAGGAGTTCAGTTTGGGTCTAGCAAGTTGAGGTCCAACCAGGCTGGTGACTGGGGGGAGGCCCAATGGGGGACAGAACAAGGGAGACAGAAATAGCAGCTGGAGGAGGGTGGCGGGGGGCCGGAGGCAGGCGTGCACTAGGCACAGCTGGCAGCTGAGCCAGGTGGCTCCTCTGATCCCTGGATCTCCAGCTAGGACAACTGGTCCCTCCCTTGGCCCCAGATAGCCCGAGCCCCACCACTGCTTGGGGTCTTCCAGGACACAAGTCCTGGAGAGGATGCTGGGGGCTCCCTGGGCCATGCTCAGCTCTCTCCTGGGAGGACGCCGGGGGCCGCTGAGGCTGCACTCAGTGATCCCATGAGCCGTTCCCAGCTGGGCCCTGCCCTCTCCAAACCACGGGAACTCAGCAGCCTCTGGGTTGCCAAGCCCCAGTCCCTTTTCTGTTCTCCCAGCCAGCCCCTCGTGCCTGGTCTCTCCTGGCCTTCCAGGCTGCCCCTCTGCATCTCCCCCCCTGCTCAATGTCTTGGATGTTGGAGTGTCCAGTGCTTGGCTCCAGCCGCTGTCTCTCCCTGCCTCCGTGCAGATCCCCCAGAGCCCTGACTGTAAGCACCCATGCCCAGGACTCCCTGGAGGTCGTCTCCACAGCCTGCCTGCCCACAACAGCAACTGAGTGTACACGTGGCCGCTCCTGCAAGTGTGGCCCCAACTCCTTACCCACCTCCTATCTGGACCCTGCCAGCCTTCCCTGCCTCAGGGAGCAGCAGAGCGCCCTGCAAGGCTGCAAACAGAACCTCAGTGTCTTTCTGGAATCCTCCCCTGTTCTTCCTCTAAGGTCACCTTCAAACACGACCCTACACCTGACCACCACCCACCACCTGCTCTGATACACACAGGTCTGAGCCAACAGGTGGTCACACTTCTCAGGCCCCAGGACCACTGGATACCCCTCCCTCAGGGGCTTTGGGAACTGCTCGCTCGTCGTCCTCCTCCCTGCATGTAGCTCTTTCTCAGCTGTGCAATGGCTGCCGGGCGTCTCCAGCACAGCCAAGGCCACGGCCACAGCCATGGCCACAGTCAATGGCTAACTATGGCGTTTTCACCCCTGCCCTGCTGCAGTTCTGCCCATCTCAGGGCAGAAAAGTGGGGGTCCCCCCACCCCTCCCCTCATATCCAGCCCATCAGCAAATCTTGCCCAGTATCCCACAGCGTTGCACCACCTGGCCAGTGGGCTGCCCCTCCTCTGGATGGCCCCAGCTTGTGAGCAGCTCCTGGCCTCTGCCCTGCCCCCCTGTGGTCTATCCCCAGCACTGCAGCCAGGGGCCCTCCCAGAACGTCTGCCAGCTGCATCCCTCCACTCCACAGCCCCACGTCCACAGTAGGCGCCTAGTAACTGCAGCTTGCTGCACTGATTGGCTCCCCCGGCCCTAGGGCCCTGTCCTGGCCAGAGGCTTCACTTTTTGCAGGAACAGAGCGGGCACCGGCTCCATGGGGCGCACAGGGGGTCGAAAGCTCTGGACCCGTCCATGCTGCTCCTTGGCACAGGGGTGGCCACGTTCCCGCAATGGATGGATGCCCGCCAGGCGGAGCGGCAGGGTGAGAACAGGCCAAGCCCAAGGGTGGACAGCCCAGGCGCTGCAGCGAGACAGGCTGGAGCCCCTCCATACAGAGGGTGCAGGAAAGCCAGGGGTGTCTCCCATCATCCCGGCTAACCTCCTGAGACCCTAAAGCGGAAGAACAGCAGCCCCAGGTGGAAGTGGGGGGCAAGGGGCCATGAGTTGGAAATCTGGGAAGTCAGGGAGACTCCCAGGTGTGGGTGGACAGCGCCCAGCTCCGACGTCTCCAGCGCTCAGCCTCCTCTAGAGGGGCCCCACTCGTCCAGCTGTTGGCTCCTTCCTTGCTATAGACAGGAGAAGTGGGCAACGTCTCTGTGTCTACCTCAGGGTTGGGCATTGATCAGCCCCAGTGTGTGGGAGCCGCAGACTCAGAACGTGGCCTTGTTTGGCCAGAGCCACCATGGGGTTATCCAGCCCCCATGCGGAAGGACAGTGTGGAAAGCAAGTGAAGAGCATGGCTGGGATTGCTGGAGGAGGGGCTGAGGCTGCATGGCTGGGATTGCGGGAGGAGGGGTGAGGCTGCATGGCTGGGATTGCGGGAGGAGGGGCTGAGGCTGCATGGCTGGGATTGCGGGAGGAGGGGCTGAGGCTGCATGGCTGGGATTGCGGGAGGAGGGGCTGAGGCTGCATGGCTGGGATTGCGGGAGGAGGGGCTGAGGCTGCATGGCTGGGATTGCGGGAGGAGGGGCTGAGGCTGCATGGGGGATTGCGGGAGGAGGGGCTGAGGCTGCATGGCTGGGATTGCGGGAGGAGGGGTGAGGCTGCATGGCTGGGATTGCGGGAGGAGGGGCTGAGGCTGCATGGCTGGATGCGGGAGGAGGGGCTGAGGCTGCATGGCTGGGATTGCGGGAGGAGGGGCTGAGGCTGCATGGCTGGGATTGCGGGAGGAGGGGCTGAGGCTGCATGGCTGGGATTGCGGGAGGAGGGGTGAGGCTGCATGGGGGATTGCGGGAGGAGGGGCTGAGGCTGCATGGCTGGGATTGCGGGAGGAGGGGCTGAGGCTGCATGGCTGGGACTGCGGGAGGAGAGGCTGAGGCTGCATGGCTGGGATTGTGGGAGGAGGGGCTGAGGCTGCATGGCTGGGACTGCAGGAGGAGAGGCTGAGGCTGCATGGCTGGGATTGCGGGAGGAGGGGCTGAGGCTGCATGGCTGGGATGTGGGAGGAGGGGCTGAGGCTGCATGGCTGGGATTGTGGAGGAGGGGCTGAGGCTGCATGGCTGGGATTGCGGGAGGAGGGGCTGAGGCTGCATGGCTGGGATTGGGGAGGAGGGGCTGAGGCTGCATGGCTGGGATTGCGGGAGGAGGGGCTGAGGCTGCATGGCTGGGATTGTGGGAGGAGGGGCTGAGGCTGCATGGCTGGGACTGCAGGAGGAGAGGCTGAGGCTGCATGGCTGGGATTGCGGGAGGAGGGGCTGAGGCTGCATGGCTGGGATTGCGGGAGGAGGGGCTGAGGCTGCATGGCTGGGATTGCAGGAGGAGGGGCTGAGGCTGCAGCTCTCCAGGCCAGGCCTCCCTGCGTCCCCATCTGCAGCAAGTAACCAGTGGCTCCCATGGGTCCCCACAGCCGAGCGGCTACAGTCAACTCTGTCCCAATCACAGAGGAGATTGAGGCTCAGAGAGAGGTGTCACTGTCCAAAGACTCAGCTTGCAGGTGCCAGAGAGACAGACTCCGAGCCCACACCTGGAATCCTGTGCCAGGCTGGGGGCAATCAGTGGGCCCAGTTGAGGGCTCAGACAGTGTCCTGCAACCCAGACGCCTCTTCCCAGGGCCAGGCTGGCCCAGCCGGCTCCAGAGCAGCCGCTGTACTTCGATAGGAATGACCAGGGCCGCACAAAACCACCAACTCCAATACAGCTCTATCCGCTCACTGTGGGTTTAAAACCCTTTGGGCTGAATACCATTTTCTCTCTCAAAACATGTTCCTGCAGTACGATGAGGTCATGAATACTCTCTCTGGCACAGAAACAGGGAAACTGAGTCGCCACCCAGCCCATTAGGATGGCCCCGCCTAGCCCGCCTCCCCCGAGAAGGAAGAGGTGTTGGAGACACGGCTGGCTCTGGGTACTGCCTCTACCTGCTCCTGGCACTCAGCCTAACACACAAAGGTGCCCAGTTGACACTTGCTGATGGGACAGATCAACAAATGAACAAACGAACCACAGTAATCCTCGGTCTAAAAAGAAACACAGGGATGGCACAGCGGGCCACTGCTGATGCCCAGGGCACCGGGCAGCAGCAGCCGAGTGGACACCAGCAGCTCCTTGCTGATGCCCAGGGCACCGGGCAGCAGCAGCCGAGTGGACACCAGCAGCTCCTTGCTGATGCCCAGGGCACCGGGCAGCAGCAGCCGAGTGGACACCAGCAGCTCCTTGCTGATGCCCAGGGCACCGGGCAGCAGCAGCCGAGTGGACACCAGCAGCTCCTGCAGGCAGAGAAGATCTGCAGGCCAGGGCAGCAGGGCTCCACCTCCCCACCCCTCCCGGGAATGGAGTCTGCATGGCTGCATACTCAACCTTGGTGGAGTCCCCCAGAGAGTCAGTCACATGGTGACATCTGCTCCATTCAAGGGAAAAGATTGCACCAGAGTCCCCCCAAGTCCCCAGGCTTCTCGGCTGGCCAGGCAGCGACACTGGCCTCTCCACCCGAGGCTTCTGGCTCCACCTTGGGTTCCAGGCAGTCCAGCAGCCAGGAGACAGCCCCTCCCAGCTCAGGCACCTCCTGAATCAAGAGTCTGGGGGTACAAGTCTGCCCCCCAGGAGCCCCAGGCCTGCTGTGTGTTTCTAATAGCAATGTGTTGGTGGATACACGCATCAGTGAACAAGCGGGTGACAGCCAGACAAGGGAGAGAGGGACACCCCATGCCCGATGTAGCTGTTGCCTGCTCTGGGCTGCAGTCCCAGCACTGGGTTTCCGATAAAAAGATCACGCAGGCATGTGGAGAGGCCATGGTGCCACCAGACTCGCGTGCATGGAGCCAGCATCCAGGCATGCTGTGCAGCTGGGTCACCCACACCCTCACCCACCCTCTGGGCCACACACACTGCCTCCCTTCTCAAAGCCTTGCCTGGGAACACACAGCCACAGGCACGAACATACATGTACCCATCACAACACACACACGGAAACACATGAGCACCTACCCACCTAAATCACACAATCACCCCTGCAGTACCAATCCGCACACACGAACACACACCACAACACATATGCAAACATGTGTACACACACACACACCAGCCTGTACACACACCCATAACACACACACATCTGCACATATCCTCACCTGCGTATTGCATGCACATCCACACTGAGGCACACACATGCACGCACACCAATACCCACCTGCCACATGCACACTGATGTGCACACTGGCGTGCACACTCACACACATCGCTGTCACACACACCCTGGTCACACTGCCCGTAGCCCACGGCTCCAAAGGCCTCCATCCCTAGATATTTGTGCCTCTGCATCCCGGTGCCAGCAGAGCTTGGGGGCACTTGGACTCTGCCTGCCTGCCCGCTATCCCCCACCCATGGCTGAGTTTCCCATGTGGCAGAGGTACCCACGGCCCCAGCTGTCTGCTTCCCTGGGAGGACGAGCGGCCCCGCATGGAGCAGCTGTACCCAGCCTTCCACCTTCTCAATTAGTAGCTGGTGCCTGCCTGGCACCAGGGACTTGGCAAGTCTGGAAGTGAGGCCAGGTCCCCAGGACTCAGGTTGTAGGGGCCAACCACAAGCTGCAGGCCCTTCCCTCCCCTCTGCCAGGCCAGCTGCCCACTGCACAGGGGACGGCGCGCGAGAGGCCTCGAGCCCCGTTTGCTCCAGGTCCTGGCCCTGGAGCTCAGACCCACGCGGAGAAGAGCCCGTGAGGCTGACAAGAAGCCCGTCTGCCACTGCTGTCAAATGAGCACATTCCCAGGTGAGGGCGGGGCAGCTTCACACCAAAGCCCAGGAGCAAAGGTGACTTCCAGGGCGCACTGAGCTCCTGGCGGCTGCGGCAGAGCAGGGTAGCTCGGAAACTCTGAGCCTGGACCAAAGCCAAGGAGCATCAGAGACCCCCAAGCACAAGGCAGAAGCACCAGCAGCCCCATTGGCACAGACCCAGCCTCCTCTCCCTGGCTGCGGGTCCCTGCTCAGCAGGTGGGCACAGGCTGTTGGAGCCCGAATCTGCCCTGCCTCCATGCCCAAGACCTGCCTCTGGCCCCTCAACGCCTCCCCTCCTACCTCTGCTCACCCCAACCGGCAGCAGACACCGGGCCAGGAAGGCAGGCAGAAGGATGCCCCTCTGAACCTTCCACTGCAGCAAAATCCCCTGCAAAGTCCCCGAAGAGATCCTGCGAAGGGCGCGTCACACCTACCGTGGCCAGGTGCCGTGTGGGGTCACCGACGTACAGCATGGTAGGCGCCAGGGGGTCTGCACACGCCAGGGAACTGGTGTCCCGCGGGACGAGGCATGGGTCTGGGCGGCCCGAGGGGAAGGGTCAGGGTCGTGGCCACCTGGCAGCGTGGACCGAGGGGGAGAGACTAGGCAGCTAGGGAGGCGGGAGCCGAGGATGCTCGGGAACATGCGGGCCGTTTGTTGGCATTTTCGCTTTTCCCATCTCCTCAGTTCTGTCAACTGGCTGAATCCAACAACAAAACCCGCGGCCCACCCCTTTATTCCTCGTGAGTATTCATCCAAGTCCGGGGCAGGCCTCAGCTTGCCCAGTGATGTGTTGGACCGCACCAAGGAGGCTGCGCGGGGAGGGCGAGGACGCCGGTCAGTGCCGGCTCCATAATTAAACCCACCAGGGCTCCTTCCGAGATGCTGCCTGCCTGGGGAAGACTCGGGGGGCCCCAGGCCCTCACCCAGCAAAGCAGCCTCTGTTCCCAGGCATGAGGGCTGAGCCCTGGCCCTGGAGATCATGGTAGGCAAGGCTGGGCCACCCCAAGGGGGAGAGATGGTGTCGCCTCCCTTGGCAACCCAGGTGGGGCACATCTTCCCCCTGCGTGGGGAACTCGGTGGTCTGCCGGGACCAGTCCAAGGCCTGCATGGAGAGGAGGGGCTCTCAGGAGGCTGCAACCCTAGACCCCGGAGGGAGACAGGTGACGGGAGTGAGCAGCCCTTGTGGGGCCTGCCTTCCACCGCCTGCCCAAAGCAGGGGTGAGTCCAAGAGCCCAGAGCTCTTGTGTTTGGAGCCTACCCTGGCACTGGTCAAGCCCCTAGGAAACAGAGACAAGCCACTGCTGCCAAAGAAAAGCCCGGTTGTGGGGCCCACTGCAGGCGTGGACGGCCTTGGCACAGCCAGTGAGGTGCAATGGCTCTGCAGTGGTGCCCACACCCGACTAGTGGGGCCTTTGAGGTGACTGCCACTCCCTGTCAGGCCGTCTGAATTTCCATTGTATTTCAACCGTCTTTGGTACAAAGTTGCCCGTGGCAGAGGGGCCCGAGTCCCCCTGGAGGCAGGCAGGGCATCCATGCCCAGAGAAACCTGGGGACTGGGGCCTGCGGACCCGCACTTCCAGTCCCCAGGGCGCCGTGGCTCCCACGAGGGCTGAGAAATCCATGCGGAGACTCTTTCCTTCCAACCTTTTCCTGCCAAATTCCCAAACCACCTGCCTCCTTTCTCTTGTCTCCATCTCCCCAGCTTCCTTCCTCCCTGTCGTCCCCACCGAGAGCCGCAGGGGCCTCCATCGCTCCCCACCCTCACCTCTAGGAGAGCGGGCAGAGCTGGAGGAGGGCAGGGGAGGCTTGGACTGCAGCTGCCTGAGGAGCCCCGAGGACCTGCCCTGCCCCACCAGCAGGCCGGACTGAGGACGAAAGGACGATTCCGGGTACTGTGCCCCAAGGGGCTGGGGCCTGGAGAGCCCAGCAGCGGGTGAGTCCTGGACGCCCACCTCTTCCTGTGGCCGAGGATCTCAGCCCCCAACAGGCAGGGCGGCGGCACTCAGGAGGAGAGAACTGAGAAAAAGACAGTTTTGTTTGGTAGACCACGTTCAGGAAGGGCGTCTCTGGGAAGCCCCCTGCAGGGGATCGGCTGGGGCCCAGACTGGAGGTTCTGGGGAAAGCAGCAGCCTCCTTGCAGGAGAGCCCAGGGCGAGCCCCCGAGACTCCTGCTGGGATGGGAGATGTCCTGGGGGTGGGGGTGTCTTCTGCTTGAGCCTGGGACCCTTCTTGGGTTCGGGGCAGGCTCCCCAGGGATGGAGAGACACTCAGAGCCGGGCGGAGGCGGGGCCTGGGTTCCGCTCCCCACTCCCACGGGGTACATTCCCAGCCTCTGCAGGCAGTGCCCTCACCTGCCAAAGGGAACGAAGGATTGAAAAGGAGACTCAGGCCAGTCCCGTGTGCAGGGCCAGACGGATGGTTTTATAAACAGCCAAAAGGAGAGCGCCAAGGGGAAGGACATGAGGAGGGAAGACAGCCTGGCTGCCTTCAGCAGGAGCCCCACCCATGCCCAGGGCACCGTGCCTGAGACCCCGCATCTCTCCGCCCTTACCGTCTGGGCTGCAGGGGTCACAGCGCGGCTGAGCTACATTTTTCCAACTCGAAAGCACCCCAAACCACTGGCCTCTGCCCCAGAGGAGCACCCAGCTTTCTGCAAATGTTCCCAAGGCCCATCCTTGCAGAGGACAGGGACAGGGGACCTGGGGCCACCCTCCCTTGGCTTGGCCCTTAGCGCCTCCTCTAGGTTCCCTCCCAGCTGGGTCCTCCATTCCACTTTCATTCTGCTTCTGACTCACTAGGGATTCCGCCCCACTGTTTCCGCGGGACCCTGGGCCGCAGGACAGGTGGGGAACCACGCTGCGACAGCCCATGGTACTCTCCAGGCACCACGTCCGTGGAAGGGGTTATGTGCCAGAAGGGATAGGGGGACTTTGTTTTCTGGTGCCTGAGATGTGTCAGTTCAAGGCCAAATTCGTAGAACAGGGTCCCCTGGGCAGCTGGCTTCATCCCACCCATGGAAGAGGCCGCAGAAGCTGCAAGGCTCTGAGACCCCGGTGTGGGCGGGGCTCACTTCTGCACAGCCCCAAAGTGCTTTGTCACGAAAGCTCACCGAAGGAAAGGCCGAGTGGGGGCTCTCTGTGAGGGGGTAATGGGTGGGCTGGGGTCTCAGAGCTGACCATGGCGAGCTGAGCCCCCTCCCTACTCCCACGCCTGACCCCACCCTTCCTCCGGCTACAGATCCCCCTTGGCAGGGAGGGGTGTCCTTCACCCTCTGTCCGCCTGCTCCTTCCTGGGGGCCACACGCGCACAGGGCCCGCGCCCTTCCTTCTCCCGGGCATGGGGGGAATGCCTCTCCCTAAAGTCACCAAGGCCTATCTGGGGTGACCTCTGGGTCTCAAGCCCCCAAGTGTCCGAAGGGTCTGACCCCGGGTGTCTGTCCTACCGCTGGTTCCCGGGGCCCCCGGGGGTAGATCAGCCCGCCTTCTGCCCCACCAGCTATAGACCCTGCTCTGTGGCCCACCTGCCCACAACAGCTGTCGCCAGAGAAAGGCGCCAGGAGAGGCGGGAAGGGGCACGGGGGAGGGGCCAGGCCTGGAGGAGGCTCTAGGGAGGTGAGGGGAGGGGAGGGGAGCAGAGTGAAGGGGAGGGGAGGGAGAAGACACCTGCCTCCCTCCTCTTTTCTCCCCTCCTGTGTCCTCCCTCCTTGCGGAGCATCCTGAGAGCCAGCAGGGGCCACAGGTCTCTCATTGCCCTGCGCTGCTTTTGTCCGAGGGGACACTGGTGCTCAGAGGGGCAGGGATTCGCCCCCAAGCCCAGGCCCAGCACTGCAGAGACTCCTCGGGTGGGTCCAGGTGAGGATTAGGACCCCCACCCCCACAGTCACGCCCACACTGCCTCCTCCCACCCTGTGAGCACAGGAGAGAGCTTCATCCTCTGCAGCTCTTCCCAGATGGTGTGGGGGTGGCCAGGAAGGTGCCACCCACGTGGCATCCAGAACCCCATCAAGCCTTCCTCATGCAGGGAACCAGCCGGGGCACTGAGAGGGCAGGGGTTGGGCCAGTTTTAGCTGTGGCTCCTCGGCCCACCCTCCCCAGCCCACGGGGAGGCCAGAGCCACCAGCTTCCCCCTGCTCTCCTCTTGCAGAAGGGGGGCCTGTTTTAGAGTGAGGTCCCTGTGAGCCACGTAGGGTCTTCAGGGACAGCCAGAGCCTAAGGCACAGGGCAGCTCAGGCAGGAACTGTGCCGGGCAAGGGCAGCAGGCCCTGGTCCCAGATCCTATCCTAGGCCCTCCTGGCTCTGCTGTTCTGGTCTCCGAGGGAGTAGCTTTCTTAAGCACAGGGCCTCCCCTGCCCTCACCCTCACACCTAGCGTTTGTCACATGCTCCCGATGGGCCTGGCACCACTGGACATCCTCAAACCAGTGGGTGACTTGGAGCCTCTCAGTAGCGCCATTTATAGACAGGAAACTGAGGCCCAGAGGGCTACATAATTCTTTAAGGGTTGCCCAGCTCAGAAGGGAAGGGGTGGGTCCTGAGCTCAGCGAATCTGGCCTCGGAGCCCCCAGTCACACCCACCTCAGCCTGCTGGACTTGGGCCATCTGAGTCAGATGGCCACAGTGACCACGGGGTCTGCTTCCTGCTGTGGCCACACAGAGCTCACAGTCTCCCCAATAAGTCCGTGGCCTGGGACTCCTCTAAGGCCCACTGAGGGTTCGACTGCTCTTGTCCACTCCCCACTCTCCTGAACTGCCTAAACTCAGCCTCCTCTGCAGGAGCCAGTGTGGCAGGAGGGTTGTCCGAGGCCCACAGGGTTGGGCAGAGCCGGCATCCAGCACCTGGCACCCCAGAGGCTATGCCACCTCCCGAAGGACTCTCTGCTCTGGGCTCCTACTGAGAGAAGAGAGACAGACCCTCTCATATTGTTTTACACTCAGTAAAAATAAAGAAAAGCGAAACTAAAGTCAGGTAGCCCGGCGCCTGGGAACCAGACCCGAAACCAAGGAACCAGACCGGAAACCAGGCCTGGGCCTGCCTGACCTAAGCCTGGTAGTTAAAATTTGACCCCTGACCTAGCAACTGATATTATCTGCAGATTACAGAAAGACATTGTGAAACTTCCCGGTCTGTTCTGTTTCACTCTGACCACCGGTGCATGCAGCCCCTGTCACGTACCCCCTGCTTGCTCAATCGACCACAACCCTGTCACGCACACCCCCTCAGAGTTGTGAGCTCTTAAAAGGGACAGAAATTGCTCCTTCGAGGAGCTTGGCTCTTGAGACAGGAGTCCTGCCAATGCTCCCAGTTGAATAAACCTCCTCCTTCTCTAACTTGGTGTCTGAGGAGTTTTGTCTGTGGCTTGTCCTGCTACATTTCTTGGTTCCCTGACCGGGAAGTGAGGTGATTGGCGGATGGTCGAGGCAGCTCCTTAGGCAGCTTAAGCCTGCCCTGTGGAACATCCCTGCAGGGGACGCCGACCAGCCCAAGTGATGCAGATCCTGAGCGTGCTCCCGGGTGGGTGTTTGTCCTGGCGGGACACCTCCCCGGAGCAGTGTGTGGCAGGCCCTTGTGGAGGATCAACGCAGTGGCTGAACACCGGGAAGGAACGGGTACTTGGAATCTGGACATCTGAAATACGGTAAGGCTAGTCTTGAGAAGTTGCCCACTCCATCTGAGTGGAAGCATGGCCTGATCACCCACGGCGTGCCTTTATCGGCACTTTTTTGGTTTTGGTTTTGGTTTTGACTTGGTTTGAATTGCTTGACAGGGTTGGTCTTGGGAACTTGCCTACTCCATTTGAGTGGAAGTGTGGCCTGATCGCCCACGGCATGCCTGTACCAGCACTTTGGTTTTTGTTTTTGACTTGACTTGGATTGTTTGATGCTTTGGTTTTGGTTTTGACCTGGTTTGGATTTCTGGATATTCTGATTTTGGTTTTGATTTTGGTTTAGTATAAACTGCAAAAGTGTGCATGTGCCCTTTTCACCTGTTCCTTGTTCTGCAGTGTGTGTGTGTGTGGTGTGAGCGTCGTGTTTTGTCTTGAAGAAGCATGGGTCAGGCACACATAAGCCCACCCTACTAGGAACTATGCTGAACAATTTCAAAAACGGATTTAAGAGACTATGGAGTACTACGACACCAAGAAAACTTAAACCTTTGTGTAAGATAGACTGGCCAGCATTAGAGGTAGGCTGGTCATTAGAAGGAAACCTGGACAGGTCCCTTGTTTGAAAGGTATGGCACAAGGTAACCTGCAAGCCAGGGCACCCAGGCCAGCTCCTGTACATAGACACTTGGTTACAGCTGGTTTTTGACCCACCACCCCCAACACAGAGTGGTTGAGAGAGAACAGCAGCATAAGCAGCTGGCAAAGGCAAGGAAAGACCAGCAGAGAGAGAGCAAAGAAAGAGACAGAGAGAAAAAGAGGCAAAGAGAAAAAGAAAGAGAGAGAGAGGAAGAGACAGAGGCAAAAGGGAAGTCAAAGAGAGAGAGACAAAATCAAAGAGAAAAAGAAGACAGAAAGAGATATACAAGTAGTGAAGAAAAAAAAGTCATCTATACCAATTCTAAGTTAATTTGGACAAAATAAGGTCTTACTAATAGAAAAGGATAATTAAAATCCCAAACTTACAAGGTTTGCAACAAAAGTAAAGTTTGTTAAAAGTTAACAGTGTAACATGTATTATAGTAACTTCTATTTTTGTGGCCTTAGTCTAGTCCACAGACATAAAAAAAAGTTCACTTTGGAAAAGAACGGTTATTGTCTTCGAAAAAAAGGGCGGAGGGTGGAACTTATATAAAAAGAGTGTTATATGGTAAATTCTTGTACTGAAATAAATTAACTGGTTGTTTAAAGAAAGAAATGTTTGTAATAAGTCAGAAAGTTAAGGCATGTCGAAAAATTGCCTGTAAAAGTCGTGAAACAAAAACAAAAGTTATAAAAAAAGTGTGTTAAAAAAGAATTTATGCAAGAAATGTATAATTTAAAAGTAACTAGGCCTCCTGATTGTAAAACTTAAAAAAAAAAACCAGTTTATGTGCAAGATGTGTAAGAAAAGTAAAATATACCTTTGGTAAAAGAATTATAAGGAGGCATAAGAATATAAATTTTTACCTACATTGAAAGGTTAAAAATATGTATATTTTGTTTTAAAGGTTTAATCAAGTCTTAAAATGTTAACTGAAAAGAAAATTATGTGTGTAAACATTGGCTAAAATTAAAGAGGTGTCATCCAGTTTTTCTGTAAACTGGACATTAAAATAAAAGCATAGCAGGTTTTTCTTAATGCACCAACCTGCTCTTTAGCAAAAATTATAAAAGGTTAAAAAGAGTCTATAAAATCTTACCTTATGGTCAGACATTAAAAATTAGATAAATATGTCTACAAGGTTTTATTAAAATTAAGTTTAACATTAATAACACACTAATATAAAGATAAAATTTATCTGGTATAAAAATCAAACAAAAAGCATTATTAAATATAAAATAGTGTTTAGCTTTCTTTGGTCTAAAAATTAATAAAAATAGGTACTAAAGGAGATTTCTCAGTAAAAAGGCACTAAGGACTATAAAGTCCAGTCCATTGCCAAGGTCCCCACATTTAAAACAAAAAGTCAATTTCTTAGAAATTATATACTTGGTTTATCTTCCACTTTCCTTTCCCTCAAAACGAAGTCTTTTAGCACATGGACCACTCCTAGAATTTCCGGTAAACCAGCATGAGCCTGAAGATCACATTCTCATTGAAAGGTAGAAAGAAAAACTTGAGCCAGCCTGGGAAGGACCCTACCTGGTACTGCTAACCACCTTCGTGGGCCATAGTCCCAGGGGAAAACCCTACCAACTAAGCTAAGAAAAATCTAACTCTTTTCATCTATTCTATCACTCTTTCTTCTTTCCTCGTTCTATTGCTGACCATCTAGTTATTAACATAACCAAGTCAATTTTGCCTCAAACTATTGCATGTAATGCTTGCCTTGTTATACCCTGTAAGGACTTGCCAAGTCAAAGATAGCTTTCTACTTCAGAAAAGTACTTCTGTCCCTCCTGACTCTCTTCAGACTAGGCATTAGCAAACTAGGACCATTTAATCCGGGGAGATTTTGATAAAGATCCCAGTGCCCACAAGGAGTCTTGCCCCCCAACATAGAGCTTTCATGCCATAGTTGGTCCAACACTCTGTGGACCACTAAAGAGCAAGGATGGACGGCCCCAACTGTGTTTTGTAATTTCCTAAAACCATACATTCATTTTACTAGAGGATCATAGAAGTTAAAGACTTAAAACAAACTTTAGCAACTAAGACAGGATACCAAGATGCAAATGCCTGGTTAAAATGGATCAAATATTCCATCTGCACGTTAAACAAAAGCAATTGTTATGCTTGTGCATATGGCAGGCCAGAGGCCCAGATTGTCCCCTTTTCACTAAGGTGGTCCTTCAGTCGACCAGGCATAGGCTGCATGGTAGCTCTTTTC
The DNA here is from genome assembly GCF_009764315.1 of Trachypithecus francoisi. NCBI lineage: Eukaryota > Metazoa > Chordata > Mammalia > Primates > Cercopithecidae > Trachypithecus > Trachypithecus francoisi. The sequence continues at coordinate 333,728 of NW_022681446.1, read as the reverse complement.
CAGGATTCTACAGCCTGGCGTAATAAGTCATGCCAAGCTCTCTCTGCTATATCCCGAAGTCCAGCACCCTGTGGGTCAGCCCCTGAAAGCCATCCAGCCTCCGTTTCCCAACACTAAGTTCACTTCATGTCTCTCACAACAGGGAGGAGACTTAGCACTCCTTGGAGACCTGAAAGGATGCAGTGAGCTTAAGAATTTTCAAGAGCTTATCAATCAGTCAGCAAGGGTTCATCCCCGAGCGGATGTGTGGTGGTATTGTGGTGGACCTTTACTGGGCACTCTGCCGAATAGCTGGGGTGGCACTTATGCTTTAGTCCATTTGGCGATCCCTTTCACCCTGGCATTTCATCAACCAGAGGGAGACAAAAATAAGACATTGTAAAGCGAGAGAAGCTCCTTATGGGTCTTTCAACTCTCACATCTATTTAGATGCAATTGGAGCCCCACAAGGAACACCAGACCATTTTAAAGCTTGAAATCAAATAGCTACAGGATTTAAGTCAATATCTTAGTGGGTTACAGTTAATAAAAATGTAGATTAGATAAACTACACCTATTACTACCAACAGCAACAAGCTTTTCATGAGTTAAAGAAAAACTCATGTTGGCCCTAGCCCTGGGGTTACCTGACCTGACAAAACCCTTTACATCCCATGTGTCAAAAAAAAAAAAAAAAAAAAATGGCAGTTGGAGTTTTAACCCAGACTGTAGGGCTCTGGCCAAGGCCAGTGGCCCATCTCTCAAAACAACTAGATGGGGTTTCCAAAGGCTGGCCCCCATGTCCAAGGGCCCTGGCAGCAACGGCCCTGTTAGCACAAGAAGCAGACAAGCTAACTCTTGGGCAAAACCTAAACATAAAGTGCCCCCATGCTGTGGTGACTTTAATAACTACCAAAGGACATCATTAGCTAACGAATGCTAGACTAACTAGATACCAAAGCTTGCTCTGTGAAAAATCCCCTCATAACCATTGGAGTTCACAACAACCTAAACCCCGCCACCTTGCTCCCGATATCAGAGAGCCCAGTTAAACATAACTATGTAGAGGTGTTGGACTCAGTTTAAACTGGTGGGCCCAACCTCCGAGACCATCCTGAAACATCAGTAGACTGGGAATTGTACGTGGATAGAAGCAGCTTCCCCAACTCCTGCAAAGTGACTCTGAAGAAGACGACAAGCCCTGCCCCAGTCACACCCGGAAGCCGACTGTTCCATGCACGGCTGAAGCATGAGGAAACTCATTGCAGGACTCGTTTTCCTTAAAATTTGGACTTGTAGAGTAAGGACTTCAACTGACCTTCCTCAGACAGAGGGCTGCTCGCAGTGTATACATGAAGTCACTGAAGTAGGACAAAAAGTTGCTATGGTCCTATTATTTTATGGTTATTATAAGTGTACTGGAACTCTAAAAAGAACTTGTTTGTGGCCGGGCGCGGTGGCTCAAGCCTGTAATCCCAGCACTTTGGGAGGCCGAGACGGGTGGATCACGAGGTCAGGAGATCGAGACCATCCTGGTCTACACGGTGAAACCCCGTCTCTACTAAAAAATACAAAAACCTAGCCGGGCGAGGTGGCGGGCGCCTGTAGTCCCAGCTACTTGGGAGGCTGAGGCAGGAGAATGGCGTAAACCGGGAGGCGGAGCTTGCAGTGAGCCGAGATCGCGCCACTGCACTCCAGCCTGGGCGACAGAGCGAGACTCCGTCTCAAAAAAAAAAAAAAAAGAACTTGTTTGTATAATGTTATTCTATACAAGGTATGTAGCCCAGGAAATGACCAACCCGATATGTGTTATGCCCCATCTGAGCCTCCCATGATCACAGTTTTTAAAATAAGATTAAGAACTGAAGACTGGTGGGGCCTCATGAATGCTACGATTAAAGTGTTAGCCAAAACAAAACAAAAAAAGTAGGTGCCCAAACAAGTCACCTTAAAATTTGATGCCTGTGCTGTCATTAATAATAATAAATTAAAAATAGGATGTGGTTCTCTTAATTAAAAAAGAGACTATATGGCAAAAAATAAGTACATTTATCATGAATTAAGACTATGTGAAAATAAATGTAGATACTGGTCTTGTGTCATTTAGGCCACTTTAATAAAAAAAAAAAGAAAAAATCCTGTCTACCTTCAGCAAGGGAAAAGTGGCCGTTCTTATACCAGTGGTCCGTGTAACACCTCAGAACTAGTAATAACCAACCCCCTTAATCCTCGCTAGAAAAAAGAGAATGTATAACCCTAAAAATTGATGGAGCTGGGCTAGATATTCAGGTAAACATCGTGGTTTGAGAAAACATTTACAAACACTCTCCTGAGCCAGTATGTCAAACCTTCTATGATGAATTGAATGTGCCAGTACCAGAAATTCCAGGAAAAACAAGAAATTTGTTTTTGCAATTAGCTGAGCACATAACCCAGTACTCAATGTCACTGCATGTTACGTATCAGCACAAGTGTACTATATGAATCAGTATCAGTCTGCACATTATCAATATTGCACAGGAAGACAAAAGTAGCAAAAATAAGAGTGAGAACTCCTGCTAATAAAAAGTGAGAGTCTCAAAGGGGGGAAATGAAGGAAGAGAGACAGACCCTCTCATATTGTTTTATACTCAGAAAAAAAAAAAAGAAAAGTGCAACTAAAGGCAGGTAGCCCAGTGCTTAGGAACCAGACCCAAAACCAGGCCTGGTAGTTAAAATTCTGCCTGACCTAAGCCTGGTAGTTAAAATTCGACCCCTGACCTAGCAACTGATATTATCTATAGATTATAGAAAGACATTGTAAAACTTCCCGGTCTATTCTGTTTCACTCTGACCACTGATGCTCGCAGCCCCTGTCACATACCCCCGCTTGCTCAATAGATCACGACCCTCTCACACACACCCCCTTAGAGTTGTGAGCTCTTAAAAGGGACAGGAATTGCTCACTCGAGGAGCTCAGCTCTTGAGACAGGAGTCCTGCCGATGCTCCCGGCCAAATAAACCTCTTCCTTCTTTAACTTGGTGTCTGAGGAGTTTTGTCTGCAGCTCGTCCTGCTACACTACCCCCTGTCACCCCAACTTCACCAGCAAGGACATGGAGGCTCAGAGAATTGTGGGAGCTTGAAACCACCCACTCTGCCTGTCTCCCACAGCTGCTAAGCAGGTGGCTAAGGCATCCCTCAGACACCCTGTGTACAGTGGGAACCAATCTGCCCACTTGTGGTGTGGGGAGACCCACGTCCCCCAGATGGGGAAGGCACACCCCACTGCAGAGGACAGGCGTTCCGTACTCAAGCACTGTGCCTGCCCGAGCTGAGGCCCCTTTGCTGACCCACCCCTGAGTATGGCAGCGGCCAGATGCCACTAATACCCAGAGACAAGTGGCCAGAGGGAGCCACCAGGGGCAGGTGGGGGCCGGTGTGCATGCAGCCACTTCCACAAGCAGGCCCCCCACCTGAGCCACGAACTCAGGACGGTCGGAAGCCCCAGAAGCATCCAGCACCAGAACCATCTGTCTGGCCCCAGGCTGGGCCTGTGTGGTGTTTCTTGTTCAAGGTCACCAGCCTCGTGGTGGGGCTAGAACTGGGCCCCTGAGCTGCAGATGGTAGTTTTCTGGGGGACACTCAGAGAGTCCCACATGCCTGCATCCGCACTGAGCCAGGTCCAGGTCCCCGGCCCTGGCAGCACAGCAGCTTCCCTGAGCTCCCGGGCTGAACTTTAAAACAATGCCTCCCAGTTCAGCTCCAGCCCCACTCTGGGATCCTGGACTCAGCGGGCCAGGGGCCATTCTTAGGGCAGCTAAGCCCTGGGCTCTGTGCCAGGCTGCCCGAGCTGGCCAGTTGGCACCCCTTGGAGTCACCCTGTTCTTTGCACCTGGCGCTCCCATGGGGGTCAGGGGTAGGGGACAGCATGCTCTTGGCCCAGCAGCCGCTGTTGTGAGGGGGCTGGGCCCTGGGGTCAGAATGAGGCTTGGCTCTCCCCACGCAGGCCTGGGCCAGCCTTTGTTCCAGGGAATCCCCCATCTCCGTGAGCCGAGCTGTGGCTTGGGAGGAGGAATTTCATACGTGGCTTTGGGAGGAGGCGCGTCACTGCCCGACAGATCCGGCCACCTTGCTGTTTGTGGAGATTCGAGGCCCACCGTCACCCCGTGGCTGGGGAGTAGCACGTTCCAGCAGGCAGGGGCTCGGACCAGATCCTGATGTGGAGCTCAGGGAACCCTCTGGGGCTTCCGGGGGGGACAAGCATTTCCCACCCACAGGAATGCGGAACTGCTCCTTCTGCCTCCCTGAGCCCAGGTCCTCCTCCTGACACAGCCCGGGTCTGTGCCATCTTAGGCGCCTTCTGCCCTCTGCAGGGGGAGTGGGGGCTGAGCAACCTGGGGTTGGGAGGCTTCCGGATCTCAGGGGACAATCTTATGGGTCTTCCTCCCTCCCTCCCTGGGATCCAGTGGCCAGTTCCTGCCCCTCCCCAGATTGGAGGGCACGGATGTCCAGAAGGGGACCTGGAGGGGGTGGGGTCAGGACCCTTGTCCCCAGAGATCAGCTGACAGAATTGTTCCAAAGGGAGAGAGGGGAGAGGTCGCAGTCTCACTTTCTTGCACTACCCAGCCCCATCCCTAGCCCACCCTTTCCCAGCATCTGCCTCGGTTTCCTCACCCGTAACATGGGACTAGAACACGTGCGGAACACTGTCGAGCGTTTCCACTGGGACGGTTTCCTGAGCAGGGGTGGGAGGGCAGGGCGGGTGGTCGAACCCTCAGATCCAGGCTGAGGGGCTCCTCGGAGGAATGGACCCCCTGGCGCTGTTGCCTTCCAGACGCCCCCCACCCTGGGACTGCGGCTGCCCAAGGAGGTGACTTCTCTGGCCCCACATGGCTCTGTGCCAGCCCAGCATCTGCGATGGAGACGGAATGGGCAATATGGCACCTCCACCTTCCCCACCCCACTTCACTCTGCTCCTTCCGACTGGAGCCCCACGGCCCCCACTCCCTCCAGTGCTCAGGGTGGCTGGGCCGCCCACCCCTGTGCCTCAGACAGTCATGCGCAGGGGCAAGGGAGGGGCTCCAGCTCCTGGAATGGGGACTTGAGGGAGGAGGAGGGCCAGGCTGGGTGCCCTCAGGCCCCCAGAGGAACAGCACTGCCTCCCTCCCTTGCGGGCTGAGCGTAAGTGAGGGAGGACCGACCCTGCCCCAGAGGCGCTGTTCCAAGTGTGTGTGTCTCCCCGTAGTTCACGTAGTTCGGGCTGTTTTTCCCGTAGCCGCGCACAACTTCCCTACCTAGGAATCCCTGGGCCGGGGGCAGCCAGCCTATGGGCGGGGCCGAGCAGCTGACGAGTCCAGCGGGGCAGGCCCAGGGTCAGGATCTTTGCCCTCTCCTCGTGCGTGGTGCCCGCCTGCCATCCACCTCCTGGCAGAGTCGATGCCTTGCTATGGGTGGCCGGAGAGATAGGCAGGAGCGTGGCTCCCACCAGCTCCCACAGCCTGGCATTTTCCCCCAGAGGAGCAGCCAATGGGGCAGGGCTTGAGACTCCCAGGAATGGGGGAGCCTGCCAAGATGGGGTGCCAGAGGCCTCACTGACCCTGTCTGCCCCCTGTCCAGTCCTCTTCGACTGGAAACAGCACCTCCATTTACCTTTGGGGGTTCCTGTGTGGGAGGCCCGCCCCACTCCATTACATCCTCACCCTGTTCCAGGAATGGTGGAGCCCAGGCCAATCAGAGGCACAGAGCTGGCTCAGAGATGGGCCCTGTGACCACATTCAGATCAACCAGAGGCAGGACTGCTAGACTATGGGAAAAGAGGGATCTCCTCTCCACAGGGGTAGGGCATGCTGGAGCAGCCTGGTCCTCTTCACCATGAGTGGAGAGGCTGCCTAAAAACAAAGCCACTGCAGGGGAAAGCAGGCCAAGAGACTGAGGGAGGCAGCTGTGAAGCACCTGGACCCAGTCGTGCCCAAAGTCCTTTCTATACCTGGATCCAGCTGTAGAAGCCCTTCCTACACCTGGACCCACCCATGTCCAAAGTCCTTCCTACACCTGGATCTAGCCATGCCTGAAGCCCTTCCTACACCTGGATCCAGCCATGCCTGAATCCATTCCTATCTCTGGATTGACAGTTACATGAGCGGATACATTTTCTCCTTTGCAATTTGAAGTGTACTGAGTAACCCACAGGGGAAGCTGTACAACCAAGAGGCTATCTCCTGGTTCTGCCAGGCTCCCAAGACAGGACAGGCCACATTTGCTGCCCCCACTCCAGTCCTCTACAGAGGGCAGTGCCCCACTCACCATGACAGATGTGGTCATGCCCTCTAGGTGGAAGACGTCCATGCTGGAATCCGTGCCGCCCACCACCTCATTATTCCCCCGGCTTGACTGGGGAAGGTCGAAGTAGGTGCTGTCTGGTTCCCTGGGGCAGGGAGAGGAAAATAGAAGCTGTCAGTCCCCAGTCTGGGCGTCAGCCCCATACCTCCCAGGCCCAGAGCTCAAGGATAGCCCGAGACTCCTGGTGAGGCCTATGTCTCCTGCTCTTCCTACTCCCTCTCATGCCATCTCTGTCCTCCACCTGCTCCTCCAGGGCTGCTGTGAGTGCCAGAGAGGCAGAGCCAGTCATGGCCTCTGTTATTCTGGGCCTCTGCTAGCCATGGGTCCTTTCCAAACCTGGGAAAAGAGTCTGAATTTTGGTCCTGCGTCCCCAGGGAAGGCCTAGGGCAGTGGTCTCCCTTCCCTGACCCTCTGACCCAGCCCTGTCCCCAAGTTGATGAGGGTGGCCAAGGTTAGCTGAAGACCAGTGTGCAGCCACCTCTTCTGCTCTGGTCCAGTCAGCCCAGCGAGGGTGGTCAAGGCTAGCCCAGAATCCCAGAGAAGGTTGCCAAGGTTAGCCCAGAGTCCCAGTGAGGGTGGTTGGGGCTAGCCCAGAGTCCTCCTGGGGCCACCCCTCCTGCTCTGGCCCAGTTAGCCCAGCGAGGGTGGCTGAGGCTAGCCCAGAGTGCCTCCCAGGGGAGCCCCAGGTCTGGCCAGCCGAGTGCACTCACAGAGAGCTCCAGAGGTGCTCAAACGTGGTGCCTCCATCGGGGGAGGTGGCGGTGGACTGGGCCATCTTCCTCACGCCGGCCTCGGAGGGCAGCTTGCTCTGCAGGAAGGAAGGAGTGACACCTGAGCGCCCCGGGAACTTGTGCTCTGTCCTCCTGTGACAGCCTCGGCGGGGGCGAGGGTGGGGTGGGCTGCAGGCAGGTGGGCCTGCATGGGACGTCCCTTGAGCACTGGCAGGTGCCCCGCCTCACCCTCCCTGTGCCCTCTCCACTGTCATTTCGTCCACCCCGCTCCCTGCGGCTGGAAACCGAGGGCCAGGTGGGCGGCTCTGCCTTGGAGGTGGCGGGCCTGGATCAGACCTATCCGCGGAGGCACCCTGGGCAGGCAGGTGCGTCTCAGAGCCGCCGCCTCAGAAGAGGGGGTGACAGCAGCACCCCCTCCTGGGGCTGCCTTGAGGGCCTTCGGGAGAGCAGACTCTTTGAGATGCTTGGGCTGGGACAAGCGTGTGAGGCCTGTGGTCTGTTATGATCCACTGTGTCTAGGTTTGGCCTGGAGGATGCAGCCAGGTTTGGGGTCTCCCTGATGCCTGGGACCTGGAGGTGGTTCAGGTCCCAATCGCCCCATCTGGGGAACAGTGTGTGTGACGGATGCCCTGGAGGCTGCAGCCGAGCCCCAGGCCAGAGCTTTGCTGTGCCAACTGCTGGGGGACACAGACGTCCCCTCACCGTCTGAGCCAGGGCTCCTCCCTGCACCCCAGCCCCACAGGGAAGCCTGGCAAGGCTGGGAACGTGAAGCTGCCCTGTCCTGGAGCCGGCCATTGCCTGGGTGGTCACACCTTGAGAAGGAGACACCCAGGGAATGGGGAGCCCTGACCCAGCGCCCATCTGCTGGTCTTCATCTCCACCACTGCTCCCCGAGAGTCCCTGTGCCCAGCTCCCAGTGGCCCTGGACACCCATGAGGAGGTAGCAGTGTCCAGGTGGGGCACAGCTGGGGTCCCTTTTCTATGCTGAGGGGCAGGGGACAGGGAAACCCTAGCCCGCCCTGCCCGTAGCCCCCAGCCCTGGCTCAGGTGACTTCTGCCCTGGGCCAGCCTCCTAGGTTCTCGGTGAGGTGCCATGGGACAGGCTTGGCCACTGCCCTGCAGTGCTCAGGCAGGCAGGCCCGGACCTGCCCACAGCCAGCGGGGGTGCAGGCCATGGCCTGGAACCTGTCGCTTTTGTCCTTCCCCAGGCAGGTGGGAGCTGATAGAAGCCCATGGCACGCTCCTGGGCCACCACATGCCAGGCCCTGGAGAAATGGCACGGGCCAGGCTGGGGTGTGGCCAGTGAGCCATGATGGCCTGGGACAAGCAGCTTAGAGGGTGCCGGCCCAAGCCACCTCCCCTAGGTGGGCGTGACCACGCCACCCACTTTTCAGGAGCCCCAAGGCTTAGAGGGGTTAAGTGACTTGCCTGAGGTCACACAGTTGGTGATGAATGTCCCAGGGGCTCTTTCTCAGAATTGGAAGTTAATTTGGTTGCCCTGCCCCACCCCATTTCACCATCACGTGGCCAGGCAGGTGTGCCCTTGCAGGCCTCCGGTCCTGGGCTGGGCTGGGCTGTCTAACACCCCAGTGGAGCTGAGGGTGGGCATGGGGACTGTATCATCCTGTTCATTTAAAATGGGAGGGCGTGACAGGAAGCAGAACTGCAGGCCCAGTTGAGGCTGGCACGGGGCCCTGGGGGAGGGCAGAACCTGCCCGTGCCCCATGGTGGGTCCGTTTGGGCTGAGCAGTATGAGTGGGGTAGCCTCTTGGTGCAGGTGTGTGGGCCAAGGCTGGGTGGGAACGAGTGAGGGGCCCCAGGCACATGTCCCGAAGGACAGGAGCACTGGAGGGGCTGGACTGGGAGGAAAGAAATTCCCTCAGATCCAAGAGGACAAGCCTGGGAAGGTTTTGCTGCCAGAGGCCACTGGGTCGCATCCCCTTCATTTTGCAGATGGGCCACCTGAGCCCAGAGATGGAAATGGACTTGCCATCCACAGTAGGTGGGTGACAAAATCCCAGCTCCCTTCACAGCAGCCCCATTCCCGGTAGCTAAATGGTGCACATAGCCCAGATGCCCATCAGCAGAGGGCCGGCCACGTGAGACATGGTGCCAGCAAACAATGGAACACTGAAAAGGAACAAAGCTCTGACATGCTACAGCGTGGGTGAGACCTGAAAACCTCATGCTCAGGACACACGACCTCATCTGTCAGCCTGTGAGCTGTCCCCTCCCAAAGGCTAAGGTGGGACAAAGACAGAGAGAGACAGAGACAGAGAGACAGAGAGAAGCAAGGACAAAGAAAGACAGGAACTGGTCAGTGAAACATTATTTGTGATCTTATGCCTGGGACATGGGGTTGGCTGTATTTTCAAGTTGGCATCATTTGAACTCCCACTGAAGCCACACCCTCTCTTCCCACTGAACCCTGAATGAGGAACAGCAACGCTTCTTGTTGGCGCGTCCCTGTCTGCTGGAGACCCAGCTTCCACACCCCCGACCAGCATCCACTGTGCACTGCAGGACACCAGCTCGGCCTCTCGTTCCTGCCTGGGCACAGGACAGAGGCCAGCGAGCATGGTCATGGGTCCCCGGTCCCACCCGCCCAGCCCTCCAGGCCCACAGGACAGGCCACCACCAGGAGCGTGTGGGGTGGGAAAGGGGCTTTCTCTGCACCAGGAGTTGGGTCCCCAAACATCCTCCAGGCCTATCTGCCTGAGATGTGGGCAGTGGGCCTCCAGGTGCAGGCATGTGGACCGGCCAGAAGCCCTGGGCAGATGCATCTTCTAGGACACCCCTCCCCACGGTGGGGCTGGGGCAGGCCCAGGAATCTGCACTTTTAAGAAGCCCCCAGGGAAGTCATGAAGAGCCTGGGACAGGCCCCCCCGAGGAGGACACTGTCATGAAGGCCGGCCTTGCCACTGCCTGGGGTCCTGCTGCAGCCACCGGCCTCCCCCATGGGAGTCACGTTCCTCATCAGTCAAAAGCAGGACCTGGAAACCTGCCCAGACTTAAAGCACATAGAGGAACTGGAACCAGAAGCCACCAGATGCCTGATTCCCAACTTCCTGGGAAAATGCCAACGCTGGTAGCATTGGCCCCAGGGCCCCACAGGAACACTGGTCACAGGCACAGAGCCAGGTAGGGGCTCCCCCAGTCGGCCTCACACACCTGAGCTAGTGACCGGCTCTGTGGGCGTCTGGGAGTACCGGGCACGAGGAACAAGAAGCACTGTTGCGGGTGCAGGGAGGCTGAGTCCCCCTCTGCGCTGGGGCAGGGGGAGTGTGTGCCCTCTGCCCACAGCCGCCTTTCAGGCAAGGATCCCAGTGGCAAGAAAAATAAATCAATTCTAAAACAACGGCCTTTAAATTAAATCCGGTTTTCCTAACCATGTGCCTTTTAATTTGAAAATTCGTTCACAAGGGGAACCCAGTTCTGGGGCAAAATGGAAATTGCTTTTGAAACATTGCCAGTCATGTTAAAAATCATGTGTGTCAATGGGGAAAAGACACCAATTTCATAAGACATCTTTAGGAAGTTTTATTGACATTGTAAAATGCAAATACATTATTGGAAGTGTAAGTTTTTCTTTTCTTTTTTTTTTTTTTGAGACGGAGTCTCGCTCTGTCACCCAGGCTGGAGTGCAGTGGCCGGATCTCAGCTCACTGCAACCTCCGCCTCCCGGGTTCCCGCCATTCTCCTGCCTCAGCCTCCCGAGTAGCTGGGACTACAGGCGCCCGCCACCTCGCCCAGCTAGTTTTTTGTATTTTTTAGTAGAGACGGGGTTTCACTGTGTTAGCCAGGATGGTCTCAATCTCCTGACCTCGTGATCTGCCCGTCTCAGCCTCCCAAAGTGCTGGGATTACAGGCTTGAGCCACCGCGCCCAGCCGGAAGTGTAAGTTTTTCTATGAAGATTTAGTCTAGGAGGAATGGGCTGGGTGGAGTGGTTCATAACTGTAATCCCAACACTTTAGGAGGCCAAGGAGGGAGGATCACTTGAGCCCAGGGGTTTGAGACCAGCCTAGGCAACATAGGGAGACCTCAGCTCTCCAAAAACTTAAAAAAAAAAAAAAAAAAAGGCTGGGCACAGTGGCTCACCCCTGTAATCCCAGCACTTTAGGAGACCAAGGTGGGCGGATCACGAGGTCAGGAGATCAAGACCATCCTGGCTAACACAGTGAAACCCCATCTCTACTAAAAATACAAAAAATTAGCCGGGCGGGGTGGTGGGCGCCTGTAGTCCCAGCTACTCAGGAGGCTGAGACAGGAGAATGGCGTGAACCTGGGAGGCAGAGCTTGCAGTGAGCGGAGATCGCGCCACTGCACTCCAGCCTGGGCGACAGAGCAAGACTCCGTCTCGGAAAAAAAAAAATTAGCTAGGCATGATGGCATGTGCCGGTGGTCCAAGCTACTTAGGGTGCTGAGGATGGAGAGTCACTTGAGCCCAGGGGTGCGAGGCTGCAGTGAGCCATGATTGCACCACTGCACTCCAGTCTGGGCAACAGAGCTAGACCCCAGCTCTAAAAAAAAAAAAAAAGAGAGAGAGAAAGGAAGGAAGGAAATTAAATAAGTGAGTTCTCAGTTGTAAAGGGGACATCCAGTGTGTATTTGCACAGGTCTTGGAGTGGAAGGCTTTTCCAGTTTAAGAAATGTGTGGCCACAGCATTTGGGGGTGGCCACTGGGGAACTGCTGGCCGGCAACCCCCAGCCCCAGCACCATCAAGTCAGGGCACAGAACTGCAAAGGACAGTTGTGCTGGGTGTTCTTGGTTACGCTGTAGCCAGGCCATAGGCTGTTGGCACCCCCAGGAAGCAGGGCACCTTGTCCCTGCCCCAGCCCTACCCCAGTTTCCGTGAGGCCTCAGACAAGTCCCCTCCCCTTGCCAGGCTGGAAAGATGACCAGCGTTCCAGGTCCTACAGTGACCACAGCAGTGGGAGCAGGACAAAGACCAGTCACCGAGGGCCCTCCAGCAAACCCAGACCTCAGCCTGCTTGGATCCTCAACACTAGGGTCCGCTGCACCGGCTGCACCCCAGGGAGAGCCCCCACACACGTGTGACTCCGAACAGGAAGAGGCTCACACCAGCAGTTATGCCCCCAGAGACCACAGGTGGGCTGGTGAGCGGACTGTGTGGCCCAGAAAACTAGCCTGCCCAAGCTCCCTGGAGCAGAAAAACAGGCTCTCTGCTGACTCCTTGGTTTGACTCAACCTAGTAATTCTCACCAGGGACAACTCCACCCCCAGGGGATGTTCCCATCTGGGGACATTTTCAATGGGGCCGGAGGGTGCTGCGGAATCTAGTGTGTGAGACAGGGATGCTGCTCAGCAGCCTACGTTGCTCAGGGCAGCTGCCCACAGCAGAACGCACACCCAGGTGTCAGGGCCACGGTGGAGAGGGGGTGCTGCGCCATCGCGCCGAGCTGAGGCTGGCCGGGCACTTTGCAGGGCCCCAGGCTCACACAGCAACCCTGCCCCAGTTCAGGGATGAGCAGGTGGAGGCCAGGAGGCCCAGTGGCTCGCCCAAAGCTACTGAGGGCTGAGGAGCTGGGACTCCAGCCAAGCCCGGGTCCTCTGATGGCCTGGCCGCACCCGAATGGTCCCCTCTGCCCTGTGGGGAGGAGTCCGCAGCCCATGAGGGGCTCTCAGGCTCTCTCATCTTACCCTGCCCAACACCTCTGGCCTTGTCTTCCATAGCTTCCCATGAAAACCACAGCCCCCTGTCCCCATGCCCTGTCCCAAGCATCCCCTCCCTGTCCCCCATTCCTCTGTCCTCTCTCTGCTCCCCTGTCCCCATAGGTTCTTTCCCTGTCCCCTTTCCCTTTGTCCCCTAGCTCCCTATCCTCTGTCCCCTCCCTGTCTCCATCCCTCTGTCCCCTCCCTGTCCCTTGTCCCCATAGGTCCCTGCCTTATCCCCATGGGTTCCCTCCCTATCCCTGTCCCTTTGACCTCTCCTTCTCCCATCCTTCATCCCCTTCCTAGTTCCTGTTTCTGTGTCCCCTCCCTGTCCCCCATCCTCTGTCCCTCCCCATCTCCTGTCCCTCTGTCCTCTCCCTATCTCTGTCCCCATGGGTCCCCTCCCCATCCCCTGTCCTCAGTCCCCACATGCCTGGCTATGTACTCTCTGTGTTCAGCCTTTGCCCACCACCTCCTCCCCACCCTGCCCATCTCAGCCCTATCCCTCCAGGCCAGGCCAGGACCCGGCTTCCTCCAGGAATCCCGTCTCCGGTTGACAACCCATCCTCTCCCCTCACCACCTGACAGGAGGTGGGAGCACAGGCACCTCCCGAGCCATGGGCCCACAGGTAAGGCCTAGTCAGTTCTCCCACCCCTTCCACCTCTGCCCAGGCCCAGGGCAGACAGGGCTCCACGACCACCTCAGATAAGTCAGGACACTCCACCCTGGCTGAGCCCACTCTGGAAGAGGCGCTCCCCATGGGGACACCCACTCCTGCCTGCAGGGGAACGGGCCGCAGGGCTGCTGTTACCCACCCTCCCCTCAGTGGAGCTCTGAGATTGAGCCGTCCGCACTCAGGCTGGGCAGGAGCCGTCTGCCCCGTCTGGCCCGGCAGTCCCGGACACTGGCTCTTAAGGGGTATCATAGGAGGGGTGCAGGGTGTCCTCCTCCATCCAGGGAAGAGGGAAAAGCCCCCAGGAACTCCACCCGCTCCGGGCCACCCCTAAAGCAAACATCTCAATGCACTTCGGATTCCGGTGGTTCCCCATCCACCAATGATTTCACCTGTTATTTCAGCAAATCAATGGATTCCAATCTGAAGTGGCAAAGAAACCTGAGGCCATTGTGGGAGGAGACGCTCTCAATCCCCTTGTGCCCTTTACCCAGGGATTCAGGCAGAAGGTCCCAGGACCCAGAACCCAGAAGAGCCCCCGCCTGGGCAGAGGGGTCGGGCGGTCAGCCCTGGCCCTGTGTGAGACAGCGGCTCTCCCAGGCAGCGGCCCGGCGGAATTCCTGCAGGGCGGCGTCAGAGTCCAGTCTCCTGGGGTCCTCTGTGCAGAGGGGCCTCACTCTCCCTTCCCACTACCCCGAGAAGAGGGGCCACTCTCACTTGGTGGGCTGGGGCCAAGGACACGGGTCCCCCGGAGTGAGGGCCAGGAGGGCCTCCCTCTCAGGGGCGAGGCCCTCTACCAGCATTGCCTGCCCCTCCCAACAGAGGCCAAGGACCATGTGGCCTCCCTCTGTCGGGAGTGGGTGGGATGGGGCCAGACCCTTCCGCCAGGGTTGCCAGGATGGCTTCGTCAGCAGGTCAGGGGCAGGGATGAAGACCTGTCCGCAGGGCCTGGTGAGGAGGGTGCGGCTGAGAGCCCCCCTCACTGCCACAGACGGCACGCCTGCTAGTCTGGGGGAGCCGAGCATGGCGATGAAAGACAAACGCAGCCTCCCATGGTGGGGCAGTGTGCACCGTGTGAAATACGCAGACAACTGGAAGTGCCTGAGCAAGCTGCCCTCTCCCTCCTGGGCCATGGCCCACGGGAAGCCGGAGGAGAGGGGACTGTCTGGGGGAATACCTGAGCCTCACCCCAGAAGCTTGAGGCCATGACCAAACCGAAATGCCCCAACCCCTGTGGGTGGGGGTGCCCCCGACCAGCTTCCCAGGTCAGTTCACATGCAGCCAAGTGAAATGAAGAAACACGAAAGCATGGCTGATTCCCGGGGATTCTGGCCACTTCGCAACGGCCCAGTGAGGCTGCGCACCACATGCCATGTTACCAGCCAGGAGACACGCGGAGAGGGAAGGCCAGCCCTCCACCGGCACACAGCTGGTCAGGGTGGAGGTAGAACCCAGCAGCCTGGCTCTACCCTGGCCTGGCCTGGAGCTGAGCATGGGAGGCGCAGGCCCAGCTGCAATCCCCTCCCCAGTCCGTGTTCCCACCACACAGCCCCACCCCGCACCCAGCCTGGGAAGCCCCTTTCCAGAAAGCCCCCGCCTGTCCATCTTTCTTTGCCGGTACATCGAGGCCCAAGCCACACCCAGACATCCAAGGGGCCCGCCCTGTCCTCTGCTGCCTGCCTAGGCCTTCTTGCTGTCATAAATGTGTTTGGGTCGTACCAGGACACACGATTCCTGCCCCACCGCTTCCTGCCCTGAAGCCCAGCACTGCCGGGCACACACTCCAGTTCCCTCTCCTGCTCTGCCCACGCAGCCCACCTCTGCCGCTCTCCAGCTGTGTGACCTCAGACAGATGTCTTGCCCATTCTGAGCCTCTGTTTCCTTGTCTGTACAATAGAGATAATTGTAGTACCTCCCAGAAGCGCTGGGTGGACTGAAGGAACTCTACGCATACAAAAAGCATAAAGCACTCCTTTACCTGGGCAGGCCACGGCAGATGCCCCACGAACAGTATCGAGCTGCAGTTGACCGACGGCTACTTAGTATCAGGTGGTGGCAGTGGAGAAAGCACCAATGAGGCCCGGGTCCCAAGGGCACCAGGCTGAGGAATAGAACTGCACACCCGAGGGCCAAAAGGTGGGGTCTGGAGGCTGCTGGGTCCCCGGCTCCTGAGTGCCTCTCCATTGCACGGTTAGCTGGTGTGTCTCACCCCGCTTTTACAGTGGCCACCACGCCCTTTTGCAGAGCACTAGCCTATCCTCGGTCTCTCAGGGAATGAGGCACCTTTGAAACGGGTCGTGCCCAGTCGCAGTGGCAGCCCGGTGCCAGCTCCATGCCCGGAGACGTGCAACGGGGTAGACAGATACCGCTGGCCCACTGGAGGCAAATCATGTATGTCTGTGAGGCCCTCAGAGGCTGGGTATGAGGAGTGCGGGTGGTGGAAGAGGAGTCTCCAGCACAGCCCCAGCTTGCTTGCACCTCGCAGTGGGCGGTGCTCCTGGGGGTAAGTGGGTCAGGAGAGTTTGGAGGTGGGGGGTCAGAGGCATGAGCGGCCTGATGGGCTGAGCATCCTCTAAGAAAGGGGCGGAAGGAGTGGGCAGGGACATGGCCCTTGGGGGGACGAGGCTGGCGGCGGGAGGGAACTGAGCAGGGCCAAGTCAGGGCACTGGAGCTGTGAACTTGACGATGCTTCCTGCCAGGAGCCCACCTGTTAGAGGAAGGGCCACCCTGGTGGAGGCGGTGAGAGCAGAGCTGTCACGGGGAGGTTCAGACCAGCACGGTGAGCACAGGAAGAAGACCCAAGGGACCGACTGCCAAGGACGGGGAGTGGGAGGTCCAGGGCTGGGACAGAGCGGAGCTTATGGCCAGAGTGAGTGTCTGAGTCGATACCTGTGTTCACAGGTGGTGACTACAGCGCTGCCCTCAGCAGGGCAGGTGGCTGACGGGGCCGCAGCCGCCTTCGCTGGAGCTGCCACAGCCTTGCTCTGCTCAGACACATCCCTGTCCCCTGCCCCCTCCAATCCTCCTCTCCCACTCCCTTTCTACCCCAAGGATCACACCGGGGGTCACCAGCCCTTGTGTGGCCAGTGGCCATGTTGGAAGGGCCTGTGTTGTCCTCCAGAATCTTCTTTCTCTCCCTGGACAAGCACTTCCGCTCCTCCAACCAAGCGAGGATGACCCTTCCCAAGCTGCTGTCCCCACCTGGCCACTCTCCTCTGGACACCCCTCGGCGGGGATGCTCCACTCTGAGACGTCCCCACCCTGCACAGACCCCTCACCCCTGGCTCTGGGCTTTTCTCTAAGGGATCTGGGATGCGCCCACCACACCCATGGCCTTGTCTCCCTGCTGACCACTCCCCACCCTGCGGTCCGAGCGGACGTGCCCTTCCAGACAACTGTCAACTCCCTGAACTTGTCATGCATCCCGCTGAGTCCCACCCTGACTCAATGCGCAACACTCCCTCCTGGCGTGCTCCCTTCCTATTCTGGAGTCAGCTGCTCAGCCCTGTGACCTCCCTCGCGCGGCAGTGACGGGGTCCACCCGCCCCTCACTCCTTCCAGAGGCAGCCTCTACTCTTCCTCAGAGTGGCTGTCTGCTGGCCCTCAGGGCTGCCTTTCTGATACTGCCGCCCAGCATCCCCTGGGCCCTCACCCTGTGCCAAACCCTCCATATTTTCAAGCTCATTCAACTCTCAGAGGAACTCAGGAGGAGGTCTCCAGGTGTTCCCAGAGGCCCCGAGAGGGCGAGCAGCCTGCCCAGGGCTACACAGCTCGGAAGCTCCAAGGCTGGCTTGGACTGGGCTCTGGTGAGCTCCACCTTCCTGCCAGGCAGCCCGTCCTCTGGAGGCCCTGGCTCCTGCAGGGCAGGCAACAACCCAGCCTTCGACCCTGGCGTGAAGGGGGCTCCGGACGATGGCCGGGTTAGCCCAAGAGCCGCCAAGGCCCTGGGCAGGGCTGTGATCTTGTGGGACTCACAAGCAAACGGAGGGGCGCTGGCCATGGTGGAGCTCGGCCAAGGGGCAGCCTGGGCAGCCCGTAGGTCAGGGAGAGGCAGGAACAGCAAGCTGGGGCTGGACAGGGTACAGGGCCACCTAGGTCACATGGCTCGTAGCCTCCATGCTACTCCAGGTCTCAGGGGGCTGCCTCCTGCCGCACCCCCGGCTCTCATACCCCACGCCTCTCCAGGGACAGGCCCACTCCTGGCCATCCCTGAGGCAGTTCCAGCTGGAGCCCTGGAACCCTGAAACCTGGATAGGTGCCAGCCGACCTGTGCTCTCAGCCCAGCCCTGAGGGAGGCTGTGCAGCCAGACCCCACTCTGACCAACACGGCACCCACGAGGGACAGCTGTCAGGGAGCCCCACTTCTCAGGGCCCCTGCACCCCCATTTAAGAGACGCTGGTCTCCCTCGGACCTGCCAGGCCTCCTCTCTCTCAGTACTCACCGCATGGGGAGACATTAGCTTGCTGACTCTTTGCGGGCCAGACCACCAAGCCCTGCCTGCTGTGCTCTGCACTGCAGCCCCAGCACCCGCCTGGCACACAGTAGGTGCTCCGTGAAAAAGCGATGACAGAATCAATGAGTTGGTTTGAGCTGCTGGAGCCCAGCAGGTCAGGTCAGGACAGGACCAGGGTAACTGCTGGAGAAGCACCATGTGGGGTTAAACTGCTTGACTTCCTCCTCATTCCTCCTCACTTTTCTTTTCTTTTTCTTTTCTTTTTTTTTTTTTTTTTTTTTGAGATAGCATCTCACTCTGTCCCCCAGGCTGGAGTGCAATGGTACGATCTCAGCTCACTGCAACCTCCGCCCTCTGGGTTCAAATGATTCTCCTGACTCGGTCTCCCCAGTAGCTGGGATTACAACTGGGCGCCATCACGCCCAGCTAATTTTTGTATTTTTCGTAGAAACAGGGTTTCACCATGTTGGCCAGGTTGCTCTCGAACTCCTGACCTCAGGTGATCCGCCCACCTCGGCCTCCCAGAGTGCTAGGATTACCGATGTGAGCCATCGCACCTGGCCTTCTTCCCCGCTTCGAAGGGGCTCCTGTATATCCCCCACCTGGACATGGGGCTCTTGAAGGGCTCTTGAGTAAGTTCAGTCTGCGGGACCTCAGGGAGATGACATCGACATTCCAGAAGCCTGTGCCCGTGTGGTCCCCCTGGCCCCATCATCCCTGCCTTCAGGATGGGCAGAGAGATCCTCAGAGTGGAGTGAAACGCACCCAGAGCAACACAGCAAGCCAGGAAGAGTCCACGGTCTTGCCGCCTGAGCCACATGTCCATCCAGGAGGCCAGGCTGGAGTCTTTGCTAAGAGCCAAGGGAACAGGATCCAGAGGCCCTGGCCCCTCGGATATTCCCCCAAGACTTCAGGGAGGAGCCGGTCACTCAGTTTCCCTACCCACCGTCTCGCCTCCAGCATCACACTTGCACACATGGGCACGCGCACACACCTATTCACATATGCGCACACGTATGTGTCCATAGGCATTGCCACGTACACACTCTGCCCTCCTCACAGCAGATGCCCACAAGCCCCTTCCCTGTCCTCCAGTTTGATGGGTCCCTGAAGATTCCCCAGCCTGGGAGTCCAGCCCTGGAAGCAGGACCCAGGCAGAAGGTACAGGACAAGCCCAGCCCCTTCCTGCCATCCAGGTCTGGGTCAGGCTTGGGAGTAGCTGCGTGAGTGCCAGGGAGGCCAGGGCATGGCTTGCTGTTGCTGGGAGAGGCTCCGGGGCCACAAGAGAGTGAGGGGGCTGGGGAGAACTGGGAGGCTCTGGATCAGCTGTGTGAGGCTGAGGATGGCAGCCCCCAGCCGGGAAGCCCCTGGATGTGCCAGGCTGGGGCAGTCACTCTGCGCCTCCTTGGCAGGAAGTGGAAAGAGCTCCTGGCAGGTCCAAGGGGTGGAGGTGGCAGTACCAGAGCCACTTGTGCCCCCCAGCCCAGGGTCACACGAGGAGCCCTAATGTGCCACTTGGGGCAGATGGCTCCCCAGAGCTGTGGCATGTCCCATCAGGAGAACCATGGGCAAGGCCTCCCAACCCTGGCCTGAACAGGACTGTTTCCTGGCTGCCTCCTGGGAGGCAGTAGGAAGGGGCTCTGTGCACCCCAGGGTGGGCCCCTGGAGCCAGTGCACCCACGGTGGCAAGGAGGCTCCCCCCGACTCAGGCTGAGAGGAGGGCGAGCCAAGCCCAAGCCTACCTTGGCTAAGCCTGGGCCCCGGAGGGTCGGTGGGGCCAGGTGGAAGTGGCCCTCGGCTGGCTCCTGGCTCCCGCAGGCAGGCGGTGGCAGCAGCGTCCCCGTCGCCTAGGTGATGACATTGGAGCTGCGAAACTAGGCGGCAGCGTGGCTGGCCTGGAGCTGCAGGGCAGCTGGGGGCGGAGCATGGCCTGGAGCCCTGGGGCTGGAGAGGGGCCTGGTGCTGCCCGCCACCCGGCATGCATGCGCCACCCTGCACCCCTGCTCCCCCCGACCCTCCTAAAGGCGACCGACAGGGCAGAGCTCAGGGCAGCCAGGACAGGGCTGTCTGCACCCAGATTTGCACTGGTTTCTACTCCTCATTGTGGACACTTCCAAGCACACTCAGAACTAAAGAGAACGGCCCAGGAACTCATCCGCCCGTCCCCAGTTCTCGTCACTCTGACCTGCGGCTTTTTGTTTCCTGGGGCATTTCACAGCAAATTCCACCTATGAGACCATCTCATCTATAATATGCCAGTACATGCTTCCAGCAGGTAAGAACCTCTCTTAAAATATTGGGTAAAACCATGAAATTGCTGATAATCAACTGTTTTGGTCCTACCAACAACAACACACACACACACACGTGCAGCAAGTTCAGATAATTCAACATTATATGCAGCCATAACATCAAATTTCTGAATCTTTAACGCTGGTCAGAGGATTTTGAGGAGCCCCGCCCCAATTCTGGAGAAAGGAATGTGTGTCGCTGCCCCGTGCCACCTTCCTCCCCCGCCCACCGCAGCAGCACGGAGCGGACAGGACGAAAGGGACTTGGCCGACAGGATGAAGGTAAGGACCTCAAGATGGAGAGATGACCCGGGATCTTCCACATGGGCCCGATGTAACCACCGTGTCCGTATAAGAGGGAGGAGCAAGGACAGGGACCAGCGAAGGCGCCACGTTGCTGGCTTCAAAGAGGGAGGAAGGGGCCAAAAGTGAGGGATGCAGGTGGCCTCTAAGCCTAGAGAAAGCAAGGAAACAGGCTCTCCCCAGGGCCTCCAGAGGGAGTGCAGGCAGCTCCACCACACCTTGATCTCAGCCCAGCGAGCCTGACCTCAGGTATCTAAGCTCCAGAACCAAAAGAAGATAAACCTTAATCACTATAAGCCACTAAGTGTGTGTAATTGGTCATAGCAGCCATAGGAGACTAATCAAATGCCACAAAACTCCAGCTTGCGAAACCTCTCTTGCAAGGATGTCCCCATTGCCTGGGGGCCCTGGAACAGGCCTAGAACCAAATTCCTTCTGAGCAGAAATCCTGCAGGTGCAGGAGGCTTTGCTGGGTAATGTGCACAGCTCACACCGCCCCGCCCAGGGACCAAGGGGCTGGCGTCTCTTGTTGGCACAGTCCCGAGGGATGCCTGGTGCTTTTCTCCGCTTCCTGGGCAGGCAGGGGAGGGCCCGCATCTGTGCCCCGCACACAGCAGGAACACAGCAGGCTGTGCACTTGGGAAAGTGGCTCTCAGATCAGTGGCTGTTCCAGGTGAAGTGGCAGCGTGGCAGCTGAGGCTCCCCCACTCCCACTGCCCCGGGGGACACGTGCTGAATGCAGGTACATTGCTGCGGAGCGGTGTGTCTGTGTGCAGTGTGTGCGTCCGTGAGCGCAACGGCGGATGTATGAGTCATGGAAAGTCAGTGCGTTTCTGCCTACGTGCCGCACGGATGTGTGTGTGACCGCTACTCATGGGTGTTGGCTCCCGTTGGGGAGATGGCCCCTCATTGCAGCTTGGTGACTCACTGGAAAGTGTGCCCATGGTTCATTCTCGAGTGCACCCATCTGGGTTCCTTGGCTGCTGTGACCTCCTAGCACGCACCCCTCCTCCCCCACCCCCAGTTCATAGGAAAGTGAGGGGAAAGACCCACACCCAGCGAGGTTGGTGCCTGGCTCCTCTCAACATCCTTGTTGGGGACAGAAGGTGGGTGGGTGACAGGAGGAGTGATAGCAGCTGGACCCTGGCCACAGCCACGGCCAAGTTTGTTCCCTGGTCTGAAGAGCAACTAACACAGAGTGACAGTGGCCATGGGCTCTGGGGGAACAGTCAAGGGGGGGTTCAAGGAGAATTTTTGCATACCTGTGCACCGTAACACAAGGGTTGAAAAGCTATCCCCTAACTCTCCTACCCTATTTTAAGCTGGGTGGTCCAGATGTGAACTACAGGGCAAGCCCTTATTTATTTCTCTCTCTGTCTCTTTTTTTCTTTTTTTTTTTTTTGAGACAGAGTCTCACTCAGTCACCAGGCTGGAGTGCAGTGGCGCAATCTTGGCTCACTGCAACCTCTGCCTCCCAGCTTCAAGTGATTCTCCTGCCTCAGCCTACCGAGTAGCTGGGAATACCGGCACGCACCACCACGCCCGGCTAATTCTTTATATTTTTAGTAGAGACGGGGTTTCACCATTTGGGCCAGGACGGTCTCGATCTTCTGACCTCATGATCCGCCCGCCTCGGCCTCCCAAAGTGCTGGGATTACAGGTGTGAGCCACTGCGCCCGGCCGCCCTTGTTATTCCTGTCAGGCAAGAGCTGGAGAGGGGACTGTGCAGATGTGAGCACTGTCTGTTTTCCGCGGCTGCCGTAACCAGTGACCACACAGTGAGCAGCATAGAACGAGACAAATTTACTCTCTTACAGTTTTGTAGGTCAGAGTCCGAGATGGGTCCCAGGGAGCTAAAACCAAGCTGTGGGCAGGGCTGGCTGCTTCTGGAGACCCCGGGAGAATACACTTTCCCCTCTTCCTGTCTTTGGGGGGCCCTAGGAGAATCCCTACTTCCCCGTCTTCTCCCGGTTCTGGAGGCCCTGGGACAATCCCTACCTCCCCGTCCCCTCCGGCTTCAGGAGGTTGCTGGCATTCCTTGGCACGTGACCCTTTCCTCCATCTCTGAAATGCATCCCTCCAACCTCTGCCTCCATCATCAGCTCCTTCTCTACCCGTCTTGTGGGGCCCCCTGATACACTGGACCCACCTGGATCCTGCCAGATGGCCTCCCCGTCTCAAAATAGCTGAATCACGGTCCCCCCTTTGCCATGGGAAATAACATGGGCACAGTTCTGGGGATTAGGACACGAAGACCTTTGGGGAGCCACTTTTTTCACCAGCCATAAATGTCCCTCATTGAAAAACATGTGGCCGGGCGCGGTGGCTCAAGCCTGTAATCCCAGCACTTTGGGAGGCCGAGATGGGCAGATCACAAGGTCAGGAGATGGAGATCATCCTGGCTAATGCAGTGAAACCCCATCTCTACTAAAAATACAAAAAACTAGCCAGGCGAGGTGGCGGGCGCCTGTAGTCCTAGCTACTCGGGAGGCTGAGGCAGGAGAATGGCATAAACCCGGGAAGCGGAGCTTGCAGTGAGCTGAGATCCGGCCACTGCACTCCAGCCTGGGTGACAGAGCGAGACTCCGTCTCAAAAAAAAAAAAAAAAAAAGGGAAAACATGTTTTCTGAGCCCTCTGTTTGGGGGTCAGTCTCAAAGCTGCCCCGGGAGAGACACCCACACGGCACCGAGTTGCGTCTGCTCAGATGGGGCACCATCCCTACCACCAATGCTTACTCATTTCTGAGCCGAAGGGCTTCTGGGACGGTTTGTTCCTGCTCAGTGAGACACACAGGACAGGCCTCTCTGAGGTCAAAGGGCACCGTAGCCTGCAGCCAAGGCCAGGGAGGTGGGCAGGTGGTGGCGGGGAGGGAGCCAGCAGAGGGGCCATTAAAAGTCCCCTGCCCACGCACCCACCTTCACCGTCAGACCCCTACCTTTCTCCCCACAACTCTTCAGTATTTGCCAGCAGCCGCCTGTGTGCAACAACGAGTTCTTGAGGGCATGCACAGAAGTGAAACTGTCACTGTGACCCGTAAGTTATGCCCCACCCAACACACAGCTTACTCTGCACCAGGCATCGTTTAAGATTTTACATTCATTAGTGTGGGAGACACAGCCAGAGCCTGTCTCTAAAAGTAAGAAACAACACAAAAGAACTGGATGTGGTGCTGTGTGCCTGTGGTCACAGCTGCTCAGGACACAGGCGAGAGGATGGTGGCCCGAGCCCAGCAGTTGGAGGCTGTGGTGGTCAGCTGTGACTGCACTGCTGCACACCAGCCGAGGCTGCAGATGCAGATTCTGTCTTTTTTTTTTTGAGATGGAGTTTTGCTCTTGTTGCCCAGGCTGGAGTGCAATGGCATGATCTCGGCCCACTGCAACCTCTGCCTCCTAGGTTCAAAAGTGATTCTCTTACTTCGGCCTCCCAAGCAGCTGGGATTATAGGCATCTGCCACCACACCCAGCTAATTTTTGTATTTTTAGTAGAGACGGAGTTTCACCATATGTTGGCCAGGTTGGTCTCGAACCCTTGACCTGGTGATCCAAAGTGATCCTTGGCCTCCCAAAGTGCTGGGATTACAGGTGTGAGCCACCACGCCTGGTGATTCTATCTCTTTAAAAAAAAAAAAAAATGGCTGGGCATGGTGGTTCACACCTGTAGTCCTAGCCACTCAGGAGGCTGAGGCAGGAGAATTGCTTGAACCTGGAGGTGGAGGTTTCAGTGAGCCGAAATCACGCCACTGCACTCCAGCCTGGTGACAGAGTGAGACTCTGTCTAAAAAAGAGAGGCCGGGCGCGGTGGCTCACGCCTGTAATCTCAGCACTTTGGGCGGCTGAGGCGGGTGGATCACAAGGTCAGGAGATCGAGACCATCCCGGCTAACACGGTGAAACCCCGTCTCTACTAAAAAATACAAAAAAACTAGCCGGGCGAGGTGGCGGGCGCCTGTAGTCCCAGCTACTCGGGAGGCTGAGGCAGGAGAATGGCATGAACCCGGGAGGCGGAGCTTGCCATGAGCCGAGATCACGCCACTGCACTCCAGCCTGGGTGAAAGAGCGAGACTCCGTCTCAAAAAAAAAAAAAGAGAGAGACAAACGAAAGAGAGACAAACCAAAGGATCCAGAGGGGGTCAGAGAGTTATGAAACTTCAGAATATGAATGATTTACATAATCCCACTCATGTCGAGTCCTTCTGGTTTTAAAGTTCTGTTTTGCATAAATCTTGTACACTTCATTGCCAAGAATAGACTCTTCCTGTTATTCTAATACTTTCAAATATCAAATCAACCAGCGGAACATTAGACAATGTTCTTGGAGTTCTATTGGCCTCAATCTTACAATGGTGTATTTTGCTATTTTTATCAGAATTCATCATTTTCATATTAATCCAATTAGCATCCTGTTTACCAATACCTCGTGTTTTAATTTGCAGCTTCCTTCTAAAAGCTTGGGGGGACTTTCACAACTCGACTGTCCTCCCTCATTACTGCCAAATAATTAGTCAAGGAGCTGTCCCTGATCAAAAATTAAGAACCCAGAAGCAAGTTGGAGCATGCCTCACTCCAGAAGAAAACATGACAGGAGACTCGTGCAATCATGAGGAGACTGGTTGGTAGTCATGATGGCAGCTGGCAAAGACTGTGAGAGCAGGAAGGAGAGACATGCACCAAATCGTGAGCATGGCAGACCGCAGCTCATTAACTAGCTCGGAGTTTGCATCTCCTGTTTAACTGACAATGACCGCAGAGCCTTTCGCCTGTAATTTGCGGGCTGACTCCACCCTGCATTGCGCATGGTGCAAACTGCAAGGACCACAAAGAGAAGATGGTGAGTTGCCTTACCCGCTAAATCGTGCACCTTATCTGGGTCATTGGATTCACAGGAATCACCTGCCTTTAAAGAGGGAGCACAGCTTCCCTTTGTAGCCTGACTGCATCTGGCAAGAGTGGCTGGGTTTTCTGCAGAAGACAGATCCCTCTCTTCGGCCCAGCCAAGGCCTCCCGCAGACTCAACAACCCCTGTTCCCCAACCGTCTCACAGTCAGGGAGGACCCACACTGGAGCAAGGCTGCTCCCCTATCCCCCAAACAACCAGGCCCCGGTCCGGCCGGTGGGCACCAGCCAGGTGGACCCTGAGGCCAGGAGGCTGTGGAAGAGAAAGCTGCAGGTCTGGCTTATGTGTTCAGGCTGGTGGAGAAAATGGAGCCAGGAAGTCATTGCTAAGATCACAGGAAATGGTGCAGTACAGGCGAGCGGGAGCTTCCCTGCCCTCTCCAAAGGACCCAGTGAGACATGGCACTTCTCCTGCAGGAGGGGCAGCCTGCCCCCTCAGCCCAGGCTTCCCCAGGTGCCATCCCCACCCTGCCTGACACCTCGGAGCAGCAGGTGAGCAATTAGAGCCCCCACCCCTCCTCACAGGCACCCTGAGCCACGGGGGGCCTGCCAGCTGGTACTGGGCAGGGAAACAGGTGGGTCCTTCCTGTCCAGTGCAGCGCCCCTGGCAGGGGGATACACCCTGGCTGGGTGGGAGCCCTGCTGGCTCAGGCCCCGCATCTGGGCTGGTAGGAGGGTAGGAGTCGCAATGCCTAGGTGCCTGTGCCCGGGCTGGCAGGGCAGAGGGGCTGCACCAGCCTCACCTGGGCACCTCAAGTCTGCCAGTGGCACCCTTGGGGGTTCTCAGGTCCCACAGGCAGCTCAAATTGAGCTCACAGTGGGGACACAGCAGTGGCCTCCCCAGAGAGCCCGTGGCATGGAGGCAGGTGGGCCGGCCACTGACTGGGGTCAGGACATACCACTACCCCAAAATCTGGCATGGTGGCATCTGAGAAGCCAGGGAAAGCAGAGATAAGTTTCTCTTACAAAAGAAAACTTCATTTTTCTCTGAGAGCCCTCAGAGCGGCTGGAAGAGGCAGCCCCATGTTGTCCTCACACCAGGGACGCCTCCCTGCACTCCCCAGCCAGGTCTGTCCTGAGGCCTTGCGGGGAGCTGATTCCATCTCCAAGGCCTGTAGAGGCCCCTCTAGGTCCCCTTGTGACGTCCCCTCCACAGCCCTGACCCCTGCGTTGGAGCTCAGGACACACCACCCCACCCCAAAACATGGCTGGAGAGGGCAGAATGTGCCACCCCAAACATGCCTTGGGCATATCGATTATTTCGAGAAACTGCAGACACAGGAGTGGCTCTGTCCAGCTGCCCATCTGGGAGAGAAATGAAAGACATTTCCATTCATAAAGGTCGCTATGTCGGGAGGAGAGCGGCTCCAGGCAACTCTGATCACCTGAGAGATGCATGTCCGCATGACGAGCACCTTCATTCACCAGGCAACTCCCCTGCTATAGCTGGTCCACACCAGCCTGCAGCAGCCCCACGCCCCTGTATCTTCCTGCAGCTCAGGATGACACAGATGCCTCTGCCATGTGGCCCCTTCCCCCAGTTTCATCTTCGTGTGGGACTCCCATTTGTGTACATATCATTAAAATGGGTTTTCTCCTGTTAATCTGTCTGATGTCACTTTTCCTCCCCTGCAGCTTGGTGACATGAAAGGATCTCCGTGGCTGGCCTTACTCCCTGTGGATGCCACAGCTGCAGGATACTGGTGCCCCAACAGAAGCCAGTGAAGGAAGAATTCCTGCTCCAGCAGGTGCCTGGTCTCCACCTTCAGGGGCTGCTCAAGGAGAGTGGTAATTTGGGGCAGCAGGAGGAAACATGGGTGTGAACTAGTTCTTTTTTTTTTTTGAGACAGGGTCTCACTCTGTTACCCAGGCTAGAGTGCAGTGGTACAATCATAGTTCATCGCAGCCTCGACTCCTCAGCCTCCTGAGTAGCTGGGAGACAGGCGAGCACCACCACACTCAGCTAAGTAGAAAAAATATATATATATATATACACACACACACACACACACACAGAGTGTGTGTGTATATAATACATATATGTATTATGTGTGTATATATATATAAAATGTGTGTGTGTATTTACACTTTGTTGCTTAGGCTGGAGGATAGTGGTGCGATCTCAGCTCACTGAGGCATGAATCTCCCTGGGCTCAAGGGATCCTCCTATCTCAGCTTCCTGAGTGGCTGAGATTACAGGCATGTGCCACCATGCCTGGCTAATTTTTGTATTTTTTGTAAAGACGGGGTTTTATCATGTTGCCCAGGCTGGTCTCGAACTCCTGGGCTCAAGCCATCCCATCTGCTGGCGTCAGCCTCTCAAAGTGCTGGAATTACAGGCGTGACCCATCGCGCCCGGCCAGATCTAAGATTATTTTAAACTATCTAACTTTCTGCATTTCTCTTTGAATATTTCATTGTTACTTTGATTAAATGAGAATTAAGTATTATTTCATAATGACCTGGGATTCCATTTAATCAAGTGCTTTAAACCTTTTGACATTTTGACAACTTTCTAAAATCACTCTCAATTAAGTCTTTTTGACCCCGAATTAACGTTTGGGATTTCCCTGGAATATCTCAAAAGGATTCTTTTCTCTCCTTATAAAAAGATAGATTATTTTGCCAATGTTAAAGGGAAAATTTTGTTAAATAAAATAAAAAGATATTAAATAAATTGGGCTTATTTGATCAACTAAATTTGCATAGAAGCACTGTAAAATATGAGGTGATGATTAAGCTTCTCTGAGTGAGTTATATTTGCATGGATATATATTAATATAAGAGTTTCAGACATTTTATGAAATTCTTAGAAATCTGATACTTTCTATACTAGTTGTAATTGCAGTTATTATCTAAAAGTATACACCACAGGAATACCCAAACTTCCTCATCAGTTACATTATAATGATCCCATCATATCTTTAGCCAAGGCCATTTTAAGCCTTTCTGTCATACACAGTTAATTGTTTCGCTCTGATGGTTTCCTGAAAGCTTTTGCAAGCAACTGTAATCCTAAAGTCTTGTGTCTTCAAGAAGATTTCATGGGGAAGACTTTGACCAGTACAGGTTTCTGATACATTAAGATCACACCACTGCATCACAAGAATTTCCAGAATGTAAGTGAAGAAACTATTTATAACTTACAGCATTCCAGTACATTATACTTTTGTAAGCAAAATTGAAACGATGACTTTTCTCCCTACCTGATCTCTCTAGAATTTGGAAACTATTAGCAATTTTGTTGTCATGGCCATAGAGTTATTTGCTTAAGTTCAATATGAATCTGCTCCCTTGTAATAGGAAACAATTGGAAATATTGGTTAGCTTACCAAGTGTTTGACTGGAATATCATATTTGAGAGTGATGTGCATAAAATCAGATGTGAGTAGCTTTAAGGAACTAAGGTTGACTTTATGGAGCCAATGAAACCCCTTGGAGGAAAACAAAATTGCCCTTATACCTGAATTAAAGGGCTTCTGTGGCCTCACAGGTTGAGGAAAGACTGTCATTTTTCGGCAGTATTTCTCAAGAATATATCGGGAACCTTGAGAAAGAGGAATCCACCCAAATCTATAGGTATTCCAGGTAAAGTCTGATATCAAGTCCTTGGCTTGACTTCTTAGCTTCAAGAGGCTTTTGAAAGCCTAACCTGAGATTTCTTATTAAAAGTTTCAGCACCCGGGCGCCGTGGCTCATGCCTGTGATCCCAGCACTTTGGGAGGCCGAGGCGGGTGGATCACGAGGTCAGGAGATTGAGACCATCCTGGCTAACATGGTGAAACATGGTGAAACCCCATCTCTACTAAAAATGCAAAAAATTAGCCGGGCGTGGTGGCGGGTGCCTGTAGTCCCAGCTACTTGGGAGGAGAATGGCGTGAACCTGGGAGGTGGAGCTTGCAGTGAGCCGAGATCGCGCCACTGCACTCCAGCCTGGGCGACTGAGTGAGACTCTGTCTCAAAAAAAAAAAAAAAAAAAGTTCCAGCAAAGCTGATCTAAAGAGAGCCTAGCTGGCCACTTACTATTCTTGCTGCACTTGTGCAAATAATTGGGCCAACTTTAACGAGGCTAGACTTATTTTACAAACAAACTAATTTTACTAGGCTAGGCACAGTGGCTCACGTCTGTAATCTTAGCACTTTGGGAGGCCAAGGTGGGTGGATCCTGTGAGGTCAGGAGTTCAAGACCAGCCTGGTCAACATGTCAAAACCCTGTCTCTACTTAAAAAAATAATAAAAATACAAACATTAGCTGGCCGTGGTGGTGCGTGCCTGTAACCCCAGCTACTCGGGAGGTTGAGGCAGGAGAATCACTTAAACCCGGGAGGCAAAGGTTGCAGTGAGCCGAGATCGTGCCACTACACTCTAGCCTTGAGCGACAGAGTGAAACTCCATCTCAATAATAATAATAATAATAATAATCTTACTGAGATTATTTTTAGTAGAAAGAGAGGTGATGTAGAGAGAACACATATTTCAGTAGAAAGCCATATTGTGTGCCCATATTAGATTCTCATCCTGTTTAATTTCCTTGGGGTTTTGTTATCTATTGATGTCTATAAACTGGACTGGTTCCTGATGTTTCTAGTTTCCTTCAGTATCTTGCTGCAACTCTCCAAATTAACACTCTCAATTTTCTCCCACCCTTCTTACTGGAATCACGAAGAACAAAACTGCCCTTTGCCCAGAAATCCTGCAAACTGAAGCTGGACGACTTGAAAGAAACATCAACGAGATGAGCACGAAGCCCAGGTGTGAAGGGCCTCACGCCTGTTGCTGTGTGGGCCTCCCAGACATCACCAGAGACCAAACCGCAGAAGACGCTCGGAGCCCAGGATCTACAAACCGGCCCCGCCACAGCCCCCAAGCCCAGAAATGAGTTTTTCGTCAGCTCCAATGATTAGCTTTTTTTTTTCTTTTGTTTCTAAGAAACACCTCTTCAAAGCATTATAAGACAACACACCAACCCAGTTTCTGTACCATGGAGCTTCTTGGGGGAGTTTCAGACTAGGAAACAATGGGGCTCAGGACACATCACCCCAAAATATGACTGTAAGAGGCCAGAATAGGCCACACCAAAATGTGACTGTAGGAGACCAGAATACGTCACCCCAAAAAACGACTGTAGGAGACCAGAATATGTCACCCCAAAATATGCCATGTTGACATGTTGATTACTTTGAGCTAAAAGAAACTGAGAACCAGCCAACAGATAAAAGCTCTTCAACTCCCTAAAATAAAGCGTAAAACTCTCTTTTCTAAAGGAAATTGATATCTATAAAGGGCATTTTCATTAGTAATGATATGTGCGCCAGGAAGACAGCCGCGCCAGGACACATTTTCTCACCAAGAGACTGATAGCTTCACCACGAGGCGGCCTTTATACCCAGAGGTTTCCTCCCTCACCCTCTCCTCGTTTGTCTCCACCGCTCCCCGGAAGCCCAGGCCCCCTTTCCTTTCTGTCACTGAGGACAGACATCTGCACTGCTCCCATCTGGCTACTGCTGAGTCTCCTGTTTTTATGGTACTTCCAGGCATAGGTACAGCCTTAAAACTGTTGTCTCTTGTGAGTCTGTCTTTTGTCAATCGTTTATTGGCAGTCTAAGAATCCAGTTGGGAAGAGGGAGGCAACTTTCCCCTCTCCACAGCTTGCTCTTTGGGGAACCTGATTTAATCTCCAAGGCCCATGGAATCTTCCGGCCACTGTCCATCTAGTGTCCCCCATGTCCCCTCCATGGTCCCTGCTCCATGAGACCTGCCTTCTGTGCCCTCACTCTGGCCCCAGCAAGGCCCTTCCTGCCATCTGGTCTCTCCAGGCCTCACTGGAGGCCACCACTGGGATGGCGTCTCCTCTCTGTCCCAACTCCCTGAGAGGTGCCTCTCCAGACCCTTCAGTGCAGGCTGATGCCCCCGACCCTCTGTAGTACCCACGGCCAGGTCCAGGGCTGGGGCCCAGGTCTCGCCTCTCCTGGTGGGGCTTCTTGTTCAATATGTGTCTGGTTTCTCTCCCTGACTGGGGGCTATATGGCCCAAGCAGTTCCCAGGTAGAGGAGCTGCTGGAGTGTGTGGAACGGCCTGTTTTCCAGGATGCAGGGGCTGTGGAGGAGGCGCCAGGCAGGAGGTGCTGGGGGAGAGGCGGGCTGCCCAACCCTGACCTTCAGTGTCCGGGTTCCTGATCCTCTTCCTAAAAAGACGGGCGTGGCTTAGACTCAGCTTCTTCCCTATTTGCACCACGGCCCCTCTGCCAGCCTGGGGAATCTCAGACGCCTTGTCTGGGAGAATGTTTTAAATACATGAAACAAAATACACAAGATGGCGAGTTACTGAAATACAGCCGCTCTAGTGGGTTGGATGCAGGCTCCCGGAACGAGCCTCAGAATGTGATGTTATTTGGAATCAGGGTCTTTGCAGATGCCACTTAGGTAAAGGTCTCAAGATCAGATCATTCTGCATTTTCCGGGTAGGCCCCCAATCCAAGGACAGGTGTCCATCTAAGGGACAGAAAAGGAGAGACACACAGGGACACAGAGGAGGAGGCCATGGGAAGACGGTGGCAGAGACTGGGTGGTACATCTGCACACCCAGGAACCACAGGATGGCCGGCAGCCCCCCAGATCCTAGGAGGGAGACAGCCCCCTGTCAAAGCCTCCCAGGGAACCTGACCCTGCCCCCAACTGGCTTCAGATTTCCTGCCTCCACAACTGGGAGACAAACACTCTCCATTGTTTCCAGCCACTTACTTTGTGGTCATTTATAACAGCAGCCTGAGAAAACTGAAAAAGCGACCCTAATATTTAAAAAGCAGAATTGGGAGGTGATCATATGTGCGTTTCTTTGTTCATACATTAAGCCAGAAGCCTGAGAGCAGATCTAATCACCGCGGTAATTGCAACCGAGCAACAAGCACGAACCACTTTTTAAGATGCTGCAGCAGTTACCGGACACCATGAAATATCAGTGGTTCCCACTGGGGAAGTCACAGGTACTGCTATGATTGTAGTTTGCTGCTTACATTCAAAACTGGAACAAATGCTGAAATTTGAAGTTAATACAAGGTGCCGTTTTTCCCCATCCAGGCTCACAGCACCCTGGACTCTCTACCCCGGCTTAGATGGTCTGGAAGGGCCCTTCTGGGACGAATGTTCCACGGTCCTAGGTGTCTGGGGTCTGTGTCTTGTATTTGTAGCGGGCCTGAGCCAATGGCAGACTCAGGCAAAGGATGGTTTGGCAGCCCCAGGCCCAGTTTCGTGGTCCAGCTGGAGTCCCCACTCCCGTCCTTTGCAGCTGTGTGATCTTGTGCAAGTAGAATAGCCCGTTGAAGTCTCAGTTTCCTCATCTGTAAACGGGCATAATTATAGTATCTACCTCAATGGGCTATTGTGGGGATTACAGGGAAAAAATGTAAACTTTTTAGCCAAGTACCAGCTCACAGCCACCATGGGCTAAATGTGAGTTGTTACAGACATTCAAAAACAAGAGATGGGCTGGATTATTATTTTCTTCTTTGGGTCTCCGATGTGCAGCTTGTCCAGGAAAAGAAAGCACTTTGGATGAGCGAGTGTTCAGCCTGCAAAGGAATACTGAGCACAGAGTGGTCAGGCAGAGGGCAGGCAGGAAGTCAGTGAACGCATGCATAGGTCCATCCGAGCCCACTTTGGTATAAGCTGTCTTACACTCAAACGCCAATGAGCAGAGGGATTTTTTTTTTTTTTTTTTTTTTTGAGACGGACCCTCACTCTGTCGCCCAGGCTGGAGTGCAGTATGTGATCTTGGCTCACTGCAAGCTCTGCTTCCCAAGTTCATGCCATTCTCCTGCCTCAGCCTCCCAAGCAGCTGGGACTACAGGCACCCGCCACCGCACCCGGCTAATTTTTTTGTATTTTTAGTAGAGACGGGGTTTCATGGTGTTAGCCAGGATGGTCTTAATCTCCTGACCTCGTGATCCACCCACCTCGGCCTCCCAAAGTGCTGGGATTCCAGGTGTGGGCCACCGCGCCCGGTCTTAAAGGATGTTTTGAAGACTTTTTCTGACTTTTTGCAAACTCAAGGTTCACCGTGTTGCGATGTTACTTTGGTGTGCCCGGAATCTCAGGGTTAACACTGCTGTTGGGCAAGGGCAGGGCCTCGTCCAGGTTCTGGAGTGGGTGTGTGGCTCCTCTCTCGGACCTCAGCCTCTTCTCTCTACTTTAGCTGTGCCTTTCACATGTGCTCAGTGTTATCAATCCATTCTTGGACCTGGGTGGGGCATGCCCTATAAATAAATACTAAACCAGGCATCCTTGCCCCAGTGCATACTTCTGACAGATGCCATCGGCCTCCACCCATGCCTTAGGCAGATGCCTGCCTCACTGCCATCCCTCCTGCCCTGGAGATAGCTACCAGCTACTAAAGAGCCGGGTCTCTCTCCAGGGCTCCTAGCTCTCCCAGCTCTGGAACAGAGCTTGGGACCCAAAGCCATCATGTGTAGGGACACCGAGCGGGTGCCAGGCACTCTCCCAAGCCCTTCGGATGGCACCTCACTGACTGTTCTCCAAGCCTCTGAGGCAGGAATTATTACCCTACTCTGCAGATGGGTAACCTAAGGCTCCAAGTGGTTAAGTGACTTGCTGGAGTAAATGGGGAAGGGGAGATTTGAACCCCAGCATTCTGACTTCCACACTACTACCTTAACCACTGTGCCAGACCAGCTTCTCCATGGGACTGGCCTTCGGGATTCGGAGACAGCTATCTGTTCGCCGTAGCCTTCACGAGAATGACTGCAAGGCAGGGCTCACATCCCTGGCCATTCTCGAGCCACTGCGGTGCACGGACAAGCCCTGCTCAGCCCCGCCTTCTACTTCTACTCACCCCAGGCAACCCCTGACTGACAACAGGCAGCTGCCACACTGCAGCCTCTGGCACCAACTTTTTATCTTATTTTATCTTTTTTTTTTTTTTTGAGATGGCGTCTCGTTCTGTTGCCCAGGCTAGAGTGCAGTGGTGGGATCTTGGCTCACCGCAAGCTTTCTCCTGCCTCAGCCTCCCCAGTAGCTGGGACTACAGGCGCCCCCACACCCGGCTAATTTTTTGTATTTTTAATAGAGACGGGGTTTCACCATGTTTGCCAGGATGGTCTTGATCTCCTGACCTCGTGATCCACCCGCCTCGACCTCCCAAAGTGCTGGGATTACAGGCATGAGCCACCACACCTGGCCATTTTATCTTTTTTTTTTTTTTTTTTTTGAGACGGAGTCTGGCTCTGTCGCCCAGGCTGGAGTGCAGTGGCCAGATCTCAGCTCACTGCAATCTCCGCCTCGCGGTTTCACGCCATTCTCCTGCCTCAGCCTCCCGAGCAGCTGGAACTACAGGCGCCGCCACCTCGCCCGGCTAGTTTTTTGTATTTTTTAGTAGAGACGGGGTTTCACCGTGTTAGCCAGGATGATCTCGATCTCCTGACCTTGTGATCCACTCGTCTTGGCCTCCCAAAGTGCTGGGATTACAGGCTTGAGCCACCGCGCCCGGCCCATTTTATCTCATTTTTTGAGACAGAGTCTTGCTCTGTTGCCCAGGCTGGAGTGCAGTGGCGTGATATCAGCTCGCTGCAACCTCTCCATCCCAGGTTGAAGCAATTCTTGTGCCTCAGCCTCCCGAGTAGCTGGGAGTACAGCTGCCTGCCACCACGCTCAGCTAATTTTTGTATTTTAAGTAGAGACTGGGTTTCACCATATTGGCCAGGCTGGTCTCGAACTCCTGACCTCAGGTGATCCACCCACCTCAGCCTCCCAAAGTGCAGGGATGACAGGCATGAGCCACTGTGCCCAGCCAACTTTTTATCTTATTTTAAAAACTACATACGTAATGCATACATTCATATACGGCAACATTTCAAACACCATGTCCTGTTCTCAATGCAATGCTCTTTAATCTTTTCCCGAATAAATCCAAAGAGGGGTGGCTCAGCGCTCAGTAAGCGCCAGAGGCCGTGTGTTTTGTTTTCTCCTCCTCCAGGGCTAAGCCTGAACAAATAAACAGCAACGACAGCAACAAAAAACAAAACAACAAAAACCAAAGCATTGTGTTAATGAGCCTGAACCATTTCCAAATGTCCAGACAGTGAATAAACAGATGGCAGCACCTTTGGAAGCTAATGACCTCTGGCCAGAAGTTTGGGGTGCAATGCTTTTCCCTGCACCCTTGCTAGTTGAAGATGGTCTACCTGTCCCCTGTTTATGTAGCAGACATATGCATACTACGTGGGCTCATTTCCTAGTGTCCAGACCAAAATACAAGCTGAATGAAGGTAATCATCGCTCCCCCAGTCCAAGCAGCAGCGGGAAAGGCAGGGGTTGCAGGAGGAGGCGGCCCAGGAGCTAAGGGGGCGGGAGGTGTCTCCCTCCAGGCCGGCCCGGGCCATTTCTTCCCGAGCTTTCTCTACCTGGGACCGCTCCCGCGACAGGCCAGGAGCCCTCGACTGACAAACTCAGAGCCACAGGGAGCTGTCCCTCGGGAAACCATCGAAACCGCTTAGTAACCAACTGCCTGGGTCAAGGTCCCCGCCCAGATCCTTCTCCCTGTCCAGGGAGGGCCTGGCTCTGGCTCCTCGGGGGAACTAAGGCCTCGGGATTGGCACAGCCCTGCAGGTCAGAGGGAGCGCGCGGGCGGGGAGGAGCTTGCTGGCGATTTCCACCTGCACCCGCGCCCCGCACCCCTGTCTCTTCCCGGGGTTACCCTGCCAACGGCCCTCGGAGCCCGGG
This sequence comes from Trachypithecus francoisi, assembly GCF_009764315.1. Lineage (NCBI taxonomy): Eukaryota > Metazoa > Chordata > Mammalia > Primates > Cercopithecidae > Trachypithecus > Trachypithecus francoisi. The sequence goes on along the minus strand of NW_022681446.1, from coordinate 297,676 downwards.
GTGGAGAGGGGACAGCAGGAGGAGGGCCCTCCCGGAACCCCTGCGGGGCTGTCTTTGGCGCCAAAGGCGGCCGGAGCTGAGGGCAGGACCCGCATCTCCTCGCAGTCTCGACTCTGGCCGCTCCAGCCCCTCGCGAGCGCCAAGTCCCAGAGGCCCGTCCAACTCCGAGGGGGGCCCTGTGTCGCCTTGTCCCAGCTCGTCCGCGATCGCCCTCCCCTCACTTCCCAGCTTCGGAGCCGCGAGCCCAGGTGCCTGCCCAGCGCTGCGCTCCAGCTCCCGCCTACGGAGCCGAACCGCGCCCCGGCCCCGGCCCTCCTACCTGCAGCCGTCGCAGCCCCGGGCATCGGCGTCCGTCCCGACCGGCCTGGCGCGGGCCCCGGCTTCGCTGCGTCCCCTTCGCGGGCGCGCAGACCTCGGGGCGGGTGCGCGGGCGGGGAGGCAGGGCGGGCGGCCCGGCCCCTAGGCGGGTTATATGGGCGCGGGGAGGGGAGGCGCCGCGGGGAGTAGGCGGCCGCCGGCGTTAGCGCCTTTTTAGCCCGGCGCGCGGGAAGGCAGCGCGGGCCACCGAGTCGCGGCGGGGCCAAGGTCTCCTCCCGGCGCTCCGCCTCCCCAGATGGCCGCGTCCGAGTCGGGGTCCCGGGCGCACTCTGCCCCGCCTCCTTCCCGCCGCCGTTTGGCGCGCGTCTCTCCTTCCCAGCCCGGCGAGGCCGCCCACTCAGGGCCGAAGCAGGTCGGGCGCTAGGGCCCCTCCCGCGGTCAGACCCGACCGCGACCTTCGGCTGGGCTGGGGACGCCGGTTCCGACTCTGCGCCCGACGCCTGCGTTTCCCCCGGACTCCCTGCTGTCCCCCAGACGGCCCATCTTTCCCGACACCCGGGTCTCTCCGGGCCGCCGCCACTGGCGCTGGGCCCCTCGGCGCGCGGGGCGCTTGGAATCCAGGGGGCAGGGGATGTGGCCGGCGGGGAACTGGGGTGAGGGGCGGGGAACAGGGGTGAGGGGCGCCGCCCCAGGGCCGGGAGGAGGGGAACGGCTGCAGTCCGCTAAGCAGGGCTTGCCACCCACTCCGCCTGTGAAGCCGCGGCCCCGCCCGGCAGAGGATCCCGCGGAGACCCTCTGGGGGCTGCTCTCCCAACCCCAGCCGGGGTTTGGGCCCCATGTCCTTCCAGGGGTCACTCAGGACGCGAACACTCCCGGGCGGCGGCCAGCACCCTGCTCCCTCCCCCGGCCGCCGCCTGTGGGCTCGGGCTCTGGATCCCCTCCGGTGTTTGGAAGGAGCTCGCGGGCGTCGGTGCGCTTGGAGTTGCTCTCTGCGCGCACCAGACCCGCGCTAGGTCAGGCCGAGACTCCCTTCCGGCTGGCGGCACCCGCCGTCCCGCTTGCCTGCTCCTCCTAGGCCACTGGGGCCTCCAGGGCCCTAGATCACGCACACCAGGCCCTGGCTAGGGGACCGGACGTGCTGGGCGAGTTCCGAGCGGCGGTCAGTGGCGGCGCTGTTTATGGTCTGATGCTTATGGGGCCCGTGATGTGGCTCCGAACCGATGCCCTCTGCCCATGGTTACCCCCACGTCTTGGAAGGTGGCGTCAGTGAAGCCCTAGGCGTCGCGAGCGAGCCGGACTGGTGCAGACTGGGTTCTCTGGCCGCAGCAGGTCCGCGCCTGACCGGGAGGGTCCGGCTGACTTCCGCACATCTTTATGGCTCACCCACTGTTTGCTGGGCGCACGGGGTGGGGACACAAAGACGAATCCCATGCAGGGGTTTGGGTCCAGTTGGGAATAGAAAAGGCCGGCACCGCCAGAGTAGGACGCGCGCCCACCATCATCCATTCCCCCGGGGAGGTTGGGGCGTCCGCGGGGAACAGACGCGAGGCTGGGCGCCCGGAGGTGCGAGCAAGACCCTGGCCGGCTCTCAGCTCCCAGAACCCAGGGCCAGGCGGGGATGTCAGGGTCTGTGCGTCTGGGGGGCCCTCGAGGCGCCCGCGGGGCCTGGCGCGGACTACTAGCGGCCTGCGGGAGCCAGGGGTGGAGGGGGCCGCTGTCTAGGGAAGAGGACCGGGGTCCGGAGTAGGGCAGAGGACGAGGCACGGCCTTGAGCCTGCGAGACCTGCGGACCGCTCGCTCGCGCAGGAGCTCGCTCTCCGGTGCCTGGGGCGGCTGCAGCTGGGCCCCCAGGTCCCGGACCCGCACAGTTCTTCGCCCAGTGCCAGCCCAGATGCGCGCGGGTGAGGCACCGGCGGTGCCCGCGATCCACGCCCTCGCTCCGCCCAGTCAGCGGCAAATTCGTTTTCTCCTTGATCTCAGTGGCACTGGAGAGTGAGGCAAGGGCCAGGAGGCAGGTAGCGGGGCCGGACTCAGCAAAAGCAAACAAAACCCCAAGCAAACGAAATAAATACTTATACATTACATACACGATATAATATATGTGCGACAGACATCGTATTACATATTAAAGATACATTTGTATGCAAACATATATTTACATGTAAACATACATTTACATATAAATATAAATATATATGCATGTGTATACACACGCAGACACACAGGTCGCCCAATTAAATTTGAATTTCAGATTAGCGAGTAATTTTTCCGTATTAGCATGTTCCGTGCAATATTTGGGAACATACCTATAACTAGAAAACGATTTATTGTTAATCTGAAATTCAAGTGTTACTGTGCTTCCTACATTTTTATCCGCAGCCCTAGCTGGAGAGGACCCCAAGGCCTCCCGGCCTTGAGGTAAGGTTCTCGGGTCAGAAATCCCTGGTCGGAAGAAACGTGGGCGTTTCCTTTACAGCGCTGCGGTAAAAGAACTACAAGCCCCACAATGCTGCGCGGCCCCCTGCGGCGCTGATAGGCTGCAGCTCACTTCCACTTTCTGACTTCCGGCCTCGGAGGCCGGCGGAGGCGGTTGCGGACTCCAGCGCGCCCGGGGGTCCCGCGGGTTTTCGGGCGCAGGGTGGCGCCCGCGGCAGGCGGCGGCCATGAACTTCTCCGAGGTGTTCAAGCTCTCCAGCTTGCTCTGCAAGTTCTCCCCGGACGGCAAGTACCTGGTGAGCGGCGGGGACCTGGGTCGCGGGTAGGACATCCTCGGTGCCAGCGTCCCCGGCGGGCAGGGCCGGGGGCGGCCGCGTGGCCCAGGGGATGGAGGCAGCTCGGGGATCCTGCAGGTGCGGTGCCCGGACAGGTGCGGGGCCCGGGCAGGTACCCGGGGCAGGTGCAGGGCCTGAGCAAGTGCCCCAGACAGGTGCGGGACCCAGGAAGATACCCTAGGCAGGTGGGGGGTCTGGGGAGGTGCCCTTGGAAAGGTGGTTATCTGCAGGGCCGACTGCACACAGGTGAGGGTATAGGAGATGTCGGCTCTTGGTTGTTATTTTGTCACAAAAGGCAAATTGATCATTCTGTTGCCTGTAAACTGGTAAGTGGTGTGGCTACTTTGTCATCTCTACTTCTCCTCAAATTCTCTTCTCTTCTACCACATGCCGAATAAATGATTTAAATACTAGTATTCCATCCCCAGGTAGGGAAACAGTTGTCCTCATGGCTGGGATTTGAAGTCTTCGTTCCATGGGTGGCAGAAAGGTGCTTAAATCACAGAGCTATACCTTTTAAGCTTCAAAACATAAAGTGTATGTACCTGGATGCCTAGTAGTGTATATCCTCAGAATAGGGGGATAACCCAGATGCCGAGTACATATGTCCTCAGAAGGGGGATAATTGACATTGGAAAGCCACTAAGAAAAAACATGCCTCCTAAAAAGTGGGCTTCGTTTTCTTTACCCACCACCTCTGCTAACTGACTGATGCGTCAGGATGCTTTTTCAGGTTTTGCCTCCCCTGACAGTCCTGTGCTCTGTCTAGCCTTTGAGAGTTTAACTCTCAAATTACGTTTTTACCTCTTCATGGAGGTTTTATTCCAAATCACATAAAATATCATCAGCTACAAAACAGAAAACCTCATTAGTTTACATGGCACCTCAGCCTTGGTATATTTTTCAACGTGCCCCCTCCCCAATTAAATTAGAGGGTTGTTTTTTGTTTTTACCATTTGTGAAAATTCCAGTGAATTATAAGGAGAAAGAGTACATTTGCTTGCCTAACTTGGGTGTTTTTTCCGGCTCCTACGCTCTGGTCAAAATACCCTGAAACACTTGGTAATGATCTGTTACTGGAATCTTCTTGAAAGCCCTGAGGACTGGGGACAGCAGGTCCATGCTTCTCGTTTTAGTATCTTGCAGTAGAGTTTATATGGTTCCTCAAGGTGTTGGTAAAAATATTCCATGTCATAAGGAATTTACTGTAACTGATCACAGTTTTCAAAGCTACAGTGTGAGAAAGTAAGGGCTGTGATAGCTGCTCGTTCCAATCTGCAATCACCCGCCCGTCTCTCTTCTTTCCGATGGAAAACTAATGTGGCTTTCTCTTTTGGTATCCGTTCATAAAACACAAACTAGTTTGACCTTGATAAGTAAAACTAATGAAGCAGTTAACATTTAAAAATCAGTTCTTGATCTTTAAACTGTAGTATAATATACAATCAGCAGGTGAGTACTCAGGTGTTATTTATACTTGAAATTGTTTGCTTAGATAGGGACATAATCAACAAATACGGACATGAAGAAACTATCTTTAAGAAAATAGTGCTAACACTTAAACATTTCCTGTTTTGTATTAGGAATAGGTTAACGGAGATAAATGAGCATTATATGAAGTGTCTTTACTTGTGCAGAAGTGAAAGCCTGTCTTTTGATCTTCTGTTGTTTTGGCTCTGAGTTCGGCACTGCATAAGAGGATTGTGGCGTTCCTTGCCGTTTTCCTTGTGAACTGGGAAGCCTTGATTCTTATCCTTTATAAATTTGAGGAAATTGTCTAAAAGTGTTTATAAAACTAGGAGAGGATTTTGGTTATTAGTTCACAGAAGAGCTTTTTCTCAGTGCTACTTCCCATATAAGTTTAGTTTTTGACATACAGTTAAAAATGTCTTAAAGCTTTAAGTGGCGAGTTAAAACATACTTTTGGCCAGACGCGGTGGCTCACGCCTGTAATCCCAGCACTTTGGGAGGCCGAGGCAGGCGGATCACAAGGTCAGGAGATCGAGACCATCCTGGCAAACATGGTGAAACTCCGTCTCTACTAAAAATACAAAAAAAATTAGCCGGGCGTGGTGGCGGGCGCCTGTAGTCCCATCTGCTCGGGAGTCTGAGGCAGGAGAATGGCGTGAACCCGGGAGGCGGCGGAGCTTGCAGTGAGCGGAGATCGCGTCACTGCACTCCAGCCTGGGCGACAGAGTGAGACTCCGTCTCAAAAAAAAACCAAAACAATACCTGGTTTGTATATTTCAACATTACCCTTGTAGGAACTGATCTTTAGGGGCTGGGGATGTCACTGATGATCTAGACGTGAAACCTCTGGCAGGAGACAAGGCCACAGTCACTGAAGGCCGGGGCAGTAGCATTCCAAAGCCCCCCTCTTTTGGAGTGGAGAATGTCAGGTGCCTGCTTTCTCGTATTTTTTAGGCTTCCTGTGTCCAGTACCGGTTAGTGGTCCGGGATGTGAACACCCTTCAGATCCTTCAGCTGTACACGTGCCTAGACCAGATCCAGCACATCGAGTGGTCGGCCGACTCACTCTTCATCCTATGCGCCATGTACAAGCGAGGGCTGGTGCAGGTGTGTGCTGCTGCGTCGCCTAGAATCTGGACACCTTCTGAGTGCCACTTGGAAGGAGGGGTTTTGTTCTGTGCCTTTCTAGTTTGGAAAAAAAAGTCAGTGCAGCTCAAAGCCAGTTTGCTTTTAAAATTATAATGTTCTCTGAAGTTCAAGAACATTTAAACTAAGGAAACTAATGTAGTCTTAATTTCTAAGCAATATAGTTGAGAAACAGGAGGTGTTGACAGACAGCAGTCTAGCCACTTGGACATGGTGTGCTTCAGGAAGTCCTAAGAAGTCATGTTTTCTTATGTGTCCAAAGCTTAACTGAATGAGGTCTTAGGAATGACAATGTGAATAAACTGTTTTAAAACGACAACGAAATGAAATCACCAAGAAGCGTGGCTTACTTTTACAGTGGAACCCCGTACCAGCCCTTCGTCATGAAAGGTTGTAAGACATCCTGTGCGATTGGGTCTCCACTGGTTTTAAGCCAGCTGTCTGTCGGCGAGGCCTCGCTGTCGAGTGCTGATGAGTTTGCACTTGTGTGTTTCTTTCTTCTCTCAATCCAGGTCTGGTCTTTAGAGCAGCCCGAATGGCACTGCAAAATAGACGAGGGCTCGGCCGGGCTGGTGGCCTCGTGCTGGAGCCCGGACGGGCGCCACATTCTCAACACCACGGAATTCCATGTAAGTGTCAGCCTCAGGGCACCTCATTGGCCGTGTAATCCTGTCCTCTGCTCCCAAAACAGCTGGGGAGTGTGAGGGGAATGTTTGGAGTGTGCTAGTCTCTGCTTATCCCCAGGGGATGCATTCTGAGACCACCAGGGGATTCAGATCATACCAAACCCTGTATTTCCTATGTTTTTTCCTATACAGCATACCTGTGATACATTTAATTTATAAATTAGATACAGTTAGAGATTAGCAGCAATAATCATATAGAACAAGGATAACAATATACTGTTTATAATTGCATGGATAGAAGATTTGTTCTTACTGAAGATCTTAGCAACAACCTCAGTATAGGACTGTTTTTTTCTTTCCTTGTTGTGTCAAGAACTTTCAGCTTCTCATTTAAAGGAAGCGCCTTGCGGCTTTTCCTTGGCATATCCAGATTGCCAGCACCACTGCCCATGCTTTAGGCTGTTACTGAGTCAGATAAGGGTGTCGTGAACACAGGCACTGTCTGCTGCCCTGGGTCTGATGACTGAGGTGGCTCCTGAGTGGCCAATAGATTGGGGGGGTGGAGGGGGGCTGGGAGCGTATATAGTGGTGTGTATATTTTAGGTCAGAACATTACAAGCCACTAAGTATTATTGTCTGATCTTTTGTCCAGTTTTAAAGAAAAAACATTTTTAAAATCTTAATTTAGATTTTTTAGGATTTTGGTAGTCCCTATTCAGCGATAGAAAATGCCCTGTGATATGAGCTGGCTCACACTTTCCCTTCAGGAGCCGGGTCTTGGGGGTGGCTCTGGGCGTCGGCAGCTGCTGATTCACCTGCTGTAGGTACCGCACACCAGCCTCCGTGCAGAGGGGAATGTTGACATCCAAGAGTAAATCAGAGGGATCTGGGATAGGAAACTGCATTTTAAGTTAAAATTAGGTATATGTCAAGTGTTTAGATACCAGGTCTTTGGTGCCCGCGGTGTCTTTTTAAGATACAGAAAAATATTTTTTTTTAACCCCATCAGAATCTTGCTTTTCTGATGGGGTTAGATCCCAGTGTTTGGGCCCAAGTCCACTGAGTGCTCATAGCCATCTGGGCTGCTGGCTGCACCTCGGCAACTCTCCGTCCCGCTGCGCCGCGCACACCGGGCGGGTCCGCCGTCCCAATGCGGGGCGCACACCGCGTAGCTGATGGCACGTGGGAGGATTTCTCCCAGCATGAGGCTGCAGACGCCCTGTAGGGTTTCCTTCGACTTTTTTCAAGCTGGCATCGGCTGGGATAAAGTTTTATCTGGCCATGAGGGGTTGCTGAATCAACTGCTTCAGATGGCTGGATGGGTTTACATCTTTTTCAGTTTAAATTTTAAAAAACAGTCTAAATCGAATGTCTGCTATTATGAGCTGTCAGAGAATAAGACAGGAAACAAAGGCCCACACATGTCCGCACTGTGTATTGACATTGGAAGACGCTTTCGGCCTAAGTGTTTCAGAGAGGATAATCTGAGCTTCTCATGCAGCTGAGTCGAACAGTCTTCAGGCCTGTGATGCTTTGGGCCTAAATCTGTCCTCCAGAAGGCTCACAGCATGGGGTCAGCCTTGTTGTATTCTCTTATTAAATGGCCCAGAAGGAAAACTACCATCTGTAGAGTTTAGAAACGTTAAAAGATGTATGAAAACCTGGTTTTGTTGAGCCTCCCATATCACACACACCAATATTGAAAACACCTTTGCTACAGACAAACTGATTTTTCATAGAGTACATTTAGATGACATTGTTCAACCTAAGACTAAGGTCATGACCACATTGTTGGTGGCCTTAGAGGAAACGTTAAGACCAGGTGGTGGACGAAGACTGGTAACCTCATGGCACGGGGCATCTTGACCAAGATATCAAAATGTGTCTCTAACTTTGCATGCAAACTTAAACGACTGCAAGTGAGGAAACAAAACCGGAATTCCAGACGTGCCTGCTGGCCAGGAAGTGAGCCTGCAGGCACCATCCATCAGTCTCATTCACAAGAGCGAGGACCAGGCCCGTTCTCTGAGGATTAGCGGGGCCACTGGGTCCCCTCCGAAGGCACCACCCCATGTCCGGAGATTAGCGGGGTCACTGGGTCCCCTCCGAAGGCACCACCCCACATGAGGGTGCTGTGGAGCATGAGAGACGTCCCTGCCTCTTGCTTGCACTTTAGCGTGAAAAGGCAAGCTTGCGCCCTTTAGACAAGGTTCAGTGAGTCATCAAAAGCAGCTCACCCTAGGCCTGCAATGGAACACCGCCATGCTTTCAGAGCCCTGCTCTCCCTCGTAGCAATGCCCTCCCCACCCGAGGGCACCCTTGCCCCTCATCTTGCATGAATCACATCCTCACTGTTCTTGAGTCTCACTGTATAGATGTGTCTCAACACCACAGTGCTTGGTGTGCAGTGGAAAGTTGATTTAGAGGGCTCGTACTTGGCAGTCTCTGCTGCTGCTTTTTCACGTCACTGTTTTTAGACTCCTCCGTGTTGACAGGCATCGCTGGGCCTTCCCTTCCTTGTGAGGAACGCCATTCAGTCCTTCCCTGCCGGACGCGTGCGTCTCCATGGACTGTGTGGCTGGGAATGTGTTGTCCACGTCTCCTGGGCACATACCCAGAGAGCCTCTCTAGGAGAGCCTTGCTTGGCCGTAGCAGATGGAGAGGTTTCATTTGCCAAGGCTTCTGTGGCAGGATGACAATGATTCCATCCAGGCGACTAAATGATACTGCAGTTGGGATTTAGTTTGCATTTCCCTAATTATTGGTGAGGTTGAGTGCTTTCCTAGCTTGTTTCATTACACACATGCTCACGTGCTCACACACGCGCTCACACACGTGCTCACTCTCACACGTGTGCTCACACACACGTGCTCACACATGCACTCACACACGTGCTCACTCTCACACGTGTGCTCACACACTCGCGCTCACACATGCACTCACACACGTGCTCACTCTCACACGTGTGCTCACACACTCGCGCTCACACATGCACTCACACGCGTGCTCTCACATGCGCTCACACATGCGCTCACACAGGCTCACTCTCACACGTGTGCTCACACACACGCGCTCACACATCGCGCTCACACAGGCTCACTCTCATGTGTGCTCACACACTCGCGCTCACACATGCGCTCACACACGCGCTCTCACATGCGCTCACACACGTGCTCTCACATGCGCTCACACGCTCACTCTCACATGTGCACTCACATACTCATGTGCTCACACATGCACTCACACGCTCACTCTCACATGTGCACTCACATACTCATGTGCTCACACATGCGCTCACACACGTGCTCACTCTCATGTGTGCTCACACACTCGCGCTCACACATGCACTCACACGCTCACTCTCACATGTGCACTCACATACTCATGTGCTCACACATGCGCTCACACACGTGCTCACTCTCACATGTGTGCTCACACACTCGCGCTCACACATGCACTCACACGCTCACTCTCACGTGTGCACTCACATACTCATGTGCTCACACATGCGCTCACACACGTGCTCACTCTCACATGTGTCACACACTCGCGCTCACACATGCACTCACACGCTCACTCTCACGTGTGCACTCACATACTCACGTGCTCACACATGCGCTCACACACGTGCTCACTCTCACATGTGGCTCACACACTCGCGCTCACACATGCACTCACGCTCACTCTCACATGTGCACTCACATACTCATGTGCTCACACATGCGCTCACACACGTGCTCACTCTCACATGTGTGCTCACACACTCGCGCTCACACATGCACTCACACGCTCACTCTCACGTGTGCACTCACATACTCATGTGCTCACACATGCGCTCACACACGTGCTCACTCTCACATGTGTGCTCACACACGCGCTCACACATGCACTCACACGCTCACTCTCACATGTGCACTCACATACTCGTGCTCACACATGCGCTCACACACGTGCTCACTCTCACATGTGTGCTCACACACTCGCGCTCACACATGCACTCACACGCTCACTCTCACATGTGCACTCACATACTCATGTGCTCACACATGCGCTCACACACGTGCTCACTCTCACATGTGTGCTCACACACTCGCGCTCACACATGCACTCACACGCTCACTCTCACATGTGCACTCACATACTCATGTGCTCACACATGCGCTCATACACGTGCTCACTCACACGTGTGCTCATATGCTCACACAGGCTCACTCTCACACGTGTGCTCACACACACGCGCTCACACATGCGCTCACACACATGCTCCATTTAAATGAAGCAGGTTCACATGGAGTTTATGGTGGGGCATGGTATGGGGTCTGAATCCATTTCTACCTTTTCCCAGCAGCATTTTTTTTTTTTTGAGACGGAGTTTCGTTCTTGTACCCCAGGCTGGAGTGCAGTGGTGCAATCCAGGCTCACTGCAACCTCCGCCTCCCAGGTTCAAGCAATTTTCCTGTCTCAGCCTCCCAAGTAGCTGGGACTACAGGTGTGCGCCACCACGCGCGGCTAATTTTATATTTTTAGTAGAGATGGGGTTTCTCATGTTGGTCAGGCTGGTCTCAAACTCTCGACCTCAGTTGATCTGCCCACCTCGGCCTCCCACGGTGCTGGGATTACAGGTGTGAGCCACCGTGCCCAGCTCCCAGCAGCATTTATTTAGAAGACTATCTTCACCAGCTATAGCAGGAACTCAATTCCGTTATACCTGCGGGATCGTTTCTGGTTTTCCATTCCGGTCCACTGTTGGTCCACGTATGTGCCAACGCCGCACTGTCTACGTTATTGAGGTTCTGTAGTATGTTTGAATATCTGCTAGGATTGATTTCTCTTCATTGCTCTTGTAGTCTGTCAGGTTTAAAAAAATTTTTTTTTGTAGAGTTGGGGTCTCCCTTTGTTTCCCAGGCTGGTCTTGAACTCCTAAACTCAAGTAATCCTTCCTTCCCAGCCTCCTGTATAGCTGGGATTACAGGTGCACAACAGTATGCCCAGCTCTGCCAGATTTTTAAATGTATTTTTGAGACTTTGTTGTTAGCTGCATACAAACTTTTAACGGTTTGTAAAGAGATTTCCTAGCGAAGCAGTTTTCATGATTTCATGGTGGCCCAAGCCTTTTGTTGTAAAGTTTTCCTCTTTCTGCCTCATGGTTCTTTTTGTTTCAGAGTCTGATTTATCCGGTGGGAATGCGGCAGTGCCACCTTTCTCTTGGTTAGGATTTTCATGAAATGTCTTTTTCTATCCTTTTACCTTTTTCTACATTTCTACATCCTTAAACTTGAGTGTATTGTAAATAGCCTATAGTTAGCTTTAAAAATACATCCAGGCCGGGCGCGGTGACTCAAGCCTGTAATCCCAGCACTTTGGGAGGCCGAGACGGGCGGATCACGAGGTCAGGAGATCGAGACCATCCTGGCTAATACGGTGAAACCCCGTCTCTACTAAAAAATACAAAAAACTAGCCGGGCGAGGTGGCGGGTGCCTGTAGTCCCAGCTACTCGGGAGGCTGAAGCAGGAGAATGGCGGAAACCTGGGAGGCGGAGCTTGCAGTGAGCTGAGATCCGGCCACTGCACTCTAGCCTGGGCGATGGAGCGAGACTCCGTCTCAAAAAAAAAAAAAAAAAAAATACATCCAGACTGAAAACTTTTTCTTATATCTGAATAAAGGCAATTAAAACAATTTATAAGCAATAAAATTCACCCACTTTAAGAGTACAGCTGAGTGAGTCACTTTGCACGTTGTTGCCATCACGATCAGGACCGAGGCTGTTTACCCCATGGTGCGGGGCTGCTCGTGCCCCTTGTGCTCAGTCCGTCTCCCACCTGTGCCCGGCAGCGGGTACCTGCTGCGGGGCAAGCAGCACTGCCTCCTCGGAATCCCATCTGCACAGAGCCGTGGTGTGTGGAGCTGTGCGTCTGCTTCCTTTCCGCTGGCGCCTGGCTGGTTTTGAGTGTGCTGGGTCATGGCGTGGATCGGTGGCGCGTTCCTCTATCTTGAGAGTGCTGGGTCGTGGCATGGATCAGTGGCCTGTTCCTTCCATCCTGAGTGTGCTGGGTCGTGGCCTGGATCCGTAGCCCATTCCTCTCACCCCGAGCATGCTGAGTTGTGGTGTGGATCAGTGGCCCGTTCCCTCCGTCTTCAGCACACTGGGTCGTAGCGTAGATCAGCAGCCCATTCCTTCCCTCCTGAGCACACTGGGTCGTGGTGTGGATCCCTGGTTCTTTCTTCCTGCTGCTGGGTGCTGTGGAGCCCATCCCATGAGTCTCTGCTGGCTTCTCCAGTGCTCAGTGGAAGGTAACAGCGCTGATGAAGGTGTATATTTAACCACCTTTTTTTCTTACTGGGTTTTTAAAAGTTGCAAACAGTTATCTGTGAAAGGTTTTTTGTTTGTTTTTGTGGGAGATGAAGGTTAAAATGAGGCTTAAAGTGCTCCGTGCATTTCCTAAGATGTGCCTGAGTGGGCAGCCTCGGCCAGGTGCACCCCACGGGGATGCAGGGCCATGGGTGGGAGATGTGCTTTTCTCCTGTGACTCTGCAGTGGGCTCTGGAGGCGGGTCTCTGCCCTGGGTGGCACAAGGACGCTCCTGATGCCCAGAGGCTTGGGCACTCTACCCCGCCCTGCTGATGCTGAGAGGCTTGGGCAGGGTTTCAGCCTCAGACACGCTGGTGGGAAGTAGCACGCTTCCTCGCTCAGACCCCAGCGCCCTCCTTGGCCTCAGCTTGCGGAGCTGTTAGAGGAGCAAGCGCTCTGTCCAGCTGGAGTTCCGAGGCGCCGGTCAGCTTGCGGAGCTGTAGAGGAGCAAGCGCTCTGTCCAGCTGGAGTTCCGAGGCGCCGGTCAGCTTGCGGAGCTGTTAGAGGAGCAAGCGCTCTGTCCAGCTGGAGTTCCGAGGCGCCGGTCCCCAGAAGGGCCAGTGTGTTTTGGGTTCAGCATCAGCACTGGAGCCCGGCTGTGCTGCCACGGTGACCCCTGGAGCTCGTTGATCCACTACCTGTGTGTTCAGGACTTTTCTCCTGAACTCTGTGTATGTTGTTTGGAGACACAGTTACACACACCAGATTTTCTTTTCTCTTGTAAGAAGAGATGATGCGTAGACATTTAAATTAATTCATTTGTTAATATCCTATACTGAAAACCTGGCAGCGTTTGGAGGAGTGACATTGTGGACACGCGATGCTACACGCTGTGTGCGGCTCCACTTACGCTGCTGGAGGCGGTCCCCACCCTGGGGCTCATCCTCAGCGAGGGCCCCTGCCTTACACACACGGAGCTGGCAGTCAGCACCCCACCCCGCACGGAGCCGCGCAGCCCTGTGTCCCTGCACCTTGTGTCCCCATACCTTGTGTCTCCACACCTGGGCCACATTTCAGTTAACTACCAGATTCATCAGTGGGCCGGGTATGCGGGAAGCATGATGGTTCCCTGGTGGGCTCCACAGCGTCTCAGTGGGAAATGCAGGTGGAGGGATGCGGCAGCCCTGTAAGTCCTGCGGCGCCGCCAGGGGGAGGGCGGGACCACCCACTGCGGTGCCTCTCCCCCAGCAGGCACGGCCTCGTCGGCCTGGTTAGGAAATCATCTTTTGGCCTCACCGTGCCAGCCTAGTCGGCTCTCAGCTCCCTGAGTCAGGGAAGGGGGTGGAAAGGTGGACAGTCCAGCAGCGCATGTTTTAGAACCCTCTGCAGATGCAGCCGGGCCAGCGAGCACGTGCAGGAGGTAGGCGGCCACCTTCTCGGGTGTTGAGTGACTGCTCCAGCCTCAGGGCTGCAGATGCAGGTTCACAGCCCCCTGGTGGGCCCCAGAGCGGCAGCATCCAATTTCCAGATCCTCTGTCTTCCCTTAAAGGAGACCTAACGTGGTGGTTTCTAGATCAAGATTTTTCTCTAATTAACTCAGGGTTATTTTAACCTGCAACCTGTGGTCACTTTGAAAAAGCTAACGAAAATGCACTTAGATTTAACTTTGTGTCACTCAATATTGGTATAAAACAACAACAACAGAAAACCAAGAGCACTAAATTTACCTTAACCACAGTAAAATATATATTTGAATATTCCTGTAGGAGGGTAGGGATCCCCCAGGTCCTGACAGATCCACTCCAGCAGTCAGGGCTGTACTTGGGGATGCTTGGGCGGGTTGAAGATTGAGACAGTCTCTAAGGATGCTAAAGAAGTGTTTCCTTTCTCTTTCCCTTTTCCCCCAACAGCTGCGGATAACCGTCTGGTCCTTGTGCACAAAATCCATATCTTACATCAAATACCCAAAAGCTTGTCTGCAGGGTGAGTCCGAGGGAGCCACGCAAAAGCCATTTCTTTGCAGCTGTTTGACTTTTTTGTCACGGGAAGTTTCAAAGAGGCAGAATTAGCGTCAACAGCATATCAACGCATAGCCCGTCTGTTTTTCTCTCTACCCACCCCACCCATGGCGTATCAACGCATAGCCTGTCTGTTTCTCTCTCTACCCACCCCACCCACAGCATATCAATGCATAGCCCGTCTGTTTCTCTCTCTACCCACCCCACCAACAGCATATCAACACATAGCCTGTTTCTCTCTCTACCCACCCCAACAGCATATCAACGCATAGCCCGTCTGTTTCTCTCTACCCACCCCAACAGCATATCAACGCATAGCCCGTCTGTTTTTCTCTCTACCCACCCCACCAACAGCATATCAATGCATAGCCCGTCTGTTTCTCTCTACCCACCCCACCCACGGCATATCAACGCATAGCCCGTCTGTCTCTCTCTCTACCCACCCCACCAACAGCATATCAACACATAGCCTGTTTCTCTCTCTACCCACCCCAACAGCATATCAACGCATAGCCCATCTGTCTCTCTCTCTACCCACCCCACCAACAGCGTATCAACACATAGCCTGTTTCTCTCTCTACCCACCCCACCAACAGCGTATCAACACATAGCCTGTTTCTCTCTCTACCCACCCCAACAGCATATCAACGCATAGCCCGTCTGTCTCTCTCTCTACCCACCCCACCAACAGCGTATCAACACATAGCCTGTTTCTCTCTCTACCCACCCCACCAACAGCGTATCAACACATAGCCTGTTTCTCTCTCTACCCACCCCACCAACAGCGTATCAACACATAGCCTGTTTCTCTCTCTACCCACCCCAACAGCATATCAACGCATAGCCCATCTGTTTCTCCCTATATCCACCCACCCCTTGGGCTCTTTTGAAGTAGGTCTTAGGTCTCCTCATGCTTCATCTGTAAATATTTCCATGCGTGTCTCAGAAAGGCAGGAGTCCCCTTTTAAAACATGACCACAGTGACTCAAGAGAATGTGGCCTAAGACGTGGAAGAACAGTGGTGTTGATGCCGGTCCCCTTGACCTTGGTGGCAGAGCTGGGCGTTCAGACCCCTTCCAGCCGATGCCTGTCGAGAGGCCCACCTCAGACATCCAGTTCTGAGCTTTCTCTCTTCTGTGGACTAAATATGATCTCTGCAAAAGGGGGAGGTCTTGCCGTCATCTCTGGGCATCCCGGAGGGATATGTGACCAGTGTCCCTTCCTTGTGGAAGTCTGTGAGCCATCTGGAAGAAAGGGGGCTGGCTCAGGGTGGCCCACCACCAGCGCGTCTAACTGGACAGTGCAGAGCTAGTGGGAGGCGCCACTCCTGAGTCCTGAACAACACGCAGTGTCTTTCACGGGATGAAACGCTACGTGGTTGGAATGATGCTTTCATTCTTCTCTGTTGCTGCCAGTGGTTTAGAAATTGCATTTGAATGAAATGCAATCGCACTCTTGTTTTTCGTTTTTATAGTTGGAATATTAGCGTCCCTCCAGATGAGACACACACATTTCTTGAGTGGATACCACGGTTTTGTCATTTGAGGTATTCTCTTCACTCATGAATGATGAATTCTGGCCTGGGCTTTTTAAGCTAATACAGAACTGGCAAATAGAGTCTAACATTTTCAACTACAGTTTCTTCCACATTTTAGTCTTATGATTATTTTTTTGAGACAGGGTCTTGCTCTGTCACCCAGGCTGGAGTGCAGTGACGCAATCATAGCTCAGTGCCGCCTTGACCTCCTGGGCTTAAGTGATCCTCTCACCTCAGCCTCCTGAGTAGCTGGGACTACAGGCACACACCACCACACCCGGCTGATACTTTGTAGAGACGGTTTCGCCAAGTTGTCCAGGCTCCTTTCAAACTCCTGGGTTCAAGCGATCCACCTGCTTCAGCCTCCCAAAGTGCTGGGATTATAGGCGTGAGCCACCATGCCTGGCCACATATTTTCATCTTTACTTCTTCCAAATAATTAAATTCAAAGGTAAAATAAACATGGCAGGAACCAGCCGCCTTTTGCCTAGCTGGAGGTACCCCTGGGTGTCCCGCAGCTTAGCCATGGGGGAATTCAAAGGCCTTGTGTTTCTCAGTCACATTGGTGATTGATCAGAGGTCACATCACTTGGTATTTTTCACAGAGTCTTGCAAACCAGTTCCTGTGTGTGTACAACCCTCCCCCAGCACACACTGTGTTGTGAGGGGTGAAGCCATAGTGCCTCGGGGCTCCTCTGCTCTAGAATGTTCTTGTGTGTCTGAGGAGCAGTGCTCGGCATTGTGCCATTTCCCTTCTTTCCACCTCTGCTTTCTCTTCCTCCTCCTTCCTTCTGAAGTACTGTTGTGGTTTCTCTTGCTTGATTTTGTGGCCGCTTGATTTCAGTGCATTTTCCTCTTCCCGCAGGAATCACCTTCACGAGGAACGGCCGCTACATGGCGCTGGCAGAACGGCGCGACTGCAAGGATTACGTGAGCATCTTCGTCTGCAGTGATTGGCAGCTCCTGCGGGTAAGGCGTCCCCCAGACTGGAATAAAGTTGTCCTGGTTGACTGCGGAGGGACTGAGTGAAGTAGATCCTTTTCCAGATTCCAGGGGATCTTTGGTAGGATATGGAGCAAGGTGATGTTGTATTAACAAAGGGCAGGTGCACTGTGAATCGCTTCCAGTGGCACCTGGTTGTGTGTTCAGGAGACTTGGTGAAAAGGACACATGCCCGGGTGTTTTTTTTTTTTTTTTTTTTTTCTTTTTGAGACGGAGTCTCGCTCTGCCACCCAGGCTGGGGCGCAGTGGCCGGATCTCAGCTCACTGCAAGTTCCGCCTCCCGGGTTTACGCCATTCTCCTGCCTCAGCCTCCCGAGTAGCTGGGACTACAGGCGCCCGCCACCTCGCCCGGCTAGTTTTTTTTTTTGTATTTTTAAGTAGAGACGGGGTTTCACCATATTAGCCAGGATGGTCTCGATCTCCTGACCTCGTGATCCGCCCGTCTCGGCCTCCCAAAGTGCTGGGATTACAGGCTTGAGCCACCGCGCCCGGCCCCCCAGGTGTTTTAAAAGTGAAGATGCTGTCACATTTGAGCCCTTTTCCTTGTCCTGTGTGATGGTGTTTGCGCATGTGTGTGCCACGTCGGGAGTGGGGGGGACATAGAAGTTCACCTTGACTGAGGGCCTGCGTTAGGCAGGGTGCTCTGCCAGGTGCCCAGGTGCCCCCACAGCAGACATGTGAACACGATTCCAGCACAATCCATCATTAAGGTACAGCAACCTCTGGAATGCTGTCAGAGCACAGAACCCAGGACCCAGGCAGTGCTCTGGAAGGGACTTGTCTGAGCTGGGTCTAAAGGAGTGAGCCTGGCCAGGCAAGGAAAGGTGAGCGGGGAGAGTGCACGTGAGTGCAGGTGCGGGGAGACCAAGCCGCCCTCGTGGGCTGGCCAGGCACTGACGCTGGCACCTGTGGGGGGTGCAGCCCTAGCAGCAGCCCCACAGGGATTTCCTGCATTTCCAGGATAGAGCTGTTGAGATTTTGTCCATTTCTATATAAAAAAATTAAGTGTGTTAAGAACGTAAGTTATAAATGCAATTATTTATTTACGAAAATATTTTCCAAATTTAATGTTGCCTCCACTTCCTTTGGAAGCATTTTGATACGGACACCCAGGATCTCACAGGGATCGAGTGGGCCCCAAACGGCTGTGTGCTGGCAGTGTGGGACACCTGCTTGGAGGTATGAAGATGGCCAGGTGACATGTTTGCTTTCGAGAGCTTTTCCCGGAATTTCATGCTTTCTGACTGCTGCAATATAGTTAGCTTTATCTTATTTCAGATAACGAGTTGAGCTTTGTTTTAAAAGATAAGGTTTTGCTCTGTCACCCAGGCTGGAGTGCAGTGGTGTGGTCACAGCCCACTGCAGCCTTGACCTCCTGGGCTCAAGTGATCCTCCCACCTCAGCCTCCCAAGTAGCTGGGACCACAAGCATACACCACCATGCCCGGCTAATTTTTGTATTCTTTGTAGAGATGGGGTTTCACCATGTTGCCCAGACTGCTCTTGAACTTCTGTGTTCAAGTGATCTGCCAGCTTCAGCCTCCCGAAGTGCTGGGATTACAGGCGTGAGCCACGGTGCCCAGCCGAGTTGAACTTTTATCAGCGAGCCATTAGGTTGACCTCCCAATTTCCCCTTTTTCTCATGCTCTCACTGCATCTCCAGTGACTGTTTCAGTTCTAGCTGGCAGTTCCAGCTTTTCCGCGGCCATGCGGACAGTCCTGCCAGCTTTGTGCTGTCTGCACCAGTGTCACTCTGCAGCACCCGCCTCTGTGGCGTGTTCCCGGCGAATGGGACGTATTCATCATTAACGGAAATGTCTCATCTGCAGTACAAGATTCTGCTGTACTCACTGGACGGCCGGTTGTTGTCCGCGTACAGCGCTTACGAGTGGTCCCTGGGCATCAAGTCTGTGGCCTGGAGCCCCAGCAGTCAGTTCCTGGCGGTTGGGAGCTACGATGGAAAGGTGGGAACCAGTGCAGGGCACTCAGGAAGTCCGACTGCCCAGCCGGCCGGGCCCTGCCTCACCTGTGCGTGGCTTCTTTCCTCAGGTGCGCATCCTGAATCACGTGACTTGGAAAATGATCACGGAGTTTGGGCATCCTGCAACCATTAATAATCCCAAGACAGTAAGTCTGGAACACGTGTTTCTGCCGGAGCAGGCTGCTGGGGAGGGCGGTGGGAAACCGCTCCTTCGCCTTTGCTTTCTTGATTGTGGTTTATTATTTAAACCGGGCACTTCCATCACCGTAAACTTGCTACTGTGACATTTCACGTGTGTGGCCCTGCCCTGGCCTTTGTTCTTCCTCCTCCACACTGTCCAAAGGGTCTGAAGTGGGCCTTGCCCTGGCCTGTCCTCTGCCTCTGCCACCGCCACCCCAGCCCAGGTATCTCCTTCGTGGTCTGTCTGGATGCAGATCCCTGTGCTGTGCAGAGTGGTCGGGGTCTCCTGCCCTCAAACACTGAGCATCTGCTGTCGTGCCAGGCACTGTGCTCTGGGCTGCAGCCAGAGGAGAACAGACAGACACCTGCACCTGCAGAGTGCGGCTGGAGAGACAGGGAAGGGCTGGAGAGCTGGGTGTCTCCATGGGGTGGCAGGGAGTGGCCACCAGCGAGGGATCAGGCACAGATGCTGAACCAATGTTCAGGGGTTCGGGGAGGGAGCGTTCCAGGCCAAGGGAGTAGGAAGTGCAAGGGCCCCGAGGAGTGGGCCACGCATCCATGTGTGCAGTGGGCACTTGCCGCGCCTCTGTGTGCGGTGGGCACTGCCCTGGAAGACAGTCGGGAGCCAGAGACAAACGCTGCCCTCCTGGTGTTGACCTGTAACCGGCAGAGCTGAGTGAAAGGCGGCTTGGATTCGATGAAGAGGCCAGTGAGTGGCTGGGGCTGGGTGTTCCAGATCAACCACTGCCAGGGACGCATCCCAGAGGGTGTTTAAGTGCAGACCAGGAGGAGGAGCTGAGGAGCCGCACGGTGTCCGGGCAGAAACGGTGTTTCAGGCAGAGGGGCCTCCTGACGTGGCCAGTGGTTTGTGTGGCTGGAGGCCAGGGCATCTGGACAGATGAGCCAGAGCAGAGCTGGCCACACAGGTCCTGAAGGTTTGCCTGCGATTCTGGCATTCTCCAAATCCCTTCGCCACACAGCAGCAGAGCACGCCAAGCTTTAAAGGCACGAACCAGGCCAGGTGACTCCCTTACCTGGGGCTCGTCAGGGGCACGGGGGCTGCCCACCTTCCACTGAGCCTGGGCCGCTTTCCTGTGCTTGCCAGGCTCTCGGGCACAGATGCCCCCACCTCAGGTCTGTGTCTGCTGCTCCTGGGGCCTCCACTGTCTTGGCGCAAGTGTTCTGTGTATCCCCTTATTACGGTGAGGTGGCCAAGCCCGTTCCCTTGCTGGATTATGGTGGCTGCAGTGGCCTCCCGTCTGTAATCACAGGGCAGACGTTTGCCGCCTGGGTCTCAGAGGGTGGGTTCCCCGGCAGGACGCGAGAGGGTGGCTGCTGATCTCAGCTCTCGGGACTGTGGGATTCGTGTTTCCGTCTCTTTCTCCCAGTGGCAGGACCAGGTGTCATGGCAGGTACACGCCTGTTGACCATGTGCCGTCACAGGCATTTGCCACATCTATCCTCGTCTTCCCGGTCCCTGTCCTGAGCTGGGCGTGGCCACCTTGTGTCTTTCAGGTGGTGTATAAGGAGGCCCAGAAGAGCCCGCAGCTGGGGCTGGGCTGCCTCTCCTTCCCGCCCCCCGGGGCTGGGGCCGGCCCTCTCCCGAGCTCAGAGAGTAAATGTAAGTAGCACATGTGATGACGTTGGTTTTCCTTTTTTAATGCAAGATTCCTCATTGTCCAGATAAACGTCGGATGTTCTTTATGTTTAAAAAAAAAATTTTTTTTCCTTTCCGTGCTTCCAGCCAGCGTGCCCCTCAGCCTGTTGGCTGGAGGTTGACTGAGGTCTGAATTGCGTAGTGGGCCATGAAGGCGCGGCTTCTGTTACTGAATATGAGGCCCGGAGACCAGGATCTGACAGCGGGAGCTCCGAGGGGGATGGTTTTCAAAGAAACGCGTTTCCGTGGGTGGTGCTCAGAGCGGGGCTGGAGGCCGGCAGTGCTCCCGAGCTGTCTCCGGCTTGAGGCCCGGTTCTGATGCAGCCTCTTGACTCTGGGCATTTCCTATGTGTCTGTTTCCGCATCACTGAAATGGGCACAGAGAAAGCACTCACCCCACAGGGGCACGAGGGCATCTGAAGGTTGCAGGTAGAGGGAACGGTGCCCCGAGGGCTGATGGGCCCTCCCCGGGGCTCGGTGTGTGCTCAGGACAGGGGTCAGGACAGGCGCAGCCTGGCACGCAGGAGGCGCTCCCCAGGAGCCCAGGGGCGTCCTTGTGCCACAGCCCCTGCCTCTGCTGTGATGATGGTTTTCCCACAGCCAGAAAGTCTAAGGGTACTGATGCTGAGGTGGAAGGGACTGTGAACTCAGATGCTGGCAGCTGACAGAAAGAAAAGTGCCGGGGAGTTGGAGCTGCTGACATTGCAGCTGGGACCTGTCCATGCTCCTCTCCAGTCAGCCCCCGGCACGTGGGGTCCACCCCCGACCTAGTCGGGCCTGGCAGGTGATGGTGCCGCTCTTATCTGGGGCACTTGCGGGCAGGCCCCTCGCTGCGGCTGCCAGGCTCTGCTCAGCTCTTCCTGCCCTCGGGCCACACTTTCCTCCCCTTTGAACAGAGGAGCTGGGTTCGCGATGCCCAACACAGGCACAGCAGCCTCTCAGCCGCGTGCGTACTTCCTGAAAGGGTGACGATGGCATGTTCTTCCTGTTGGTGTTCTAGATGAGATCGCCTCTGTTCCAGTCTCCTTACAGACGCTGAAACCTGTTACCGACAGAGCAAACCCGAAAATCGGCATAGGAATGCTGGCATTTAGTCCTGACAGCTACTTCCTGGCGACAAGGAATGGTCAGTTGTGCTGACGCGGGTGCTGTCTCACCCCTTACTGTGTCCTGTGGCCCCAGGTGTAGAAGCAACTGGAAAAGAAGATCTAAATGCAGGTTCCTACACAGCACCTCCTACCATGTTTCTGCAGTAGCCGAGGTGCTGGGCCTTCTGTCCTGCAGCAGCTGCAGGTCCACCCACACATGAGCCAGGAGGCCTCCGCCTCGCTCACTTGCTTTGCTCTGCTGGGTAGAAAGCAGGGCTGGGCACACTGCAGCCCGTCTTTTGTTAAGGGTTTCTCCATTTGTAAAGGGCTGAAAAAACAAACAACAACAACAACAAACAAAAGAAACCCATTTGGGCCCTTTACAGCCCGGGATGGCCATCCTGGCCCTGGCCGGGAGCCCTGCAGGGCCCAACTGAACCCAGACTGCAGGGCGGAGCCGCCCCACCCCACCGGTTCTTCCCCTCTCCTCCTGGGGTGTCAACAGCAGAGCAAAGGGGCAGAGCCGAGGGGCAGGGTGACACAGAGGAGTCAGGCAGGGATGACACCGGTGCCATCCTTCCTTCCTCAGACAACATCCCCAATGCCGTCTGGGTCTGGGACATTCAGAAGCTGAGGCTGTTCGCGGTGCTCGAGCAGCTGTCCCCAGTGCGCACGTTTCAGTGGGACCCACAGCAGCCGCGGCTGGCCATCTGCACGGGAGGCAGCAGGCTCTACCTGTGGTCCCCAGCAGGCTGCATGTCGGTGCAGGTACCTGGGGAAGGTGAGCACATCCCCGAGGCCACGGACATGGCAGGCTTGCTCTGTGCAGTCTGGCGTCACACGGGCTGAACTGTTGAAGCCCAGCTGCTGTCTCCAGCCCTGAGTCTGCACGAACCTCAAGGCTGGCACACAGGGGACCTGCTGCCCTCAGCTTTATGGGCTAGAAGCAGCCTCTCCCTGATTTGAGGCAGCTCTGGGGCTCCACCCTGGCTCTGCTTAGGTGGGTCACTCCAGGCACTGTGCTGGCCTGCAGGACAAGGGGGTGCCCATCCCCCAGAATCTGGGCTTCTCCCGCTCTAATCCTCTGGCCACCTGTCTCTCTCTAGGCGACTTTGCAGTGCTTTCTCTGTGCTGGCATTTAAGCGGAGACTCGATGGCCCTCCTCAGCAAGGATCACGTCTGCCTCTGCTTCCTGGAGACAGAGGCAGCGGTCAGCACAGCCTGCAGACAGCTGGGCGGCCGCACGTAGCAGTGGTGCAGTAACGTGTGTGCAGGAACAGGCTGCTCTGCACGTTTCCAGTGTGGGGAAAAAACACAAGAGCTTCACCAGGAAGTTCTCCACCTGTGATGGTCCCGTGATTGAGTCTATTTTTCTAAAGCAAAGCATTTTTGTAAATATGTATGGTATAAAACTGTAGTTTTTATTATTTAAAGTAAATACTTGCTGATTCATACAACTGCTTCTCTTCTTGAAACGTTTAAGTCACAGGCAGGTTTTCTAGGTTCGAGTTTCTGGTCAGTCTTAGGGAAGATGGACAGCCCTACAGTTACTGAGCCCTGGGCCACTGAGCTCCCACCAGACACTCGGCCTGCTCTGGGTTTTCTATTTGGATGTGTTAGGACAAGGGGGGATCTCTGTGGGGCACATCCAGCCTCCTCACAGTGAGTTTGCTTTGAAGTGTGGGAAGGGAGCCTTGGCACCTGAGCGCAGCGCCACCCCCAGGTCCAGTCCCCTCAGGACGGAGCTGCAGGTCCCCGACCGACTGAGTCAGTTCCTCAGGAAGTCTCATGTCTATTCTGGTTTGAGAACCAGTGCGCATGGGTCTCCACTCTGGCTATCTGCAGGAAGTGCCTAGAACCACCCAGAACCATTCCATCAGTCTCTCCAGCTGGTGCTCGGCAGGCAGCCCCCCACAGGAGGGGGGCTCAGAGTTGCAAACCTAGGTAGTTGCGTACCGTCATCTCTTTCTGCAGAGAACCATACTCAGCACTGCTATGAGAGGCAGTCCTCGTGGTACAGG
Source organism: Trachypithecus francoisi (assembly GCF_009764315.1). Taxonomy (NCBI): domain Eukaryota; kingdom Metazoa; phylum Chordata; class Mammalia; order Primates; family Cercopithecidae; genus Trachypithecus; species Trachypithecus francoisi. Next base: position 273,572 of record NW_022681446.1, on the reverse strand, counting down.
CAGAGTAGGCCCACATGCCCACAGAGCTGGCAGAAATGGGGCAGGCTTTCAAAGAGGGAAGAGACACTTTCTTGGTTGTTGCACCTACTTTAATACCAACTTCAAAAAAGGAAAAACATCCATCCACTTCTAAATGTCTTTATGAACATAGAGGCTGGAGTCCCCAGCCAGCTTCCGAGACAGCCCTGCACATCCCGCAAGTGGCCACACTCAACCCACACCACACCGTTCGCTTAAAGCTACAAGTCCTAGAGACGAACAGCTGGCGAGCCAGCGCGTGAGACTTATCAACAGCACTTCCAGCCACATGAGCAAGCTGCGTAGATACTGTGGGGAAATCCTCCAGGCACATCAAAGCTCAGGCATGTTTAGTGCGAGACTTGGACAAAGCCCCGAGTCTATGCCGGAGCTGTTGAGGAATCAAGGCAGGCATCAGCTGCTTCATAAGGATCTGATAGACGGAGTCTCGCTCTGTTGCCCGGGCTGGAATGCAGTCAGTGGCGCCATCTCAGCTCACTGCAACCTCCGCCTCCCGGGCTCAAGCAATCCTCCTGGCTCAGCCTCCTGAGTAGCTGGGACCACAGACGCGCCACCACACCCGGCTGTGTTTTGTATATTTGGTAGAGACAGGGTGTCACCGTGTTGCCCAGGCTGCTCTGCAACTTCTAAGCTAGAGTGATCTGCCTGCCTCAGTCTCCCAAAATGCTGGGATTATAGGCATGAGCCACTGTGCTGGCCTGACACGGTTCCTTGTTTTAAAGTGCATTACTCAAAAAGCAAACTATCCAATTCCCTTTTAAATATGAATACAATCCAAACTCAGAATCCAGAGTTGTAAAACCTGTGTGCAAAGAACTGTCAAGGTGACTTTCTCAAATTAATAAATTGTCTTAAAATGATTTTCTGTAAAGCTTTCTGGGTCTGGGAAACAGACCTGAAGTATTAACACAACTTGGGTTAATTGTGGAAAAAGTGTGACTTCAGGTCACCCATTTCCAAAAGAGCAGCGGGTCACCAAGGGGCCTACAGGTACAGACTGGTCTTAGTCAACCGGTCTGCTGGCTGCTTTTAGATGAGCTGAAGTACAAATGGATTACATTTTAAAATACAAAATTGGACACCAAGTGTAAACATACTTGCAACTGCAGGCACTCGAGGTACCAGGTGCCTCCGTTTTCAGCAGCCTATGCAAGCGCTGAGGGGCGTGCTGTGGGTCCCGCGTGCTGGGCCAGCGGGGGTAGGAAAAACCGCAAGAAGCCACGTAGATACTCGAAAACACCAGAACTGAAGTTACAGAGGATGAAATACCAGCAGCACAGAGACAGCGACAGTCTTTTGGCTTTTGTCTGTAGCCTGTATTAGCAGAGTCCAATATCCAATGAAATAGATAGAATTCACTTTACTATTCTAATTGTGCTGAGATCCCTAAAGGTAAAAGACCCCCATCCTTCCAGCCGGCAGCAGGGCAGCATGAAGACTGCCAAGCCTCCCAGTCCCCCAGCCCCCACATCCCTTGGCCTTCTCGGGAGGGGGAGGAGCTCCCAGAATGCAGCCAGCTAAAAGCCTATTTTGCCCCTGGTCATGGAGTAGCCTAGTTTAGCCTCGTTGTTAATGAAGGACATGAGTCCCACGTAGGTCTCGATGAGCAGAGGACGCTCCAGGATCAGCACGCCATTCGCCTGTCCTGGCAAAGGGCTTTCTTTTTGGGCTTTTTTGACAGCTTGAATTAACAGAGCCTTGAAGCTTTCCAACTTTAAAGAGAGAAAAACATGGAGCTTTAACTGGCAGGCAAGATAAAAGCGTCTATTACTTGAAAAAATTAGCATTCTGAGACACTTCAATCCCTCCAAATGCCACCTATCTCTTCGTCCCTTCACTTGAAAGGGCTGCCCCTGCTGCATCCTGGCAGTCCCTCAACTCTCGTCCCCACGGAGCTCTCTAGGTGTGTGGAAATCTCACCACCATGCTCTTCTGCAGCCAATGGCAGCCAGCACCTGCAGAACCCTTCCTGGATACAGGGCTGAGTGGCTTTGCCCTCACCCAACCTACCAGGTCAGTAACTAGGCCGAGGCACAGAGCTGGGGAAGTGCAGGACCCTCACCAGGCCCTGGGCTCTGCTCTAACCCCAGCCCCGAGGCCTCCTCTCCTGGTGTGCATCCACACTGGTCATCTGGCATGGCTGGGTCTGCTGCCGCTCTCTGAAGCCCAGTGGGGGCCCTTCTCCACCCAGATCACCATCAGGAGGTCACATAACGGAGCTACGCTGACCAGCAGCCACTGGCCGCACACGGCTACTTTAACATAAATTAACCAGAATTTCTGAAAACGTAGGGAATAAACTCTAAAATGAGAGTTTCCTCTCTTACTGTTCCTAGCCTCATCTCAAGTGCCCAGCAGCTCCACGTGGCCGCCGGACAGTGCAGACCCAAGTGTCTCCGTGGCTTGGGGGGGGGTGTCCGTCACTGCAGGGGGTGCGGCTATTACATGCCTGTCTTCTTACCTGGCACAGAGATGCTGTCTTCTCATCTACGCCAGCCATTGGGTGTTCTGTGAAAGTGGCATAGGGCACGTTGGTAGACCAGGGATTCCATCTGTTGATGAAGGAAGGACGACTTTGCTTGTCCCACTGAATTCGAATCCCAAAACCTTCTCGCCTGAAAAGTCAGAAGAAATAGCCAGACTTAGCATGGCAGGCCACAGTGCTCCCACAGACAATCTGACAATCTCATTAGTTAGGAGAGTATGATAGCAAAAAGCACTTTCACGTTTACAGAAAAGACCTATGACATATCACAATGGAAAATGGCTAGTGGTTTTTAATAGTAACTTCAATCTCAACAATTGCTTTAAATACTGTACTTATAAATATGACAAATTAAATATATTTTGGTTATTAAATGTATTATTTTAGTAATCTTTACATGATTAAAAATTAATAACAGGAATACCGGCTGGGCACACTGCCTGATGTCCATAATCCCAGCACTTTGGGAGGCCAAGATGGGCAGATCTCTTGAGCCCAGGAGTTTGAGACCAGCCGGGGCAACCTAGCAAAACTCTATCTCTACAAAAATTACAAAAATTAGCTGGGCTTGGTGGCAGGCACCTGTAGTCCTAGCTACTTGGGAGGCTGAGGTGGGAGGATCACTTAAGCCTAGGAGGCGGAGGATACAGTGAGCCAAGACTGTACCACTGGTGCCTGGGTGACAGAGTGGGACTCTATCTCAAAAAAAAAAAAAAAAAGAGGGAATAATGATAGATAGGCTATCCAAATGAGTGAAAAGGAAGTGTAACCTTCTTTTCCCTTATGTCATATTAAATGTTCCTTAAAATAAAATTTTAAAATAAATAAAATAAAATTTTAACCAACATTTAATAAAATAACATTTTATTTTTAAATATAATATTTTTAATTTATTTTTAAAATAAAAATATTAACCAAAAGCTAAAATTTTTATTTTAGCTTCCTGAATTCCCCACCCAAATCTCTCCATCAAAAATCTAAGTTCTACAGCTTAACTGACTGTAGTCATGTCTAGGTTCCTCACATTTCAGAAAATTAGCCTACAGCGAAAAGATCAACTCCTTAAAATTGGTCATTAAATATTTCCAAATTTGTCTTAACTTTTAATGGTATCTATAAATTAAAATGGGATCCTCCTTTTCTCTTTAAAAAATTAGCCAGAGCAAGACTTGATGTGTCATGCCTCTGTCCCTGGCTGGAGAAAAAATGCAGAGTTTGGCCTTTACATGAAGAACATCCAAGTTCCTTTTTATCACGTTGGGCTCTACTTCAGCGCATCCTGAACTCATGCAAGTCTTTTTACTACAAGCCTAATGGCTGCCTTCTGTGCCAGATTTCCTTTTAATGCACTCAACTGCCTAGAAGTCGCTTCTTTTTAAGGAACTTTCCACTGATATTTGGAGCTGGGCCTTTATGCTTATAGATAATGGCAGAGAAGATACGCCACTTGGGGGGCTGATTTAAAAGGGCTGAATTGTAAGGTCCATTCTGGCGCTTAGGTCCAGGGATACCGGACTCGGAACAGACTTACTTGTTGAGCGATTTCGGGGGAAACTGGAATTCTCCGTAGGAAATGGTATCTACTGCGTTGAGCGCTATCCGGACCACCTGCTGGCACTGGAGACTGATGAAGTCGTATTTACAGATAAGCAGTGACTGCTCCGTGACCAGCACCAGCCGCTCCTTCTCATTGTTCCAGTGATCCACCCTGCGGGCAGAGGAGGGGCCTCAGTCCACACCGGACGCGGCTGTCTCGACTCAGGCAAAGCCAGCCCGCCTGGAAGGGCAGCAGGGGCGGCGCGGGGCGCCTGAGCGTGGCACGAGCACCCCGGGAGGTCCTCGCAAGGTGCTGCGCGGCGGCTCGGGGCGAGTCCCCCCAGAGAGGAGCGCGCAGCCCCGGCTTACTCGGTCAGCAGCCACACTCCCTGGATCTCGCCGTCCTCCACGGGCCGCACCACCACGCGGATCTCCTCCACGGCCTGCTCGATGCTGCCGGGCTGGGCGGGCGGGCGGGGCGGGGGCAAAGATCACAGGTCACAGGTCGCTCCCTGCGGGACCGCCCGGCGCCCGCCTCCGCCACCACCCGCCACCATCCCGCCCCGCGCCCTCGGCCCCGGCCCCGGCCCCCGCCTCACCCGGAACACGAAGTACTCCTTGACGCGGGCGCGGCGCGTGGGGTCGTGGATGCTGAGAGGCCAGAGTGTCTGGCGCAGCGGCGTCCCGGTCCCCGGCCGTCCCCCGCCCGGGCCGCCGCCTGCCCCCACCTCCTCGCCGGCCGCCAGCACCGCCGTAGGGCTAGTGCTGGCAGAGTCCACCGAGTCCCGCAGCTGCAGCATCGCCGCGCCTCTTACCGACCCCAACCCTGACGCCGACGCGGCCGCCGTCACCGGAGCCACCGCCACCGCCACCGCCACCGCCACAGCCCGGCCGCGCCCCGGCCCCGCCCCGCGGATCCCTGCGATTGGCTTCACCTTGCCTGCCCCGCTTCTGGCTCCGCCCCTTCCCGCGCCCGCCGACCCTCGGGATTGGTTCTTCTCCTGCCGTTTTCCGCGATTGGCTCCGCCCTGCCGCCGTTCACAATCGCACCCGCCCCTCCCCGCGCCGGAAGCGACCGTCACGCGCAGGCTCACTTCCTGTTTGCATGACTAGAAGGGGCGGGGCCGAAGCCGGTTGCCAGGGTGTCTCGGAGCGGCCCGGAAGCAGGGGCTGGGAATCCTGGAGCCCCTTGGCCCGCGGGGAAAGCGGGTGACCCGCCCTGCAAGTGGGATGCCCCCTTCGGCCTTCTGGAGCGCAGGCGGGAACTCGCACTGCCCGGAGGGTCGCGGTGCCCGGGAGTTGAGGTTGGAGGAGGCGGAGCGGTGGCCCCGGTGCACCGAAGGGGAGTTGGCACGCCGGGCAGCGGTCTCCTGCCGGGACCCGGCGTTCGTCACACACGGCGCATTCGTGACTGACCAACAGCGCAATGCACTCTGAGGCGGGAGGGTAGAAAGTGCTGGAGTGCGCGCCCAGGCCCTGGCTGTCGCAGCTCTCAGGCTGTCGCGAGCCTTCAGCGAGCCAGTGCGCACAGAAGGCTGCCCAGAGCTCCCGGTCAGCGCTCGCAGTTCGAGGTGGACCGTGTGTGTGCCCTGCGCTAGCCCCAGTTCCCGGAGGTGCCCCCAGCGCGTGTGGAGGGGGCGATGAACGGACCCGCAATCTGGAGGAGGCTGCGGGAAGGAGGCGCAGAGTCCAGGGGTCAGGGTTACCTTCGGGCAGGAGAACAGATCCCTCTGCTCGGAGGTGAGGAAGACACACGAGGCGGGGTGCACACAGGCGAGGAGAGTGAGGTAGGGGGAGAAAGAGTTCAGGGTACATCTGTTTCCTTCAGTCAAGGAGTGGGGATGGAGCGGAGTGTTGGTAAAGATAGACAGTTTAGAATCGCCGGAATGAGAAACGGGCAGAGAGAGCTGATCAGGGAAGGGCATAGGGATCTCTGAGCAGCTGCGAGACCCCAGGGAAGTTTGCAGTGGTGCCTCCCACGCGGCATCTGGGGGAGTGGGAGAAACCAGTGCTGGGCTGGTCTAGACGGAGGAGTTTGCTGGTTAGCAGTGGTCAAAGACCAGGGAGAAAAGGGAGGCCAAGATCCTTGAGGGAGTGTTTACCCAAGAAAGGTGGAGTGCAGGGATTCTGCTCCACTTGCCAGCAGACAGGCCAGCCTGCCAAAGTTGCGTGGGCGCTGGCAGAAACACGCAATACCCCCGAGTCAGAGACGAAAGACTACAACGGGAAATGGGCGACGCTGATGTGCCCAGACACATGTTGCACCACAGTGGGTGCGCTACAAAACGGGACCCTGGAGCTTGTGGACCAATGTGGTCTTTGTCCCAGGGGGAGGCTGTCTCCCCGGCAAGGGTGCCCACTGCAAGCACAGGCCTGAGAAATGGCCCAGAAAAGAGTGGTCAGGGCAATGTGTTCTTGGCACGCCCAGCAAGACCTGCCAGAGGGACTTACAGACGAGTGTCTCCCAGCTACCTCACCACCCGGGACCTTGAGGTCCAGGTGTCCAGCCTGGTTAGAAATGGCCGCAGATCCAACAGGCGCTGGTGAGTGGGAGAATACCCCTGAGGGAGGAAGAACAGAGGTGAGGAGGGAGCTGAGTGAATGTAGATGAGTAATACCTGGACACTGCAAGCTGTGGTCAGTGATGAGCAACTAGAACCAGAGGTTCCAGAGAGAGGGAGTGAGAAAGAGGGAGGGGAAGGGAGAAAGAGAGGGAGAGAGAATGGGGGTGAGAGACAGGGAGAATGAGGGAGAGTTCTGAATGGACGCCAAGGATGGAGCTGTGGTCCTGGAACCAGATGCCCAGGGAGTGGGATGAAGAACCCTGGGCATGGGAGCCCAGGGCCAGTGACACTGGCTGGGGCCGAGGCTGCAGGCTGCTGGCGGGAGCTGGCAGGACAATGAGGATTATGAACCAGGTGCCTGAGCCTTCTGTGGATATGGGGAGTGACTTGGATGTCTATACATAACTTCCAGAAATGACAGGAGGGATAGATGATGGAGGGACTGTGTTTTAGACAATAAACACATTTCAGTCAGTGTGGATGAGTTTCCTGGGCTTCTGTCACAATGCACCACAATGCACCACAATGCACCACAATGCACCACAATGCACCACAATGCACCACAATGCACCACAATGCACCACAATGCACCACAATGCATCACAATGCACCACAATGCACCACAATGCACCACAATGCACCACAATGCACCACAATGCACCACAATGCACCACAATGCACCACAATGCATCACAAACTGGTTTGTTTTAAAAACAACAGAAACGTGTTTCCTTATAGCTCTGGAGGCCAGAAGTCCAAAATCAAGGGGTGGGCAGGGCCATGCTCCCTCTGCCGCCCTGAGGGTTGAGGCATGCCTTACTCTGCCAGTGTCTTGTGTTGCCACCCATGCTTGGCATCCTGGGCTTGCTCATGCACTGCTGCCATCCCTGCCTCCACCTTCATATGACCTTCTGGTGGGTCTCTTCTGCAAGATCCCTATTGGATTAGGGACCACCCTAGTGACCTCATCTTTAGTTGATCATCAGCATCTTTGACCAAATAAGGTCACTGTGTGTGTTTGTTTTCACACTGCTATTAATGTGAAGAACTTACCTGAGGCTGGGTAATTTATAAAGAAAAGAGATTTCACTGACTCACAGTTACACATGACTGAAAGACCTCAGGAAACTTACAATCATGGTGGAAGGCAAAGGGGAAGCAAGGCACGTCTTACATGGTGGCGGGGGTAGTGGGATGTGCCACACTTAAACCATCAGATCTCGTGAGAATTATGACAAGAACAGCAAGGGGGAAATCGCTCCCATGCTCCAATCACCTCCCCGCAGGCCCCTCCGTTGACATGTGGGGATTACAATTCGAGATGAGATTTGGGTGGGGACACAGCCAAACCATATATCATTCTACTCTTGGCCCCTCCTAAATCTCATGTCCTTTTTACATTTCAAAACCAATCATGCCTTCCCAACAGTCCCCCAAAGTCTTTTTTTTTTTTTTTTTTGAGACGGAGTCTCGCTCTGTCGCCCAGGCTGGAGTGCAGTGGCCGGATCTCAGCTCACTGCAAGCTCCGCCTCCCGGGTTCACGCTATTCTCCTGCCTCAGCCTCCGGAGTAGCTGGGACTACAGGCGCCCGCCACCTCGCCCGGCTCGTTTTTTTGTATTTTTTAGTAGAGACGGGGTTTCACCGTGTTAGCCAGGATGGTCTCGATCTCCTGACCTCGTGATCCGCCCGTCTCGGCCTCCCAAAGTGCTGGGATGACAGGCTGGAGCCACCGCGCCCGGCCAGTCCCCCAAAGTCTTATTACAGCATTAAAAGTCCAGAGTCCAAAGTGTCATCTGAGACAAAGTCCCTTCTGCCTATGAACCCGTAAAATCAAAAACAAGTTAGTTACTTCCAAGATGCGATGGAGGTACTGGCACTGGGTAAATGATCCAATTCCAAAAGGGAGAAACTGGCCGGAACAAAGGGGCTAAAGGCCCCATATAAGCCCAGAATCCAGGGGAGCAGTCATTAAATCTTAAAGCTCCAAAATAATTTCCTTTGACTGCATGTCTCGCATCCAGGGCCACACTGATGCAAGGGGTGGGCTTCCAAGGCCTTGGGAAGCTCTGCCCCTGAGTGCCTGTGGCTTTTCCAGGCGCAGGGTGCAAGCTGTTGATCTACCATTCTGGGGTCTGGAGGACAGTGTCCCCCTTCTCACAGCTCCACTAGTCAGTGCCCCAGTGGGGATTCTGGGGGCTCCCACCCCACGTTTCCCCTCTGCATTGCCGTAGCAGAGGTTCTCCATGAGAGAGGGCTCTGCCTCTGCCGTAGACTTCAGCCTGGACATCCAGGCGTTTCCACACATCCTCTGAAATCTAAGCAGAGGCTCCCAAAGTTCAACTCTTACCTTCTGCACACATACAGGCTCCGCTGGGCTGTACCTTGACCCCTTTTGACCCTGACTGGAGCTGATTTTGCCTCCAAGGCCTCTGGGCCTGTAATGGGAGAGTCTGCCATCATGCTCTCTGAAATGCCCTGGAGACACTTCTACAGCTCATAGCTTGAATTTCTCCCCAGAAAATGGGTTTTCTACCACATGGTCAGGCTGTACATTCTCCAAACTTTTATGTACTGCTTTGCTTTTAAACCTAAGTTCCAATTTCAGATCATCTCCTTGTGAATGCACATGGCTGTACGCTTTCAGAAAAAGCCAGCTCACATCTCGAATGCTTTGCCCCTTAGAAATTTCTTCTGCCAGGTACCCTGAATCATCTGTCTCAAATTCAAAGTTCCACGGATCTCTAGGGCAGGGACAAAATGCTCCTAGTCTCTTTGCTGAAGTATAGCTTTGCTCCAGCTCCCTGTAATTTCCTCATCTTCATCTGAGACCACATCAACCTGGACATTGTCCATATCACTGTTAGCATTTTGGTCGGTACCATTCAACAAGTCTCTAGGAAGTTCCAAACTTTCCCACATCTTCCTGTCTTCTGAGCCCTACAAACTGTTCCAACCTCTGCCCATTACCCAGTTCCAAAGTCACTTCCCCATTTTCATGTATCTTTATATCGGTGCCCCACCCTCCTGGTACTAATTTTCTATATTAGTCCATTTTCACACTGCTCTAAAGAACTACCTGAGACTGGGTCATTTATAAAGTAAAGAGGTTCCATTGACTCACAGTTACACCTGGCTGGGGAGACCTCAGGAAACTTACGGTCATGGTGGAAAATGAAGGGGAAGCAAGGTACATCTCACATGGCGGCAGGGGTGGGGGACAGGAAGTGCCACACATTTAAACCATCGGATCTCCTGAGAACTCACTATCACAAGAACGGCAAGGGAGAAATATGCCCCCATGATCCAATCTCTTCTCACCAGGCCCTCGACACGTCGGGAATTACAGTTTGAGACTGGGGTGGGGGCACAGAGCCTAACCATGCCTGTCATAGTCACAGGCACTGGGGTTAAGACGGGACTGTGCCTTTCTGGGGGACACACGTAATGATGTGTCACACATGTGCATGATAGGACGTCCAGCCAGATGGCCGCTGTCTCCACACACACTGGTGGTGGGGCAGGGAAGATGGTTTGTGACTGGGGTCTGGCTGTGAGGTCCCGGGAGGGGAGCCCCTGAGTTTGTCTATTTCTTGGGGCTTTGAAGAAGCTATTTCCATTTCTGTCAGCAGGTGGCAGCATCAACCATGTGAGGCCTTCCAATCGGAGGGCACAGCTTTGTGCTGGGTGTGTATTCAAGCCCTAGATGAAATCATTATTTATCTTCCTGCCACTGGAAATCTCAGCTGGGAAGTGTGGGTTCTTATCTTAATTTCCATATGTTATGGTTTTGCATTTTACAAAATCAGTGGGTCCTGCCTTTGCCCTCATTCTCTGATGGATGTGGGAGTCAGGGGGCCACGTGCCAAAGGGTAGTCCAAGGTTGGGGTCCTCTAGGTGCCTGCACCAGCTCCCCCAGGCTGGAGGTCAGTGCGCAGCCTGGAGGCTCTTCCTGCATGCAGGGTCCTTGGCTTCCAGAGACAGCTGTGCTTTGGGGGATGCACTTTGGGCTGAGGAATGTTTTTCAGCCTCTCCCTTCTCCATGGAGCCAGGGCTGGGGCTTGGCGGGTCCCAGGGCTGCGTGCGAGGGTCGGGAGCGCTTGGGGCAATCATGAGCGATCAGGTGGTGTCTTGCAGACACGGCCCTTACTCTTTGGCAAGTCATGACAGAAGCAGAAGCAACTGCCACAAATAAATGTCTGAGTCGCATTGATGTTAATTTCCTCCATCCCTGCACCCCACCAGGAAGACAGTTTTGTGCTGCTTCCCACCTGCGCCTCGCCGTATGGGGCCCAGGGTCCCCAGGTGTTCTCTCCGCCATGGATCCAGTGGGGAGGCCTGGTCTTGAGGGGTGGGCTTCCTTTGGATGAGTGGGACCCAGGAGGAGGCTGGAGACTTCAGGTTAACTTGGGGGCCAGAAAATCTTAAACAGAATGTTGCTGGGGACTGGGTGTCGGTGCTGGTTCTGGTCAGTGTGGCAGGCAGGGTGGGGCCCACACCGCTCTGACCCTGAGAAATGCAAGGGCTCCACCGCACAAAGCCTGCTGGACAGCAAAGCGCCCTGCCTTCCAGGCTCGGACTAGATGGGGATGGCGCCAGGGTGACGGGGGAGTCGCTGTTCCTGTGTGTAGGTGCTGCTAAGGTGGCCAGGGCCAGGAGTCTGCAGGGCGTCACTGCCCCAGGGCTGGGAAGAGCAGCATCCTCTGTGGAAGCCCTTCTCCTCTCTGGGTCGGGGGCTCCCCAGGGACAGGGCCTGAGGCGCCTCACTCAGGAGTTTCCTGCAGTGCTGTAACAAGTGACCGAGGACTGGGCTGGTCTGTCTCTCTCCCAGCTTCTGGCAACTTCAGCAACCCCTGGTTCCCTTGGCTTGTGGACACATCGCCTCGGTCTCTGCCCTTGGCTTCACGCTGCGCTCTCCCTGTGGCTCTGTCTCAAATCTCCCTCTGCTTTCTTTTACAAGGACACCTGTCGGAGGATTTAGAGCCTGCCCGGAAAATGCAAGACGCCTTCATCTGGAGATCCTTTACTTGATTATATCTGCAAACGCCTTTTTTCTTTCCCAGTTTAATTTATTTTTTCTTCAACTTTTAAGTCAGGGGTCCGTGTGCAGGATGCGCAGGTTTGTGACACAGGTAAATGTGTGCCATGGTAGCTTGCTGCAGAGGTCAGCCGTCACCTGGTTATTAAGCCCAGCATCCATTAGCTCTTCTTCCTGATGCTCTCCCTCCTCACTGCCCCTCCACAGGCCCCAGCGAGTGCTGTTCCCCACATGCGTCCGTGTGTTCTCATCATTCAGCTCCCACTTATAAGTGAGAACGTGGGGCAAACACCCTTTTTTCAAATAAGGTCACATTCACAGGAGCCGGTGGCAGGGGAGGATGTGCGCCGATGTCTTCGGAGGCACTAGGCTTTGTCCTGAGCTGCTAGCAAGGTGGCGGGAGTGGGTGCAGTTTTCCATCTGAGTGTCAGCTCCTGGTCTGAAATGCCTTCACATTTCCAGACCTAGCTCCATCCTGATGCTGCCCCCAGTGTTGGAGGGAGGGATGGCAGAAGCTTGGGAGGGGGTCGGGGGATGGCGCAGGCAGTTGGGGGGGCCTGCATGGCACAGCCCAGGCCTGTGTGTCTGGGGTTGGAGGGTTGGAGGGTTGGAGGGAGGGATGGCGGGAGCGGGGTGTAGAGGGGGAAGCCTGCACGCTGCCGCCCAGGCCTATGTGTCTGGACACCATCTAGTCCTCAGAACAGCAGCTGTGCTTCTGGTACCATGGTTCAAACGCTGAGCAGGAACCGGAACTGGAACGAGAGGCTGCCTCTCCGCTGTCTCCATTGTAACCCAGGAGGCCACAGGCACAGAACCAGGAAGGAAGGCAGCCCGCCAGGCAGCAGGTGGGAAAGGGGGGTTCTGACTGGGCCATCTGCTCTGGGATTCCCGTCCTCCCCGCCACACTTGGGGCCACATCACGCAGCCCACGTTAGGTAGGCCACAGATTGGTCTTTTCATTTTACTTTCTCTTTTGGGGCAAATTCAGAGGCTCAGAAATGAACTTCAGAGTCGGCTACCCTAAGGCTGGCCATAAACTCAGTTACGTATTTGGTGCAGGGTTTCTGGTGCGATCCTTTGCTATCTGGAGAGCCTCCCACCCTCTCTCATCCCCGTCTCTGGCCATCACCTGCACGTGCTGGATTTTGCTGGATTCTGTGGTCATCTCACATGGGGGTGCTGGCAGAGACCGGCGCAGTGTGGGGCTGTCGTTGGTGTTGACGTGAGGACTGCTGCAGGCGCCTTGCATCTGAGGGTCAGAAAACGCCTTTAGCATCAATGACTTTGCTCACTCTCCTGTCAGGAGAATTGTCTGTGAAAATTCGGAAAAGGTGCTGGATTATTTTCTTGGACTGACAGAAATGTTCGTTCAGGGAGCTTTCAGGGATGTTTTGCATTTCTCTCTGTGGGACTCTCAGCTCTGGAAGGATTAAAGTCAGGCTGTGCGGAAGGAGCGTGCGGCCACCAGCCCGCGGACCAGTCACGGGGAGCAGTTTGCTTTGGAAATTAGCGCCTCGAGTTCTCCACCTAGCTGGTGGTTTGATTCTTTTCTCCCTATGTTATTTCTCCTCCATCCAAAGGTTGTTTTTATTATTTCCAGCAGAGAATGAGACGAAAACATTGAAAGGTAGTGTCTTTTAGTAATGCTTTTCAGGCAAGCTAGAGGAATTGTTTGCCAGATTTAAAAATGGAAGAAATGGGCTGGGTGCGGTGGCTCAAGCATGTAATCCCAGCACTTTGGGAGGCCGAGACGGGCAGATCACGAGGTCAGGAGATTGAGACCATCCTGGCTAACACGGTGAAACCCCGTCTCTACTAAAAAATACAAAAAACTAGCCGGGCGCAGGAGAATGGTGTAAACCCGGGAGGCGGAGCTTGCAGTGAGCCGAGATCTGGCCACTGCACTCCAGCCTGGATGACAAAACGAGACTCCGTCTCAAAAAAAAAAAAAAAAAATGGAAGAAATGGAAGCATATCCACCCCTCGTATCTGTTGGGGAGAGGCTCTGAGCCAAGCCCGATTCCACCCAGGAGTGTAACCCAGGAGTGGTGTAACCCAGGAGTGGTGGCCTGGGTGCCCCACCAGACCTGAGGCGTTCGAGGCCAGGTGGGATAAAGAGGGCTGAGGCCCCTGGATAAGGCGGTAGGTGGGGAGGCTGGGGCCAGGTGGGTGGGGCCCACATCCAGGCTTCCACACCAGGTGCCGCGGCTCAGGGCCCTCTTGCAGGCCCAGGTGAGGGCATCTACATTTGAGATCTAATATAGACCTCCATTTGGCCTGCTTCCCAGCCGGTGCCTTCCCAAGAACACGCAGGGCTGTAATGACCCACTGGGTCTGTACCTCCTAAGTAGAGTTAGCAAACCTAACAGTGGAATTGGGATGTTTGGCTACGATTTCCTGAAAGATTTTTAGGATGGAACTTGTTCTGGGAGCTGAGGCCTGAGCTGCAGCTGTAACCGAATGAGTCTCTGAAGCCATGGGAAGTCCCGACTTGGAAAGAGGACCAGAGGGAGGCCAGTGGGTTCTAATACCTGTGTTCCGCATCAGGAGGCAGTGCCCCGCAACAGTCTCTGCAGCTGCCCTTTCTCTCCTTCGCCTCCTTGGGGGTCAGAAAGTGCACCCCCTGCTGCAGTCCCTGCCCTTCCCAAAGTGTGATGACTCTGAAAATGTCCATTTTTCTCCATGCGTACATTTAAGGCAATTGCAATGAGAAGTCCAAAGCAACTTTGAAGAGACTGGGCAAAGTGACTCCAAAATTCATTTGGAGGAATGACGGATGGGAGTTACCAGTATAATTTTCAGGAGAAAGATGAGAGTAGCAGGGAGGTATTGGCTGTGCCATCGTTTAGACGTGTTCCCAATAAGCTGTCATGAGAATCAACATGGCGGGCCCGTCTGTCTCGTCCTGGGCACGCAGGGCAAGGAGGTAAAACAGTCTGGGGCTGAGCTAAGACCCAGTGGAAATACCCAGAGACAGAGTCTGTTTGTGATGAGTTCAGGATGGAGACACTGCCTCACATCAGTGGAAGGAGCTGGGCTGGCTGCTGGTGCCTGAACCACTGGCTAACCAGGGAGATTCCTCCTTCACAGCGGACAGCAGAATAAATGCCGAGGGAAATACATACAAAGTGCAATGGAAGCAACAAAAAAGAACAAACATGAGTGAACCTTCTAAGCTTAGTGCTTACTTCTAAGCAATGGAGGGAACTACAGAGAAAAAACAATATACATCTTAGTACATGAAATTCAAAGCTTATATAGTCTGACAACCTCAGTAACCATATTAAAACCAAAACTACAGACTGGGAAAATGTTTGCAGTAACTGTCCCACAGACTGTCACTTTATTATGAAAATGGACAAAGATCATTCTTGGAGAATAGTTACTGTGCTCTGCATAGTTTATTTTTCGCTACAAAGGAAACCTTGTCTACCATGAGTTAAATCGGCATATAGAAGTATATTAAACACACACGCCAGGCCGATGTCTTTTTTCATATATCAAGTCTAGGCACCCTCTTTGGCGTTTGGCTGTCTTGTGGGCAGGAAGACACACTTTGGGACTGACACGGTCACATGTCTGAGTGACACCCATGCCCTCCAGTACCAGGCTGGGCAGAAGACCTGGGCTTAGGGTGGAGGGGGTGAGATGTAAGGGCACAGACAGCCCCAGGGGCCTGCCTGTCAGAGAAGTGAGCTCCCTTCTGTGCCTGAGAATGAGGGCTCTGTCTAGGGACAAGCGAGCGAGCGCAGTGGGGGAAGACCACAGACCGCCCCAGTGGATTGCCCCCATCACCCTGAAAAAGCTAGGCATGGCCTGGGAGGGCGCAGCAGGTGTCCTGGTCACAGGGATTTCCAGCAGGAAGGACATGTCCCCTTCCTGCCTGCCTCCCCACCTGGGGCCTGCCCAGGACTCTTCCCCGCCGCCACCCCCCTCCAGCCGCTCAGCGCAGTGCCTGGGACAGGGGAGTGCGTGGCGGCAGGGTTCTGCGGGGCCAGCAGAAGGCATGCTTCAGGGTCCTAGAAATGCACCCACGAGGTCGAGTATTTTTGTAAAATAACTTACTTTCGTATGATTTTACTTCCAGAGGGCCCCTCATTTTATACATTTCAGGCTGCTCAAAACCTGAACCCTCCCCTGCCCGGAGACCTGCTTTTGAACCCACAGGATCCATCCAAATTCTTTCCTTCTTCCTCTGATAAACTGGAGAATGTTCTCAAACAGTGAGTCATCCTCCTCCACCCCCGTCCCAGGGCCGGCTGGAATTCAGCAGAGAAGCTGGTGAACTTTTTCAAGGTGTGAATTCATTCACTTGACACACACTTGTTGACCACCTGTGTATGCCAAGCCAGCTCTCAAAGAGCAGGGATCAGATGTAAAGATGGGGGAGTCATTCCACAGCTCTCAGGGCTGGGGAGACACTCACGGGTTTGCACCTCCACCTGAGGACAGGGGCCCAGCACAGAAATGGGGCGCTGGGGAGGTTTTCTTGGGTGCAGGCTCTTGGGAGACAAGGAGGAAAGTAGCCCCAAACCCAGGCTTGGGGCAGCCCCTGCAGCTGAGATCCCGGGAAGGGTGGTCAGTGGGTGAGGGTGAGGGGCAGAATCGAGAGCCCCGTAGAACAGACTAGGGCAGCGTTTGGAGCGTCGGCAACGGGGGCACCAGCTGGTAGTTTGGGCTTCAGCAGACACTGAACTAACTCACCTCTTGGGGACTCCCGGCTATTTTGTGCCTGTCAATGTTTGTTGTTGTTGTCTATAAGTAGCAGATTACAGGGTTAGGCGAAGGCTCCCAGAGCCAGACACCTGTGTTCAGTTCCCGGATCTACAGTTCACAAGCTGGGTGATTTGGGGTGCTCCCCCTCCTGTGATCTCGGTCTCCCCTTCTGTAAAGCTGGGGTGACATGAGGCTGGCCAGACGGCCACCCACCCCCAGAGGACTGTAGCCTCCAGGTGGTGTGGAGGCACAGACAGCCTGTGTGTGTTGGGGATACTGTTGTCCCTCTTATTGGGACAGTCAGGAGGTGCTCCCTTCCCAAGGCCCTCCCAGCCAGGGCTCCCTCCAGTGCTCCCTATTAGAAGCTCCTCCCCCAGACCACACGAAGCCTTGGAGGGGGAAGGTTCCAAGGAACAGGGCCTGGCCAGGCTTCAGCGGCTGAGCTGATGATGGCCAGCGCACCTCTCTAGCAGGGACCAGCAGGGCTGGCTCTTTGTGTGGCTAATGAGGGGGTCACATCTGGCCCCCATCTGGTCCCACCCAGATTGCACCTCCCTCCACTATTCAAAAAGACTCTCCTGAGTGATAGATCTGCCCCCAGAGACTCCATCTCCATCCCTGAGACTACCTGGTCCTGGCCCCTGGAGTCAAGTCAATTTCAAACCAAAACCAGGTTTCAAAGGAGACAAGTGAATCTTGCTTCACAGAAGCCTCACCCCAGACAGTGCCTCTGTGCCCATGGGCACCCTAGAAGTTAGTGCCTCCTCTGGTCTGTGGCTGCTGGGACCCCACGCCCACCCACACCAGGCCAGTGCCTCCTCCGGTCTGTGGCTGCTGGGACTCCACGCCCACCCACACCAGGCCACTGTCCAAGAACACGCAGCACAGAAAGAGGAACAGGGATGCCCAGAAGGTGGTTGGGAACCAACAATGCAGGTCCCCGAAGCAGGGTTGTCCAGGGTGCAGGCGGGCTGCAGAGGCTGGCCACGCCCTCCGCAAGCCCTTCCCCGACCCCTGCCCTGCGGGAAGGGGGTGAGGTGTCAGGGCGAAGGTGGACGGAGCGTCCACGGGCAGGACAAGCCTAGGCTGGCTTCCCCGTGGGACTTGAGAAGTGAAGGAGGCTGAGGGCTGTCTCCTGAGGTCGAGGTCTGGGGTCCGGGACCCCAGAGAGCTGCCTTTGCGGGGTGTGGCCCCCTGGCGCCTGGCCTCTCCTGGATTGGTCACTAGAGTCGGTTAGGACTTGGACTTTCCGCATGAGACGAGCAGGGAGCGCAAAGGGGCTGCGCCAGCCCCGCGGGGGTCTGGGGCGGGACTCGGGGAAGGCTGTGGGCGGGGCCGGGACCGGAGAAGGGAGGGGATAGGGGCGGGGCTGTAAGCAGGAGCCTGGGCTGGGGTGAGGGATCCGGGCAAGTGCAGGGGCCGTGCCGGGGGCGGGGTGCTGGTGGGGTAGGAGAGGGGGAGGGGAAGGGGCGGGGCCGAGGGCGCAAGGGGCGGGAGAGCTGGGGGCGGGGTCGGGACTGGGGTCCGGGCTGGGGGCGGGCGGGGGGCGTGGCGGCCTTCCAGGCTCTGGGCCCGGGGCACGGTGCTCACCGCGCTGGGGCGAGTGTCTGCAGGGTGGACCCGGCGACCAGGTCTCCGCGGTGCCACTTCGGGCGCCGGCGGGAAGCCGGACGCTCCGCACCTGCAGCGACTTTGGGCTCCGCGGACCCGGCGTGGGCACCTGTGGCTGCGTCCCGTGGCGCACGTGGAGGCGGAGGCTCTGGGGAGCCGCCGGAGCCGCCTGTAAGCCGGGAGCGGAGAAGGCACCGGCGCCCACGATGTCGTTCCTTGAAGAGGCGAGCGCAGCGGGGCGCACGGTGGCCCTGGCGCTGGTGCTGCTGCTGCTCCCCGCCGTGCCCGTGGGCGCCAGCGTTCCGCCGCGGCCCCTGATCCCGCTGCAGCCCAGCATGTGAGTAGCAGGAGCTGGGAGGGCTCGGAGGGTCGTCCAGAGACCGCGGGGCCTCGGGAGGCCCGCGGTGGACCGAGCTCCGAGGCTTTGTCCCTGGGTCTCCAGAACAATGGGCTGTTTGCGTTAACTGGGGAGGAGGTGGCTGAGACCCAGGGCTCCTGGGTCGAGTCTGGAGCCCTTCTGTGGCAGGGCCCCTCGCCATGTCCCCTCCTCCTCTCCCACTCTCCCCTTCTTTTGCTCCGTGATGTGGGTCCTGCAGGCTCAGGCAGATACTGTACTTGGAAAGCGGTGAGAAATCTGGGCCCCTTTCCGGGCAGGGTCTGGCCCCAGAGCCCGGGTGGGAGAAGGCAGAGAGGAAGCCGCCTGTTCCCGCTTCCCTCCAAAGCCTGTCTCCTGGGATCTGGGGGCCTTCGCAGGGGCGAGCCGTGCCCAGACGGGGGAGCTGAATGGAGTTGTTCTGTGTGTTAAACACGTGTACTTTGGGCTGTTGAAGAAGGAATTTAGTGCCAGAATGGGCAGGAAGAGAGGGTCAGGGAGCCAGCCGAGATGAATTTAATTTTGAAAGATGATTCCCTAACGGGCCGTTTAGCGGTCTCTCTTGAACAGCAAATCAATCCTTGTGTTGGCCTCAAAGGAAAACTGGTGCTGCAGTGGAGAAGGAGGAGGAGGAGGGGAGTCGCTGGCGCCCCCACCCAGCACTCCCTGGCCTTGCTGGGCAGGGGTGGTGGGCGAGGGCCAGGCCCAGGTGAAGGCCTCCTGTCCGACAGCCTCTCTGTCTGGGGGCCACAGAGGGGCTCTCAGGCTGTTCCTGTCCAGCACTCCCCTGCAGGACCTGGTGCTCAAGGGCCTGCCTCAAACCTGGCCGTGCAGGACCGAGCTGCAACTGGCTGGGGACTGAGAGAAGAAGCTGCCACGTCAAGCTGGTGGAGGGGAGGGGGTCCAAGCTCCTAAGATCCCACCCTGGGTCTGGGTTTACTCCAAGAAGGAGGCCTTTTCAAAGCCGTGCAGTCCCTGGGTGGGGGCCTTGCCATCCGCAGTGTGAACGGCGCTAGTCCTGCCTCCACATGACGACGGAACGTTCCTCTTTCCTGTGATTCCAATGCCTTTGTCTGAGGAGAGCTGCAGGCTCAGAAGGGACACCACAGTGGCCTTCGCTGCTCAGCCAGCCATCTCCTCCCGGGACCAGCCAGGGGCTTCCAGGGGCATAGGCTCCCTGGAGTCCCAGGGCTGGGCTGCTGCTCGGCGGATGGCCTGCTGTCTCTGCTCGGATGTCCCTGCTCTGGCGAGGGGCCTTTGCCACCAGTGCACTGCGGAAACTGTCGGTGGCCTTCCTGGGCCCCCTGCCGGACTCGGACTTGCTGGGGTCTCCAGGAGAGGAGTGGAGGGTCTGCTTCCTGTGTTCTGTCTGTGCACCTGGGTTCGGGAGGCCCTTCACGAGCCTGGGGCAAAGCCGTTTGAAATGGTGGAAATGGGTTGCAGGAGACTTGGCTGTCTTTGCTCATCCTTTCTCCAAACCTCCCTTCCTCTCCCTTCTCTATCCTTCACATCCTACGCTTCTCCTTGGGAGCCTCCCTGGCTGCAGTAAGTGGCGATGGCTGCGCTGGGGGCCTGTGCCCCTGGTTTATCTCCTTGGCTCCGGGCATATCCACTGGGAGCCTCTGCTCGCTCTGCTCACAGATCGTCCACCAGCGAGAGTCTGAGTTCTGTGACGGTGGCAGGCATGCCTTCCACAGGCCGGTTGTCCTGTAAGCACCTGGCACGTGCCTGGACATGCAGCCAGGCCGCAGTGGGCCGCAGTGTGCTGAAGTTGGCCGGCTGAGTGAGTGCAGGGACCCTGAGCTGGACCCTGGAGAGGTCCCCACTGGGCTATGGAGAGCAGAGCCTGTTCTGAGGCTCACTCTGTGGGGCAGAAAGGAGGAGGAAGCTGTGGGCTCTGGTATGGGGGTGGGGCAGGAGCGCTCTTGGCTCCCTTACCCCAGAGGAGCAGGCTGGGTCCCAGAGAGTACTCAGTCCCTACCGCTCCTGTCCTCCCCACCACCCTTTCCTCCTGGGAATCTGATGAGCAGGCAGAGCCTGGCATGGGGCATGGCACCCCGTTTGGCTGAGTTTTCCTGAACCACTGGCTGCTGAGTTGAAGGCTTACTGCCAACCTCCTGTTAATGCTAGAAGCCGGGGCCTCTGGGAGATGCTGTTGGGGGCAGTGAGGCGGGTGTCCCTCACTCGCAGACCCAGGTGCTTTGCCCCATCTCTGGAGCGGGCAGAGCTGATCTATGTGCTGATTCAGGTCACTCTGAAGTGAGTTTCCACTACAAGGAAGGACGGCTGGCCTCTTTCCTGGGGCCTCAGGCAGGACACCCTAGGCTGCTGGCTGGGCGTCTGGGAACAGGGTCTGGGAGAAGGGGGCCAATTGCCCACCTGCTAAGGCACGGACCCACAGGGCTTGGACCAGCCGTGGTTGGAAGTTCCACATTTTGGAGACCCTGAGAAGCGCTGCTGGCTGCAGAGAGCTCAGGTTCTCTCTGATGGAGTCCCCCCTGGGCAGCTGTGCTGCAAAAATGGCCAGTGCTCTGGAATCAGCTAATGGTATGATGTCTCCCCTCCAGGACGGGTCGGGCCCTGCAAGCTCAAATCCAATCTTGCAAGTAGCTCTTTGGAACCGCTGGCGCCATGGGCTCCAAGGGCCCCATTTCTGAGTCTGAGGCCTGCAGGTTGTCAGCAGGCCTGCCCCCCAACCCCAGGGTGTAGAAAGCAGCTGTTCTCAGCCTCCCCTTAGGGCCCTGAGTTTCACAGCACAGTGACATGGAGGGGAAGGAGCTCTCTGTGAACTGCTGCCTTTGGGGCTTCAAGTGACGTTGTTCATTGTCTCCTTGTCTTTGGGAAGGCGTCTGAGGGGCCCCAGGGCAGGAGCTGGGCTCCCCCAACCCCAGGGCCTTGAGATTGCCCCCATGCTGGCTACGTGGGGGCCAGGGAAGCATAAGCAGAAGAGAACCGTGCGGGTAAAAACGAGCCTTTAAAAATAAATGTGAGGGCCGCAGTCCTGAGCGACTCCCTCAACTCCCCCCCGCCGCCCCCGCTGCCCACAGGGGTTTGTTCAGGGGCTGCATTCAGCCAGGCTGGGGAGCTGAGCCAGGCTGGCTGCCCGGTTTCTGGATCCCCCGTCCCCAATCTGGTGATGCCGTCGCTGGGCCCAGACTGTCGCTGCCCGCCCTGGAGGGACCCTGCGGCATGCCCATCTCTTGCCAGTGGAACCCCAGCTCTGCCCGGGAGCAGATGGCCCACCAGCTGGAACGCATTCGGCCGCTGACCACGCCGGGTCCACTCTGTAGTTCCGGAATTCCTGTTCCACCCCCCAGGTGGGAGGCAGGCTCCAGCCGCAAGGAACAGTGAGGCCTGGGACTCTGGTCCTGTCTAAGGTCACCAGACGTTTTATTGGGTTCTCCTCAGACCCATGTGCAGCAGCGGGCAGGTTTCTTTTTGTCCGCTCCTCTGCCTGCCCTCCCCCTGCCACCTTCTCCATCCTCCCAGGTGGGAAGGCCGCTGGGGCCGCGTGTGGGGTGCGGGAAGGCCACTGGGGCCGCGTGTGGTGTGGGAAGGCCTCTGGGGTTGTATGGGGTGCGGGAAGGTCTCTGGGGCCGCCTGTGGGGTGCGGGAAGGCCTCTGGGGCCGCGTGTGGGGTGCGGGAAGGCCACTGGGGCCGCGTGTGGTGTGGGAAGGCCTCTGGGGTTGTATGGGGTGCGGGAAGGTCTCTGGGGCCGCCTGTGGGGTGCGGGAAGGCCTCTGGGGCCGCGTGTGGGGTGCGGGAAGGCCGCTGGGGCCGCGTGTGGTGCGGGAAGGCTGCTATGGCTGTGTGTGGGGTGCGGGAAGGCCTCTGGGGCCGCGTGTGGGGTGCGGGAAGGCCGCTGGGGCCGCGTGTGTGGTGCGGGAAGGCTGCTATGGCTGTGTGTGGGGTGCTGAAGTCCCCAGAGGAGACAGTCGTTCCCACACTCACCCCTCCATCCTTGAAGGCCGGCTTGATGGATGATCGATCAATCTTGTTGGGGGTCACAGCAAGAGCCACCCAGGATCCGTTTTCAGGGACCACAGCCTGGCTAGGCAGGGCAAGGGCCCTCTGGCCTTGGGGAGAGCCGTGAGGGGGAGAAGTTACTGGGGAGACATAGGGCGCACCAGGTGGGCAGGGGCCTGGAGAGTGACGGGTGTGATGTGCGGGAAGGGCTGCTGGGTGGTCGAGGGTGGGGTTGGTAAGTCGTCTTGGTGAGTCCTTCAGCATTGTCATCTTGCTGGTTAGTGGCAGCTGAGATTGAGGTTTGAGGAGGGCCAGGAGGGACAAGAAGGCCCTTCAGAAGGGAGCACCCAACCCCTCAGGACCCCCAGCCCCGGCCATGTCCCCGATGTCTCCAAGCCCCAGGGGCCCGAGCTGTCATCACACCTGTTTTCCAGATGCTGAATTGAGGGCTCAGAGACAGTCAGTGATTCCTCAGGCTGCACAGCAAGCCCCAGGCCTGGGGTGTCTGCTGAAAACCTAGGCTCACAGCTCTGCCCTCTCTGTGTCATCTCCATCCTGAGATGGTGACAGAGTCCCTTCACAGTGGCTGCCCTCAGCACAGGGGCCATAGCAGAGTCAGGGGCTGGACCCTGTAGCCCAGAAGCTCGCGGATCATCGGCCTACCCCCACCCCGGCCCCCACTTCTGTTTTTTTGTGGCAAGGAGTTCAAGGCCACCTGTGCCCAGGGCTCACCATGGGTAAGTGCGTTGCAAGGCACAGGGGCAGCAAAAGCGTTCAATGCCTGTAGCAGTTCCTATGGGCCCACTTTCGAGGGACGAGTGACACTTTTTCCGGAGTAAACAGTCCCAGCATGTGCAATAACACTAGCTCACACCTCCTGAGGGCTGTCAGGAGCCTGTTTCTGGGCGGGCTCATCTAACCCTCATGACAAGCTGCAAGGTCAGTGCTGTGAATCCTTATTTTACAGGTGACGACACTGAGACAGAGGCTCAGTAACCTGCATGTCTTAAAGACGGGCTGTGGGGAGCTGAGAGTCGAACCCAGGCTGCCTGGCAATGAGACCTTGCTACAAACCGCTAGGCCTGGGATTACAAGCTTGAGTGTGCTCCGGCATCCCCTGGTGGGCTTGGGCAAACACACGCAATCCTTCCCTCCCCGAGGAATGCTGGGCCCCACCCCCAGCATCCTGCATTCCGTGGACCAGGGTGGCACCCAGGAGTGTGCATTTCTGCAGGTTCCCAGGAGGGGCTGCTGGTCCTGGCCGGGGGAGCCCACGTTGAGAACCAGTGCGTGATGCTTTGCGTCCCTAGAGCCCGACGGTCGGTGGGGTGGGTGCATTCATCACGAGTTCTGCCCTCCAAGATGCACTAGTGCTTTAAAACACCCGTCTCTGATCCCATATTTGACACTGTTACATGAAAGCGTGGCTTTTTGAGTTTCAGGGGGACAGTGTATCTGTTAGTAGGAGGAGGACGGGCGAATTCCCGCTCAGCCGTGTGCCCAGCAGCAGCAGGCCTTGGGACATCTCTGAAGCAAGGCAGGGAGGGCAGGGGTGGAGAGGACAGATGGGCCCGGGCTTGGTCCTGGATTCTGGACCAGGCGTGACGGTCTCTTGAGGCTACAGTTCTTGTCTGTTGAGGCAGCCTCGTTGGTGGTTGTGTCCTGAGGTCTTGAAGGACCAGGAGCCACGCTGTAGCCCATGCATTGGGATATGGCAGTCATCTTGCCTTTTCCCCTGAGCTCCTGTGCCCGCAAGCCTGGGACCCACGGTCGGCCTGGGGCATTGGCACGGGCACTGTGCTGTGGAGGCCTGGCCATGGGTCTGGACCTCACTCCAGATGAGCTGGCACCCAAAGCTGGGGGTGCAGGAGGGGTGGGTGCTGCCGGCTAGGGGTGGCCGAGGCACTGACTCTCTGTGTCTCTGTTCCAGGCCCCACGTGTGTGCTGAGCAGGAGCTGACGCTGGTGGGCCGCCGCCAGCCGTGCGTGCAAGCCTTCAGCCACACGGTGCCAGTGTGGAAGGCCGGCTGCGGGTGGCAGTCGTGGTGCATGGGCCATGAGCGGAGGTAGGTGCAGGGGCCCCAGGGTCCCATGTTGGGGGAGGGGCTCAGTTCACATAAAGGGCAGCACTGACCACCCGGGAGCTGGGTAGCTGAGGCTGGGACTCCGTCCTGGTCCCGGGGCCACGTGGACTCCCTGCCTGAAGCCCTTATCTGAGCCTGAGGCCCCTCCCACCCTCTGGGTGAGGCTGCCATGGGGCTACTCAGATGCTGTAGCCCTCTCCTGTTTAGTCAAGCACCTGGCCCAGGAGGATGCTGGCCACGCAGGAGGGGGAGAGTGGTCTCAGCCTGCCAGGGGCGCGGCAGGAGACTGCTGCTGCTTGGCCCTAGGGCCTTGTTCCCAAACACACATGAAACTTTTTATTGCTCAAGATTTTATTTCAACACCGAACTTGAGTGCCTGTGCATACCTCTCCCGTTTTATAGTCTCAGGCTCTGCAGAGCCAGCCCCACTGCAAAGTGGGTTGTGTGGGGAACTGGCAGCCACCCATGTCAGGTGGAGGGTTTCCGTGTGTCTGGGGGAGGGAAGGCAAGAACGCGTACTCAGATAAGAGTGTGGTTTGGCTTCTCAGCCTGGGATCTGTGGAGGAGCTGAGGCCCTGCTCTGTGCTGCTCTCGTGGGCATGAGGTCCACGTGGGACACCTGCATCTGCTGTGCCCGCTCGAGGGGCCCCAGCAGCTTTCCAGTCAGTGTGTGTTTGCTGTGCAATTCAGATGTGTTCAGAGTAGAGGAGAAAAGAACCATTAAGCAATAATGGTGGTTTTCACTCGGGGACGGTTCTGTCTTGCTACCCCGGGACAGTGGAGATGTGGAGTCAGGTTTGGTGACAGGTGAGCTAGGCAGGCTGAGGCAGGGATGCTGCTCAGCGTCTGCAACATGCAGGACAAGCCCCCAGACAGATGACCCAGCCCAGTGCAGGAGGGCTGAGGTTCAGGGACCCTGAGACCCCCAAACAAGACATCTCAGGAGGGCTGAGGTTCAGGAACTCTGAGCCCCCTAAACAAGAGATCTCGGGAGGGCTGAGGTTCATTGGCCCTGAGCAAAAAGAAGAAGAAAGCTCCCCTCATTGTTTTCCCCAAAATAGTAGCTTTTAGTCTCTCCTGACTGTCATCCGTGTGTGGACGCGGGCCCGTCCTGTGAGTGTAACGCCTGCATAGACGCTGGCCCGTCCTGTGGGTGTAACGCGTGCACGGACGCGGGCCCGTCCTGTGGATGTAATGTGTGCGTGGATGCCAGTGGATTTACCTGTGGGAGTTTGGTCTCATCAGCCAGGTCTCCCGTCAGCAGCTCATGGTGGAAGAGATCCGTTTCTGGAAGCAGCCAGAAGCCACCTGAGCGCAGGGCTGGAGAGAGTCCTGGTGGCCCAGCTGAGGCAGTGTCCCCTGCCATGGGGGTGGGATGTCTCCATTGCCGTCTCCAGCTGGCCTCAAGGCAGGGTGGGAGCAGTGTTGCTGATGTACCAAGTTCCTCAGCCTCCTGGCAGGGCACTGGGGGCAGCCGTGGACAAAGTCCCCCTGTCTGGGGGGGCCACCGGCAGGGTATCCCCTCCTGGCATTACCCAATGCAGGGTGTCCGGGCCTCTTCGCCAACGCTCCCTCCGGAAAGGTGGCCATTCTGCCCCAAGGTCCCAGGCTTGCCATTGGGGAGGGGCCGAGGTCCACCTCTGAGGACTCTGTTCTCGCCTGGCCCCCACTCCTGGGGGAACCAGAGGCCTCTTCCCACCCTGGTGCCGGGGGGATGGGCGTCTCGTGTGCTTTACTGGAACCAGCCCCAAGTGAAGTGGTAACACACGGCCCGGGCCCCTGTCCCTTTGGGATGCTCCTGGGGCTGTTCGTGCACACAGGGTGCTCCCAAATCCCATGTTTCCTCTTTGTGTCCCCTCCCAAGCCGCTGGGGGCTGAATCCAGCTGTGCAACCTTGGGGGAGTCTCCTCAGATGCCTGGTCCAGACGTCACTCCACACAGCGAGACTTTGGGTGGAGACCGGCCTGGGGCCTGCTCCCTTCATCCCTCCCAGGAGCCAGCCCTGTCTCCCGACCTCCGGCTCCCACCTGTCCTTTCTCAGAGTGTTGCTGCTCCTCCTCTGGCATCAGGAGTCCCTGTCCCTAACCCTGAGCCCTTGCCTGGTCGCCCTCGAGCCCCCAGTGCTTACGACCAGATTCCCAACTTGCTGTGGAACTGGTGGGGACCCCAGCATCCCAGCTGGGCTCTGGGTGGCATCATGGAGGTGGGCACAGGCCACTCTTCCTGCGCCCAGGGGGACAGCTCTGCTACGCAGCGGACACCTGGGTATGTGTGACTGGGCTCAGCATGGGCAGGGCCGCTCGTTGGCTTGGCCACCATTCAGCCGGGGCACGGAGCCGTCGAGGCCCCTGGATTCTGGGGAGATGCAGGGAAGGAGGCCCGGCCTGCCCTTAGGAGGGCACAGAGGGGCGAGGGCCGAGCAGGCCTCTGGCATTGCAGCCCAGGCCGGGGCAGCTGAGGCAGGACCCCAGAGCACTGTGGCACTGAGGGGTGACTCGGGTTAGCTGGTGTCCTGGGAGGCTCGTGGTTTCATCGCTGGCTCCACCCCCAGCGTGGTGACCTCTGCCACCTTTTTCTCACCCCTGGATTGAGCTGACAGTGTCTCCTGTGCCTGGGGTCGTGCCTGTCAGAGCCTAACCCTTTCTGGGCTGCCTGGCACAGACTGGGGCTCAGAACTAGGGTGCCCATGTGCAGAACAGCCCCAGCAGGGCAGGGGTCGGGGCTGGCCTGGGCTTCCTCAGGCCCTGGAGTGAGGAGCAAGCATGAGTGCTGGCAGGCAGGGCACCACGCCCGCCCCTCAGCCTCTACACACCTCCATCTGCCACCTCGCCAGCTGGCCGAGACTGCCACCAAGTCCTCCACCATCACATGGCTGGGTGACTGGTGACTCGGGCTGTGAGGCCACAGCGGGGCTTGGGAGCAGGCACCCTGCCCAGGCCTGAAGTGCACCATGTGGCTCTGGATGTCCAGCTTTGCCTGCGGTGTGCCTGTGCCTGCGGTGTGCCCGTGCCTGTGGGGTGCCCGTGCCTGCGGGGTGCCCGTGCCTGCGGGGTGCCCGTGCCTGCGGTGTGCCCGTGCCTGCGGTGTGCCCGTGCCTGCGGGGTGCCCGTGCCTGCGGTGTGCCCGTGCCTGCGGGGTGCCCGTGCCTGCGGGGTGCCCGTGCCTGCGGGGTGCCCGTGCCAGGTTGTTGGGGCCTCATTGTCAGGGCCATGTCCCTGAAGACTTGGCTTCTGGCCTTCTCTTTCTGTAGCGATTCTTCTCCACTGGTAATTCCCAGTTGGTTGGAGCAGGGTGCAGGGTGGCTGAGAGCCGAGGGCGAGAGGCAGCAACTGCGCACCCCACAGCCTGAGGGCACCCTGGCTTGCCTGGTGCAGGGTCACCGTCCTGTCCTGGACAGACAAGGAGACGCCTCCTCTCTTGAGTGCTGGGGGGAGAGGCCAGCAGGCTGGATGAGCCCCAGTAGGGTAGGAACCTGCTGTGGCCTCCGTTTCCCCACCTGGCTCACAGCAGCGGTGAGGGTAAGATGAGCCCCCTCCCCGGGCTGGCCCCGAGGTGGCTGTGTTGTGGTAGCTGCGGTCAGAAGGGCAGCGGGCGTCAGCCCCTCGTCTGCCTTCAGGGCTGTGGAGCCTGCTGCCAGCCTCGGGCAGGGCCGTGGGGTGATGGGTGCTGCAGCCCGGCCCAGAGGAGTGAGGCTGTGAGTACAGCTGAGAGAGCGCCTGGGTGTTCAGGGGTCTTGCTCTCAGCCCCCTCAGTGGGTACTTCCTCGACAAACCCAGCCGGGGGGGCCTGTGAGTAAAGGGGCTCCCGCCCTCTGAGGAACGAGGTCCCTGAGAAGGAAGGGGTGGGGGAGGGGCTCTGAGGGTGGAGCTGCCGCTCGGGTCCCTCCCGCCAGGCCCACACTCCCTGAGCCGTGGCCTCCACTGTGAGCTGGTAGCTCCAGAAGGCAGAGAAGTGGGCACCCAGGGGCGGCCTCATTTCCACAACGACCCCCGCCCTGCGGGCACCAGCTCCCCAGCATTGGAGCCCACGTGAGCTGGTGCTGGCTGCAGGGGAAGGAAGGGTCCTTCCCTTTCGGGGGGATGGAGGGGGTGGTCAGTGGCCCGGGGAAGCAGCACATAGCCCCGCACCATTGCAGCCCGGGAGAGGGAATAAATATTTACCATGCACAGGCCCAAACACTCTCAGCTCTGCCAAATATTGTTCACTGTGGTGGTCGGTTTCTGTCCGGGCAAGTGGTTTCATGTCCTGCCAAGACGGGGTTTGGGAGGCGCTCCCAGAGCGTCTCTGCAGTGCGCGTGCATGAGCCCACGCTTCCGGGAAGCGGCCGCCCGCCGGCCCCTGGCCCTGCTTGTTTGTTGGGTCAGGGTTCCCAGGGCCCACCTCCGGCCTCCCATGCAGCAGCCCCGGCACGCTGGGGGTGTTTTGTTACCCAGAGACGGCAGCCTGGCTGCTCCGGCCACTCCCAGAGGCTCAAGGGCCCTTGATCCCAGGCTGTTGGCTGGGCCCCTGGTCACCGCCCCTGCAGACAGCGGCAGAGATGGGGGAGGGTGGCTGGCTGTGGGGTCTGCAGGCTGCAGGGCAGGCCCGGGGCGGGTGCATCTTCGACTCCTTCGTTTTCTCTTCCTGTGTCTGTCTGCCTCGCCTCTGTCCCTCTCTGCCTTTGTCTCCATCCTCCCGCTGCGTACATCCACGTGAGCAGTTGTCCTTGCAAACACAAAGGCCTCAGAGCCCTGGGACCCGTGGGCATGTGCCACGCAGAGAGCTGTGTGAGAGTCTCCTGCCACTGCTGCAATCAGCCCTGATGAACCAGGTGGCTTCAAAGCAGCAGGACTTTATTCTCTCCCAGCTCCAGAGGCCGGAAGTCTGAGATCAAGGTGCGGGCAGGCTGGACCCCTGCAGGGGCTCTGAGGGGGCGTCTGTCACAGCCCCCAGCTTCTGCTGCCAGCTGTCTGGGAGTGCCTTGGCTTGTGGCCGCCACTTCGGTCTCTGCCTTCCTCTTCACACAGCCATCCCCTGTGCCTGCGTCCAAATTTCCCTCTTCTTATAAGGACGCCAGTCACTGGATTGGGGCCTCCCATCCCCTGTGAATGACCTCATGTTAACTAGATTGCAGGTGAAGCAAAGACCTTATTTCCAAGAAGGAAGGTCACATCTGGGTGGGCCTGAATTTGTGTGGACATTAGTCACTGCAGAACAAGCAGCGGGAGACAGGGCGTCCGGGTGGGCAGGTGGCACAGGTGGCCGTCTGTCTTGCTGGTTCTTGCTAGAGTGAGGGTGGAGGCTGCTTGTGTGGTGGAGGGGTGAGGACCCAGGTGTCAGGGTGGCTCCCCGGGGAAGGACGGCAGGATTGGTGGGGAGGTCCTGGGGTTGATGTGGCCCATGCTCTGAGGAAGCAGGAAAGGAGCTTCCTTGAGAGGCAGCGAACCTTCCAGAAGGCAGAGGAGTAGGCACTCGTGTGGCAGAGGCCTCGTTTCTCTGATGACCCCAGCCCTGCATGAATGAGCTCTCTGGTGGCAGTGGAGCCTGTGCGAGCTGGTGGTGGCTGCAGGGCAATGAGGGGTCAGTCGTCACAGGGGCTGCGGGGTCTGCAGGCCCACCAGTCCTCTCCAAGGGTTGTTCACTTTAGGGGGCATGGAGTGGGTGGTTGGTGACCTGTGGGGGGTAGCTTGAGTTGGAAGAGTCCCAGGCAAGGAGGAATTGAGACTTAGGAGCCCCAGGCCGGGGGTGTGATGGTGGGAGGCTTGCTGGGGCTGTGTGGGCTGGGGTGCCCCCACCTCCCACCCTCCCTCTGCTCAGGGCAAGTCCCAGAGTGGGAGAGGCAGGTCCCTTGCCAAATGCTCTGCCAAGACTTCCCATGCAGGGGGCTGGTGATGCCTGCAGGAGCAGGGTGGAGACAGGGGCTGGGCAGGGCATGGCGCAGGGTGTCCCGAGGTGACCGGGCTTTGCGGGCTGCACGGTGTTGGTGGCCTGGGGCAGCCTCTGGACTTGGGGAGAGGGACGGCGTGTCCTCTGGGTAGCTGTGGTCTGTCTGGCTGTGGGCACCTTCTCACACTGGCCGGGTTGGGCTGCCCATTCCCAGGAGGACACTGGCATCTCCCAGGAAGCCCTACCATTTTCTGCTCAGCCTCAGTGACAGCCCCAGCCCGTCCCATCCGAGCAGGAGCCAGCCTGTGGACCAAGGCTGCCCTGGCCACACTGCCCCGGGGAAGCCCTCCCTGCCTGCCCGCTATGGCACCTCCTCTCTGACCTGGGCCCACACAGGTCCTCCTGCTGTTCCCCATAACCACTTCCTCCAGGTCCCCTCTGTCTCCCCAGCTCAGCTTTGTCCTCCTAGGTGTAGGGTCAGTGGCCACGGCACCTGTGTGTGGGGCTCCTACTGGGGCCATCTGCTTCACTGGTGGACTGAGAATATGGAGTCTGAACTGGCACCTCCCCTGTCTGGCACAGCCCACCCAGCCCCGGGCACCACAGGCCCACTTGGCTCACCCCAGAAGCCATTCTGACTCCAGGGCTAGGCGATCTCTAGGCACTGAGAGCCAGGTGAGCGGTGAGATGCGCATCCCAATGCCAGCCTGGAGCCAGGACCACCGTGGGGAGGGAAGGGGCCGGGCAGAGGCAGTGGGGTAGTGTGTTCCCGGGTTGCATGCAGCACAAGGCCACTGTCGCTGGCTCCAGCACAGCCCCTGCTGCCTCCATACTGCCACCTCATTCAGAGGAACCTGGCTGGGCATTGGCATCAGCCACCCCACTCGAGAACCTTGGTTCCACAGCCTGTGCAGCTGGGAACTCGGCTGACGCAGAGTCAGTCGCCCCAGGGGTGAGTGAGAGCCAAATACAGCTGGTCCTGAGATGGTAAGCACTTCCCTTCTTTTTCTTTCTAGAACTGTCTACTACATGGGCTACAGGCAGGTGTATACCACGGAGACCCGGACCGTGCTCAGGTGCTGCCGAGGGTGGACGCAGCAGCCCGGCGAGCAGGGCTGCCTCTCGGGTGAGTGCCGCCTGCGCCTCCCTGCCCTCCCCTCCACCTCCACCCCAGATGACTCAGCAGAGTCATGAATCGGCGCCTGGCCTGGTGGGGGTCGCCCTTCCGCGGCAACACGAGCGACGCAGGGGCCACTCGCTCAGCAACGCCGCTTGCCAAAGGCTGCAAAAGCGACCTCAGCCGAGGTTGGCAGAGCTGTGGAAAGAGAGCTGGGGCCGGGTGGGGTCAGTCCACTTTGCTGGCTCTGCCAGAGGATGGGAGCCTGCCATTGGCAGGGTGTCTGAGGGTGTCCTGGGGCCACGCATTGGTGTCTGTGGGTTCATGTACCCCTGAGCCTAGTTCGGGGTTCACCTGCCATACCACGCTCACTCCCAGCTCCCTGAGTCCCTCTCCCTGCCCCGTTTCCCTATACCATGTTCTCCTAAGGCCAATCTGGGCCGGGTGGCAGGCCTCAGCCTCAGTGGGTGCAAGGGAGCTGCTCCTTCCTCTCTCTGTATGTAACCAGCACAATTCGAGAGGCCGGTGCTGCATACAACCTGACCCAGGCAGGTGCTGGTGTGCTGGGGCTCAGAGATGCGGGCCCAGGACTGGAATTGGGTGGTCTGAGCTGAGCGGGCGGCTCTCAAGCCTCTGCTTTGTGAAAGGACTGGGGCTCACAGCTACACAGGTGTTTGGGAAGAGTTTCAGGTGTGGGAACAGGAGTCCCACAGGTGCAGCTGCCTGGGCAAAGGGGTCAGTGTCCCCCGCTGGGAGGGGTCGGCACAGAGGTCATGGGACCCTGTCCCATAAAGCTGGTCTCTGCTAAAACATTGAGGTGGCATCCTGCCAGTGAGGGACAGGCTGTGCCATGGAGTGTGGCTGAGAGTCACGCACTCCCCACATTTTTATTTTTGTTTTTTACTTTTTATGTTTATTTATTTATTTATTTATTTTTTGAGACAGAGTCTCGCTCTGTCGCCCAGGCTGGAGTGCAGTGGCCGGATCTCAGCTCACTGCAAGCTCCGCCTCCCAGGTTTATGCCATTCTCCTGCCTCAGCTTCCCGAGTAGCTGGGACTACAGGCGCCCGCCACCTCGCCCGGCTAGTTTTTTGTATTTTTTTAGTAGAGATGGGGTTTCACCGTGTTAGCCAGGATGGTCTCGATCTCCTGACCTCGTGATCCGCCCGTCTCGGCCTCCCAAAGTGCTGGGATTACAGGCTTGAGCCACTGCACCCAGCCTTATGTTTATTTTTTAGAGGCAGCGTCTCACTCTGTCAACCAGGCTGGAGTGCAGTGGCACCATCACAGCTCACTGTAGCCTCAAAATCCTGAGATCAAGCGATCCTCCCACCTTAGCCTCCCGAGTAGCTGAGACTGCAGGTGTGCACCACCACGCTGAATAATTATTGTATTTTTTGTAGAAACAGGGTCTCACCATGTCGCCCAGGCTGGTCTTGAGCTCCTAGGCTCAAGCAATCTTTCCACCTGGGCCTTCCAAAGTGCTGGGATTACAGGTGTGAGCCACCACGTCCGGCCAACACTCCCCACATCAAGGGTTAACGGGCAGTGGGCTCCCCCGGACTCCAGTGACAGGAGCAGAACCCAGCTGTAGGGGTCTTTATGGCAGGTAGTTGCCTGGAGCCGCAGGGGCTCTTCTCACACAGGAAGCATGCAGACTGCAAACCGGGGCTGAAGTTGCCCGTCCTGGCTCGAGCTCCGGCAGGAAAAGGGGAAGAGAAGGGGTGATGGCCATGTTTTTCCATTAGAGGAAGTGGATAATTTTCTCCAGGAAGGGAGGAGAGTAACAAGGAAGAAGGAGGCGACGGGGCCTCTGCTGGCAGCAGGGAGGGTGTTGCTGGCCAGGCGCCCCTCGGAGGGGGTCCCAGCCTCCACTGTCACTGATGGCGCCTGAGCTGTGCCCTGTTTCTCTGCTCCTGTCGTCTGGGAGGAACAAAGGGGTCTTTTCAGTGGGGAGGGGGCAAACATCAAAGCCAAGGTTCCCCTGAGTTTCCACTCTGAGGCAGGGATTCTGGGGCCTGCCCAAGGGGATTCTAATAATGGGGTGAAACAATGGGCAGCTTGGAGCAGGGTGGGGGCGGGGAGGGGAAGTGGGGCTGCCAGCTCAAGTCCCCAGGTTTATCGGGGGGAGAGCAGGCTTTTTGCTCCCAGGGGGACTTGAAGGCCCAGCTGCATGGATGGCTGGGGCAGGGCTGGGGGTGCCACTGGGCCTGGGGTCCTAGGTGGGGCAGGGGCGGAGAGCCCGGGCAGGGAAGGCAACTGCAGGTAGAGGTGTGCACGGCCGTGTTCCCCCGATGCCGTCCCCTCTGAGCCCCGAGCTGGGCTCTGGCTATCCTTGTGTACACCTTGTATTCACCTCCATCAGCAGTGATCATCTCAGAGTCAGGCTTGAGGGCAGGGGCCAGGCCAGTCCCCTGAGGCTGCTTCAGCCTCTACCTGCTGTGGGGACCTCAGGTCTCGATGGTCCCAGCAGGGCCTAGTGAGTGTGCCCGTCTCCATCACCATCCTGGCCCGAGGTGAGCTTTGGGCCTGTCCTGCCAGCTCTGTCTGCCCTAGGCCGCCATCCGCATATGGGACCCTGGGGCCTTAGGAGAACATGGTGGCTCTGCCCTGGCCGGGCTCTGCTGGCCAGAGTGGGGTGGAGGGCGTCTTGGCTGAGACCCTCACCAGGGCAGCCTGGGCTGGGCTGCGTGAGGAGTTGGGCTGAGGCCGGGGGCGGGGGGCAGGGGAGGGTGGGGGTCCTGGTTGTCACGTCGGCAGAGTCCCCACACGGATCCTGGACTTGAGCTTTTCTTATTGTTTTTAAAAATTCGTTTTTAGCGCAGGATTTGCTTGTTTGTGTGTTCTACTTTTATTTGCTTGTTTTCATGGCCCCGGGAAGCCCTGTAATCTGCTTCTCCGGCCACTCTGTTCACCCCCACGGCTGGGTTCCAGCAAGTGAGGGAGGCGGTGGGTGGGTGGGAGTCAGCGTTCACACGGGCTATGCCTGAGCCCCAAGGGTTGGAGGGGTGCTTCCTGGTGTGTCTTGTGCTAGCCACGGAGTCATTCGTTTATTTGGTCACTCAATTGTTTGCTGGGTTTTGGCTCAGCTGCTGCTGAGTACTGGGGGTTGGAGGACCCTGGCAGCGGGTGCTCACCCACGTGGAGCCCATGGCTGGGAGGCTGACTGTGAGCAGATGCTTCTCATGTGGCCAGGGTGTGACGAGGCCTGCAGAAGTGAGGATGGGCAGATGAGGGCCAGCGGGGTTCTGGGGGGTGGTGCTGGGGACTGCAGGAGTGTCTGGGGGGCAGACACTGGAACGTCAGAGAGGGAGCAGTGAGTCAGGGTCAGTGGGCGGCCTGGCCAAGGCTTTTGGACCTCCCCCGCCACGAGGCCTCCAGTCCAGGCAGGGAAGCCTGCAGGCCCTTCCTCAAGCTGCCCCTCTCAGGGGAATGGGCTGCACCCTGGGACCCGCAGGCCTGGGGGCCCCGTGCCAGCCTCTCTCTGGACCGGCTGCTCTCCCAGGGCCACTGTGTGAGGTTGTTGGGCCAGCCTGGGCTGGGGGCTTCTCTGCATCCCACAGGAGCGCCCTGGCAGGGCAGAATGGGTGGCCTTGGGGACCCTGGCCTGGCCTAAGCCAGCGTGGGGAGCAAGTGTTTGTTGATGGGCCGGATGCTGATGCCCGTCCGGGCAGCCAAGAGTGGAAAACATGGCTCGGTCCTGGGCTCAGTTCCCCCAGGTACCTGCTGAGCTCTGAGACCTGGTAGCCGCTCCCACCAGCCCCCTTGCCGGAGGCCCCATCAGGCCTCGAGCTCCAGGACGTGGGTGTGACAACGTCCACCTGAAAACCTGGGATTAAATGAGTCACTTCATGTGGAGCCTTTGCTTGGTACCTGTATACAGTAAGCGCTCAAGCAATGCCAGCTCTTGTTCTTAGAGGAGGAGGCCTGGGTGAAGCCTGCTTGGCCTGTGGTGACTCCTGTTAGCAGCAGTGACCGTGGCTGTGGCACACATGGTGATCGGGCACCTCGGTCACGGCATCTCTTGGCCAAGGGCTTGGGTGCAGGGGCTTGTGGGCAGGGCTCTCTGGTGACGGAGCCCAGGGCCTTACCTGCTGCTTGGTGGTTCTGGGACGTCTCTTCCCGCCTCCCCATGCTCAGCTGAGGCTCTGCCTTCCTGCCCCGGGTGAGCCCAGCGTTTCCGACACCACGTTCCAGCTCTGTTGTGCGCTTCCCATCTCTGCTGGCTCATGCAAGGAGGGCAGGGCGCAGCTGCTGGCGGGGTCAGGGGCTTGTGTTGGGTGGGAGTCTCAGGGTCCCTGCAGGTGCCAAAGCCCCTCAGCCCCTGGGAGGCTCTCCCTCTGTGGGGTCAGCTGAGAGTCACGCGTGGCTGCTCACGGTCTCCCTAGCCAGTGTGCCTGCGGGCATTGGGGCCGTACCCAACCAGGGTCCTCCCTGCTCCCCAGCCCAGGGCACCGCTGTCCTTGAGAGTCCTTGAGAGCCGGAGGATGGCAGTGGGGTGCACGCCCCCATGCAGAACAGACGCTCACTCTTTAGAGGGCCCTGTGGGTCAGGGCTTGGCTCTGCCTCTGCCTTCCCTTTTCTCACCCTTTGCCCCCTCCTCCTTTCTCTGTCGCCCTCCAGCCCCTGCTGGCAGGGGAAGGACAGGGGAGGCCCCTGAGCCAATGATGTCCCCATAACCCTAGTCACTGGAGATTTCCTTGCTTCCGTGTGACCTGGACACCCGGCCACGGAGAACAATGTCAGGACCTGGGAGCCCTGCCGTGTTTGTGTAGGAGCGAGCAGTAGGCTGACGCCCGTGAGAGACTGGCCGGAAGCTGCTAATCATGTTATGATTTCCCTGAGAGCCACTTACTTAGTGCCGGGTGGGGCGGCGGGGCCTCATGACCGGGCCTTCCCAAGCCCATGAGGCCCTGCAGAGCCTGTGGCCGGGTGCAGTGGGGTTCGGAACTACTTCTCTTGCTGGGGCGTGTCCTTCCTGCTCAGGGATTCTCTGAATTCCGCTTTTATCATGATCCAGTGCCAGATTTTTCCCAGACCCTGACAATGTTTCAGCCGGAGTCCCCCTGGTCCTGGCAGCACCAGTTACCTTGGGCACCCCTCCTCCAAGCCGGGCTCCCAGGTGGGCAGAGTGGCAGATGAGTGCCAGCCTGGAGCAGCTGACTCGCCGGTCCTTCCACATGTGCACCCTGAGATGGAACTGTGGAGGAATGAGGCCCAGGAAGACCCTGCCTGCAGTCCCCCCATCCCCCGCAACTCTTCATATGGGCTGTGCTGGCCTGGCCTGGGGGAAGGGGAGGTCCCTGGATGGAGAGGCAGGGCCTCAGCGTGGAGGTAGGAGCTGCACCAGCTCTGTGGGCTGTGACAGGCACTGGGACGGGATCCCGTGTTCCAGTAAGTGCTTCCTAAACCAGAGTTCAGCAGATTTCTTTTTTTGCAGCAATTCTCAGAGCCTTTAATATGTGAATGTGCTCTGTGGATTCCTGAGACAGACTATACAGGCTTTTCTACACTAATTGCACCTTGAATCTAGAGGCTGTCTTAGAAAGGAAAAATAAAGAAGCCACAAAATCACAGAGATGAAGCAGTACCCTAAAGTCTGTGTTGAACAGGGCTGATGCAGGCGATCTGCTTGACACACGGTCATGGAGGCCTGGCAGCGGCTGGCGCGGTGCTCAGGACCCAGAGGGTAGCAGTGAACAGAAACCTGCGCCTGCCCTGACCTCCTGGGGCTCCTGTCCTTGCAGGGGACACGCAGGAAAGGATGAAGGTGCCATGAGAAATGCTATGGAGAAAAGTGAGGCAGGAGGAAGGGGCAGAGGGTAGGGTGAACTACAGTTCACTCCATAGTCAGAGCTGAGTGGTGTTGGCTTGGATAGGGGTCCAGGAAGTCTCCTCTGTCCAGGTGGTGGTGGTCTGCTGATGTGAGGGGTGGGCCTTGCACATGCCTGGGAAGAGATCCCAGAATAGGGAATAGAACGTGCGGGGTCCTGAGGCAGGATCTTGTGTCTGGAGCAAATGGGACGGGCGTGAGGTGGGGGGGCGCAGATATGAGCTCCTGGGGCTGCCGCGGCAAGGGACCACAAGCCAAGTGCTGAAGCCAGCGTGAATGTACTCTCTCAGTTCCGGAGGAGAGAAGCCTCAGATCAAGGTGTCAGCAACGCTGTGCCCACTCCTGAGGCTCTGGGGGAGGGTCCTTCCTATCTCTTCCAGCCGCTGCGGTGTTTCGTGGTTGTAGACGCCTCATTCCCCGCTCTGCCTCCGTCTCTACGTGGTCGTCTCCCCTCTGTGTGTCTCTGGGGCCTTTTCTGTAGGCCCTAGGGCCCACCCTAATCCAGCAGGGCCTCATCTCAGTCGTGGTCTTCACATCTGCAAAGATCCCATTTCCAAGCAGGGTCACATTTGGAGGTCACAGGAGGGCAGGAATATTTGGGGGACAGGATTCCCCCCACCACAGGGGGATAGGCCTGGGGCCCTCATGAGGGCAGGGGCAAGATCTGTGCAAAGGACAGGCTGGACCTGCTGTGCAGGAGCAGAGGTGGCAGTGAGGGCTGCTTCATGGTGGCCCTAATGAGAGGTGACAGGGCTGAGTTCGGGGGATCAGGAGGGGTGGAGAGAAGGGGTGGGATTCTGGATTTGCAGATGGAGCAAGAACTGAGTCTAGAGAGCTTGAACCTGGCTCTGCCTCTGCGAAGGCTGGGGCTGCAGGACCTTGGAGCCCCTCTCTGTGCCCAGCCTGCCTGGCCCTCGACTCTGGGGCAGACCCTCAGGTACCCACGACCCAGGGAGGGTGCCTTAGTGCGACTACCCAGAGCTTCTCTCCAGGCTGTCCCACCCCCTCCTGGCCACTTCTGTCCCCTCCTGTCCACTCCTGTCCACTCCTGTCTCCTCCTGTCCACTCCTGTCTCCTCCTGTCCACTCCTGACCCCTTCTGGCCACTCCTATCCCCTCCTGTCTCCTCCTGGCCACTCCTATCCTCTCCTGTCTCCTCCTGGCCCCTCCTGGCCCCTCCTGTCCACTCCTGTCTCCTCCTGGCCCCTCCTGTCCTCTTCTGTCCACTCCTGTCCCCTCCTGTCTCCTGGCCACTCCTGTCCCCTCCTGGTCACTCGTGTCCCCTCCTGGCCCCTTGCTACCTGGGGGATGCTGGGCTGTCCAGGGAGGACAAACATATTCTCAGGAAATCTGTGGCCTGTGCAGGCTTTGACTCTGTAGGGAGGTGTTGTGATGGTTTGTCGCATGAGCAATGCAGGCTCAGAGATGACCAGGTCCATGCACAATCGTGTCTTTCCACAATGTCAGACTTTATTAATGCTGTTTCTATCACAGAGGCCGTGAGCTCCATGGAGTTCCCGAGGAGGCGGTTCTCCTTCGTGCTTCCAGTTTACTCTACAGTCAGAGCCACACGCACACAGGCTCCCGCCACTCCACACGCCCGTCAACATTGCAAACTATATATCGTAGTGTACTTAATATATAAATGCTATAGATTAAACATTTCACAACAAACAAAGTCACATTGAACACTGGGAGAAAAAGAGATAGGAGAAAGGGTTAACAGGAGAAAAGACAAAAAAAGACAGAACAAAGACAAAAAGCATCTCCTGGTCTGACCCTGGTGGCCTCCGTGGGCCTCGCAAGGGACTCTGATATGGCAGAGACTTTGGGGCAGATGCTGACTTCTTTCCACGAGGACAGCCCTTTTCAGCAGCTGAAGGCCTGCTCGTGTTATGACCACGGAGTCCTCAGTGAGGCCTGAGAGTGGAGTGTGCTTGTTTGTGTTACATGCAGTCTTTAGTTTTTAAATTTGTTTATTAAGCAAATGGCATCTTGTCCTTGTTGGCAAAGTGCCCTGTGAAATGTGAAATAGAGTCTGACTCTTAAGATGGAGTTATTTATGTCAAGGGTGCTATCTACGGCTTGTGTTGTTGCAGAAACCCGGGACGGAGTTGGTGCCCTTCCGCCTTGTGCACAGGTGGGGTTGGCAGAATCGATGGGGGTCCAGGCCAATGGATACTGCCCTGGATCTGGGCTCTGGTGCACCTGCGAGCTTGGCACCTACAGTCGGGGGTGCCCAGGGTGAGGCCTGGGCTTGGGGCCCCGTGTCCAGCTGTTGGACCATCAGGCTGGCGGACCCTGCAGTCTATCTCCCCTCGTTGGTTGTCCGGGCCCCACAGCCACTGCCCACCTGGTTGGCTGGGCCTGCTGGGAAGGGGCTGCAGGGCCCTCTGTGGACCCCGGGCCGCCCTCCGCTTTCCTGCCTCTGCTGTTTTCTTTTCCTTTTGCATTCTGGCCGCATGCCAGCCCTCAGTCCCAGCGTGGGAATTGGCAGAGCTGATGCCCCAGGCTCTGGGCTCCCTTTTCCTCCATGCAGACACAGCACAGGCTTCACAAATGGCCTGGCAGGACCTGCTGTCCCACTGTGACCCCCCCCCCCACACCCCAGGTCTCTCCTCCTGTGGAGTTGCATCCAGACTCACGGACCCCTGTGCTGGGCACACGTTTGCATCTGGACCCGCCGCCCACCAGATGAAATCACTTATGTACCTCCTTGCACAGATTGACATGCGCACACACACACACGCATGTGAACACACATCTGTGAGCACCTAGTCACGGTCATGCCCAGACATGCTCACTCGAGCGTGCATAAGGCCACA
Organism: Trachypithecus francoisi; assembly: GCF_009764315.1. NCBI lineage: Eukaryota > Metazoa > Chordata > Mammalia > Primates > Cercopithecidae > Trachypithecus > Trachypithecus francoisi. The sequence goes on along the minus strand of NW_022681446.1, from coordinate 233,523 downwards.
CGCCACATACATGCTTATGTGGAGACATATGCTCACACACCGTGCTCAGTCATATGCACAGGACATGTGTCCTCACACACACAGGATATGTGTCACACCCACACACAGGACATGTGTCCTCACACACACAGGACATGTGTCACTCACATCCACACACAGGACATGTGTCCTCACACACACACAGGACATATGTCACTCACACCCACACACAGGACATGTGTCACACCCACACACAGGACATGTGTTCTCACACACAGGACGTGTCACTCACACCCACACACAGGACATGTGTCCTCACACACACACAGGATGTGTCACACCCACACACAGGACATGTGTTCTCACACACACACAGGACGTGTCACTCACACCCACACACAGGACATGTGTCCTCACACACAGGACGTGTCACTCACACCCACACACAGGACATGTGTCACTCACACCCACACACAGGACATGTGTCCTCACTCACACACAGGACATGTGTCACACCCACACACAGGACATGTGTCCTCACACACACACAGGACATGTGTCCTCATACACACAGGACATATGCCCTCACACACAGGACGTGTGTCACTCACACCCACACACAGGACATGTGTCCTCACACACACACAGGACATGTGTCACTCACACCCACACACAGGACATGTGTCACTCACATCCACACACAGGACATGTGTCCTCACACACACACAGGACATGTGTCACACCCACACACAGGACATGTGTCCTCACACACACACAGGACGTGTGTCACACCCACACACAGGACATGTGTCCTCATACCCACACACAGGACATGTGTCCTCACACACACACAGGACATGTGTCCTCATACCCACACACAGGACATGTGTCCTCACACACACACAGGACATGTGTCACACCCACACACAGGACATGCATCACTCACACCTACAGACAGGACATGTGTCCTCACACACACACAGGACGTGTCACACACACACAGGACATGTGTCCTCACACTCATGTACAGGACATATGTCCACAGCCACACACAGGACATGTGTCACTCACACCCACACACAGGACATGCATCACTCACCCCTACAGACAGGACATGTGTCCTCACACCCACACACAGGACATGTGTCACTCACACCCACACACAGGACATGTGTCCTCACACACACACAGGACGTGTCACACCCACACACAGGACATGTGTCACTCACACCCACACACAGGACATGTGTCCTCACTCACACACAGGACATGTGTCACACCCACACACAGGACATGTGTCCTCATACACAGAGGACATATGCCCTCACACACAGGACATGTGTCCTCACACCCACACACAGGACATGTGTCACTCACATCCACACACAGGACATGTGTCCTCACACACACACAGGACATGTGTCACTCACACCCACACACAGGACATGTGTCCTCACATACAGGACATGTGTCACACCCACACACAGGACATGTATCCTCACACACACACAGGACATGTGTCACACCCACACACAGGACATGTGTCCTCATACCCACACACAGGACATGCATCACTCACCCCGACAGACAGGACATGTGTCCTCACACCCACACACAGGACATGTGTCACACCCACACACAGGACATGCATCACTCACCCCTACAGACAGGACATGTGTCACTCACATCCACACACAGGACATGTGTCACTCACACCCACACACAGGACACGTGTCATTCACACCCACACACAGGACATGTGTCACACCCACATAGAGGATGTGTGTCACTCACACCTGCACACGCTCCCATTCATGGCTGCAGCTCCATCCTCACACCTAGCCCAGAACTTCCTTCTCTTTCCCTCTTCAGCATAAGAGCTGACCTGTAGGGTGGTGGGTGGGGAGCCCCGTGACGCCTTAGAGTCCCCAGGCATCTCTGGGCTGGGAGCCCCATCCAGGGGGTGTGCAGGTGCTGAGGGCAGCAGCCTTACCGCCCTCCCATGCCTCCCCGGTGCTCAGGGGCAGAGACCTACCCTGAATTCTGTGGTTACCATCTCAGATGCAGGCCTGGAGACTGCTCGGTGTCCTCAACAGAAGGGGCAGGAGTCCCTGATCCTCAGCTCCATCCCCGTTCCCTGGAGGACTCTGCTGGTGCGTGGTGAGGGGACGTGGGCCTGCCCTCTGGTGCAGGGGGAGCACAGGCCATGAGGCACAGAGGTGGTGCCAGTCACCAGAGTCTGGAGTGATCCTTAATGGCAGCCAAAGTTCCTCCTTCTGGAAGGTTCTAGGTGCACTGCCCCTACTCCAGCGATCATCTTTGGAGAGCTGGGGTGGTGGGCGAGGAAGGATAGGAAGGCTTGATCCGCCTGGTGGTCACCCCAACTTCCCATAAGATGGCTGGGTTATTCAAGGGACAGGAAGAAAAGTTGCCAAGGGCTCTGGCCAAGCGGCAGCTCCAGAGAAGTGGCTCAAGGTCTTCACCTGCAGGAACTGAGCCCCTGGAGGGGAATCCAGTCCCCTTTTCACAGTTAACCTGATTCCAGAAATGAGCTCCAGCCACTGCAAGAGGTGTTTGCTTGTGGTTCTGTTCAATGTGAGAAAGTGGGGGTTGTTAAAGAGGCTACAGACATGGACATGCCACCATGCACTCCCCAAACCTGCCATCCTGTGCCGGTGGCACCCCGGATGCCTCTAAGGGCCCTCCCAACCTTTGGTCTAGGAATTTGAGGTAGACCTGCCCAATTTCACCCCAAAGCAGACGCCTGGGAAGCTGGACAGCCGGCAAATGGCCACGGTCCTCACTGCCAGTTCCCATTCTTTGAATGGGGGAGAGGTGTGGCCCTTGACGGCTTTGGAGGCCGGGCTGCTGCAGGTGGCTGTGCACCGTCAGGTGGCTGTGCATTGTCAACACATGCTGCAGTGGGGAGGGGATGTGGACGGCATGGGGACGTCTACCAGGAGCACCTGCTCGGTTTGGAGCGCTGCTTTGTGCATCTTTGTTTTAGGGCCTCCTGGTGTTTTTCCACCCCTTGGGAGGGAGCAATGCCTTGTGCAGCCCTCCTCCTCCATCCCCTTGTGCCCTCCCTTTCCCCAAGGAGCATCCACAGGTCCCTCTTACACCCAGCCGGCCTGGCCATGCGGTGGTTTGTTCATTCATTCACTCCTTCATCAACAAGCTTGCCAGCGCACCTGTGTGTCGGAGCTGGGTGGGTGACGGTGATCAAGATGGAGTTCGGGGCTGCTCTCAGGGAGCCCGGGACCTGGCCTGGGAAGTGAGTTGTCACCGCAACTGCATGCCTGATCATGGTTGAGAGGCACTAAAGGGGGCAAGAGTGGGGCGCTGTGGGCCCTGATTTGGAGACGGGGCTGAGGGAGCCTCCCTGCGGAAGTGACATTTGGGGAAAAGAAGAGTTGTCCATGCAGAGAGCAGCTTGTTCATGGGAGAACCCCAAGCAGGGAGAGCTGAGTCTGGGGGGAGGCCAGGAGTTGGACGGGGGTCGGATAGGGAGGATCTGGGGACTGTGGGTTTTGTGCCGAGTCAGTGGAAAGCAAGTGAAGGGTTTTGCAACCGGGGAACCAAGATCTGAGTTGTCTTCCAAGAAGCCACTACGGCAGTGGGGTAGAGAATGGAAACTGAGTGAGCAGGAGAAGCTGGGGCCAGCTAAGAGGTGTCTGTGGTGGGCAGGAGATGACAGTGGCCTTGGTGTCGTGGTGGAGACGAGGTGGAGAGACGTGGGTGTGTTCAAGGTACCCTGAGGGTGGACTCAACTGAGCTGGCTTTGAACGGGATGCGGGTGAATGAGCTAGTGTGTACGGTGCTATCTCCCAGACCCCTGGTCTGAGCCGCTAGGTGAGCTGCTAGAAGGATTTGCTGTGTGCTCATCCGAGTGACTGGCCCAGGGTCCAGGGAGCATCTTGTGGCCATGCCCTTCCAGCCTGGGACAGACGTTAATCATTGGTCTCTGTGTCCTCTTTCTAGCCCAGGATGGAGACCAATGATGAATGTCTGTCCTGGACACTGAAGAGAAGGCAGTGGCTGCCCCGGGCCTGGTGTCCTGCTGGGTGCACATGCGGTGGGGTCCGTGTGCGCCCCTTTCGCCGGCAGAAAGTCAGCTCTGCCTGCCTTGAGAGGCGGTGTCCTCAGCCGGGGCAGCGGGCGCTCTGGATCTGGCTGAGAGTTTCAGAAGCACCTTTTCCCCTTTGTTTCAGATGTAGGCAGATGCTTCCTGGGAGAGCAGGGAGGGAGGGAAGGATGTGGAGTTTAGAGGAGGGACACAGGGTGGTGGGCATGGGCTCCAGGAGAGGGGCCCTGAGAACAGGAGGGTGGGGCCCAGCCTGTGGGAAACAGGGTGGGAGGGGGGAGGCAGTGAGTGGCTGCTTTTCCCCGGGCTCAGAGATCTGGGCAGGTCCTGCCTTCCATCCTTCAGGAGAGCCCGGGGAGGGCAGCGTCCTGGGGTAGACTCCCGGCTGGCACCTGCTCCCCACCCAAGGGTGACTGGTCTTGGCTGTTTGGGGCTGGAGGCCTTCAGGACAAGGAAAACCGAAACCTTCGTGGTGGGAACTAAACACAGCTGGTTTGCTCTTGCAGCTGCACGTGTCAGCAGGCTTCAGGCCTCCACACTTGGGACACGGATGTTTCCTGTTGCTGGGCCCCAGGCTGGTCCTCTGTCCCTGGGGAGTTTCCTGGGCTGCTTCCAGGGTCATGGCAACTTCCATCCGGCTTCCCTGCAGCCCCCGGCCCCCACCCTGTCGAGTTCGGACACATCCTCTGGCTGCATGTGTTTGGCTGGAGGGAAGAGGCTGGTGGGGCCTGGATGTGGTCAGATGCGTGTGAGGGCCCAGGCGGGGAGGGGATGCCCCCATGCCCGGGGCAGCGGCGGTGGCCGTGATTGCAGGAGGTGTGGGAGGAAGAAGCTTTCACAGGGACCTGTGTTTCTCTGTGCCAGCCCAGACCCAGGCCCGGTCCTCCTGATCCCAAGTCCAGATTTGGGTGCTGGCCTTGGGCACATTTGTAAATGGAACGGCCACACAGGCCCTGAAGCCCGAGCCAGTCATGGCCCACTCTGTGGTCCAGGCCAGATAATGAAGTCTCTAAGCCTTGGTTTCCCCACCAGGCATAGCCCCTGCTCCGGGGCTGCTTAGATGATGAGTGGCTGACTGTCCTCTTTCAGCTGACCTGGCCTGTGCCTGGGAATCCTGGGAGCCCTGGCCCAGCCACCGCAGGTCCCACCTGGCTAGAGCTTCCCTCCCGACTCCTGCCAGGGGTGCCATGAGTGACACACAAACTCACTGAGCCCACAGGTCGCACAGGCTCTGGGTGGGGCAGGGGGTCCCAGGTCACTGCCCTGACCATGCAGTCACCCAGTGAGCACCCCTCAGGGGTGAGCGCAGCCCACCCACCTTGGCCCTGCCCTCCCGAGTAGTAACGTGCAGGGTAGGGGTTGCCCGGTGAAGGAACATGGCACTGGAGTCCCCGGGGGGCACCTGGTCCAGCCTGGAGGGCACCTGCTGTGGAGGGGGCAGCGAGGCAGTGTGGGGCTGCCAGTAACGGGGCTGCCTGCCAAGCCACATGGCACCCCCCTCTCTCTAGAGCCCCCGCCTGGCCTCTCAGGTCCAGCTGTGGCCTCCTCCACCCTCACACCCTGGCCTTGCTTTCCCCAGGGAGCCCCAGGGCAGCTGCTGTCAACACTTGTCTCCCACCTGCCAGGACCTTACCTCATCCCCTCCCTGGGGTCCAACTGGCCTGGGCCGGGGCCACCCCTCCCTGGGAATGGGGCCAACCTAGTAGGTTCTACCATCAGGGCCTTGAGGGGGTCCTCAGCCAGCCCTTGTAGCTGTGCAGTGCTGACCACTGGGCAGCCCACCCCGCCCCACTGCACCCCCACCTTCCCTCCTCCCACCCCTCCCCAGCCCCCACTCCCTGCGCACCTTCCCCAGGAAATGCCCTTGGCTCCTCCCCATCTAGGTGAAGTGAGTTAGGGCTTTACTGCACTCTAGAGGGTTCCGCCTAACCCCAACTGCATGCAGCCGTGGCTGGGGGTTGGGGGACACTGCAGCCACCATTGCTGGCTGGGCAATGTGTGACCCAGGACAGAGAGAACAGGGCTGGGGACCTGGCAGGCTGGGTGGGCTGCCTGCCAGAGAGACCCTGAGGCCTCACCTCCCCCTGCCTCGCCCCTCCTTGTCCCTCTCACTGATTTTCTCCTTCCCTCCGCAGCTGAATGCAGTTCCGGCTTCTGTTTTCATGGCGGCCGTTGTGCGCCAGGCTCAGCCCAGCCGTGCCACTGTCCCTCCGGCTTCCAGGGACCCCGCTGTCAGTATGGTGAGTGCAGCCCCTGGGGGCCCTGGTCATGGCCAGCCTGTGGGCGAGGGGCAGAGATGTGTTGGCCACTGGCTGTCCCCAGCACAGCTGTGTAGGGCAGACCTTGAGTGAACGGGCGTTCTTCTGAGGACGTTCTGCAATCCCTCCACCGGTTCTCTGCAGCCCCTCTGAGGGTGCTGAGGGGAGGGGTGACCCCGAGAGAGCCCCTCAGTGGACAGTGCTGAAGCATATCATCTTGGCGCCTACCGCGCCAGCCCTGCTGTTTATAAAAGGGGATGCTGGTCCCCTAAAAAGGCAGAGGGTGGCCAGGTCCCAGGGTCTCCAGCTGTGCTGCCACCTTGCCGAACTGTGGTTGTCCTCAGTGTTAAAAGATGGGGGACACGCCGGGGTCCTAGCTGAGGCGACTGGTTGAGTAACCGCAGCACAGCCTAGACAAGATTCCCTCACAGGCCCCAAAGACCAGGTTGAAGCAGAGCGGGCAGTGGGGAGATGCTTGCAGGGAGTGGGGATGGGCTGAAAGCAAGCCACTGGGGTGACAGGATTTCTGTGAGGAAAAGTGCGTGCCAATGCGGGGAAAAGCGGCAAAGCCTCGTCCTGATTCCTTTGGGTCATGGGAAGCGGGAGTCTTCCCTTCCTCTGTGGCTTCCTGCTCTGTCCCGGGTTTCTTCATCCTAGCCTCACGCAGCCTGAGCCACAGCCGTCCCAATGGTATGAAACACTCCTGGTGGCCCTGGGGCTTTGGGACTGCTTGTGTGGTGGCCACTGGGGCTCCATGCCAGGCAGATGCCAGGGCAGAGTGAGAGATATGCTCCGGCGCCCAGGCAGACAGCAGGGGGAGACTCGAGGAAATCAGAGGAATCAGGAAGTCCCCACGTTTGTGAAGGGCACCCCTGCCCACTCTACGTTCCGCTGGGGGCCGGGCTAAGGAGGGGTTCTCGAGAGGTGCTGGGTCACCCCAGAGTTCTGAGCTGGGTGCCAGCAGCCTGGGGCATTGGTCATTGTTGGAAAGGTGGACGGTTGGCGCTGGAGGGTTTATTGAATGTCCTCTGTTAGCTGGGACGGCCCCTGCCAAGTCACCGCGAGTGCCTGCTGCTTCCTGGATGCTCGGCGGCTGGGAGGCCTGCTGCCCCGGCCGTGGACTGAGATCCGGCTGTCTCGTGTGGACGAAAGGGCCCCCCCGGGTCCCCTGCCCTGTCACTGCCCTGCGACATCCAGGCTGCAGGCCTTGGCCAGGCCTCTCTGTGGTCAGGGGTGACCCGTCCCAGCTCCGAGGGCAGATGGGGGTCCACGCAGGATGGAGTGGGCTCTGACTGTCACGTTTGGCCTCTTGGGAACTGTAATTATGGCCACAGGTAGGAGTTGAGAAACGCCCCGAGGGCCTTTCCGTCTCGTCTGTTTAATCTTTTGGCAGTGTGCGCCGCTTCATTTCGGTTTCACACGGAAATACCAGGGCTGACTGGGCTGACGGGGAGGTTTCCGGGACAGGGCTGTGGCTCACTGGTCAGCCAAGCAGAGCCTCTGGTGGTCTCTGTTCCTAGGGGAGGGCAAGGAGGAGGTGGCCTTGGGGGGTGGCCTTTCCTGGCTGTGTCCTCTGGGAGGGGATGGAGGACACCTGACCTGCCCCCTCAGGGCTGGCCTCCTGTCCACCGTCAGTCCCCTCCTCCCACCTCATCTTTGTCAGGAGCCTGCTCGGAGCCCCCTGCTCCATGAGACCCTGACACGCGGCCCCCGGGGCACCAGCAGGCACAGGGTTTGTAGGAGGCTCACTGGGGGCTGCACACCCTGTGGGGGAACTCGGTGTCTCGTGGGGGCAGGGTGGACTCAGGTGCCCTGTGCCCCACCACCAGCCTCTTGGCTCTGACTTCTGTGTCACGGACTCTCACGGCGCCTGGGCTCCAGGCTCAGCCTTTAGAGCGGCAGCCCCCTGCCCCGGTCACCGTGGGAATGTACCGCAGAGCGGGGAGGCTGGAGGCCGGGAGCTCCCAGCAGCCCCCTGCCCCGGCCACCGTGGGAATGCACCGCAGAGCGGGGAGGCTGGAGGCCGGGAGCTCCCAGCAGCCCCCTGCCCCGTCACCGTGGGAATGCACCGCAGAGCGGGGAGGCTGGAGGCCGGAGCTCCCAGCAGCCCCCTGCCCCGGTCACCGTGGGAATGCACCGCAGAGCGGGGAGGCTGGAGGCCGGGAGCTCCCAGCAGCCCCCTGCCCCGGCCACCGTGGGAATGCACCGCAGAGCGGGGAGGCTGGAGGCCGGGAGCTCCCAGCAGCCCCCTGCCCCGGCCACCGTGGGAATGCACCGCAGAGCGGGGAGGCTGGAGGCCGGGAGCTCCCTCCTGACTCCGAGCCACTCTCTTCCTGTGTCACCTCATCAACTCCACGCTTCATTTGCTTCCTGAAAGAGGAAACCAAGGTTGGGGAGACCCGGCAGCTGCTGGTGCTCAGCTCACAAGTGGCCTAGCTGGGGCTGAAGCCAGGTCTGTCTGAGGGAGTGCCATGTACTCCCTTCTGGCCATGCTGCCACCTGGTGCAGGGACAAGCCTTGGTCCTGGGGGAGCCGCCGAGATTTGCTTTGGAGAAGTGGGGAGCAGGGTCCCCGGCAGGGCAGGAGCGTCCCTACCTGTGGCTGGCTTGTGGCCCTTGGGTAGTGAGCCTCCTGGGAGAGTGGCCAGTTAGGGCAGACGTGGCCTGCACGGGGCAGCTGACAAGCTGGAGGGTGGCTGCCCGGCCTCCTCCCTGGTCACTCTCTCTCAGAAGAAGGGGAGGGTGTGGAGGCTGGGTGTGCAAAGCCAAGGGTACAGGGCTGAATTATGCGGGTCGAACTGTGTAGAGTGAAGTGTGCGGGGCTGAATTATGCAGGCCTGGGCATTCAGGATGGAGTGTGTAGAGCTGGGTGTGCAGGGCCAGGCCTGCAGGATTGCATTGTACAGGGCCAGATGTGCAGGGGTGGAGTGTGCAGGGCTGGGCACGCAGGGTGGAGTGTGCAGGGCTGAGTGTGCAGGCCGGGTTTGCAGGGCCAGGTGTGCAGGACCAGGCGTAAGGGGGTGCTGCCTGCAGGTGTGGCCCCTGCGCTTAGCGCTCCCACCTGGACCTCTCACCCTCACCTTCCTGTCCCTCCTCCACTCTGGGTCTGGACACTGCAGACCTGAGCACAAACACAGTTGAAAATATTTAACTAACCCCCCAATTATAATTGATTCCAGTTTTGAAAATAAAAGCCATATTTTCTGGTTCCCCCAAATTATTTCATTTGAACAACAGAGTCAGGGAGGGAGACATGAACGCTCTGGGCAGCTATGGAGGGCAGTGGTGGGAAGGAGCCCTCCCCGCTCCCCACAGCCCCAGCTCTCCCTCTTTGGCCCAGACGGGGTCAAGTCTCAGGTGTGCAGCAGGCGGGTGCTTTGCAGCAGTTTCCCTGAGGCCCTGAGAGCCCTTCCACAGAAGCAGTGGGAGCTGTGGGAGCACAAAACGGGCCTGTCTGCCCCGAAGGTGGAGGGCCTGGCGTGGGGCAGGGCCTGCAGTGAAGTCTTCCCCGGCCCAGTGCAGGCCTCGGTGCAGTCAGAGTCAGGGCCAGCTGCTCATTTTGTCCAGGGCTGGCTTTGGTATTCCCCAGGCCTGTGCCTGTGTGACTGCTCCACCTCTTGGACCCCGGTCCCCCTTCTGTTCAGCAGGGAGGAGATATGGCAATGTTTTGTGCAGGTTACGTGAGTCCACGTAGGTGAGGCCCAGAGTGGGCCTGGCAGAAGGGTCGGGAAGTGGGGGTCATGGCAGGGACAACCATTGTGATGGCTCAGGTGCAGACTTTGTCCCCAGCTGGTATGGTTTGGCTGTGTCCCCACCCAAATCTCACCTTGTATCTCCCATAATTCCCACGTATCATGGGAGGAACCCCATGGGAGGTGGTTGAATCATGCGGGCAGGTCTTTCCCGTGCTGTTTTTGTGAGAGTGAGTAAGTCTCATGAGATCCGATGGTTTTATAAGGGGTAGTTTCCCCGCACAAGCTCTCTCCCTCGGCCTGCTGCCATCCATGCAAAACGTGACTTGCTCCTCCTTGCCTTCTGCCACGATTGTGAGGCCTCCCCAGCCACGTGGAACCGTGCGTCCATTAAACCTCTTTCTTTTGTAAACTGCGCAGTCTTGGATGTGTCTTGACCAGCGGTTGGAAAACGGACTCATACCCCGGCTCTTGGGTTAACTAGACACGGAACACCCAGCTGCCATGTGGTGTCTCCGGAGTGGTCCAGGGTTCGGAAGACCCCCCAGGACTGCCAGTATCCTTGCCCTGTGGGTCTGCAAAGGAGGGAGGGAGACTCTAAAGACCCCCTCCCCTGTCCCTGGGACGGCTTTGGGGTCCCATCGGAGCATCAGTTTCATCAGACCAACCAGGAACAGTCTTCACAGCCAAAAACCTGGCCTCGTCCTGCCTTTGCAGCCGGGTCCCACCAGTGTGTGCTGCTCTGGCAAGCGTGGGTGGACGCCCCCACCCCTTCCCCAACACCCACTGGTGACCTGGGCTTGGCACAGAATCTGTGATGAAAAGACTGGCAAGAAAAAGTTACTGAGGACAAACGACCTCCTAATGGATGTCTTTTGTACCACACAAGGTGACAGAAATCTCTGCAAATCTACTCATCGCTTGATCTGGTCTCAGCTGACTTCGTGGGACAAGGGCAGGCTCTGAGAAGTGAGGCCTGGGTCACCTCTAGGTCCTTTCTTGGTTCAAGAACCTTTGGCTCAGGCCAGGCATGGTGGCTCACACCTGTAATCCCAGTACTTTGGGAGGCCGAGGCAGGCGTATCACTTGAGTCCAGGAGTTCAAGACCAGCCTGAGCAACATGGTGAAACCCAAAAGACACAAAAAATACAAAAATTAGCCAGGCGTGGTAGTGGCGCCTCTAATCCCAGCTACTCAGGAGGCTGAGGCAGGAGGATTGATTGAACCTGGGAGGTGGAGATCGCAGTGAGCCAAGATTGCGCCCGATTGCACCACTGGACTCCAGCCTAGGCAACAGAGCGGGACCCTGTCTTGATCAATCAATGCATCCATCAATCAATGCCTTTGGCTCTGATTCCCTTCTGGGCCTCAGTTTCCCCCGTCAAAGGGGCAGGTCAGACAGGTCTCTGGCACCACCACACTGGAGTGTTGCCACCCTCACTCCTGGGTCCAGGTGAGTGGTCAGGGCTCCAGCGATGCCCAGCAGAGGTTTGGCTGCCTCAGGGACTTCTTGGAGGAGGTGGGCCTGTGGGCTGGGGAAGGGTTGGGAGGTGCAATTTGTTCTGGACAAGTTTCCAGACGGGAGAGAGACAGGAGCTGAGGAGCATAGTGGAGGAGAAAGTCATTTTGGCCCTGAGGTACAGGGTAGGGAACGAGGGACGCATCAGCCAAGCTTCTAGAGGGTCCTCGGCCTCTCTCGGTGAGATGGAGCCAGGCGTTGCTGGGGGCTGGCTGGCAGGTGCTCCCAGGTACCTGCTGTGTGCCTGCCAAGCCGGGAGAGACGTCAGTGGTCCTGCCTGGAGCCTCAGCACCCAGGCCCACTCTGAGTCCTGCACCTTTGAAGGAACCTCAGTTTCCCCGCCTTGGGCAGGAGGCCCTCAGTGGGGGTCTCTCGGGTGTGGGCTGGAGGTGGCTCTGGCAGCTGTTGGGGCCCTGAGGCTATGCCAGGAAGCAGAGCCCTGGAGAAGCTGGGGTGGCCAGGGCTGGGTGCTGGGTGGGGTCCTGAGCCTGTTTAGCCCTTGGCGTTGGCTCAGGGCGACTTTCTAAACTGGGATCATTGATTAATGGAGAGGAAGTGGCCCTCCCCGCGGCCCTTCAATGCTGCCCACTGTCTGAGGGTGGGAGTCTGACCCCTCGCCCGAGCTCCAGACACCACCCAGGGCTGCTCTTGGCGACCAGCCATGGCCAGGCCTGGGAGCTGCCGCTGCTGGCCTCGGACTCTGCGCCCCAGGGAGTGGTGGGAGGAGGGGAAGGGGCTCCTGGAAGGGTGGGCTCTGGGGCAGGGATGTTCCTTTCACGGCCTCTCTCCATGTTGTGCACGGCCTAGCTGGAGCTGGAGCTGGGACTGGGGCTGGGGCAGTCTCTGGTCATGCTTCCTGCCATGGGACCCTGTCCAGAGGCCGCAGCCTGCAGCAGCCCCAGCCTGAGCTGAATCCGGGGAGGCATCTCGTCTTTGTCCTGTGGACGTGGCCTTGGGTTAACTTGACCCTGATCCTGGGCTGTGGTTCCAGGCTCCCTGCACTCTTTCCCATGCTTACCTTGAGGTACAGCCAAGCAGGTTTCCATCTGGGCCTGGAGCTGGCTTAGGCAGGAGGCCACCCTGGGGGAGGCTTTTTGTGTCTGGTGTGAGAAATGATCCTAGCATGCCCTGGGAGGACTAGGGGTTACCTGGCGGGGGGATCCAGCACACCCGGAGGACCCAGCAAACCTGGGGGAACCCAGCATACCAGGGAGGACCCAGCACACCTGAGGGAACCCAGCCCACCAGGGAGGACCCAGCACACCCAAGGAGAACTCAGCATGCTTGGATGAACGCAGCACACCCAGGAAGGACCCAGCACACACAGGAAGGACCCAGTCCACACAGGAAGACCCAGCATACCAGGGAGGACCCAGCACACCCAAGGAGAACTCAGCATACTTGGGAGAACACAGCACACCCAGGAAGGACCCAGCACACCCAGCAGGATCCAGCAAACCTGGGAGGACTCAGCACACCCAGGAAGGACCAGCACACCCAGGAAGGACCAGCATACCAGGAAACGACCCAGCATAGGCAGGAAGGACCCAGCACACTTTGGGGGAGGATCCAGCACCCTTGGGGGAGACCCAGCGTGTCTGGGGAGACCCCCTCACCCAGGAACCTTGCTCCCTGGCCTTTGGGGCAGGGAGGACCCAGCATCCTTGGAGAGAACCCAGCCTGTCTGGGGGGACCTCCTCAGCCAGGAACCTTGCTCTCTGGTCTTAGGGGCAGGCTGGCCTTGGTCTCAGTGTTTTCCTGCTCTCTGTGCTCGGGAGTGGGAGTCCTCTGAGAGCAAGACCAGGCTTCTGGCTTCCATGGTGGGGTCGTGTCCTTTGAGCACCGGACGCCGGACCGCTGGGCCGGGAGATGCCTCACTGATGCCCGCCCTGCCTGCCCTGCCTGTGGCTGCCCTGGGTTCCAGGCTTGGAGGAGCACTCTGGTTTCTGGGCCATCAGCAAACCCAGCCGCCGGCCATGGCGGTTCTTTCTCTGTGGGATGGCCCAGGGCCGCCCCTGGTCCCCCAGACCCTCTCTCTGTGTCCTGCTCCCCAGGCTGATGGATGCCTGTGCCCACAGTTAATGGGGTCCCTGGAGGCCCCCAAGGAGTATGGAGGTGTCGACCATGAAGACAAGCCGGTGCTGAGCCGGCCCAGAGTGGGAGGCAGGGCTGTGGTGTGTGTGTCCCCGTGTGTCACAGCCTCCCTGGGGCCCTGTCCCTGGGGATTGGTGGAGGGCGGAGACTGGGTGGCCCTGGGGATGGCTGGAGGGAGGGCTGAGCCTCTGCCATGTGAATGGGGAGGATGACTAGCCTCCTGGGCAGGCTCGGTGCCTGGTACCAGGCTGGGCGGTGGAGGGGGCAGGACAAGCTACTGCCAGGCCCGTTGTGGGCTTCACACCCTGCAGGCAGTGAGGGCCTGGCGCAGGGGCAGCCTCCTGTCCTCTCATGCCCAGGCCCGCATGGTCTTTCTTGGAGGTGAGGTTGGTGGTGCAGTGGTCGTCCGCTGGGCAGGACTGGAGCACGTGTGCTCTGGTGGGTAGACAGAGCACCTGGCACCTGGGCCGGAAGATGCCTCCTTGACTCTCGCCCTGTCTGGCCGCTCTCAGGTCCCAGGCTTTAAGGAGCTCTGCCTAGTTTCTGGGTAATCAGAAAACCCCATGACCAGCGGCCCGCCTGGATATCCTTTCCCTGTGGCCTCCTGCTTTTCCACACCCCTTTAACTGCACTGAGCCCCTGGAAATCCCCTGAGTCTCGCTTCCCTGTGAGAGCCAGTGCCTGCCAGGCTGCCCCTTCTGCCTGCATGGGGTTCAGCCGGTGGGGCAGGTGCCTGACTTTGGCTTCTCTGGCCTCAGTCCCTGTGTGACAGTTGGCTGGGACAGGTGTGGCCCCTCCAGGACCATCTTGCTATGCTCAGGCCGGGTCACCTCCTGGACAGGACAGCCGGGGAGACTGAGACCGCCTGCAGAATCCAGCCTGTCTTTCAAAGGGCTGACTCTGGGCGGGGGATTCCTGTTTGCCCAGTGAACTGTTTAATTACCAGGTTTGCTCTTCCCACCCCCTGCCACCCACAAAAGGGCCTCTGTCTTTATCCTGGGATAACGCTATCGTCCCTGGCCTTGGCTCTGTGCACAATGGGACTGTGTGGTCTCTCCCAGGCTGGTTTCACAGACAGGGTGGTCTTTTAATGTCATAATTACAGCAGGAGACATTAAGAGGCAGACCCTCCTAGGCACTGCAGGGCGGGGGGCTCTGTGGGCTCCCCCCACTGCCCCTGTGCTGCCTGGTGAGTGGGCACCTCAAGTCTCCCTGCCCATAGCACGGACGGCTGTCCAGACAGCTGCTGAGCCCAGTGGCAGGCCGCTCTGACACCGTTCAGAGGATGATCAGGCCTCTTGGCTCCCTGTGCCTGCCTCAGACTAGAGACCCTGTGGCCCCCCAGTCTCCTGGGTGGTCTTCCTGGACAGCTCTTCCCACCAGCTGGGTGCATCAGGGACCTTCAGCCTCCAGGATCCTTTGAGTCCCCTGCTCCCTGCCTCAGCCATCCTGTCCCATCCAGACCCCCTGGACTTCAGGGCAGCACTGGGGCTGGCCGCAGCATCCGGGTGTGGTGCTGTGCCTGTTCCATTTCACAGATGGGGATACTGAGCCCCTGGCAGTTCTTGAGTTGCTTGCAGTCAGTGATGGACTTGGTATTGGTCTCTGCCCCTTCACCACCTGTCCAGGGCAAGGCTTAGGTCCTTTGGGGGCCCCGGCTGAGGGGCAGCTGGGTGGTGTCTGGGCACTGGTGTGGCCTGAGTGCCCTGCGCTGGGTCCCAGAGACTGTCCCTGCCTCTTTGGGTCCTGCATCTTTGAAGGAGCTTCTGTTTCCCCCACCTGAACAGGAGGCTGGTGTTGGGGGTGTCTCGGGGGTGGGCTGGAGGTGGCTTTGGCAGATGGAGTCCGTGCAGGAGCTCCCTCCGGGAGTGTCTGGGGCTGTGAGTTGTGCCCTGGCCTCTGCCAGACCCGTACCGGGCAGCTGCCAGCTGAGTAAAGCCAGGCTGTGCCCACTCACCTGGAAGCTGGGTGCCCAGCCTGACAGCTCTCATGGGCCACACTGAGGGTTTGGCATGTTCTCTTCTGGGTGGAGAGGCTGGGCCAAGCTGCGTGGAGCTGGGGTGCAGACCTACACCCTGTGAACACACTCTGCAGGCCCTTGCGGGCTCAGGCTGTGCTTGGCTGGTGGAGGGAGCAGAGGGGCAAACCCCACCCACAGGGCTTCTGTGAAGTGCAGAGGACACAGGTGTCGCCTGCGGTGCTCACGGCCCATCCTGCTGATGTGGAGAAACCCACTGTCAGGAGGGGCTAAAGGGCTGGCTGGCAAGATCACAGGGCACTGGCTGGCATCCAGGGCAGGGCATGGGGGCAACAGAGGTGGCTCGAAGAGGCCAGGCAGGGGACGGCGTGTGGGTGTCCTTGCATTTGAGGGCTCTCAGCCTGAGTGCTGGGGAGAACTGCTTGGGGAGCAGATGATGGGCCCTCATCCTGAAGAAAGTGGTTGCGTGCTGGGATTCCTGAGGAGCCTGCCGGGCTGAACTGCTGCCTGAGCCTCACTGTCCTGCTGTAGCCAAAGGGGTGGCCTCCCTGGGCCCCATGAGGGGTCTAGGACCACTACTGAAGTCCTCATGCCCCTGCCATGTGCCTAGAGGCCGGAGCCCTCAGGGGCCTTGGTTTTTACCCAAGCACAGAGTGGGTGCGCTGAGGGCTGAGGCCCAGTGTGTCTATGACACGTTCATGGCAGGTCCTGCACACTGTACCCCCTCATCACTCCAGGGATCTCTGGGAGCCTCTGCACCCCAGGTCCTGGCTGCAATAGACATGTTGACGAGTCAAATTGCAGCCTGTGGCTGAGCTACGGAGGAGACTGGGTGCAAATTCCTGGGCAATTCCTGCAGGCGATCCTGCACGGGCCTCTCAGGTGTTTATGGGACGGGTTCTGCCTCCTCACCAGCTGGGCCCCGTGGCTGGGCCTGTCCCACAGCCTGGCAGTGCCTGTGAGACCCTTGGGAATGAAGGGTCCAGGGTGGTGGGCAGCAGCCTGGGGGAGCCCAAGGCTGGTTTCTGGGCTCCTGGCAGGTCTCAGCCTCCTAAGGGAGGAAAGAGGGGAGGGCCTCTTACATCGAGGTCCTGCCATGAAGGTGTCATAGAAACACAGGCCTGTCCTGCCTGC
The DNA here is from genome assembly GCF_009764315.1 of Trachypithecus francoisi. Taxonomy (NCBI): domain Eukaryota; kingdom Metazoa; phylum Chordata; class Mammalia; order Primates; family Cercopithecidae; genus Trachypithecus; species Trachypithecus francoisi. The sequence continues at coordinate 216,786 of NW_022681446.1, read as the reverse complement.
ACCAGATCCCGGAGGCAGGTCGGTGGAGGGCTGTCTCCTTCGAGGTCCCTGCAGCCTCCCGGCCTGCCTCTGGCCGGACAACCCCAGCCTGCAGGGTGACGCTGTGTCACAGGTGCTCATAAGGACCGAGGGCCCATGGTGTGATGGCCAAGGAGCTGGGCCAGGCTGGCCATGTCCCCGGCAACCGGGACCTGTGGTCAGAGCCTCCCCCTGCAGGGCTGTGCTATGCTGGCTGGCAGGTGGCTTGTCCTGGGAGAGCCTCAGAGGGGCCATGTCCATGCTGGGGGTGCAGGAGAGATCCCTGCCACACGCAGTCCATGTGCAGTCAATAAACACGCAGGGTGCGCAGGCCCTGCCTGACATCTGGCAGTGCCAGTCCACTGAGAGCCCCGCTTTGGGGAGGTATGCCTGAGACGGGGGCCTTTGTGGGGAGGGGAGGGTCCCAGGAGAGGCGAGGAGGCAGAGCCTGGGCCTCCTGGAGCTGTGGCCTCAGGGGCAAGTCTGGGCTAGGTGAGCCCTGGCGGGTAGGAAGAGAGGAAGCATGTCCAGGCCCTGCCTGTGTCCACTGCATCCCTGGGAGGGTCTGGAACTCCGTCTCGCCCTGTGTCCCGGCTCCTGCTCATATCTTTGTCTCTAGCACTCTGGCAGGGCAGGTGCGGCATTGCCCATCTGCCAGCACCGTGTGACCAGGGCTGGGGCCCTTCTGGCCACCACGGGGCAGCAGCAGGCCTCAAGTGCCCCTGCCGCTGGGGTGTGGGGCCCTGGTGGGTTTGGGCGCTACACCTGGCCAGGACGGCATTGCTGTGTCTCAGTTTCCTCCCTGGGAATCCAGGTGTGGTAGTGAGGGCCGCTGTAGGGGGCCGTGGTGAGAGTCAGACGGGCGCTCCACAGGACGCGCTTGGTCTATCACCCGGTTGTTTTTGAGGCTGGAGGAGAGAGACGCCACTGCCTCCTGAGTCTGGTTGTGCTCTGGGGGCCACTGCTTTGCAGCACCGAGGACCCAGCCAGCCCAGGTGTCTCCTGGGAGCCCTGCAAAGCCCCCTAGGGTGTGCCCTCTTGTGCCTGGGCAGCTGACCTGGGCTCTGTGGCTTCTGCAGCCCCAGCCATTTCCAGCTGTTTGATGGGGTGCTCGGGGGCTCATAGCATGGAGTGTACTGGGGGAAGGGCCCCGGGGTCCCTCTGATGGGCCGAGCAGCTGGTCCTTGGGGTCTGCTTGTGACGCTGCCCAGACACAGGTGGGGCTTGCTGGCCCTGCGGGGCTCCTTCCAGCAAGGGAACACCCGGGTCTTCCAGAGCAGCCTGTGAGCAGCTCGGTTCTTGGCCTGGCCACCAAAGTGGGCCCCAGGTTGGCCGGTGTCCTGTGCCCACCCTGCCTGAGCGCTGGCTGCCCAGTGCCAACCCTGTTCAGGGAGGCAGATGCCAGGACCTCTGCTGATTGCCCGTTTTTAAGATTCCTGGGGCAGTGCCCATGCCCCCCTTCCCATGGAGTAATGAATGAGGCTCTGCAAGCGAGGGGCTGCGTGCTTCTGGAATCTGTTCTCTGACTTGGCTGCCCCAGGCATTCCAGAGCAGGGCCCGGCCCTCTGACCCGGTCAAGCTGGGGGCCTGGGCAGCATCACTCAGGCCAGGCTGGCCGAGAACAGGACAGTGACTGCAGGAGAAGGAGGTGTCTGAGGTGCTGACAGCCTCCTAAAGTCTCTAGCCAGTGCTGGCCTCGGGAGTCTGCTACCCAGGTCAGCCTCACAGGCCAATGTCTTCTCTGCTGGGAGCGTTGGGGGAGGTCACCCACTGTGGTGGGATCAGGGCTGTATGAACCTGCAGGGTAGTGGTCCATGGCAGGTCCTACAGCGGCTGGCCCCGTGGTCTCAGGGAGGAGGAGGCTGGATCCCCACTCACCCCACGGGGGTCCCTGTGCTGCCGGGTGTCAGGGTCCACAGTGCCTGCCCCGGATGGAATGCCAAGTGTGGCTGGAGCAGAGTTGGAAGGCACCCGGACGTCCACACACACTGCTGTTCTTGGTGATGTGGCTACCTCCTCTTGGGGGTCCTCTGCCCTCCTGGGAAACTGCGGTGTGCTTTGGCATACACAGGCCCCTGAACCCCTGGGGCAGGGAAGCCTGGACAGCCCCGTGCCACTCTGTTTAACTGGGCAATTCAGGAGGTTCCTGGACACCGGGCACCCTGGTGCTGTGCCGCAAATCCCACCATGGGGACCATCCAGGGCCAGGCCAGGCAGCCCCACACGAAGCATCCTTCTCTCAAGCCAGGCACTGATAGGCTCCTGGTCCTGCTCCCTGGACCCCTCCTGGAAGCGTCCTTCGGCAGAGGAGGAGTCCCCACCTCCCTTCTCGCCATGTGGTCAGGGCGGGGCGCTGGCACCCCCTGGTGGCCGTGAGAGGCCAGAGCCGGCGCAGGGACCCTGGGGGTTTAAGGTCCAGCTTGGAGGAACTTGGTGAACTCCGGGGCAGAGGGACGTCTGAGGATGGGCTCTGCATGTGCGTTTTCTCACCCACTGCCGATGCCATCTCAGTGCCACGTCTGATAAACAAGGAGGCGCCTGGGGACGCCCAACTGCCCAAGCCTTGGGGACACAGTGGGAGAGAGGATGAGACCCAGGCTGGGGGTTCCAGGGCAAGAAGGGGGTACCTAGGGGGCTTCATTCATGTGTCCATCACTGGACCCCACTGCATGCCAGGCCCTGTGCTGGGAACCCGCCAGCCAGTCCAGCAAAGCCCCTGCCCTCCTGGGTCCGTGTCCCGGTACCGGGATTGGAAGGAAAGGTGGTCGTTCAGCCGTGGTGCCTGCCGTGGAGAACGTCAGGATACGGGCTGGAGAACGTCAGGATATGGGCTGGAGAATGCCTCATCCGGAGCGGGGCCATGGTAGTGAGGATGTCAGGGCCTCACAGGAGGGGAGGTCTATCTGTGTGATGACCCGGGCGGGCCCGGATGGTTGTGCAGGGGGCCCATTCCCGGGTTCTGACGAGCCTGGTGCAGGGTGGGTTTGTCCGGCGAGACCCTCACCCCTGTTGCATGGCTGAGAGTTTTAAGGGAGTGGGGGCCAGACCCCTGCCTTGGGGAGCTCCCTCTGGTCGTTGGAGGTCGAGGAAGGCGGCCCAGTGAGGAGGTTGTGTGGCCACCAGGGGAGATGGTGGTTTGTGCCAGGGCTGGGCTGGTGGCCAGGGCAACCTTAGACCAGCACAGTGGGGAGAGAGGCTGGAGCTGGGCACAGGAGAGCGGAGGGAGGGGAAGCTTGGGCTCCAGTAGGTGTGAGGGAACAAACAGGAGTGTTAGGGTCACCCCGACCAGATTGTTCCCCCCCCTTCCCGTGGGTCTTACAGTGCAGTCCTTTGTGACCTCCTCTGCTTTTGCCAGGAGGTAGCCTGGCAGGATTTACAATAAATCAGCTTGCCCGAACATGGATCTGCTGGCCTCTTTCCTTCCTCGGCTGTCCTTCCAATTATCCCTTACAACACGCAGTTGCTGTTTGTGCCTTTGCCCAGGAGGGGCTGGCCTGGCAGGACAAGTGCCCTCAGGTCGCAGGGTTTTGCCATGGCCTTGGAAAGTGGCAGGTTCTGGCCTTTCAGGTCACCTGGCAGGTCAGACTTCCCTCCCCAGATGCGCAGACACCACATGGCCTGCGCCTCCCACACTCGGGGTGTCTGTGCCAGCCTCTCCGTCTCAGTGTTCCCATCTGTAGAATGGGAACAGGACTTGCTGGCTGCAGGGCCTCCTTAATTCAAACATCAGCCTCGTCTCTCTTTTTTGGGGATGTCTGGGGAGCTGGAGGGGGACTCTTTGCAGAAAAACATAGAACCGACGCCAAACCCAGCTCATGAGTGAAACATTCCTCACTGCATGTCCCGTCAGCGAAGTGCATTCTTCCAAAATGTCTGCTGGCCTTTCCCGGGTGCCAGGCACGATTGGGGGCTGGCCAAACCCTGGTGGCTGAGCAGGCATGGCCTGTTTTCAGGGACCTACAGTCCAGTGGGGAGGCAGACACCCCCTGCCCAAGCTGTGACTCCAGCTACGATGAGGGGACGGACCTGTAGCTGGGGCATGGCCTGGTCCGCGGACAGGGCAGGTGCTCTGGGTGGCAGGAGGCTCTGTCCACCAAGCCCAGACATCTGGGGTGCTGGTAGGTGCCAGGCATGGGGCTTGACTCTGGGGCCTGCAGTGCCCAGCCTCGTGGCCATATGTGAGTGACAGGGAGACAGGCTTGGATCCTGGGAAACAATGGTCTTGATGAAGGTTTGGGCAGGTGGGACAGGCCACCCACAAGGTGTGAGGGGCCGGTGCTAGGCTCGCACATAGGTGGTAGGGGGCAGGGCTGCTCAACAGAGCAGGCAGCCTCCAGGGAGGGACCCTTACGGGACTAAGAAGGGGTGTGGGCAGCACCAGCAAGGGGGATGGCAGCAGTTCAGGACGGGGGCTGCCTCAGTAGGCAGGGAGATGCCTCAAAGCCTTCCTCCAGCCATGGCCTGGGGGCTCCTGAGGACAGCCCACCATCCTTCCTGGGGGTGGGTGCACAGAGGTGCTGGCCCAGCAAGGTCCTCACCTCCACTGTCACCAAGGTCCTGTCCGGAGCTGGCCCAGAGGGAGGTGTTGCTGCGCGGCCTCGAGTGCTGGACAGGGTGGTCTGGTTGAGGGGCTGCTCTGTAGGTTCTTGACCAACAGAGGCTCGAGCCTGTCCAACTCTTTGTTTCAGACCGGAGAGATGTGAGGGTTCGGCTGGTCCAGCCTGGTGATGGCTCTCCGACCTGGGGGTTCCCAGCGAGGATCCAGCCCACCCCTGGCAGGGTCTGAGCTCTGCTTAAGGAAATAATAGAAAAGTGCTGAGCCCCGGATTCTGATTCTTCTTGCTCTGCACTCAGAGGCTGAGCCAGAGGTGCTGGGAGTGTCACAGCCTGTGTCCAGACTGAGGGGGACACTGAGGGGGACGCCCGGGGCCGGGCCCTCTAAGTCTGTGGGTTCTTCCTGCAGGTATTGACTAGGTGAGGGTTTGGGGGTCTGGGTGGACCCCATGTGAGTCAGAAATCAGTGCCCTTGGGGGAGAGGCAAAGACAGAGAGGGAGACACAAAGAGAGAAAGAGAGACACAAAGACAGAGAGACAGAGAAACAGATATTGAGAGACAGAGACACAGTGAGAGACCGGGATGAAAAGAGACAAAGAGAAAAAGACAAAGAGACACAGAGAGACAGAAAAAGATAGAGACAGAGAACTAGAGACACACAGAAAAGACAGAGAGACCCAGAGGCAGAGACAGACATTGAGAGAGACACAAAAAGAGACAGAGACACGGAAATAGAGCATGTCTGAGAGACATACAGAGGAGAGGGCGGAGAGCCTGCCTGGCTCGCCCACACCAGCCCCCTACCCCTACCCCTTACCTCTGCTTTGGGGCAGCCGCTAGACATGGCACTGGCCTCCCACCAGCACTGCCAAAGAATGAAACGTCCCGGGAACTCGGCCGTGGAGGGGAGTGAAGACCTGGATCTTTGGGGGAACCAAGGACTGTTTTGGCTTCCTTCCCAGCCTTTGACATTTTGTCTCGTTTTCCGGGAAACAAAGAGGAAAGAAAAGCCCCTCCCACGTTTTGGAGGCTGGTTTGTAGAAACAGGACAAATCTGGTAAGTTCAGAGTAAGCAGAGAAACTGTCGGAAGTCAGGAGGGCGAAGTCAGACGGGGCTGGCAGGACTGGCTTCCCTGCTGTGTGCCCCCCTCACCCTACCTGCCCCCCACCCCGTGCTTCCTGTTGCTGCTTCTGCATTTCTGGAAGAGGCAGGTTTCCTAGGGCACACCCAGGGTGTGGGCAGGAACAGTCTTTGTCATCAGCACCTGACTTTGAATCCAGACCTGGCTCCTGGGCCTCCCACAAGCTCCCCCGGGCCTGTGACTCCGTCCCTGTGGGGTGCATGGTCCCCGACCATCCAGGCCGGGAGTCTGCAGAAGAGGCCTCTCCACCAGCAGTGACAGTGAGGGCGCTGGGTCCTGGGCTGATGGCAGAAGGTGATGGGGTCCTTCTGGTCCTGCGGGGTGACCCCACTTCTGGAAACAGTGTTAGTGACTTCTTCACCCTGGGGTTCTGCATGGGAACCTTCAGGGCCTCCCGTTGCCAACTTGCCGGCCCTTCCAGATGGCTGAGTCCCTCTCCAGCTCGGGTCCCCTGGGGGCTCCTGGCTGGACAGGAGGCTCTGAGTCCCCCGCAGCCCTTGCTCCTCAGTTGAGTGTCAGGTGCCCTCCCTTGCCCATTCCCTGGAGCCCAGCTCAAAGCCTGCATCTCCCCCTTTCATCAGCCTCAGGCCTGCGTGCAGCCTCCGCTCGACCTGCCGCGCCGTCTCCCCTTGGAAAGGCCGTCTCTCCTGCCAGCGGGTCCTTTCCCCTCGTAGCATCTCCTGCCAGAGACCAGGGCAGACTTGGGGGAGAACCTTCTGCTTCATGTGACCCAGAGACTCCTGTGTGCCTGGCTCTGGGAGTACAGAAGGGCCTAGAGCTGACCATGCCCTCTGAAGCCCCTGGGGCACTAGCTGGATGTGTGCCAGAGGGTAGTAGAGGCCCCGGGGGGTAGAGCCCAGCACCCCCTTCCTGTAGAGACCTGGGGGAACAGCCCAGCAACCCCCTCGCGGCCAACCCCTGACGCTGTTCCTGGCTGCTCCGGTGGCTGCCAGAGGGGACTGCCGGGTGACCCTGGAAATCCAGAGTGGGTGGGGCCTGTCTGACCGTTTCTAGGCGACCCACTCTTGGTTTCCAGGGTTGCCCTGGAAACCACAGATGGGGAGGGGTTGATGGCACCCAGCCTCCCCCAAGCCTGGGAAGGAACCTCAGAACCCCAGAGCCTTTCCCTGCCTATGGGGCTTTCCTCTTGGAGAACGGGGGAGCCTCTCAGCCCCTCAATGCAAATTGCTAAGTGAGGACAGCAGTCTAAGGCCACACACTGCTGGGAAAGGCCATAGCGTAGAGACAGCAGAGATGAGGGGGTGCCAGGGATGGGGAAGGAGGGAGGGGGGTGAATAGGTGGGGAGGGAGGAAGGGGTGAATAGGTGGAGCACAGAGAGGTTTTTTTTTGTTTTTTGGTTTTGTTTTTTTTTTGAGACAGACTCTTGCTCTGTCGCCCAGGCTGGAGTGCAGTGGCTGGATCTCAGCTCACTGCAAGCTCCGCCTCCCGGGTTCACGCCATTCTCCTGCCTCAGCCTCCCGAGTAGCTGGGACTACAGGCGCCCACCACCTCGCCCGCTAGTTTTTTTTTTTTTTTTGTATTTTTAGTAGAGACGGGGTTTCACCGTGTTCGCCAGGATGGTCTCCATCTCCTGACCTTGTGATCCGCCTGTCTCGGCCTCCCAAAGTGCTGGAATTACAGGCTTGAGCCACTCCACACGGCCACAGAGAGTTTTTAAGGCAGGAACTCCTCTGCGTGATCTTTACAATGGTGGATCCAAGCCATGAGCCCCTTGTCCAAGTCTCTGGAATGCACAGCCCCAGCGAGCCCCGAAAGGAACCCCGGACTTCAGTTAATGACAGTGTGTCAACTTGGGCTCGTCCACCGTGTCATTCCAATGGAAGATTGAATGATACAGGAAATTATGTGTGTTGGGAGAAGGAAACTCTCTGTACTTTCTGTCTAGTTTTTCCATAAGCCTAAAAGTGCTTTAAAAAATAAAATCTATTAGTTAAAAAAAAAAAAAACCCAGCCTTCTTTGCCTTCTGGGACTAACCTTGCCAGGCCCTCTCCTGCCCCTAGAGTGCCTCCCTACTCCCAGGAGACGGGCTCATCGGTTTTTGTTTTCTTTTTTGAGACGGATTCTCACACTGTCGCCCAGGCTGGAGTGCAGTGGCGTGATCTCCATTCACTGCAACTTCTGCCTCCCGGGTTCAAACAATTCTCCTGCCTCAGCCCCCTGAGTAGCTGGGATTATAGGCACTTGCCACCATGCCAGCTAATTTTTGTATTTTTAGTAGAGACGGGGTTTCACCATGTTGACCAGACTGGTCTGGAACTCCTGACCTCGTGATTTGCCCACCTCGGCCTCCCAAAGTGTTGGGATTACAGGCATGAGCCACTGCACTGGCCAGGCCCATTGTTTATTTTGGTGCTTTCTTGCTTGGTGCATGTTCAGATGCCTCCTTTCCTGTGTCTTCCACAGAGGATGGCTCTGTGCTTTCAGTGTCTGGGCTTGATACTCCCACCACCCCACTCCCAAGCCATTGGGTTTGTAATTGTGATTACCACAAGTGTTTGCAAGTAGACTTCTTTTTTTTTTTTTTTTTTTAAGAGACAAGGTCTAGCCCTTTGTCCGGTTTGGAGTGCAGTGGCACAATCATAGCTCACTGCAGCCTCGAACTCCTGGGCTCAAGTGATCTTCCTATCTCAGCCTCCCAAAGCACTGAGCTTATAGGTGTGTGCTACCTTGCTGGGCTGCAAATTGATGTTTGAGCGGTCAAATGTCGAGGTTCCTAGTGGAGTAAGGAAGCTCTTCTGTTGCAAGACCAGTTACCTAAATTAAGAGGAACCGCCCCATGGAAGGCAGTAGTTTTGGAATGACTTCTCAGGGCCTGAGGCTTAATGACGAGACAAGTGGCTGCCTTGCTGAATGACCTTAGTGCACTGCAGAGGCCCCCAGGGCTCCTCCTCTACCCACCTTGCAGAGTGAGATGCATCCCAGAGCTCCTAATGCAGAGGGGTGGGATGAGGGATGGAGAAGAATCTTCTAAGATATGTGGTTTTATTTTTTATTTTTATTTTTGTTTGTTTGTTTTGAGACAGGGTCTCACTATGTCACCCAGGCTGGAGTGCAGGGGCACAATCATGGCTCACTGTAGCCTTGAACTCTTGGGCTCAAGTGATCCTCCCCCTCAGCCTCCTGAGTAGCTGGGACCACAGGCACCCCATTATGCCCAACCACTTTAAAAAATTGGTAGAGATGGGTCCTTGCTATGTTGCCCAGGCTTGTATTTGTTAGAAACAGGTGCTCGGTGCCGCAAACAAGAACCAGTACTCAGACCGAAAATTTCTCAGCAAGGCAACTTTACTTCTGCAGAAGCGTGCTGCTCGCATCCATCATGATTGCAAGGGCACACCAAACACAGAAAGGAAGGGGTTTTTATCCCTAACGCAGTTCTGGTTTCTGTGTCTTTCCCCTATTGACTGGGGTTGGACCGCACAACCTAAGCTGATCCCAGTTGGCTTAGATCTAAACTTTTTCCAAATAGGGAAAACATGTATCTTGTGAGCAAGAAAAAGGGAAGTGGGGGGACGAAGGGGGTAGGGTTGATTTACAACCTTACAACTTATGACCAGGAAGTTGAGTCTTTGAAGAGGAACTTAGTTGTCCTAACATATTGAACTCCCGGCCTCAAGTGATCCTCCTGCCTTGGCCTCCCAAAATGATGGGGTTACAGATGTGAGCCACCGCACCAGACCTAGAGATTCAGTTTTAGAAGAAAATTAGAAAGGAGGTCGACAGAGTCACATGTACATTTATGCATGACCAGTTGATGGAGCAGGAGAGAGAGGAGGGGACGAGAGAGGCAGGGATAGTGGCACTGCAGAGTCCTCAGAGGGAAGAAAGGAGAAAAGCTGGTCAGGCAGTTCCTGGAGCTGTCACCTGGGGGTGACATTGGACCAGGCCAGCTGGGTGATGTATGTCCTCCAGGCAGTGAGTGCTGAGGGTCTAAAGGAGACTCTGAACTTAGCACAGCCAGACCATGGCCACTGGCCCAGCTGAACCACTGCACGGAGCAGGGAGGGGAAGGCCTGCTTCCTGTGCAGAGGGCTCTGTGTGGCTCCTTTAGGCAGCAGACCACCCAAGAACACTCACAACAGGGCTGAGCTTCTGATGTTTGTTTCCCGAGAGCCCGCGGAGACACCCAGCCCTCTTGACTGCTGTGCCCGCCCAGACAGCGCCTCACAGATGAGATGGTTTTCTCTGAGCCTGTGCAAGTGACATCTGCCCACAGGCCGCTTCTGCCGGGAGGCCTTCCCTGATGTGCCCTTCGACACTTTATCCCCTGAACTCCCCCGCCGCTGGTGCTTCCTGGGTCCCCCGTCTCTCTTTGCCTGGGCTGGGCATCCCTCGGTACTCCGCAGTGCTGGCTGTGGGAGTGAGCGAGGGATGAGCGGGCCCTGTGTCCGGCTCTCTGTAGGCTGTGCCAAGGTGGGGCGGGGTCTGACGGGAATTGGGATTGGAATGTTCTGGCTACTGCAGGCTGGCAGGCCTTCTGAGCTGCAGGCTCAGAGATAACCACCCAGTGAGGTGGGCACGTAGCCTGGACGCCAGGCTTGCTTAGACAGTGGCTCCCCCTGAAGACCCCTCCAGGCCAGCCTGACCGGGCAGGATGCCCCCGCCATCCTGGGAGCCAAGGGGAGCTGCAGCCGGGAGCAGCCTGCAGAGCTCTGTGGGGGAAGCTGGGTTCTGTTTGTTTTTCATGGTAAAGGTTCAGTTTTTCTTTTGCTGCCATGACAAATGGTGAGAAGTGTAATGCTTCAAACGGCACAGATCTGTGATCTCTAGTCATAGAGGGCAGAATCCCAGCTCAGGTCTCCCTGGACTTACGTCAAGGTCTTGTCAGGGCTGGTCCCTTCTGGGGACCCAGGGAGAGTCTTGCCGTCTCCCTGACTTTTCCAGCTTTTGGGGAGCTCACACATTCCTTGGCTCGTGGCCCCTTCCCCCATCTTCCAAGGCAGCAGCACCCATCTCTCCTGGCTGCTGCAGTGTCCTTACCTCTCTCTCTGACCTCGACCTTCTCTCCTGCCTCCCCCACACCCCTAGCACCCACGAAACTCCAGGTGATTCCACCGGGCCCCCCAGATAAGCCGGGATCGCCTCCCTAGGTCAGGTCGGCTGAGGGGCAACCTTCGTTCTTTCTGCAGGTCTGGCTCCCCTGTGCAGTGAGGCAGCCTAGCCATCCTCACCCGGCAGGCTCAGCAGTTTTTAACATTCTCCGGTCTGTGAACGCATGTGGTTGGGACAGGAACACGAAGTCACCTACATCCTTGTGTTTTCACGGGGCCTCTTCTGCTCTCCAGTGTCCTGTTTTGAAGGATAATTTATGTGCCACCCCCTGTCCACAATGGAGCTCTTAAGCTGCCTGGTCTTGCTTGGCGGTCAGTCCTGTTTGTCTCCAGTGTGTCCCAGCCTCAGGTAATCGCCAGGTCCTCTGTCCTCTCATTTGCAGGGGATGCAGGTAGCTCTGCTGCTGCAGCCTCCATGACCCGCTCCCTACTCGCTGGAGTGGGAAGCAGGCAGAAAACCTGGTGGGCGGCCAAGAGGAGGCCCAGGGCATCTCTTGCTTTGCCGAGGTTTCTCCTGCTGGCTGCAGCTCTGCGAGGAGGTCCCGGGCCAATTTGGTTCAGCCGGCCAGTGGTTTTGGATGTGCCACTTACCATGAAACTCGTATAATGAGTGTGATGTTCTCACCTCCGGGAGCTCATGGGGTGTCTTTGTGTCAAGATCATGGAGTTTAATTCTGACCCGGCCTGCTGGCCTCACACAGAGCTCCAGGTTATGTGTGGGGACCCCACCCCACTCCCCCATCCTGGGAAATCCTGACGGGGCTGGGGGAGCAGAGCGTGGACACACAGGGTGGCCCCGCAACAGGGACGTGGTTCACTCAGTGCCCGGGCCACGGAGGACCACTTCTGCTGTAACAGGTGGAGCCCCGCCCCCGAGGTCTCTGAACCCAGCCCACCCCGGAGAGGGGCTCCCCTGGCCACGGACTCCAGCTGGTTCCAGAGCCAGCCAGGATCCCGTGAATCCTGTGGGAAGGTGGGCAGACTGGAGATATAGCTGGTCCTGAGTGGACTCGCAGCCACAGCCCCTTCCCCAGAGATGATGGGACAGCTTTTGAGTTGGGGACTTATTTGGGGCACTTTCTTCTTGGATAGATGCTCAGAAGGATGCCAGCTCAGCTCTTTCAGGATACCTCGCTTCCTCAGTTGGGGGCAGGGGCGAGTTCAGCCTTTGGATGTCGCCGTCAGCCCGGCTTTCCAGGTCTTGGCCTGAGACCCCAGGAGGAGCTTCTGGCATGAGCAGCAGCGGGCGCCTGACCCAGTAGCCCTGCGAGGTGGGGTGGGCTAGAGTGGGCTCCACTCCGCCCTGTAGGCTCCTGCTGTCTTACTGACAGGTTCAGCTCCCTGGGGCCCCCTTTGTAGCCATGAGAACCACGGGAGTCTTGGAGCTCCGCCGCCTCCTGCTTTCATGTCTGACCCGCCCACATTAAACACAGCGCCCTCAGTGCTTACCGGAGTCTCTTTGCCCCAGCTGTCATCCTGCCTGTATTTTCCTGTCTCGTCTGGACATGGGGGGTGGAGGCCCAAAGTGGCTTGGGGATCAGCCACACCCAGCAGCCTGAGGCCATGACAGCCTGAAACCTGGTCCTCAGGGCCTCTGCCTTGCCTTTGGGCACCTGGCTTCCAGCTGAGCATGAGTGGAGGTGCAGGGAGAGGCCTCCTGCCGTTCACACCCTCTTCGTGCCCAGCTCCTCCCGCTCGGTGTCTTTTTGGGCAGAAGATGCCCCTTCTCAGCCCTGATCCATAGCCTGGGTAGATGGGTGGTGGGGACCACCTGTGGTTCTCTCTGCCTGGCAGGCCCCAGGCAGGTGTTGGCCTGGTGGGATCTGGGCCTCGGTCTCTCCTGCTTTCTCCCATTGCCCTGAACAAGAGGCTGTGGCTGGGTTCCAGGACGGGAGAGGGCTGGGCAGGGCCTGGGATCAGCCCTTGTCCCACTCCCCTGCCAGCTGCCCTGTCTCTGCCCTGAGGGAGCTAGAAGAGGCCAACCCCCAAATCAGTGGCCCTAGCCTCCACACTGTGGTCTCCTAAATAATGGCCCCACGATGTCCACAGCCTAATCTCGGGGACCTGTGACCTTTACCTTGAATGGCAATGACTTTGTAGGTGTGATCACGTTAAGGAATTTGAGATGGGGAGGTGGCCCTGGGTTGCCCAGGTGGACCCTGAATGCTGTCATACATGTCCTCATGGAGGGAGAGAGGCTGGCACAGGAGAGGAGGGGCAGCGGGACCTTGGAGACGGAGGCTAGAGTGAGAGGATCTAGCTGTGGGAGAGGCTCTGGAGCACCTGCCCTGGGGGCCCAGTCATTCTGACTTTGGACTTCTGGCCTCTAAAACTGTGAGAGACACTTCTGTTGTTTAAGCCACCTGGTTAGTGAGTGACACTCTGGTACATCAGCCCCAGGAAACGGATATAGCTGCCGCCTGTAGTAGCTAGGACCCTGGGGCCCTTACCTGACTCCAGGTGAATTACCTGCCCCGCTTCCCCTGGGTTGAAGCCACCCTCCCCTCTCACTGGGACCTCTGGAGTTCCGTCCTCCTCCCGCCTGGCCCGGCTGGGTCCTCACCCCTCGTTAGACCCCGCCGGCTTTTCCAGCGCCCCTGCCATGCCCCAGTGGCCCTCTCTGGGAGCCGCCTGGTCTGGGCACTGGTTGATACTCCCGGCCCAGTGTGGCAACCCTGAGCCCCCACCGTCTCCTGCCAAGGTGTTGTCTTAATGCCCATGCCCACGGCATGCAGCAGGGTACACGGCAAGGGGGCCATGGTGGCTGCCGGGGGGCGGGATGGGGTGCATGTGCTCTGCCCCACCCCAAGTGGGTGTTCCAGAAGCAGGCAACAAGCTTGTTCCCCACAGGATGCTGGGAGGCGTGTCGGCCCCACAGAGCAAGCTCGCACAGGGCCCCCCGCTTGTCCCTGCCCCTGAGGTGTGTAGGGGCCCAGCTGGGTTCCAGGCAGAACATTCCTGGGGAGGGAGACCAGGCAGGCCGCAGCTGTGCCACCCGCGCACGTCGGCGCTTTCTGGTGTACTGGCCAACGGGGAGCTCCTGGGCCCACCTGTTCCCAGAGGTTGGACCTCTGGGGCACAGCAGGTGAGAGGCTGCCCACCCCTCCTGAAGGGGGGCCTTTCCAGCGCAGGTCCCCCTGTGAAGCCCCCATGCCTGCCGCTCCCCGCCTCTCCTCTGGAGCCACGCGCGGCGGACTCTGGGCCAGCTGGTTTTCGTCAGCTCTCCTGGCTGAGGTTTTGGGAGCAGCCCTGACCTGCCTGGGTGACACCGGGCGGCAGGCTGGGAAGACTCATGGCCTCCCGGGCAGGCAGGGCCTCGTAAATCCTGCTCCTGCTGTAGCCCGAGGCCCAGTGGGCGGACTTGGCTCAGGGATCACCGTCTCTGAGGACAGCTCCCCTGCCTGGGGTGTGGGGCGGCCTCTCTCCCGTTGCTCCAGCCTCTATCCTGCATGGTGAGGCTCCCCCTCCTCATCAGCTCTTCCTCCTGGGGCTGGCGGGGGGGTCTTTTGCCTGTGCCCCCGTTCCGCCTGTTCCTGAAGACTCTCAGGAAAAGACCCAGCACGCCCAGGGATATGCAGCGGCGGTCCTGCTGGAGGCGCCAGGCTCACAGGGTACCCGAAGCACCCTGGGGTGGGAGGAGCTGGGCAGGCTGGGCCCCTGGTGGCAAAGCCGGTCGGCCGTGGATCCCCATCCTCAGGCTGAAGCCAGGGAGGGAAGGAAGAGGATGGGGGCGGTCAGTAGGAGCGGGGCATGTGATGGGGCAGTCTGGCTCCAAGGCCCTGGTAGTTAGGCGGAGCTTGGGGCCTCCCTGTACCCTCGGAACGGAGCTATGCATTCCCTTTGAGGTCCCTGCCCACCAGCCCTAGTGGCAGCTAGGTCTGTCTGGAGGAGATTAGGGACTGGGCACCTCGCAAGGTGTCCTTGGGGCCTGATCAGGCCCCAAGCCTTGGACTGAGCCTGAGCTCTAGGGGGAACCTGGGCAGCAGCATCTGATCTGTCCACTGGTGGCGCCTCGGGAAGAAGCAGCAGACTTACCTGGTGGGGGACTGGAAGACCCAGCTGGGCTTGGAGGGCAAGGCAGCTGCCGAGAAAAGTGGGGGGTCTGGGCCGGGGGGTGGGCACAGCTGCCCTTTCCCCTCAAGCCACCCCAGCAGGCTGTGGCCTCCCCACTTCCAAGGGGAGTCTCCCCAGGTTTCTTTTCTTTTTTTAGAGACAGGATGTTGCTTTGCTACCCAGGCTGGAGTGCAGCGGTGTGACCATATCTCACTGCAGCCTTGAACTCCTGGGCTCAAGCCATCGATCCTCCTGCCTTAGCCTCCGAGTAGCTGGGACGACAGGCATATGCCACCACACCTGGCTAATTTTTAATTTTTTGTAGAGACAGGATCTCCTATGTTGCCCAGGCTGGTCTCAAAGTCCTGGTCTCCATAGATCCTCCGGCCAGAGCCTCCCAGAGTGCTGGGATTACAGGCGTGAGCCGTCATGTGTGACTTTACCAGGATGCCTCAACGCTTTCTTGGCTCTGTCCTCAACCCCATCCTGCTGCCCTCCTGGCATCAGGCACAGCCCCAGGCAGCTCGTGTTCCTGTGGGGGCCTGGACACCTGCCCTCACCATGTCCCCGCCATGCGTGGCCTTACCGGGATGCCTCAGCACTTTCTTGGCTCTGTCCTAGACCCCTGCTGCCCTCCTGGCATCGGGTGCAGCCCCAGGCAGCTTGTGTTCCTGTAGGGCCCTGGACACCTGCCCTCACCATGTCCCCACAGCCTGGAGCAGGGAGATGGCCCTGCCTGGGAGGCTGGCTGTGGTGGGCGGGGTTCAGTGCTAAGGCTTCTTTGTGGCCATTTTGCATTCACGCCCATCTCTGTGCCCATGGCTCAGGGGCCTAGGGAGGCTCTGTGCTCGTTGGTGGAGTGGCAATCCTGAGGGGAGCCGCCGCTGGGGTCCCGAGGGCAGGGTGAGAAAATGCACCCAGAGTTGAGCCACAGTTCAGCATGTCCAGAGCAGGAGTCCCCTCCGGTGCCTGGGCTGATGCTAACGTTGACTTGGGGACAAGTGTGGTTCAAGGGGCTGGGATTGCCAGATGTCTGAAACGACCCACCTGGGAGCCCAGCAAGGCTTGGTCGAACACAGGCACCGGAGGGAGCTCAGCTCTCAGGCTCCTGCGTGGAAGTGTGGATTGGGAGGTGACAGGGGTTTAACAAGTACCGGTGGCTCCCAGAGGGTGGCCTCAGGCAGGGTGATCACCCAAGTGGCTGGTTTTCCTGATGGAAGCCATAGCCCTGCTGGTTTCTGGATGCCCCCATCCAGCTCTTGACTCCCAGGCTACCCTGCAGTGTTGTGTGTCTGGGCAGAGGGGTGTGTGGGGAGGGTTGGCGGGTTGCTGTCTCCTGTCCCCTGCGGCCATGGCAATATAAGTCAGAGCCAGCCTGTGACCGCTGAGAGGGCGAGAGCTGGCCCGCATCCTGGGAGCGTGTGTTGGGTCTGTGTTGACTTTGTGTCTGGGAGGGAGGGTTTCCAGCCAGCCTGCTAAGGGGTTGTATTGGCCACATGGCCAATGCCTGGTCCTAGGGGAGACACAGCCCAGAGTGACGTGTGGAGCTGGACTGGCTCAGGGCCTGATCCTGCCCTGTTGACTCGGAATTTGGCGAGAGTTTCTCCTGGTGGAGGCTCCCCACATCCCACCCCTTTGGCCCCTTGGGTCCTGTCATCCCCAGCAGCCTCTCTCAGAGTGATTCATGCTGGCTGAGACCCCTGGGGTCTGCATACAGGAGCGGGCTGACAACAGCTGCTCCATCCCCAGGTGTGATCCTTGGAAACACTTTGTCACCTGCATGGGGCGGGGCCACCCCCAAGCGGAACCCCTGGTGTCTCACCACCACCCCTCACATCTGTGGGGCATCCGGCCTGGTGTAGGCCAGAAGGCTGGCATCGCTAGAGGAGAGCTGCCCGGCCACATGGCCACACAGGTCCGGCTCTCGGAGCTGGGAACCACATCTTCATCCTCACCTGCCTCACACTCAGGAGCCCCAATGCACACAGGGAGCTGCCCAGCCCCTGCCGGCTAGAGCCTCAGATCCTGGCCCTGTCCACACCTGGCGGCCGATCTGAGAGCCTCATTATCACACCCGTTAGGGTCTCCTGCCAATGGACCGGCACAGGGGGGACACTGGCTCCCCCAAGGTGAGAGTGCCCAGGTGGTGGGGTTGTGGGTCCCCTCTTGCTCCCCCTGGATTCTCACTCTGCAGCCTGTGCTTGCTGGATCAGCTGCAAAGGCTGGGTCTTCGGAGCCCCTGCCCCGGCTGGGTGGCTGCTGGGCACTTGTGACACTGCAGTCACTGCTGGTGAGTTAGGCCCCTGACATGGGGCCAGATCTGGCATGGAGCATCCTGGAGGCCTGGGCACGCCTGCTTCCTTCTGTACCAAAACTGCTGGAGAAGTGAGGTACAGTGTCCAGTCTTGAGATGCCACTTTTTTTTTTCTCTTAAATGAAGGTGAAATTCACATTGCATAAAATAACCTCCTTTGAAATGTAGCAACCCTTCGTGCATGCATCGCGCTGTGTAACCATCACCTCTATCTCATTCCAAGACATTCTCCTCACCCTCCCAGGGGACCCCGGACCCGCCAGCAGGTACACCCATCCTACACTGTTACCTTTCGAGATGGGCTCCTTTCACGTGACAGGAGGTTCGAGGTTCCTCCTCGCTGTCGTCCTTCGTGTCTGTCTTCATCACCCGCTGGTGGGCACCCAGGTGGCTTCCCCTTTCTGATGGTTGTGGACAAGGCTTCTGTGAGCGTGTGCACACACCGTGGTTTGAGTCCCTGTTTCTATTTATCTTGGGCAGGTGCCTAAGGGTGGGACTGCTGGGTCTATGGTGCCTCTGGGTTTAACTTGTGGAGGGAGCTGTTGCTTTCTGCTGGTAGAAAACTTCCGGGATGGGGAGGGCTGAGGGCGTGGAGCCTTCCCCTCACCACCCTTCAGGCTGGACTCACAAGGTAGCATCCGCCATTACTCGCAACTCTGGGGAGAGCGGGGACCCCTGGGTTGGGGCTGGCGAGAAGCAGTGAGGGCAACCTTTGTGAGTCTCCAGGTGAAGACCCAGAGCCTAGCCTGTTTCTGACCTTCGACCACCCACCCGTGCACAGGCTTGGGTCATCCCTGGGAGAAGCTGGAGCAAGGGGCCTGTCCAGTGCCCATGTAGCTGGGCTTTGAGAGGTCCCTGCTGAAGACTCACCTTGTGCAGGAAGGCTGGTCAGCCTCCGGGTGGTTCCCTGGGCTTCAGTGTTGCCAGGTAATTCCAGGGCACAAATGACAGCCCATAGCCCGAGCTGGAGCCCTTGTGGGGCCAGAGAGCAGGGTGAGCTGTGGGGAGCGGCAGGGCCGGGTGGCCCTGGATGTCCCATGCCAGTATCTTTGATGACCTGATGGACCCTTCTGCATGCAGTCAACCGATGGGGTGCCAGCCACCTGCCAGCCTACACCTGAGCCTGACCATGTGCCCCCAGAAGCCCCCAGGCAGCCTCCTCTCTTCTCACCTAGACTGGAGCCCTGAACACCCTGGTCCTGGGTTTTGGAGGAAATGGAGGCTTCTACCGGCTTTGGGGAGGATCTGTCACCTGCTCCCAGAGCTGAGCTTCTCTCTCCTGGGCCCTGGTCTGCCTGTGGCCATGGGGGATCAGCCTGACTGGTGCCCAGAGTTCCAGCCCAAGCCTGGGGCAGGGGTTGGGGAGGCCCAGCTGCCCTGGCAGGCTCTGGCTTTCCTCCTGGTGGCCGGTCCACCTGCAGCTTCTTCAGCATTCACCAAGGGTCTCCTGCGGTCCTTGTGGGCTTGTTCTGGGCTGAGCGTGGGGGCCCCGAGACTAGTGGGGCGAGTCCCCACCAGAGCTTGCGTGGTCCAGCTGGGGGCAGATCACCCATCGCAGAGCCACGGGCATGTTAGAGCTCAGCTCAGCCTGGGACAGAGGCGACCCCCGCAGGTACCCAAGGCTGGGTCCCAGCCAGCATAGAGATGCTGGGGTTGGGGGCTTTGGGAGGATAAGGAGCAATTGTAGCCTTAGCAAGGGTGACCAGGCGGTGGTGACTGTCCTGAGTGCTAGACCCTACAGCCCCCATGCCAGGCTAGGCTAAGGGGCTTTTCCTGTGGGTGTGGGGAGTCCCTGAAGGTCCCCAGCTGCAATGGGCTCCTTTCTCCGTGGAGCGTAGCAGCGTCGGGGTGGGGTGCTGTGAGGCTGTGCCGGTGCTGGGGACCCATGCTCACGTGGCCAGCAGTGTTTCAGGCCTGGGAGCTGGGGACCCAGCTGTGCCAGCAGCTGTGAGAAAGCTCACCTGGCATCCAGCCCCACCTGCCTGGACACCGCCCTCCCGGCCACCTGGCCTCGAGGCCCAAGTGTCAGGACAGGTCCCAGAACTTGGGTGCCTGCCTCACACCGGAGAAGGGGCTGCTTGCCTGCTAGGGCAGGCTCTTGGGGCCAGGCAGACAGGACACTGGGCACCCTGGCTCTGACCCCGGCCTTGGCCAGCCTCCGTCTCATCCTCTGTAACTCTCTAGGAATTCCCAAAAAGTTCCCACCGCGGACCTCCGCAGGGCTGTGCTGACAGCTGCGTTCCAACAGTCCGGAGACAGCTGGCCTGCATTCCACTCGGCTGTTCTCATGGGACTGTGTTCACCCTGAGGCTCTTGGCCCGACCCAGGGCTCTTCCAGGGCCTGTCCTAAGGAGGTACGGAGAGAAATACCCCCAGCGTTGGGGAGCCTTGGGCCGGCTCAGGTCCGGAAAGGCCCTCACTGGGTTCTGTCTGTCTGGGTTGCTAGTGGGAAAGGTCGGCCTCATCTTCTGGGAACAGCACCCTGTGGGCTGGGCTGGCGTCTGGCCATCTGTATCGTCAGCATGCTGGGGGCTCCACTGGCTCTGAGCCTGCCTCCAGGTTCCCATCCCCATGCAGCTGGGGAGGGCCTGGCTTTGGCCTTTAGAGGCAGGGCACAGGGGCTGAGCATTCCCGGAAGCTTGGGTGGTGCAGCTCAGCAGGGGTGGTTGGGCAGAGGTGCCTGGTCCCTGCATCACCTCAAGTTGGGTCGGGTACCTTCTCAAGGCAGGTCACTTAGTCCCCTTCGTCCCTCAATCCCCTACCGGCCCTGTCAACTTGTGTGGGGAGGCAGCAATGCTGTCTGTGCCCAGGACCAAGTCCTGGGGGGAGTCCTGCTGCCTGAACCAGGTAGAGGCACACCCCTGGAGAACTGCCACATTCCTGCACCCGCAAAGATGGAGGGCAGACTAGAGCATGGGCTCTGGATCCTGGCAGGCTGGGCTCAGCAACATGGCGTGGTGTTCAGGGATCCTAACCTGCTCTCCAGGCCTGACTCAGATGCCACAAGATCCCCAGAGACGCACCAGGAAGGGAGGATGGGGCCTGGGGCTGTCCGAAGCGGGGAGGGGGTGTTGCTGTGCAGGTGAAGGTGGAACTCCTCCTGGCCTCAGAGCCGAGGGAAGCCGGGTTTTTCCTGAAAACCCAAAGCTGTGGCAGACCGCTTGACCGGAACACACACAGCGGCCGATCTCTGGGGACTCACAAAAAGGGTGTGGCTGTTTTACGGGAGCAGGGCCACCTCCTCTGCCAAGCCATACCCAAATGTTGCTCCTGCGAGTCACACCACACTGAAGGCCCCGGGAGAGGCCACTTTCCCTGGGAGCGAGGGAGGGACTCGTTTTGCAGTGTGGCTCCACTGCTGCTGAGTTTACACACGCAGGCCTCCCTCCTGTGGGGCCTGTTCTGCTGGACAATGTCCCCTGTGCTGTGGGGAGCCCTGAGCCTCATCCATCTGAGGCCTCGGGTGGGCCGAGGCTGAAGGGAGGAGGTGGCCGCGTGGCTGGCACCACACCTGCTTATCCCTTTGCAGACGTGGATGGGTGTGCCGTCGCCAATGGGGGCTGTGCGGGTTGGTGCCGTGACACCGTGGGGGGCTTCTACTGCCGCTGCCCCCCCAGACACCAGCTTCAGGGTGATGGCAAGACTTGCCAAGGTGGGGCATGACCCAGCCCACTGCTACCCCACCTTGGCAGCCTCCCTGGCAACCCCCTTCCCAGCCCACTGCCACCCTGCCTCGGTGGCCTCCCTGGCACCCTCCTTCCCGGCCCACAGGCTGCTCCGAGGGCTCCACTAGGGGTACTCCTCACCCAACTTGCTCCCTACTCCTGACATTGCCTCTGGGGGGACTCAGAGGACCTGGTGTTGGTGGGAGCCACCTTGGGGGCCGTGCAGGGGGAAGGAGGGGCAGGCAGGGACGGTTCAGGCAAGGCCCGGGATTCGAAGAGTTTGCCAGCTCTGGGCAGACCCTGTAGCTCAGCCCCGCCTTGGCTAGCAGGCTGTCAGCAAAGTCAAGGACAGACAGAAGGAAAATCCACTGGGAGAGATGGTAACAGATTAGGATTGAGGTGGGGGAGGAGGCCGAGGAGGGTGGCGGTGGGGGCCCTGAGCTGTCCCCATCTCCCACTCACACTCCTTTGCCTGCTCCGGCCTCTGTCCTGGCATCTGACCCTGGGTGAGTCTGGGCAGCCTGGCCCCTGGCAGAGAGTCCTCAGGCCTCTGCTCTGCTGTCCCGGGTCAGACACTTACTGTCATCATCTCCCAGAACTTCCCCTGCCAAACCCAACGCTGTCTCCAGCTGTCCAGCTGCAAGCCGTCTGGAGCGGGGCAGGGGCCAGCCTGCTGGACTTGGGGTCAGGGGAGGTGGGAGGGGCATCTGCTCTGTCTGGGATGTTCTAGAAACAGATTCTGTGTGCTCCTCTCCAGCCTGTGCTTGTGGCCAGCGTGAGGCTGGGGAAGGGGAGAAGTTGCTGTGACCTTTGGGGCCTGAGAGGCTTGGGAGCCCCGGCTCAGTGAGGAAGGAGGGTGGCTGCACCTGTGCACAGTCCCCGCCGGCTCCTGGACTCTGCTTCCTTCTGACTTTTGCCGTGGTTTCTGTGAAAGGGGCTCCACGGGGCTGGTGGAAAGCCCCAGAGGCTCCAGGACAAGCCAGGTGCAGGTGGAGTTGGGCAGGACAAGGGGAGGAGAACCCCCTCCTAGAACCGGGGTGAGGAGGGGCCCGGCTGCCATGCCATCTCTCCTGCAGGGCCCCCACCCTTGTCCACTCCAGGTGTGGGATGGCCCCAGAACTTGGCCACCTCCACACGTTAGAGCTGGAGGTTCCCAACCACCAAGGAGCCTGTCCCAGGTGGGATGCAGGAGGAGCGGGGCAGCTTACATTTCCCCACCGGGGGCGGCCTGTGCAGTTCCTCAGAAGGGTCCACTCAGTCCCCACCCAGGGCTGCTCACCGGTGGGGACTGGGGTGTCAGGGTTAAGACCAGACCCCGCTACCTGGCCTCTGGCATTGTGGGGTGCCTGTGCTGAACCGATTTCACCTCAGCCCTGGGGAAGCAGTGTACCCCTCTCAGGCTGGTGTCCCTGGGGCTGGGAGTCCCTGCAGAGGCAGCACCAAGACCCGCAATGGACACAGGTGCCCCCCGGCCCCTGAAACTCGCCTGCTGTAACGGATGGGGAGAGGGCCGGCTCCCCCGCGAAGCCATGGGACCCAGGCAACTTCCTTCTCCCCCAAGAGCCTTGTATGTGTCCCCCTTTAAAGTGGGGGTGCTCACCCACCTAGGGTAGGGAGCAAAGGGAGAGTCACTGTCCAGTGACCCGAGTCATCCCCCCTCAGCCGAGGTCAGCCTGGACCCGGCCCTGAGTGCCACCTGCCCTCTCAGCCACCCTGCCCCCAGCTCCAGATGGACTCCTCTGCCCCACTGTTCCTCGGCCCAAGCCCGCTCGTCTCCCCAGTTGCTGCATGGGGTCTGAAACCCCACTCCTTGATGGTGTGTGGGAAGCCATGGGTCTGCCAGGCCAGGGCTGGTGCCAGGCCTTGGTGGGGTGTGGTGTGGCTCCCAGGTGGCCTCAGTGCCCGTGGCTGGGAACACCAGGCAGAGCAGAGTGAGAGGCCCAAGACCCTGCTTGGGGGCTGGGCTGGGGGCTGCCTGGCAGGTTCCCAGTGCTCCAGGGCTGCGGTTGTGTGGCACACTCCCCAGGCTGGCCAGCGTCTGCTGGTGTTGGGGCCTGTTCCAGCAACCCCTGCATGAGGGCAGGCTCTTGCGGTGGCCCAGGCTGCTGCGTGGGGGATCCCTCCTGGGAGGAGCTCCACTGACCCTGCCCAGGCTGGCCCAAGGAAGCCAACAGAGAGGCCCCAGGGCCCCCTGCACAAAGGCTGTGTTCTGGGGTTCAGAGCACCTGTTATGGGGTGCAGACGGTGCTTGGGGGCAGAGGGGACAGGTATTGCCCTGTAGCCCAAGGAGTCCCTATTCAGGTCTGTGGGCTCCAGAGCCTGGTCAGGCTGGCTGCTGTGATGCTGGCGGGAGAGGGTTAGCCTGATGCTTGGGCCTCCCATGTCTCTCTCAGCCTGGGGTGGTGGGAGGCCCCATGATGGGGTCCCTGGCAGGTGTGTGTCAGGCCCCGGAACATGGAGTGACCACACTCCCCCTTTCTGTGTCACCAAGTGGTGTGGCGCTCAGAGGCCCTCCTGCCGTAGAGCGGCTCCGGGTGGTAAACGGGCTTCGCACTCCCCATGGCCAGAGCTCGGGGTCTCATGATTTGTGTTCTGGGGCTGCTGGCCTGTGTATATGCCCCTCCAGGACTGACACGGGCTGGGCGTCCAGTCACGGCAGGTGGTGGGCCTCTGGAATGTCAACTCCATGACAGACACTGCCGAACCCAGCACGGTGACGGCAAATACATTAGTCCCGGGCCTCGACCCGTATCCCTTCAGGAGGTGTTGGAATCTCTCTGCCAGGGGTCCCTACGGACGGGAAAGGTCTTTGCCATCTGGCAGAGCTGGCAGAGGCAGGGGCATGGACCGGATGACCCGGGGACAGCCAGGAGACTAGACGGCATCTCGGCCAGGGACCGGGCCACAGACCCCGCCTCCCAGCAGCAATAATGCTTCCTCTCCTGCCCCATCCCTGGCCTCGCCCCCCCGCACCGTCTGAGGGTTCTCACCCCCAGCTCCGCGTGTTTGGGATGGCTGGGGCTCCGAGTCACCGTGTGGCCGAGGGGGCTCTGCCAGGGGCCAAGAGCCTGCTGTGTTTTCTCTGTCCCTCTGCCAGCCCAGCCTCCCCCGAAAACGCAGCCTTGCCAAGCGCGTGAGTGAGCGCATGGCTCAGTGGGTGCGTGAGCACCAACGCAGGATTCGGGCCGTTCCGGAGCAGGGAAGGGCCGCGTTGCTTGGCCACTCGCAGGGCGGTGTGTGGCAAGTTGATGGGGTGGGCCCAGAACCCGCTCGCAGTGATGACTCGGCCCGGTGAAGCTCGGAGTGAGTGCTGGTGCAGGAGCCTGGCCTCAGAGTGCCTTGGCCCTGGCCCTGGGAGCGTCTCCAGGCCAGTGTGTTTGTCATGTTCTGGGAGACTGGCCTGGGGCAGGAGCTGAGCTCTGCTCTGCTGGGCTGGGCAGTCCGGAGAGGGCTCATCTCCCAGCTGAGGCTGGATGCCTGCCACCGCTTTTGCCATTTCCTGGGCAGGGCGCGGCTCTAACATGTGCCCACCCTCCTCCCGGCACTCTGGGCAGGTGGGCTCAGGCCTGTGCGTGACGGAGCTGGCAGGCCCTGGGGAGGAATTTGCACTCCACTGCAGAGCTCCTGCCTGGGCTGCCTGGCCCCGAGCTCACCTCCAGGATGGCCCCGGTTTTTCAGGGAAGCCCCTCTGAGGAGGCCACCGCAAAACCAGCCATCGGTGTCAGCAAGGGTCAGGTCTGAGCTTCCCTAAGCTCCTTATTATGTGGCCTTGGGTGAGTCGCTCTGCCACTCTGAACTCCAGTCTGTCTCTGTAAAATGCGGCCAGTAATGCTCTCAGCCCTTATAGCAATCTAAAGGATTTGGGGGAAATGCTCGAGGCCCACGGCCTGGGCTGCAGGGAAATGCCCAGCGCCCAGTCCCAGGCCTGGACAGAGAGAAGAGCCGCCCCACCTGCGTGGCATCCTCCCCTCGGCCTGGGCTCCCCACCCTCTCCACCTGCCTTCCTCTGCCTCCCCTCGACCATGGTCCTTGGGGACCAGGACCCACATCAGGCTGAGTGGGGGTGGCCAGGACCCTACATCCAAGCCTGGGGACCCCTGGCAGGTCTCCATAAGCAGCTTCCTCCCTCCACTGCCAGCTGGGTTGGAGTTCAGTCCTGTGAACATTCCACCTGTAAAATGGGTCCAGCCCTTGCATTAAGCCCATGGTTTGGCTGGAAGACCACAGTGACAATGCACTGGGGAGAATTGTTCTGTGCTTTTCAGAAGGAGAAAGCAGTGCTGCGTTTGGCCTCCGGGGCCAGGTGGACCCCCTGTCCAGGCCCGAGGGCTGCCTTCGCACACTGGGGCTGGATTCAGCCCCGAGACTGTGCTGTTCCCACCCCGCCTTCCAGGAGATAAGGAGGGATTGTGGGAAAGGGGACAGCAGGGGTGGGGGAGGCGCCCAGGGGCTGGACAGAAGAAGGTGCCTTCTCTGGTGGAAGTGGCAGCTCTTCCTTCTCGGTGCCAGACCCCGGCTCTCAGCTGCTCCTTGGCTGCGGGGGCTTCCAGGGCGGAGGTGGGTCCTCATTGCAGTGTCTGTGGGACGCCAGTGGGCTGTGTGGGATGCCACCCTTGTCAGGAGCAAAGGGACCTGCTGTAAGGGACTGCCCCTGCAGTGCCCCCAGGGAGTCCCTGTGCCCGGGAGTCTGTCGCTCTGCCCTTCCCACCCATCCCTGCCCACTCTCTGCTGCCACTGTGGGCTCGGCCTTTCACACCCTTGCCTGCTGCCTGAGGGCACTGCCATGTTGCCACTGTCCCCAGGGAGAGGAAGGCATGTGGGAAGTGACCGAGGGCCACGGACTAGGAAGCCTGGGTGCTGACCGGCTGCCTCAGGCCAGCTGTGCCTCTCCCAGGGAGCCCAGGCAGGGGAGAAATGAATGGGCAAGGGGCCCTGATTTGGACCCTGGTCCTGGCACCCAGGGCAGGTGCCCGCATGTCTGCCTGCACTCCACGAGCCCCTTAGTGCTGGAGCTTTTTCTCTGACCTTCCTGTGGGAGCAACACTTTGTCCCACTTATGGCAGGGCCTCCACCCAGGAGAACGGCATTTCCACGGGAGCCTCCCAGGAGGTTTTAGCGCTTTCAGGACTGTCACTTCGCAGGACAATGTACTCTTGCTGAACCAGAAGAGTGGGCATGGTGGCCGAAAGCCCCCACAAGCTCTGTGTGACCCACACTCCATGCCAAGTCTGGGCAGCAGTCCCGCTCCATGACGTTCAGTGCTGAGGCCCCCCACAGGGCAGTGCCGTGGGGGATTTAAAGAGTGAAGCAAGAGGCCCAGGGAGCACAGGAGCATCTGCAGAGTCAGAGCTGGAGGGTGGCGGAGGGGATAGATGCCCAGAACCCCTTGAAGTCCAGGGCAGCCTCCAGGGCCCCATCCTGCGCCTGGCCCCACCCAGCCCTGACGCCTGGGCTGCTGGCTGTTTGGCTCCAGGATGCCATCTGCCCTTTCTAGCTGGTGGCTTCTCTGGATGTGGAAGAGGTTTCTTACTCATTCCCAGTCCCCGTGCCAGCAGCGCCTGGCACTTAGTGGGTATTCCACAAACATCTGGTGCCGTGACCTGAATATCGGTGTCCCTGCAAAATTCCTGCGTTCAGATGGACTCCCCAGTGTGATGGTGTGAAGAGGTGGGGCCTCGTAGGCAGTGAGGAGGCCAGAAAGGCTCTGCCCTGGGGAATGGGATTACTGCCCCAGAAAAGGTCGGAGGGAGTGGTTCTCCTTCTGCCCTGTGAAGCTGCCCCACGAAGCTGCCCGGGTGGAGCCAGAGGGCTGGTCTGCTGTGCCTGGATCTTGGACTTCCCAGCCTCTGGAGCTGTAAGACATACATCCTGGGGTTTGTAAATTACCCAGACTAAGGCATCTTGTAGGAGCAGCAGGAGTGAACAAGCGAACACAGTTGTGGGGCAGGCTGCCCTCGCAGGGAAAGAGATGGAGGCCGGAGGTGTGGCGAAGCCTCGGCGTCCCTCGCGCATGGGCCCTGCCCAGGCCTGAACCTGGGCCTTCTGGTTGCAAAGCTGGGGCCACGTTCCTGCGGGTGGCTGGATCTGGGCCTCCCCAGGCCAACATTCTTCAGCTGGCTGTCTTCCCAATGCAGCGGGAAGCCCGGCTGCAAAGTGTGTTCCTTCCAGGCAGGATGGCAGCATTTCCGACAGGGCGTCTGTGGTCAGAGGCCTCCTCCGTCCGAGGCGCTGTGAGTGAAAAGCTTTCGTTTCCCGACTCTAATGGGCAGACCCTGGCAGGCACGTTCTCAGTTAAGGCCAAGCCGGGAAAATAATAGCCTTCCACATCCGCGTTGAGAGCCAGCCCAGCAACAGAGAGACAAGAGGCTTTCTCTGACTGTCCAGAACCAGGACGCTGGGGCAGTTTCCCTGAGGACACCCCGAGCCGGGCAGCCTGCAGGCATCTGTGGCTGTGCTTCAGATGAACACAGAGGACTGAAGGGCCGATGGATTTAGGCAGCAGCCTGGAAGGCCTGGGTTTGGACCCCAGCCCTGATGATGGACAGGTGCGACCCTGGGGGCCTGTGTGACTCTCAGAGGCTGCAGTCCTCAGACTCGGAGTTTGGGGAGGCTCAGTGGACACCCTCACATGGCAAAGCTCAGCGCACCCTGGGACCCTGGCCTGGCCGGGGAGCCATCTGTTGGGAAGATAAGCCTGCACCTGGGAAGGTGACCAGCGGATGCTTCAGGCAAGGCCTTGCCCTGGTCCTAGAAGCTTCTGCCACCAAGCCAAGGGCCTCCTGGGCTGGGGAAACCGAGGTGTCAGGTAGCCACTTTTCTCCAGTCCTCCCGGAAGCCCCAGTGGCCCCAGCTTGGTTTCCCAGGGGCTACTCACGAGGAGGCTGGAGCGATTGCGCTCCAGAGTCAGGGGCTGTGAGCTCTCGGAGCTGCGGATGCCTCAGGAGGGCAAGTGCCTCCTGCATGACCCAGGCCCAGTCATGTTCCCCCTGTGCCTCCTGAGAGTGGAACCCACCGTTCCCTCCTGGCAGGGCCGAGGCTCTGAGCCAGGTGTGTGCAGGTGGGGCCGTGTTGCTAGGAAGGAGAGACCTGCTGAGCCCCCTGAGCCTCCCCCTCTCCCGTCGTGTTCCCTCTACTATTATCTCCCACACCCACCCCGGCCCCTCCCCATGCATTTCTGCTGGCCCCGCCTGACCTTTCTGTCAGGGGTCCAGCCTCCTGATGGCAGGCTGCTGCTGCCTGTGTCCCCGGCCACTGCTCATCTCTAGGCCTTGGATCTGTAGTGACACTGCACCTTAGACCCAGCGCCCTGGGCTGCCTCCCCACCACACCCCATCTCTTCCCCAGGGCACCCTTGACCATTGGATTTGGCCCAGGCCTTTCCCTGATTCTCTACCCCTCACCCCGGGATCCTGCGGGGCTCTTGACCCCACTGAGGCCTCAACCAAACCCCCAAATTCTGCCTCGAATTCTCCACCTCCCCAGACTGGCCAGAAGTAGCTCTAGGGGTCGGGGAGGTGGGCTGTGCCAGGAGGCAGAGGGTAAGAGCTTCCCTTCCCTGGAGAGAAAGCAGCGCCCAAGGCTTGAGATGCCTGGAATGACCAGACCTGTAGGGCCCCAGCACTTCCCATGGGAGATCTGGAGGGGAGGGTGTGGACGCTCCGAGCCTCAGGACTGATCACGAGTCCAGGCAGGGAAGCCCAGTGGGTTAGAGCTTTGCTTCTCTGCATTCTGTGTAGACACAGGGTATCCTGAGCTGGGCCCGTGCAGCAGGCATGCCAGTGGCCTTGGGGACTTGAGGACTTCTGGGATGGCTTCCCAGGAGTGATGGGCCAGGGTGAACTCCCATGCATGGACTGGGGAGGGAGAGCCACACTGGAGGCCTCAGAGGCAGAGGAGGGTGGCATAGGGGCCTCAGAGGCTGATGGCCAGGCCCTGCCAGCTGCAGGCTTGGGCAGCTTCAAAGGCAGGACAGGCTGCTGGCTGGGCCCTGGGCACAGGGTATGATCTGGCTGCCACCCCCTGACCCCGGTGTTCTGTGAGCAGGTTCTGTTTTGCCGTGCTTCCGGTGGAGAGAGGTCAGCAACAGTGACACATTGGGCCCTGGGGTTGCTGGAAGCCAGCCTGGTGATGTACCCCGGCCACCAACTATTGGTTCATTTGAGCTGGCCAGGTGCCTGCTGTGGGCCAGGCCCTGAGCACCATGTGGCATGTCTGGGCTGGGCTTCCAGGCACGTAGCTTCTGCTAAAACTCCCTGCCTGGCACCTGGGCCTTCCCTGAACACCCCCACCCCCAACCTCTTCTGCTGCCTTGCCCAGCCACCCTGCACCTACCCCATATGGCCTCCAACAAGCCTGTTCATGTCCCTGAAAATGTCATGTCCAAAGGCCAGCTGAGTGCCACGTCCTCCAGGAAGCCTCCCGGATCACTCCTCTGAGTGCAGCTTGAGACCTGGGGCATCCTCTTGCCTGTCTGCAGTCTCCATTCCTCTGGCAGCTCTGATGTCCCAGTGAGAGTCTGGGCTCTGGGGTGTGGGGCTGGCCTTGCCTGGGGACTACATCCCCCGTGGGTGCTGTGTCAGCCCTCTAGGGCTCAGGTGTCCTGGGCCTTGCACGGCTGGGTGGGAAAGAGCCTGGTAACGGAGAACCCACAGACAGCGCGGTCACACACACGCACATGGTCACACACACGCACACACGCTCTGCTGGCCTGCGGCAGAGCCTTACCGGGACAGACCAGGCCTCGGGCTCTCGGGGGCTGCTCTGGGAGTCTGATGCCTCCCTCAGAGCCGGGAGACAGGGCCACTCTATCCTGGGCTCACCCGGGGACTGGTGTGTACAAGAGAAGGGGGCTCCCTCCTGTTTCTGCCTGGCCCCAGCCAGGGACAGCTGCAGTCAGGAAAGGCAGCTGGGCTCAGGAAACAGCCGTGGTTTCAATTTTCCTTCCTTTGGCTTGGGTGAGGAGTGGACCGACAGGGTAATGGGTTTACCATGAGGCTGACATTGGAACGGTTTGGGGAGGCTCTGCCAGGCCCTGTGTGCTCTGAGGCCGGGTGGGGGCCCCCCTGCTCCTGATATAAGCTCTGTGGTGGCAACAGTGAGAGAAGGGGTGGGAGGAACGCTGGAGAGGCCGTTCTGCTCTGTCTCCACAGGGAGGCAGCTTGGACTGTGTGAGACCCCAGACCACAAATGAACCTCCTGCTCTGGGCTGGGCTCTGGAGGTCAGGAGTTGGAAACCGCCAGGCAGGTCCACATGCCACTCGCGGAGGTGGGGTGGCATGGGAGGGCTTTGGGGCTTAGGAGCCTTGAGCCCTTGAAGGCAGATTAAAGAGAAGCTTGAGAGTGGCCTCCTTCTAGCAACTTCCTGGCCATGCTCTCTGTAGTGGGGGTCAGCAGGTGCACACTGGCCACTGCCCTGTCCTCGCAGCCCTGTGCCCCTTGCTGTTCTGGGTGGCTCCTTTCCCCGACTCCAAGCCTGGTCCCAGCCCCTCCCAGGCTACCCGTCTCCACCCTCCCTCTACGTTAGCTGGGATAGTCTCCACCTGTGTATGGACCAGCACTTTTGCGAGGACACGCCCTTACCTTCCGGTGTCCATGGCCCACCCCATCATCCCATCCAGACCCCAGGCCAGGTCCCCCTACCAATGCATGTGCCCAGGGCAGAGGTGGGATGAGAGGACCAAGAATCTCACACTTGCTTTTAAATGTCATGGCCGGAAGTGATTCCTGTGCCCTCCGCTCATGTGGCCACGCCCGCCGTCTCCTGCCTTCTGTGGGAGGGGGGGAGGAGTGAGCTGCAGGTGTCCGTGAGGGCAGAGCCCAGGGCCTGGTGCCCCCCGGTCACTCGTTCAGGGTCCACCTGCCCACCTGGGAGCACCCCAGGCCTGGCACACAGGGCACATGCAGGCCGTTGTGGGCGGTGGTGATCACCGCTCCACCTGGGTGCCTGCTGGGCCTGTGAACCCTTTCCCTGCAACGTGGCCACCTCAGTCAGGACTATGGACTGTGGCTCCTGGTAGCTTCTCTGAGTGTCACTCCTTCCTCTCATACCCTCAAACCCCCCGCCACCAGCCAAGGGCTTATCTCCTTCCCCCTGTTTCATGCCAGGTGCTGGGTCTGTGATGCCATCCCCAGGGGCCTGACCAAGTGGGAGACTGCCCACTGAGGAGGTAGACTGGGCTGCCTGGGGCCTTGGCCCCCTTGGGTCCCACTGGCGGCCGCCTCTCCCCATGCCTGAGCCCCTAGGAACCTGAGTGGAGGCAGCCCCCACTATGCCCACAGCCTCTCTTCCTCCCACACCCAGCCCAGGTTTGCCCAACACTAGCTCTGTGTTCAGAGGCTGGGACAGCATGGACAGCCCAGCATCGTCTCCCTTTCAGGGAGGTAGAGGCACGTGTCCAGGCGCCTGAGCTGCAAGGCTGGAGGGGGGCCTTTGTGGAGCAGGCGTCAGAGGTGAGCACTGAGGGACAGACACGCAACAGTGGGGGTGTTGGCTGAACCCCGTCCACTTTCAGGCTCTAGTTTTGCCTGAAGTTCTAGAGTCAGGGCCCAGCCCCAAGGGGGAGCAGTGACATTTGGGGGTGGCATTGGCCCTCACCCTGGCCTGGGTCCTGGCAGGAGCCCGGTGGCCGCCCAGTTTGGAGAGAGAGGAGAAGCTGGAGCCAGCCACTGGGGGCTGGGAGAGCCTTCTGCTGACACACACACATTCCCAGGCACAGACGGCGGCTGCATTTCCACATCGGGAAAGCATTTCCCAAACAGCTTCCAGACCCCACAGCCTCCGGCCGGGATGTGTTCGGTGGCGGCACTGAGTGGGGGAGGGGGTGTTGCGGGTGCAGCCGGGGCCTCGGAGGCGCTCTGCACCGGTGTGCTGCTGCCCCCCACAGCCACGCCCAGAATCCTGCCTAGCCTAGCAGGAGGGATGGCCCAGAGCCCTCCGCACCTCAGAGCTTCAGCTGGGGCTCATTTATACACCAGCCCTCCCGGGCTGTGGGGACCTGGACGGACATCTCAGTCGGGTGGGGCGATGCCACCGTACCCCAGAGCCATGTCCTGCCCGTGGTGGGCACACACATCGTTGTTGAATGAAAAACTAAATGAATGAGCCAGTGAAGGGGTGTAGTAGAGGAGGATGGGCAGGGGTAGGGGGGTCCAACGTAGGGTGGGCCGGCCAGCCGGGGAGGCTTTGCAGAGGTGACCTCTGAGTTAGTGTCTTTGCAGGATGCATCGGAGTTCATGGTCTGTTGGGCAGGAGGAAGGGTGGGTGTCTAGACTACCACAGAAGGCTCGTTCAGGGAGGCCGAGGCCACCAGAGGATGACCAGAGCCAGGGCGTGAAGCTGGAGCTGCCTAGCAACACTTTGCCCAGGCCCCAGGGATGCCCCTTGGGGAGGTGCAGCACTGAACCCTGCCCAACAGTCTGCCCGGTGCCTGCCATGACCTGGGGAGGGTCCTGAGCAGGAGAGAGCGTGTGCCCAACCACAGGGGCGCCTGTGGGTGCCCACCAGAGCCACTCCCTTGGAGGAACCCAAAGGAGGTGGCCCAATGAGGACAGGATTTGGGGGAGAGTTGGACCTGGACCTCCTGGGCTGCACTTCTCTTCCCTGCATGGCCCTGGGGAAGCCATTTCTCCTCTGGAAACTGGCTTAGCAAAACCACAGGAGAATGTCCCAGGAACCGTGGGCAGAGGGCAGGACCCAGGGCCGCCGGGGGGCACCCACACTGGGGTTCCACCTGGGCAGAATGAGGGTTTAATCATGGGCCTGCACGTGAGGGCAGAGGGGAGGTGGGCAGGTGGGCGTGGTGCAGCAGAGGAGGGGAAGGGGAACGGAAGTGGGGGACTCCAAGCTACAGGGTAGGAGGAGCCTGTGTGGGGCCAGGGTAGGCTGTGTGGGGGTCCAGGGGGCTGGGTGAGCAGAGCGGGGCAGCCTCCCTGCTGCCTGTCAGATGCGGGTGTCTGATGCGAGCAACCCTGAGGGTGAGATGGGGATGTGATACCAGGAGGCTCCCATAGCTCTTGGGGGCTTCGGGGCAGAAAAGATAATTTCCTTTGCCTGAACTTGTTGGCAGGAAGCTTCCCGAAGGCCTCGCTGCGCTGTGACAGCTGCTCCCTGGAGGCTTGCCCTGCTCTGTTGGCCGCCCTCCTCTGCCTGGACCCTGCGGGCACTGTGGTAGTGACACCGGGTCCTGGTTCTCCTTCCCAAGTCACATGTCTCATTGCTTCCGGGCCCCTGAGCTGGTCTCATTCAGGCTTCTGCCCATGCACAGATGAGGAAACTGAGGCCAGAGAGGCCCTGGGATGTAGCCATGCCATACGGCCCTTCAGTGGGCCAGGAGCTGCCTCTGTGGCCCTAGTTCTGCACTGGGTACTGGGCACACGGGCTGTGGTAGCCCAGCCCTCACCCTGGATGGACGTGGGATTTGGAGTCTAGATGAATGGAAGGGGTGATGATAGCCCCAAGGGGAACGGGCGGGCTGGAGCAGTAGCCCCCAGATGGCTCTGGCGGGGTGCTGAGGTGGGGGTATGGAGGTGATGGCTATCAAGGGAGAGGGCCAAGGCTCAGGTCCATGGCTGGCTTCCAGGATGCCTCTGGACCATGGCTGTGTCCACCGTGGCTTAGGAGGTGGACAGGTCCCAGGATGTCCCCCGCCCTCTGAGAATCAGCTCTGGACACTGTCTCTCCTATGGGTCTCTGCATAGCCTTGGGGTGTCTGCAGGAGCAAAGG
Source organism: Trachypithecus francoisi (assembly GCF_009764315.1). NCBI lineage: Eukaryota > Metazoa > Chordata > Mammalia > Primates > Cercopithecidae > Trachypithecus > Trachypithecus francoisi. Next base: position 183,243 of record NW_022681446.1, on the reverse strand, counting down.
GCCGGGAAGGAGCATGGTCAGGCCTCCAGACTCGGCCTCCCATTCTCACATTTGTTGACTTTTATGGACCCTCAGTCAAGTGCTTTTCCCATAGGAGTGAGGTACTGTTACAGATGGGGAAACTGAGGCACAGAGCGTTTCCATGGCTCACCTGGGGCCTCAGTTTTTACTAGTAGAGCTGGGGCTATTCAACAGAAACAGAATGTAAGCCACACACACTGTCTCACAGTTTCTCAGGGCCACGCCGGAAAAGCAAAAGTAAATAGGTGAAATTGATTTTAATACTATATTTTATTTAACGTAATAGGTGCAAATATGATCCTTTTCAGCATGTAGTCCATATAAAAATGGTTCACCAGGTAGTTCTCTTCTACTCATTCTTACTAAGGACATACTGACTGAGATGGTGACGTATGACGCTAGCACGCATGTCCATTGGGACAAGCCACGGTGCACGGCTCAGTGGCCTTTGGGGCTTGTGGGCTCCGGCTGGCCCTAGACTCCAGGCGCCTGCCCTTCCCTGCTCAGGGCCTCCCGCAGCGACTCCTGGGCTCCTTCCTCCTCCTCGAGACAGCACGAGGCAGGAGCCCTTTCCCAGGTGGGCAAGACTTGGGGGACAGCGTGGGATCCTCAGGGTGCGGCTGGTACCTCCTGCTTCCTGTGGGCTTCTTCCTCCTCCCATGACCCCGGAGTCTGGAGGGTGTCAGAGTGGGGCCTGCATGAGCTGAGAGACAGCCTTCGAGGGCCTCTTGAGGGACCTTCCCCAGATGGGGTGCTGATGGAGGACCCCAGCCTCGTCGCCTGTTGGTGAGGGTGACTGGAGTCAGAGGTGCAGGGATTCTGTTGCCCAGGCTTCTGCCCAGGCTTCTGCCAAGTACTGGGCCCCGTCATGCAGCAGGCAGAGAGGCACAGAGACCAGGGAGAGCTCGCTCGCAGGGCGGCCGGCTGTGCACCTCCTGGAGGATGGATGCTGCCTCTGCGGCCCGTGCCCTTGCAGGCCTGGCCTCTGATGTTTTCCCCTGTACCCGTCTCAAGCCTGGCCCCCACCTCCATGGAAACTGCTGGACTGAGGCCCTGTTGGACTGTGGCTGTGGAGGGCAGGACCCTTGAGCTTCCGTTGGCACTTGCTGGTGAGCCGTTGGCAATGAGATGCACATTACGGTCATAAATGACGTCGCCCTGCGTGGAAGGCACCTTCAAACCAACCCGTCAGCCTGTCTATCCGTGAGATCGACGGAGGCTGCTCACAGCCAGGGCTCAGAGGCTGATGGGAGAGGCTCCCTAGGAGGCCCCGCAGACAGGCAGGGCCCAGGCAGGCCCGTTTCTGCAGAGTGTTGGGGGCCGAGGGGGCGGGCTGTGCTCTGGATGGCGGACAGGATGGGGCAAGGTGAGACAGGCTGGGACTGGGTGGGGCCTCTTCTTTCCCACGTGCTCAAGGGCAGCCCCCCAGCCCTTGCTCCCAGGTGCCTTGGATCAGCAGCGACTGCTCTCTGCCACATCTTAGCACTGGGCGGGCTTCTGAGGGGTGGGTCTCGGCTGGCAGGCAGGCCCCTGGCTGTAGTGGAGAGTGGAGAGAAGGTGGAGGCTGGAGGCTCTGCTGGGATGGGCTGCCTGCTTCCCTGAGTTGCCCGGGCTGGAGTCCTGCTCAGTTGAATTTGACCTGAGGACAGTATCCTAGTCTGTCTGAGCCTCAATTTCCTCACCTCTAAAATGGGGACAGTAGCCCTTCCCTGCAGGGAATGGTGAGGATGGTGCTGCGTCCCCAGAACCCAGGGCCTGGCATGGCGGCCGCAGCTGAGGTTGGCAGTCCTTCCCTGCAGCTCTACCCGCGGCTCTGCTCCTCACCTGGGCTTGCCCAGATACAGGGCCTGCTGGCCCAGGGAGCATGAACCCTCCTCCTTCCTGACAGCTGGAAGATGTCCCCAAGCTTTCTGTCCCTGCAGTGGCCCCAGTCACGTGGCTTTGTGCCCACTGCTCACCTATTGTCCTGTGAGAGGAGACACAGGCTGTGTCTCTGGGGACAGGCTGAGCTCCAGGGACGCTTCTCCTGCCTTTCGGAGGGATATTTTTGGGCCTTCCTGGAAAGGCTGGAAACAGTGTGGGCGGGCGCCCAGTCCTTTTGTGGACCCTCACCGCCAGTGCTGGAGGTGGTGCTGGGCTGGACCCAGGAAGGGATCACTGCTTGAGCACCCCAGCTTGCTGGTCAAATTGCTTCCATCTCCATGGAGGCTAGCAGTGGAAGCCCAGTGACCCTCCCAAGGACAGGTGCTCAGGGGCTCAGAGAGGATGGGGGCTCAGGGAACTCTGGTCCAAGCCAGAATCACAGCCCTGGCTCTCCTGCAGGGGTTAAGTGCTGGACGAGGCTCTAATATGTGGTTCCTTCTGTTGCCAACCCTAGGAGGACTGCCTTCCCCGGGCTACGCCCTCGAGGAGCATGGGGACCCAGGGCTCTGCGGTGGGAAGCACCTCCATGGCCTTTGCAGCCTGACACCTGGCCACTGCTGGCTCCCCTGTGGGCAAGTTCTCCCTGCTCTCTGTCCATCACCACCTGCTGCAGGGATGCCAGGGTCCCTCCAAGTACGGGGCCTGGGCCAGGGGAGGGCAGGACAGTGCAGGCACTGGAGGTGGGGACTGGGGACTGGGGCTGTCTCACATCGGTGCTGCAGTTTCAGGCCAGTTCCCCATCTTCCCCACCCTTGTCAGAGTTCAGCCCCCACCAGCCGCCTCTGCAGTCCCCACCCCTACAATGCCTGGCCAGGATGACTCCCTTTGCTGCTTTGGCTTCTTTTCCGTGTTGGCTCTAAGAACACACATGTTTGTGCATGTGTGTGCCTGTGCGTATGTCCGTGCGTGTCTGTGTACCTCCTGTGTGCATGTTTGCACACATGAGTCTGTGTGCCTGTGTCTGTGGGTCGCATATGGATGCCTGGGTTTGTGCCTAGGTCCCTATCTGTATCCCGGTCCGGGAGCGCGCACTCTGGAATGCGCGGGTCAGGCGGGCCGGCGCGGCCCCCTGGGGGAGGCTGGGCGGGGCTGGGGGCGGGGCCGGGGCGGCCCCTTCGGGCGTCTGCGGACTTGGCCTTTACCTGCGGGGGCGGAGGGAAAGCTGAGAACTTAAAGGCGAGGGGCGGGGCGCGCCGAGCCCAGAGCGGCTCCCGGGCGGCGCCGAGCGGAGCGGATCCCAGGGCTCGGCTTGCGCGCCCGCCCGGAACCCAGAACCACCCCGAGCCGCCTGCCCCGTCGCCCGGCCGCCGGCTTAGGGCGCAGCGCGGCTGGTCCTCGTGCCCTCCTGCCCGCCGGCCTACCCGGCCATGGGGGCGTCCCGGGACCGCGGGCTGGCCGCGCTCTGGTGCCTCGGGCTCCTGGGGGGCCTGGCGCGCGTCGCGGGCACGCACTACCGCTACCTCTGGAGGGGCTGCTACCCGTGCCACCTGGGCCAGGCCGGCTACCCCGTGAGCGCCGGTGACCAGAGGCCAGGTGGGCGCCGGGCGAGCCTGGGCAGGGGCGGGCGGGGCCAGGGCGCCTTCTCCCCGGCGCGCTCCCTTTGTTTCCTCTTTTTAAAGTTTGCGCCAGGGCGCTGCCAGCTAGGCTGGAGGGAGCAGGACGGGGCAGTGCCCTGCTTCTGGGACAGGGCCCGTGGGCGCTGAGAAGTCGGACACCCCCGTCCCCTCTCAGGGCTGTCGGCAGAGACTGCTAACGGCCGGGTCCCTTGACGGAGGAAAGGAAAACATCCCTACGTTTGTCTGTGGGAGCAGGGTCCCCCGCTCCCCACGGCACTGAAGTTTTTGCAGGTCAAGTGAAAAGGCAGGCTAGAGAGAAAGGCCCTTTGGGACCCCCGGAGCTGAGCCTCCAGGGTCCCCAGAGCTCAGCCCCTTTGGGGTCCTGTCTGTGAATGTGGCAGGTGCTGTTCTTCCTGGAGCCCCACAGGCATGGGCAACTGAGGACCCTCCTGACCTGGGAAGCAGGTTACAGCCCTGCCCTCTTTCCGTCCTGCCTCTCTCTGCAGCTGGGATCTGGGGCCCGCACTGGGCCCGCCTCCCTCCACGCGGTTGCTTTGAACTCCTGGGATCCACAGAGCTTGGAGCTGGGCACCCTCGGGAATTGGAGGAGGGGTTGTGGGGTGTGCGGCTCCCAGTGAGTCATCAGCTGCATTATCCGGGGTAGGCAATGGCTGGTGGGGGCCCTGAAATGCCTCCTTAGAGACATCACCCCTCCTCAGCTATTTCGAGTGCTGGTCAGAGCCTCTGCTGCCCTCCTGCCTGAAGGACTAAGCACGACGCCCTCAGTGTGGCAAAGGCTTCCTTCATCCCTGTCTTGGTCACTTGGCCCGGAGGGGGGGGTCCAGGGTCTATCTTCGCTGGGTAGGCAGCCTTCCGGCTGGGTGGCTCAGCCAAGGCCAGGTCCACCCACAGTGGCACTAAATGCCTTGCGACTGGGTAGCATCCAAGGCCTCTGGCTGGGTGTTGCTGGGCTCTCGGGAGCTGGGAGCCCCTGTCCTGGTCCAGGCATGCTCCAGCTTTTGGGGGGGAGAAGGAGAAGGGCCCGTAGGTAATGGTGTGTGCTCCCTGGGGGTGAGGACCCCGTGGCTTGTGTGGGGGACAAAGCAGGGCTTGGAACTTGATAACTGCCCTGAGCAGAGCTTTCTGGCAGGGGCCCAGAGCCCTCCAAGTTTCCTGTAAGTCCAGGCGGGCTTCAGAAGGGGTATGTCTTGGGTGGTTTCTGCAGAGGCAGCTCGTTCAAGGCAGCCCAGCCATGCCTGTCCACTTGCCTTTGTAGTCCTGGGCTGGGAGCTGTGGGATGTAGGTGATGGTCGCTGGGGGCCCCATGGGCTCCCTGAGGCTCCTCCACTCCCCAGCCTGGTAGACACTGCAGGTCTCACCAGCCTCCCGGTGAACCAGCCCGTGTTGGCACAGCCATGTCACCATGTGCCAGCATGCTGACGGTTCTGTTGTGAGGCTGCCAAAGTCCATAGTCTCGTATCTAGCCGAGGGCAGCAGCAGGATCCTGGCCCAGCTGTTCCTTAAAATAGCTGCTGTCTGAGCCCACTTGTCTCCCACCAGATGGCTCCCCCCAGGTTCATGTCGCAGCTGTCTGGGGCCTCTCTGGCTTGCCACCTTCCCCATGTGGGGCTTGACCTGGGACTGGGCAGGGACAGTGGATTTGCTTCCAGGCTGGGCCGTTGTCGCTGGAATGAGCAGGTTTTGTGGCCTGACTCATGGGGGCCTCTAGGTTCCTTTCGGCCTTTGCTGGGGCCCCGCCCCCCTCAGGCTCAGGCCCCCACACTGGCCTCTGCGTCTCGGGGACCAGTGCTTCCTGGGGGCCCTGGTCCCACTTCGGGGCTCAGTGGGCAGCATGGTCTGTGTGCAGGCGGCACGGGCTGGTCCTGGAGCACAGGTCTGCAGAGGAGAGAACCTAGGGAGCCAGCTTCTGCAGGGCACGCGGCTCCCGTGAACCTGGCTGTGCGACCAGACCCACAGAGGGCACAGGAGCCGGGGGGCCGGGCTGCCAGAGGTGGCACTGGGAGCCCCAATTTCCAGCCCAGATGGTCTGATCCTCTGTGACTCCTGAGACGACAGTGATGTGCTCTGCAGTTGCGTCCTGTGGGTGCGGTAACAAATAACCATACACTCAGTGCTTAGGATGGCACGGATTTATTACCTGACAGTCCTGCGAGGCCCAGTCCAAAGTGGGCTAAAATCCAGGCGTGGGCAGGGCTGTGCTCCTTCTGGAGGCTCTAGCGGAGAGTCTATCTCTTGCCCCTTTCAGCCTATAGAGGCCGCCCGCATTCCTGGTCTTGTGGCCCCTCCTCCATCCTCAAAGCCTACAGCACAGCACCTGCCAATCCCTGCCTCCCTCTGACCTCTGCTTCCATGCTCACATCTCCTCCTCCCCACCCTCTGACCCTCCTGCCTCCCTCTTATAAGGACGCTGTGATCATGTTGGGCCCACCTGGATATGCCAGGATAACCTCTCATCCCAGATCCTCAACTCAGTCCCATCTGTAAAGGTAGGTCCCTCTGCCAGATGAGGGTCTGGGGATGAGGATGTGGACATCTCTGGGGGACGTTCGTTATTCAGCTGACCACATTGTCCTGAAAGGCCACTGTGCCGGTGGCTCTTCAGGTCACAGCCTCAGCCAGGGTCACCGGCTCAGCACTTGCGGGGTCCTTGCAGCCGTCTGAGAACAGCTCAGCCCTGCCATCACGTGGGGTGCCTTGGGAGTGGGGCGGAAAGGGTTTGGGTGACGTGTTCCTGCCTTACTTTCTGAGCGAAAATCATTTCTATTAAGGCGATTTGCTCAGTTCAAAGGGGCTGAGATCTCAGAGTGGAGGGGACCCCGGCAGGAGGTTGTCTGGCCAAGTGCCTGTCCCTGTAGGCCTCTGTCTTCCAAGTGGGAGGCCCCAAATCCTTCACCCTTGAGCTGGCTCGCTGTGTCCAGAAGCTGATCCTGGCTGACAGCAAACAGCAGGCACCGGAAGCCTGGGTGCGCTTCAGCGCCCCCACCCACCAACCCTGTCTCCATCACCACAGCCCCCTGCCACTACCAGACGGTGCGGCTAGGGTGAGAAGGGCTTGGCCTAGCCGACCTGGGCCTGTGCATTTTCAGAAGGAGCGTGGAATTTCTGGAGGGACTAGTGGCTGAGAGAGGCGGGGCCGAGCCCTGCTGGGATGCTGGAGTCCCAGTGTTCCTGTCCACGTAGCAGGAGGACACTTACATCATTACTTTTCCCCCTCTCAGGGGTCTTGGATGGAGGGATCTGAGCTCAGGGGGAAAGGGCCTCCTTCCTGAGCCCTTCAGGTGGGTGCCACCCACCCTGCCCTGCCCATTGGGCATGAGTCTGCACCCCAGCTGACTCATTGGAGGGCACCAGGTCCCTCTGTCCCTCGAGCTTCTTTGGGGCACTGTTGGGGGCCTGTTAACCCTTTGCTTTCAAGCTTCTTCCTGCAAACCATCCTGGTCTTTGTGAAAGTTGCAGTGACGACTTCATGGTGCAGGTGGAGAGGGTTCCTGGTCTCATTTGCAGCCCCCTCTGGGAGGCAGCCTCAGGGCTTAGGGACCCTGGGGGTCTCCCCAGAGTGGGTGTGGCTTGTGCAGGGAGTGGATGGCCCTGGAGGTCCCAGGCAGAGACCCCGGCCTCCTGGGGCTGTTGGTATCATCTCTGGGTTGCAGGCAGATTCTCAGAGCGTGGATGGGCAGCAGGGTTTCCATAGGTGGTGGGCACAGCCTGGTGGGTGGGTGTCATCCGTGGACTCAGGCTCGGGGACAGCTATGAAGAGCTTCTCAGTGTGTGCTGCGCTGGCTGCTTGCAGCTAGCTGTCAACAGTGCTCCGATGCCGGAGTTTTAGGATTTAGTCCCGAAGGCAGGCATTTTCGCCGGAACCGTGAGTGGGAACTGGAGGTGGTGGGAAGGCGTGGTGGTCACAGCCGATCATGGACCTGGTGATTGTTAAGCAGAATTAGAGAACCTCGGCTCTGTGTAGCCCCTGGAAGCGAGGGATCAGGCTAGCCATGTTTCCCATGCGGTCGAGGACTGGTCGTTGGAAATCATATTTTCTCTCAGCGAGGCCACGCCCGGTGGGAGTCTGCCGGTGGTATTTTGAACTGAATGTTGCCTTCCCTCTCGAGGCAAGGTCAGCGGGCAGGGCCTCCATTGTCACCCTGGCCAGAGGGCCCCAGATGCTCGGCTCAGAGCTTTCGGAAGAGCACGTGTTTGTCTTTCTCCCCATGGTGACTCCTTGGCAGCTCTCAGAAGCCCCTCCCTCTCTTCAGATCTGTGAACCCGGCTTTGGGGTGGGTGAGGTTGTCGGATAAAAGGTGTCACCTGGGCCGGCGCGGTGGCTCACGCCTGTAATCCCAGCACTTTGGGAAGCCAAGGCTGGCAGATCACCTGAGGTCAGGAGTTTGAGACCAGCCTGGCCAACATGGTAAAACCCTGTCTCTATTAAAAATACAAAAATTAGCCGGACATGGTAGCGGGTGCCTGTAATCCCGGCTACTCAGGAGGCTGAGGCAGGGGAATCGCTTGAACCCAGGAGGCGGAGGTTGCAGTGAGCCGAGATTGCGCCATTGCACTCTAGCCTGGGCGACAGAGCAAGACTCTGTCTCAAAAAAAAAAAAAAAAAAAAAAAAAGACAGCGTCACCTGGCCTGAGTAGCAGGGATGGACTGCAGTGCCTGGGGTGATGCCCATGTCTGCCCTGACCTGGGTACTGGGCTCTTGCCCTCCTCTCCTGGCACCTCCTGTAGTTGGTCCATGCTGTCTACATGGCCCACGCGGTCTCTCCCTCATGTTAGCCTTGGCCTCTCTGGCCGGGGCACTGCTGGCACTTCCAAAGCTTCTGCCATGCCCAGAGGCCCCGGACCCCTAGGAGAGTCCTCCTGGAGTGCTTCTGGAAGTCTCTCCGGTGGGGGTCACGGCATGTTCTCTGGGCAGTGCTGAGGCTGCACAGCTCCATCTGTCCCCGCCACTGGCTGCTTCTCCTCTGAGAGCCCCTGTGTGCTGGGTGTTCTGGCCAGCTGGCAGGGGCCCAGCAGCTGCAGGGCTTCTGACCCAGGTTAGCCCAGGGGCTGCACACACAGGTGTCCAGGAAGCCTGTGGCCTCCTGCCTGTCTGCTCTGTTCTGTTTGCCTCGGTCACTGCCTGGATTCCCCTGAGGCCCGGCTTGGCGACGTGGGCCTGGAGGGTGGGATGAGAGGCTGGGCAGCCCAAAGCCATCTCCACATCTGTGCTTTCCTACTACATTCCTGCAGAGGGTGGTGATGGGCCTGGGTGCAGCCCCCTGGGTCTCCAGACCTGGCAGGGTGTCAGGGGAAGGATGCCTGGAGCACCACCGGCTCTCAGCTCGAGGTGCATTCCGGGGGTCCTACTGCACCTTTGGGCTTCCAGCCAGCACTTTCCCTATGCCTGCTCCACGGGGCTGGGCATAGAAGCAGGTGGGCCCAGGTGTCCTGTGGTAGGAGGCTTCCTCTCAAAAGTGGACCTGCCCTTGGATTCCTCCCTGTTCTTTTCAGCCCTGCTTATTCAGGGGGCTTGGTAAGCAGCGGGGGGGACAAGGGTCCTGCGAGGTGTCTGTGGCCTTGGGCTGCTGCTCTACTCCCCTTGGCCGGTCCCCAGGCTGTGGAAGTCCAGGCAGTGCAGATGCGTGGAGAGTCCTCGGGACCAGGCTACCCTCGACCCCTTCCTGCTCTCCCATTCCCCTCTCCCGCCTTTGAGTGGGGCCTCAGCTAAGTCTGGAACCTGAGGACACGTGGTTCTAAACTGAGCTGGCCCTTGGGCAGGGAGGGTCTGACGGGTCTGGGCTGCTCCAGGATGGTGGCTGGCACTTCACAGGGGAGGGCGCTGGCACAGCGGGGGCTCCTGCCTGGGATGTGGTGGGGCTGCCCTTCTGGGTCCTTGCATGGGGAGCCTGTGGGTGTGGGGGGCCCAGGCTGACTCCAGCCGCATTAGTTTCCCCAGGCTGCTGGAATAAACACTGCAAACAGGGTGGCTGCAAACAATAGAAGTTTCTTCTTTCACCGTCTGGAGGCCACGATTCTGAACCCAAGGTGTCCACAGGGTCACCCTCCCTGTGAACCTGTAGAGAGGACCTTCCTGGCCTCTTCCTTCTGGCCGTCCTTAGCCTGTGGCCTCATCACTACAGTCTCTGCCTGGTCTTCACATGGTCCTCTCTGTGCGTCTCTTGTCGGGACACGGGCATTGGATTTAGGGCCCACCTTCATCTGGAACAATCTCATCTTGAGCCTGAACTTAGGGCAGCTGCAAAGACCCTGTTTCCAGACAAGGCCTCACTGGGAGGCTCCAGATGGCCATGAACTGTGGGGACACTCTTCAAGCCAGCACGTCCGCCCCTTCCCTCCCATCTCTCAGGCTTCCCCCCATAGCCTGGGCATGGTCATCTCAAAAGCTGTCAGTTTCTCTTTTTGGGGCTTGTGGGTCCTAGTGAAGTGGTTGACACTGCCCAGGAAGCACTTTGTGGATTTGGACTTAAGAAAACCGCGTGTACTCCAGGTTCGGTCTTGAAAGGCGCTAGGGGCCCAGCCTGTCCCTGGAGCCCTCTGCTGCTCCCCACCTTCTGGCCGGCCCTCGAGACGGTGGCTCTCCCTTCCTGAGCAGGTGTCCAAGGTGGGAGCGCAGACCGTGCCGCCTCGGCTCCAGCTCCGGCAGGTGTGGGTGAGGGGCTCAGAGATGGTGCCCTCGAGGCACGGGGGCTCCTGGGTCTAGGCCTGTGGCACCTGGGGGCTGTGTCAGCAAGGCAGGAAGGCGCGGGTGCCCAGCTGCTGACCCTTCCCCTTTCCTGCCCAGATGTGGACGAATGCCGAACCCACAACGGTGGCTGCCAGCAGCGGTGCGTGAACACCCTAGGCTCCTACCTCTGTGAGTGCAAGCCCGGCTTCCGGCTCCACACTGACAGCAGGACCTGCCTGGGTGAGTGTCACCTGGAGACCCTGCCCGGGCTCCTGGCTTCAACCATCCCCGCCCTCTGGGGTGTGCCCGGGCCTGGCCTGAGAGGGTGGCTGTGGACATGGAGAAGCAGAGGCCGCTGTGGCGGTGGCTCCTTCCTGTGGAGCATGGCTCTATGGAATCCTGGCCGCACCTTGCCCCAGGCTCAGGCCAGGAAAGGGACCGAGGGCCAAGTTGCCAGGTCCCCATAACCCCAACTGCAGACCCTCTGCAGCCACGGTAAGCCTCGCTGTGGTGCTGAGGACTCTCTCGGTGGACTGGGGAGTGAGCCTGTGGGTGATCCTATTAAAGATTTTCTACAGCAGAAGCTGCCGTGGTTGATCAGCAGGGGCCTGGACTGGTTCTGATGTCCCTTAGATTTGATTTGAGGGAGGCCGGGGTTGCTTGCTAGGTAGTGTGGGAGGCTGGCCGAGGAGGCCTGGTCCAGGGCTGGGGCTGTGTGAGGCCACCCTTCGCCTGCAGAGCCGGGCTTTGTGGGCCCAGGTGATCCCTGCCCAGCCTTGGGGAACCTGGAGGGTGTGGGGTGTGGCAGGTGGGGTAGGGGTGACCGAGAAGTGAGACCCTGGCCCTCAGCTTCCTCTGCGGGGTCTCTTGGATGTGGGAATGGGCTGGAGGAGGTGTTGGGGACAGGGACTGTGGCCGCAGGGAGGGAAGGTTAGAGGGAAGGAGGGGTGGTGCCAGGCCCCGAGGAACCGGCACAGGGCTGAGCAGGGGGCTAGAGCCCAGGAATCTGGGGTGAAGAGTAAGTACCCAGTCAGCCACCCTCACCCTTTGGTGCCTCCGCTCCTGGCTGGCTCTGGACACAGGCGCCCCAAGCAAGGACAGGACTGACCCTTTCGCTGGCCTCTGTCTGGGAAGCATGGGGGGGTCGTTCTCTGGGTGACCGGGGTCAGGACGCCCCTTCTTTCTGCCTTGGAGGCCCAGAGCAGGGCCCAGGCCGGCTCCGAGCAGCCTCCCTCCTGGTCCTGCCTGCGATGTGGCAGGGCGGCCTGCCAGCCCGGGGGCCCCCCCGCACACACTCACATGTCCCGGCCGCCGTGGGGATCCAGGCAGCGGCTCTGTCAAGTTTCCCTGGGTCTGAAAGTAGAAACAGATGCAGGAATGTTGTGATGTACTTCAGGACAACGGAGATGGGGTGCGGCCTCCGCCCGCCGCCCTGCGGGGACTTCTGGGAGCCTGGGGCACTTTAACCTTGCGCCCCCAGTTCCCTTAGGCCCCCTGGAAGAGGCGGCTCTTGGGGGGCATGTCCTTCTCTCGACCCTTCTCTCAGGCAGGGTCTTCCTTGTGGAAGGGCAGCTCAGGTGTCAGTCCGGTGGGGCCTCTCCTGGCCTCTAATCGCCTCTCCTGGCCTCTAATCGCATCTCCTGGCCTCTAATCGCATCTCCTGGACTCTAGTCCTCTCTCCTGGACTCTAGTGACCTCTCTTGGCCTCTAATCCCCTCTCCTGGCCTCCTATTGTGAGTGGGGACCTTGGAACACTCACTCTTCTAGGCTTTGTTTTCACCATCTGTGTGATGGTGACCTTCCCTGAAACCCTCAAAAGGGACAGGGACCACCCTACCCACCACATCCCACTGCCCACCCGCCCGTCACTCACTCGGCTGGAGCCTCCTCCTGTAGCCGGGCCTCCTGGGATTTGCCTCCCAGGAGGCTATCCTGGGGATGTCTGCACACTTGGGGCCCCAGAAGTCTTAATTTGCTGTACTTGCCCATTTTAAAGGTCTTCTCTGGGCCAGATGCCAGGGCCCCTGGGCAGGGCCTGCACAGCCTGGCAGGAGGCTCCTGGGACCTCGGGGCCCGTCTGGCCATCACCCCCCAGGGTGCCCCCTGTGTGAGTGGTGGGCTCCCAGTGCCTCCACAGCCTTCTCCAGGGCTGGTGCCCGGCTCCTGGCCTCCTCGCTCCATGGAGGGCCCAGGTGAGACTCGCCTGCATGCCAGCCTGTCACCTAAGTGCGTTCACCTACTCGGGTCTGCTGGACGCGGAGCAGTGACCTTGGAGTGCACCTTCTCTTTCGTTTGACTGAGACTCCCAGCAAGGCCTTTACACCGAGGCTTCGGGAAATGCAGCCCCAGAGCTGTGATGTGTCTGTTTTGCTACGGAAGATGCTGATGTTTCAGCCCCTGGGAACAGGTGGTGACCCTCACTTTGACAACAAGAGTGACTTGGGTCCCACTAGCCTTTGGCTGAGTTGAGTTGGAGAAATGACTTCCTCTCCCTAAAGTCCCTGGTGGTGGCCTGGGCACCCCTGGCCTGGGGACACGTGAGGACGAGCCCCATTCCTAGGCCACCCTGCCTGGGCACCATCCAGACCCCCTTCCTGGCACTATCTGGGGCATGTTGTCCCCCCTCATCCCTTGCCCATGGTGGCCTCTGTGGGAGAGGGATGCCACAAAGGCTTTGCCTCTGTGCGTGGGGGATACCAGATGGCCAGTTCCTGGGAGCTGACGCCTGCAGGGCCGGGGCCGGTTACTCGGTCTCCTGGGAGTTTCCAGGATTGGCATGGGTTTGTCAGCCTGGGCCCAGCGGGAGCTGCTCTCTGTGGGGGCCTGAGAAGCTTCTAGAGTGGGGACGGAGTCCCCTGGGGGCCACTTCCCAGGCAAAGCCAGGCGTGTTTGTTTGAGGGATGCCTCACTGTCTCAAGCCCCTTCTTGTTGCTGAGGGACCCGGCCAGGCTGTGGGCCTGAGACGTCAGCCTGGGATAGGGAGGGTGTTGCGGCATCTCAGCTCCTGGCCAAGGGCTGCCCTGAGGGGGGGTCTCCTGCGGCAGCTCAGCCTGGGCCCGTCAGAGGACACTGCCCACCCAGTCTGTGCCAGGCTGCCTGGACTCTGTGAGGGCTTGCTGGGGGTAGGGCTGGATTTCTGGCCCCTGGGGGGTTTGGAACCCTTCACCCTCCACTGCCTTGCCTTCCTGCCTCAGTGTGGGGGCATCTTCTGGTTCACACTGGCACCGTCTGCCCAGGCCTCGGTTGACAGGAGTGGCCTCTCCCACCCCCACGGGCCAGCTGTGGGCGGGCTGCTCGGCTGGAACCTGGGGCTGCTGTGGAGCCCCTCCCCTGGGCCTGCCAGGGTCATCCTGGCTGGGAGGGTGCTGTGAGCCCTCCTGGGGCTTTGCCAGGGGACAAGGAACATGCCCCACAGGCCTGAGGCTCTGCAGTTGGACTCCCCACTAGCAGCTTGGAGTGAGGCTTGCAGAGAGGCTGGTGGAGAAGCTGCCCAAAGATCCGCCCTTCCTTCCCCAGCCTGGGGCCAGAGCTCTCAGGGTGCTGACACCTCCAGGGCCCGGAGCAATCTGGGAAGGCTCCAGAGGAGGCTGTGCCCGAAGGGGGCCTTAAAACACTCCAGAGGGGCCTTGAAACACACGTGAACTTGCCTCTGAGGCAGAGAGAGGGCAGGGAAGGTACAACCTCCACACCTCCCTGTCTTCCAGATGATCTTATGGAAATCAGACACCAAAGGGTTCCCTTCTCAAAAGTGAGAGTCTACAGGAGGGACTTTGCCATTGGCTCCCACGTTGCGAGAGTGTGGGTCCCCGTTCCCCATTGCCCTGGCCACCCAGTCCTGGTGTGCTGTATTGCCCAAGGCACCCAGTCTCTGGGGTGGGAAGAGCAGGGCCTAGTGAGGCCCGAGGGCGGGGCCACGCCTACTTCTTATTCTCAGTCCCTGAGCCTGAGCCCGCCTTTGCCTTCCCCGGTGGTGTGGGGAGCAGTGGTCTGGCCCGAGTGTCTGGTTTTCCATTCTTGGTTTTCCATGACACCCTGCAGAGTGCCAGCGTGCGACACCCAGAGAGGAGAGCAGCTCCCATGTGGTCTAACACTGCCCTGGAGGCCTCCGCCTCCATGTACCTGGGGTGCTCTGAGCCGGCACAATGCCCGCCTGTGCTCCCGGAGGCGGCCTGGCTGCCCTCTGGACCCTTGCCTTGGACATGGCTGTTCCCTTATGTCCCCTGGGTCGAGCAGCACTCCCAGGGCCTGTCTGAGGGTCAGAGATGTCACTGGCTCAACCAGCAGAGGTCCCTCCAGATGAAACGCCCTCTGCGACCCCAGAGGAGAGGTGGGCCCTCTGTCCTCCCCATCTCAGCCCATGCCCATCAGGCCTTTGGGCTGCACACTGTGGGGGAGGGGACTCTGTTGTCACCCCCTGGTGGCCTGGCCACCCCCTGCCTGTGTCCCTCAGAGTTAGATGGACTCATGTGCACACGGCTGGGGAAGGACTCCCGGCCCTGCCTCCCACCTGGCTCTGCCATAGTTGTGCTGTGTGCCCTGCCCTGGAGCAGACTTCCCTCCCCGGCCTGGGTCTCCCCATCACGGCAGCGAGAAGCTGCATAGATCCCCCACCTGGCCCCTGGGTTCCTTCTTGGAGGGGAGGCCCGGCCCAGAGGAGGCTGCTGGCAGGCAGCTCAAGTGTGTGAGCGCCGGGCTGCTCCTCAGAGCACATGTGTGCAGACCCAGGACCTGAAAAGCCCAGCCCAGACTGCAGTGAAACTGGGAGTCTGCCTCTCCCGCCTTATGGCTTCGAGAGGCCGGCCTGGGCCGAGCCAGTAGGAGAGAGGGGAGGAGCAGCTGCTGGGCAGCCCCCTCAGTCCAGGAGACCACCCTGGGCTTCCACACATGGGAAGGGGGCCTCTTGTGGCCTTGCCTGAGTCTACAGATGCTGGCTGAGGCAGAGCGGGGTGCTTGGGTACAGGGGTGGGGGTGTGGGATGGTTGCACCCCAACCCAGAGAGGCCACGGACCCCCATCTGGGTTCAGAAACCCAGCAGGAAGGTGGGGTGCTTGGGCTGGGGGCTGCGTTGCCAGTGGGAAGGGGAGCTGCTGCCCTGCCAGGGTAAGAGTCGGGAGCAAAGGGAGGTGAAACCAGCAGAAGGGGCGGCTGGGTCAGGGCCCGTGTGGGGCAGGAGGAGTGATGGGAGAGGCCTGGGCCGTGCCTTCAGCTGTGGTGAAGGGCCAGGGCTGGCCGCCTTGCTCCCCTCTGACCGCCGCCCGGTGTGCTGGTGCCAGGTACTGCTTAGGGAGTGAGTTGCGGTCCTGACGATATAGACCAGGCCTGCCCTCCCAGGGCTCTGGTGACAAGGAAGCCACCTTCCTAAACGCTCTGAAGAAGCTGAACCAGTGTGACGCTCACGCAGCCCTGGGTCGGGGCCTCCCTCAGGAGGGCAGGTCGGAGCTGACGCTCAGCAGCGAGTAGGCACATGTGGTGGTGCAGGTGCTGCAGGCATTGGGTGCCCACGGTGCGCCCTGCAGCTCCCACCCTGGAGTGCCCCTGTTGGCCCCTGCCGTCTGGCCGCCTTCATTCCACATGTGTGGTCCAGCTGCTGCCCGCCACTCCCTAAAGCGCCCGGTGCCCCTGGCAAGCCAATAGGGCGCTGCTAGCACTTGTCTCTAGGGACCCACCTGTCCCCTTGGCCAGTGGGTCTGGACCACTGCAGCCAAGCATGGGCCCAGCTGACCACCCAGAAAGGCGGGTGCTGGGCAGGACGATCTGGCTGGCCCTGGGCCGGGTGGGGGCGGGGGCCTTGCTGGGGTGTGAGCTGTGGGGTCAGCTTACCCTGGCCCATGGAGGGGGATAGTGGGCGTTTCCTTCCCTGCTCCGTCTCTGGATGCCTGGTGGCTGTGCTGTAGCATCAGTGTTTGCCTGGTACTCTGTGTTGTTGGGGTGACATCATGGGCTCAGACCCCTTGGCGTGTGGACGAGGACAGCCACTCTCACGGGCTGTGAGTCAGTAGTGCCCTGTGCCACAAGGAGACCCCATTGAGAGGTCAGGGGACGGGGCAGGTGTATAGGGCAGGGCCGCCTGGAGGGGACCTGGGGGATGTACACGCACCCCAGCCTGCCATCCTGGCCCTGTCCCCAACAGAGGGCTTCCTAGAAGGCAGGGCTGTGGGTGACCACTGATCACATGTGGCAGGAGACTCAAGGCCTAGAAACCACCCCAATCTGAGGGCAGTAATTATAAGCCCTGTGAAACCAGCAGGGACCAGAACCACGCTGGAGAGCTGGCCTGGAAACCACTGGGTTGGGTTTGGAGGCTTGGGCAGAAGAGCTGGTGGGCCCACATCCAGCCCCTGCCTTGGCACAGCTCTCAGTCAGCCAATGAGCTCAGAGGCTGGGCCTGGCCACTGATGCCCCACCCTCTGTTCCGTCCGCTGCCCAGGACACTGCACCTCCAGCAGAGACCAAGCTGGCTCAGGCGGAAGGAGGCCCCTTTACCTTTGCAGAGCTCCAGCCTCACACTTGCCAGAATCCTGGGTGGCGCCACCTCCTGCTGGCAGAGGTTGGAATTGCACCCTAGCCCCAGTGGACCTGCATGTGCCTGGGCTAGAGTGATGTCTCCTAGAATTGGCAAACTGGGGAGTTAGGGTGACCCAGGCAGCTCTGGCTGCCAGAATGGAGAGAGTGCTCTGTGTCTCTTCCTTCAAGGACACTAATCCTGTCTGGTCAGCGCCCCACCCTATTCCCTCTCAGAGACTCTATTTCCAAATATATTCACCTTGGGGATTAAGGCTCCAACATAGGATTATTTTAGGGAGGACACATTCCATTCATTACAGAGTGTCCCCCAGCAACAGTCAGTTGCATCTGATCTGGAAGTGGGCAAGGACTGAAGTTAGGTCTTGGCAGAACAAGACTCCAGAGTCAGGAAGGGACAGAAACGTTGGGCAGGATCGCCAAAGCACCAGTGCGATTGCGCACGCTGCCCATCCAACCCTCACTGGGTGGGGATGTTTTCCTTTGAGAAAACACCACTTCAGTATTAAAGAAGTGAAAGACACAGTAGGGCTTGCTGTCAAGCCCGCGTCTGTCCGCAGGTGAGCCTGTGAGGGCTGTGGACCACAGACAGGGAGGGTCTTCCCCCGCTGGGAGGCAAATCCCCAGTCCGTGTCTGATGGACACACTGAGCTTTGCCGGGTCTGAGCTTGGTCCGCTTTGCAGGGCTGTAGCAGGTGCGAGTCTTTGGCTGTGGCCTGGGCAGGGGTGGCTGGGCTGTGTGTTTTGCAGCCGGGTCTCAGTGTCCCAAGGGTTCGGGACACATCCCCAGCAGTGCTGGGCACTGGCCTTGCCTGAGCTGCATGTCCCAGTGCTGGTGAAAATCTGCCTGGTTCAGCTTTCCGGGAATCTGTGGCACAGGATATATGTGATGACACTGGGCTTGGCTCTCGGCTGTGCACAGCTTGGGAACATCTGGGGTGTTAGAACTGTGTGGAGAGCAGCAAGAGGACGGGCTCTGGGGGCATCCCTGCCTCTGACCCCCCGCCCTGGTGGGCTTCAGTGGGTGCCATGCCCGGTGGTCCCTGGGTACATCTCGGGTCTCTGCCTGTCTGGAGGGGCTGACGAGAAGCCTCTTTCTTTCCCAGCCCTGCCACAGCCTCCTGGGTCCTTGTGGTGCCTGGGTCCTGATGGCCCAGCTTCCCTGCCATGGGCTCTGTGCCCCCTGTGCCTGCCTGACCCTGCCAGGAGGGGGTCTGTTTCCTATTACGTGTTCCAGACAGGGGTGTTGTTACTGTGGTGAGCACAATAAACAGGGCCCCTCGGGAAGGCAGGGCCAGCCCAGGCCTTGTTCAGAGGCCTCTGGAGCCACGGTAGTGGCTTCAGCAGAGCCGTCTCAGGTGAGGCAGGCCGGGCCTGGGGGCCAGGACAGCTCCCATCTTGTCTGGGCAGTTAAGTGGATGGGGCTCGGGGCTCGGAGGCACACGGGCTTACCTGAGTTCTGCCCTGGGCTCCCCATAGCCTGCACATGTCAGGGCCACGTGGGGCAGGAGACAGAGCCATCACTGCAACCCCCAACAGCCTCCCAAGGCTGGCTCTGCCCTAGGAGGGGACCCTCAGCACCTGCTCCCCTGTGGGAGACATGTACGGCGAGCGTGGTGGGGTTTTTAAGCCAACTTGCTCTGAGGGGCCTTCTCAGGGCCCAGAGGCAACTCCACTGCTCCAGCCGCTGCCTGCTCCGTTGACCTCGGACTGCCCTCCCCTCCGTGGTGCCGGGCTTCCCATCCCCCATGCAGCAACAGTAGATGAGTTCCCCAGTCTCGGCCCCGGGCCCAGCCACCTCCCAGGGATGTTGGCAGCCCCCCAGGAGGTGCCCCAGAGGAGGCAGCATCTCAAAGAAGCCTCCCCGCTCCTAGAGTCTTGGCGCTTTGGTAATGGGGTTCGGGATTGCTTTGGGCACAGGCCTGGGCAGACGGCCTCCCCTGCCCGGGCACAGGCAACAGCACATTCTTGCGGCTTCCCTCTGAGCTTGGGGCTGACTCCCTCCCTAACCACAAGGCGACTGCCAGAGACATGACAGTAACCAAACCCCCGCCAAGGGGCTGGCTGCAGCTTCTGGCAGAGGTCTAGTGCCCACCCTGGGTGTCCAGCCTGGCCCAGCACCTTCTCCCCCCGTCCCTGGGCCAGCTCAGGGCACAGCCCCATCCATCCACCAGGTACAGGCATCCACTGAGTCAACCTGACCCCACAGCCCATGACCTGCAGGAATGTGCATGGAGGAATGAGAGCGTGGGCACTGCATGGGGTCAGGCGTGAGGTGTGGCCTGGCCTGGGGTGGGTAGGAGCTGTGCTGGTCCTTTGGGAACTGGGGGCCAAGCCTACGGCCCATGGCAACTGTCCATGGCATCCCCACACCTGCCTCTGCCCTGGCCTAAGGACCACGGTGGTGAGATGCCTGGGTCTCAGTCACCCTCTGCCAGCCTGCAGCCTCCTCCAGGGAGATGCAGCTTGCTGGGGCACTGAGCCCTTACTCGCAGCTTCTCAGAGACCCCTGGCACTTAGTGTTCTGTGCTGGGGGGTGTTGGGCTTCTGTCTGGGTGGGGCCCCCTTCTGTGTCCAGCCCTCGAGGCTGGGGCTGGAGGGTCCAGTGAATCCCCCGTGGGCCTGAGGATTCTGTGGGCGGCAGAGAAGGCAAACCCAGGCCTGTGGGCTGGGCAGGGAGACGGTGGAGATGAAGAGGTGGAGGGGCTCGGAGTGCCCGGGAGGGGTCCTACAGCAGGAGGAAGTGGCCATGCCACTCCCTGCTCCATGCCAGCCGGGGACAGACTGTTGGCCAGGCGTCCTCTTGGGCTGACCTGGGGTCCTCTCCGTGTCCCCAGCCATTAACTCCTGTGCCCTGGGCAATGGCGGCTGCCAGCACCACTGTGTCCAGCTCACGATCACTCGGCATCGCTGCCAGTGCCGGCCCGGGTTCCAGCTCCAGGAGGACGGCAGGCGCTGTGTCCGTGAGTGCTGCCAGCCCGGGAGGGATGGAGGACCTAGGGGTGGAGGCAGGACGAGCTGCCTTGCCTGGGCTACTAGAGGAAGTGGGTCTTCAGGAGGCCCCCAAGGCTCCTGAAAGGCCTGGTAGGGCATGGCCCAGCCCATTAGGCTGTGCCCCGGGGTGGCACATCTGGGGCCAGGAAGCTCAGGATGGGAGCCGCCTCACTACTGTAGGTGCCCATCTGATGGGGGCCGCCTCACTTCCATAGGTGCCCACCTGAGGCTTGCTGCCCCTGGGAGGAGGAGGCGGGCCTGGCCTGGTTTGGCACTTTGCTCTGAGTCCTCGACACTTCTTCATGGAAGGAGGGGGCTTTGCTGATGGTGACGGTGGGGCAGGCTCAGTGGTCCTCCAGAATATGGAAATGGGGCCTGTGGGTGGGGCAGGTGCTGAGAGAATGCCCCCAGCTGGCCTCTAGGGTCCTCCCCAGTATGGGCATGAAGGGGCTGGAGTCCCAGAGCTGGGGCCACCGCCCTGGTGTCAGCGCCAGCACCTGGACAGAGCAGGGTGGTGGGGGGAGCTGGCCTGGGCTGCGGTTGACCTGGGCTGGCTGGCCTTGTCCTGAGACTGCACAGTCTTCTTGGCGTCTTGGGGCTTCCCGCACCTGGGAGGAGGGAGACCCACTGCCTAGCCCATCAGCCTGGAGCACGGAGTGAGGAGAGCATTGGGTGGGGGGATCTCACAAGAAGCCTCGGGGCAGGTGCCCTGCAGCCACTGGGATCCCCTCTCTCCAACCCCCTCCTTGGGTCCGTGGCTGCAGGGAGAAGCCCGTGTGCTGACAGGAATGGCGGCTGCATGCACAGGTGCCAGGTGGTCAGGGGCCTCGCCCACTGTGAGTGCCATGCAGGCTATCAGCTAGCAGCGGACGGCAAGGCCTGTGAAGGTAGGACGCCCCTCCCCTGCTCCGCCCCACCCAGGGTCAGAAATCACACCCAGGCACTGTGGAGGGACCTGTGTCTAACTCTGGGGCCGTGGCCTCCCATGGAACCAGGCCCTTTGGGAGTAGGGCTGGCCCTGCCTTGCCCCCCTTGGGTGACCTGGGATGTGACGGTCTCATCTCTGCTGCTGGGGGCTGAGGGGCGACGGTAGGAAGGCTCGCCAAAGCTGCTCCCAGCCCGAGGCTCATTTCGCCAGAAGTGCACCACGGAGCCCAGGTGTTGCTTATATTTTTTAAACTATTGTATTTCCTAAGTAGTGCCTGCCTGGCAGGAAAACCAAAGAGATGAATCAGAGAAAAGGAATGAGCCAGGTGCTGTGGCTCACACCTGTAATCCCAGCACTTTGGGAGGCCGAGGAGGGAGGATCGTTTAAGCCCAGTTGCTCAAGACCAGCCTGGGCAACGTGGCGAGACCCTGTCTCTAAACAATAATAAAAAGAAAATTAGCCAGGTGTGGTGGTGCTGTCTAGAGTCCTAGCTACTCGGGACTCTGAGGCAGGAGGATCACTTGAGTCCAGGCAGTCAAGGCTGCAGTGAGCTATGATCACACCACTGCACTCTAGCCTGGGTGGCAGAGCAAGATTCTCTCTCTCTTAAAAAAAAAAAAAAAAAAAAAGTCCAGGCGTGGTGGCTCACACCTGTAATCCCAGCACTTTGGGAGGCCAAGGTGGGCAGATCACTTGAGTTTAGGAGTTCAAGACCAGCCTGGACAACATAATGAGATCCCCGTCTCTACAAAAAAATAAGAAAACTCAACTAGCCGAGCATGGTGGTACACACCTGTGGCCCCAGCTACTCGGGAGGCTGAGGCAGGAGTCCCAGCTACTCGGGAGGCTGAGGCAGGAGTCCCAGCTACTTGGGAGGCTGAGGCAGGAGAACCACTTGAGCCCAGGAGGTTGAGGCTACAGTGAGCCATGATTGCACCACTGCGCTACAGCCTGGGTGACAGAACGAGACACTGTCTAAAAATAAATAAATGAAATAATAATAAAAAAATAGAACTAAAGAAGAAAGGAGACGTTGTTACTGAGCCCAGGAAACACCTGGACGTATGGGGTGGGCTTCTGCTGCTTTGCTGGGGCTGTTTGTGAAAGTGCTTTGTTTAGAGTCAGGTCGCAGGCAGGTGCCATTGTTTGGAACCCACTGCCACACCACACCACCCTCTGCAGCATGGCTGGGTAACGTTTATTTGTTAACCCCGTCCCTGCACGTCTGGGTGTTCCTGACTCTTCCCTGGGTCAAGCAGCCTTGGGGAGCGGTTTGGCTGCTGCCGCCCTGGTAGTCCACAGGGTGAGTCTCCAAGGCAGCAGGGTGTGTCCAGACCAGGCAGTGGTCAGTTTCCAAGGGTATTAGTCCATTTTCGTGCTGCCAATAAAATACCCAAGACTGGGCAATTTACTAAAGAAAGAGGTTTAATGGACTTATAGTTCCACATGACTTGGGGAGGCCTCACAATCATGGCAGAAGGCCAGGAGGAGCAAGTCGCACCTTACGTTGATAGCGGTAGGAAAAGAGAGCACTTGTGCAGGGAAACCCCCATTTTTAAAACCATCAGATCTCATGAGACTCCTTCACTATCACGAGAACAGCGCAGGACAGACCCGCCCCCATGATTCAGTCGCCTCCCACTGGGTTCCTCCCACCACACGTGGGAATTGTGGGAGTTACAATTCAAGGTGAGATTTGCGTGGGGACACAGCCAGACCATATCACCAGCACCTGCTGGATGGCCACGGGGTGTCATGGGGTGGGGTTCCATGTCTTCACTGACGCCAGGAAAGTGCTGCTGGGTAATGGCACCTGGTCACTCAATGGGCTTAGCGTGAGACCCGTGTGGGTGCCGACTTCTTCATCCCAGGGGACCTGCAGGGCTGTGACTAGTGGTCGTCAGGGACCGTGGGATTGGCCCTGAATGCTTGTGTCATGTAGCCACAGGCCCTGGGTGTCAGCGGGCCGTGCGCTGTCTTCCACTGGCCCCATGCAAAGGCCCTTCCCAGCACCTCTGAGTCCTCCCCGTGGTCTCTCCCCTCCAGATGTGGACGAATGTGCCGCAGGGCTGGCCCGGTGTGCCCATGGCTGCCTCAACACCCAGGGGTCCTTCAAGTGTGTGTGTCACGCGGGCTACGAGCTGGGCGCTGATGGCTGGCAGTGCTACCGTGAGTGGGCAGCCAGCAACAGGTTGAAGGTGCCCGGGATGGCCATGCCACTCCCCAGGACCCCACGGCCTGCTTTGGTCGAAGAACAAAGCTTCCTTGTCAATCAGGGGCAGCCCTGCGTATGAGCCCTTGGTGGGCAGAGGGTCAAGGGAGGGCAGGGAGTCCCAGATCCGACAAGGCCTGGGAGCTCCATGTTGCTGCTTCCCACGGGTGTCCCCGGACCCGAGGCTGGCTGCTGGGTGGAGGTGGGGGGAACCAAGGTAGGTGGTGGTCGTCCTAGCCGCCATCCCACATCCCGCGTGGCTGGTCTCATGGCAGGGATCGAGATGGAAATTGTGAACAGCTGTGAGGCCAACAATGGCGGCTGCTCCCATGGCTGCAGCCACACCAGCGCTGGGCCACTGTGCACCTGTCCCCGTGGCTATGAGCTGCACACAGATCAGAGGACCTGCATCGGTGCGCACTGGCTCCTCCCAGATGCCCACACCCCACTCCAGGGACCTGCTGCTGCCCTGGGTCTGGGATCAGTTCCATGCCATGACTTGGAGGTCCTCTTCTGTCTCCCTGAGTCCTGGTCTGGCTGCCTGGGCCCAGGCGGAGTGGTAGGGCAGACCTGACAGAGGCAGCATCCTGGCCAGGAAAGACCCTAGGTGCCCACATCAGCCTGCAGGGCCCATACCCACGGTCATGGCACCCCCTTACCCCGTCAGCACCTCCTCAGTACCGCCCCATCACCTGGGAAGGACCCAGTGTCCTGGGAGTCACACCCCAGACCCTGACTCTCAGATGGAGTCCCCACCCTCTAGCCCCAGTCCCAACACCTTGTTCCCAGCAGACAGGTGGGTGGCCCCAGGACTGTGACATGTGTCCTGTGTGTGTCTGTGTATACGGGACCAGGAACATGCATGTGCATGGGTGCGATTGTGTGGTGGGTGCGATTGTCTGCAGGTGCCATTATTTAGGTGTGCACACGTGAGACTGTGGGCAGGTGCACATGCAGTAGGGCACGTGGGCTGTGTGTGGTCGTATGCAGTTGCATTCAGTTGTGTGTGGGTGGGAGCGTGTGCATGTGCAGGTGCCTGGTACCAGGGGGCCCGTGGTGTGTGCCCACAGATATTGATGACTGTGCAGACAGCCCGTGCTGCCAGCAGGTGTGCACCAACAACCCTGGCGGGTACGAGTGCGGCTGCTACGCCGGCTACCAGCTCAGTGCCGATGGCTGCAGCTGTGAGGGTGAGCACTGCCCTGCCACTGCACAGCTGGGGTGGCCTGGGAGCAGGGCCGCCCTAAGGAAGGACGCGGGGCTGGCTCTGGTCCCCCCGTGGTGGGCATGGGGTCAGTCTGCTCTGCTCTGCTGAGGGACTGTGGGTTCTGGTTGAGCACCCGCTGCATGCAGGGCTGTGGGTGTTGGCTGAGTGCCTGCTGCATGCAGGACTGTGGGTGTTGGCTGAGTGCCTGCTGCATGCAGGGCTGTGGGTGTTGGCTGAGTGCCTGCTGCATGCAGGGCTGTGGGTGTTGGTGGAGTGCCTGCTGTGTGCACGGCTGTGCTGACCTGCTCCCTCCCTCCCTCTAGCCTGAGGTCACTGGCCACTCTCTCCTGGAGCTGGGCCTGTCCCCCTCCCAGCCTGGCCTCTAGCAGGTGTCTGCCATGGCTCTGACCCTGGGGTGGGAGGGTAGCCAGAGTGGCCGCTGCGGCTGGGGGTGAGTTTTACTGGCTGGTTCAAGAGATGAGCCCCTCACCTCTGGCAGGGCCACCAGGGCTTCAGTCCTGCAAACAGGACTTGGTGGGCAGGGGCCTCCCTGGTTCCTCACCCGGGAGCACAGGCCTCAGCGGCTCCGGGTCACCCGCAGATGTGGACGAATGCGCCTCCAGCCGTGGTGGCTGCGAGCACCACTGCACCAACCTGGCCGGCTCCTTCCAGTGCTCCTGCGAGGCCGGCTACCGGCTGCACGAGGACCGTAGGGGCTGCAGCCGTGAGTCTCCCGCCCTCCGAGGAGCACCGGCCTCTGCCTTCTCGAGTTTGCCCCAGCTGAGCCTGCATCCCGCAGGCCTGGCCCGCCCCACCCCCACCTGCCTGGCGTCCTTTGCCCCCTGGCCTCTCTGGGCCAACACCACCTCAGAGGCTCTTGGGCCGCTGGGGACCCACTGGGGTCCTGCCTCTTCCGAGGGCCATGTGGGGACTGAGGACAGTGGGGAGGGGGAAGCTGGTGAGACAGGCATCCTCCTGGAGCCCAGCACCTGTCCTGACCAGGTGAGAGAAGGGACCAAGACCTAAGGTGATGTTGTCCCTGGGACTGATGGCAGCTGCTCCCACCTCTACCCCTCTAGGCCCCAGAGTCCTTAGAGCTGGGATGAGCCTGGGGGCAGAGGGGCAGGGTTCAGGTCCTCAGGGCCCGGAGCCTTCTGTCCTGAGAAGGAGGGTTGGGTGCAGCTGGGATGACCCCTGGGACCAGGCTGAGGAGGTGGGGGTAGTGGAGGCAGTAGGAGGGTGGCAGGGGCCCTGGGGTGGGCTCAGGCCCAGCCCTACCCACTGGGGAGTCGCTGGGGCAGGCAGGTGGGTGGCAGGGGCGAAGGGACCTCTGTGCCCCTGGCAGCCCTGGAGGAGCCGGTGGTGGACCTGGACGGCGAGCTGCCCTTCGTGCGGCCTCTGCCCCACATCGCCGTGCTCCAGGACCAGCTGCCGAGACTCTTCCAGGATGACGACATCGGGGCCGACGAGGAAGAGGCAGAGTTGCGGGGCGAACACACTCTCACAGAGAAGTTTGGTGAGCGGAGCCCAGCCCCTGGGGGCTCCTGCTCGCAGGGCTGGCAGCCAGCGACCCCTCAGGCTAGGCTGCCATCCAATCAGAGGTTGGGGACGTGAGGAAGGACCCCTGCAATGACATGTGAGACCAAGGCCCAGAGAGGTTGAGCCACTGGCTCAGTTTGCACAGCTCATGCGGGCTGAGCCTGGGCAGGACCGGGCTTGCAGCTCCCAAGTTAGGGCTCCTTTTGGCCCCAGCATCTGCCCCCATGTCACCCTTTTGGGGCCCTCATGGGCTGAGGATGCCCCTTATGCCCCTTCCCTGGCGTGAGGATCTGAGCCAGGCCTCTATGCCCACTGAGGCCAGGGGTCAGGCTCTGAACACCCCCATCCTGGTCTGCCCCCCAGTCTGCCTGGACGACTCCTTGGCCACGACTGCAGCTTGACCTGTGATGACTGCAGGAATGGAGGAACCTGCCTCCCGGGCCTGGATGGCTGTGACTGCCCCGAGGGCTGGACTGGGATCATCTGCAATGAGAGTGAGGCGGCTGGGCAGGGGCTGGGGGCCGGGAAGGGGCCTCTGAGCCCCAAGACCTGGGGACAGCCCTTTGAGCCTATTCAGTTTTACTCCTGCCTGCTGGCCTTGGGCAGGGAGATCCGTGCAGATCCATTCATTCATCCATTTGTTCAGTCCTTTGATAAACATCCCCTGACCATCCACTCTGTGCCAGGCACTGTTCCAGGCAGCACGGATTCCCTGGGAACAAGCGAGCCAAGGTGTTTGTCCTTCCTAAATATCAGTCTTCACGGTCCAGCAACAAGCAAGCCAGCAAATAACTAAGACAGCAAGGGCTGTCTGCTGAAGGGTTGAGTTCCTCTAGCTCAGATGGCCGGGGGCCCGTAATCACTGTGAGGCTCTGCCTGTTTGAAAGAGCTGGTTCAGGAGGAGGAGACTGCTGTCCCTGCTGGCGTTCAGAGAAAGGAGTCAGTGATCATTAGTGGTGTCTCCCATGAGCGTGGGCAGGGGCACAAGTGCCATCATTTTATCTCTAGGCAATTCCTTCTAAACCCAGAGCCTCCAACCCTAGGAAGGGGTCTCAGAGTGTCGTGCTGGCTGGTGACCCTGACACTTCCCTGTCACTCTTTGTAGCTTGTCCTCCGGACACCTTCGGGAAGAACTGCAGCTTCTCCTGCAGCTGTCAGAATGGTGGGACCTGCGACTCTGTCACGGGGACCTGCCGCTGCCCCCCGGGTGTCAGTGGAACTAACTGTGAGGATGGTGCGTGCAGTCTCTTCTGGTGCTTCTGGAATTACCCCTGGGCTGTAAGGGAAGTGGGAGGCACCACCCCGTCTTGTCTCCTTCCTCCCACTGGAGCAGGGAAACGGCCACCAAACTTTTCCTAGACTCCCTTCCCTTCCTGCCTCCCGGTCTCCAGAGCTTTAGGCTGTGCTTGAGAGGGAATGAGGCCCTTGAGTGAGAGCGGTGTTGCTTTTTCACTGTTGCTGATTTTCCCAGGGCCTAACTGTAGCAGATGATAAGACTTTACAGAGCAACACTTTTCGAATGGATTCCCTTGGGAGGCAGTAAGGTCCCCGTTCCTGGAAGCATTCAAGTAGAGCTGTGTGATGGCTGGGTGAGGTTTGCAGAAGGGATTACTCAGGGGCCAGTGGCCGCAAGGGATGATGTTGACGTCCTTATTAACTCTGAAGTTTCAGCCTTTCTGGAGGAGTTAGTCCAGAAAATGTTTCCCAGGTGGTTTTCCAAGCTTCATCTTTAAGTCGCCAGACTTCATCATTTCTGCCTCTTTCGCTGGAGAGTGCAGCTAACGTATCACAAAATTTCTGCCTTCGCGAGAGGAAGATAGCCAGCCCTAGAACCTGTGCCCCATGTCCAGGTGGCCCTGTGAGCTTGCCTGGCTGTATGTGCTGTGCTCTGCAGGGCTGGTTGCCTGGTGATTGTGGGGACCCCAGGCAGCTGCACAGGGCTTCCTACCTCTTCCCTGTCAGCGTGCCTCCCTTCCCCACTTTGTCTGCCCTTTGTGTTCTACAGGGGGCTGGGGAACCCCCATATTCATTCCCGGGCACTGCACCCCTGGGATTGTGCTGTACCCTCCAGGCTGCCTGCAGCATCGAGGGGTCACCTCCTCTTCTCTAGGCCTCCACTTTCTGTCTCAGCCTCCGCCTGCCTCTCTGATGAGGACATCTGTCTGTGGGCTCAGGGCCAACCTGGATAACGCAGGGCTACTATGGCGAGCCCTGTTGCAAGAAATGCAACTGTGCCTAGTCTCCAGGTCCTGGGGCATAGTCTCCATGTCGTTATCGGGGCACCTTCAGCTTACTGCTGCCTTCAGTACGAGGAAGAACGTGGGGCAGGACCCAGTCAGAAGGAATTGTTTGGGGAAGAAAGGCGAGGACCTTTCTAGCTCTGGGGCCACCTGTGGCTTGGGCCTGGGACCCTGGCCACTGGGGCCACATGTCCTTCCTGCTTTGAGGTTCTGAGGTCAAGCTTAGTGACTGTCATGGGACAGAAGTCAGGCAGCTCCTGATGGGAGCCAGACTTTGGGGAGAGTGGAGCGTGGGCTTTGTGCATCTCTCCAGTGTGGGCCAAGGAAGGTGCTCCTCCACCCGCCCTTGCCACAGACCCTGGGGGCAGGGGAAGTCGGGGACGGACCAGCCAGGGCAGACAGCCAATCCTGGAGGCTCACCTAGTGCCCTGGTGAGGGCTGCTCCCAGCTCCTGTGCTGAGCCCTGGGCCCCTGAGCATCCTACCACACGGGTAGGACCACATGTGGTAGGCTGGCTGCCACCAAGGTTCTCACGGAGCCCCGCTGCCCCCAGGCTGCCCCAAGGGCTACTATGGCAAGCACTGTCGCAAGAAATGCAACTGTGCCAACCGGGGCCGGTGCCACCGCCTCTACGGGGCCTGCCTTTGTGACCCAGGGCTGTACGGCCGCTTCTGCCACCTCAGTGAGTCTCACTGCCCCTTCCGGTGTCCCTGGTGGCCGCAGCGGGTGGAAGGGATGGTCTGTGTCCTATTACCTGTAGTCTGGGTTGGGATGAGACCATCAGGGCCCAGCCAGGTCACCCACTGGGATGTGGGTCTGGGATCTGCCCTGAGTCTGTGGACTCCAAGCCACATCCTCTCGACGGCAACTGTGCTGGCATCCAGGGCGTCTGGGTGGACGGTCCCCAGCCTCGTGGTGCCTCCCAGCCCTGATGGGTGGGAGGGCTGCAGATGAGGGCAGGGCCAGGCCTTTTGCAGAAGCCTCTAGGGGATGGAGCCTGTCTTGACTTTTGGAGATTCCTGGCAGCAACGCCAAGCTCTGAGTCCCTGGTGGGGTCGCCCATCCCTGGGATTCAGACACTCGGGGAGGGAAGGGGCGGTGGGCTGCAGGGGGAGAGGTGGATGAGGACAGCTCCCTGCATGATCTTGGCTGTCATCCTGGCTGACCCAGGGCTGGTGAAAGTGGTCTGGGAGGGCGGGACTTCAGACGGGAGCCCCCCTCACTGCTCCGTGCGTGCAGCCTGCCCGCCGTGGGCCTTTGGGCCGGGCTGCTCGGAGGAGTGCCGGTGTGTGCAGCCCCACACGAGGTCCTGTGACAAGAGGGATGGCAGCTGCTCCTGCAAGGCCGGCTTCTGGGGCGAGCACTGTCAGGCAGGTGAGTCCACGCGTGGGGCTTGGGGGACGCCAGGGCCGGCTGACCCCACCCACCCCTCTCTCACGCCCTGCAGAGTGTGAGCCGGGCTACTTTGGGCTGGGGTGCCGGCAGGCATGCACCTGCCCAGTGGGTGTGGCCTGTGACCCTGTGAGCGGCGAGTGTGGAAAGCAGTGTCCTGCTGGCTTCCGGGGAGAGGATTGCGACCAAGGTGAGTGGCCGGCTCCTGGGGCTCCCGGCGGTCTCATTGTGGGTCTAGGCTGCCTGTCTGGCTGGAGGGTGGGCTTCAGAAGGGCTGCACAGCTGTCACTATCGGCCTCCTTCGCCTGAGCTCAGGTGGTGCCTTGCCTTGACAGCTTGTCACACAGCAGTGGTGCGGCTGCTAGTCTGAGTCTGCTTAGGGCAGGTCTGCTCTGGGCCTGGCCCAGAGGGGGTTTGGTGCTTCTCCAAACTCCTCCCTTGCCTCGACTGGAACAGACTGTGGGCTTCTCTTGGAGGCTGGAGCAGCAGCTCCCTCCTCACATGTGAGCCGGCAGCAGAGGCTGCCCCTGGAGGTGGTGGTTCCGAGAGTGGTCTGGGCCGCAGCGCCGGCCTGGGGTCGTGGCTGCAGGCCCCTGGATGTGGATGCTGTGGCCTGGGTCTAGCAGGCACAGAGCCTGGGAGCCCCACACTCACATGGCAGGCAGGGGAGGAGGCTGTTAGGAGCTGGCTGGGAGATGGCCCAGCTGGGTCCGTGCTTAGGTATTCCTGGGAGACCCGGCGACTAACTCCCCGAAGTGATTCCAGCCCAGCGTGCATGGGGCTGGGGGCTTTGCCAAGAGGGCTAGGAAGGTGGGGGTATTCTGGCTGCCCCAGCTGGCACTGGCGGGAGGTGCAATGACCAGGACAACAGCATGTGGTCCTGGCCAAGCAGAAAGCTGAGCAAGCTGATCTGCGGCTCAGAGCTGCGGGATGGTCACTCCTCAGTCTCATGACCAGGGTAGGAAATACCCGAGTGTGTCATCAGCCTATGAGGGGAAGGAAGATGCCCTCGGCGTGAGTAACGGAGCTGCCGCAGCGGCCACCGACAGGGCCTGGGCAGGTTGGAGCCTCCCTTGGCGTGGCGCACGCTGTCCACGCCCATTGGCCAGGAGAGACGGGAGCCACGAGGGCCTGCCGTGTGACCAGCATGACCATGTCCTGGGCTGGAGAGAGAACGAGAAGCCCGGTGCCAGCCCCCTCCTCTGCCTCCCTTGGGGCCATACCAGGGGGCGGTCTGGACGCAAGTACCCCCAGCATGGGCCCTTCCCCTCCCCACCTCCATCTGGGGAATGAGAAGGGGCCCGCAGAGGGAGCAACGTCCACCCAAGGACCCACCAGCCAGCTCTTAGGCCACCCTGGTCCCAGCCACTAAGGGTCGGAGCACTCTAGGCCAAGCCTCCCGACCTGGACTCGCAGGAGCTCTGTGGTCTCAGGCCGGCGTGCAGCAGCTCTGAGTGCCCACTCCCCATCTGTGCACAAGCCCTAGGGCTTCATGAGTGTGCAGACGTGGGACTCAGCTCCTCCTGACGCCCTGGCATCCTCTCCCACCCTTCCTCCCACTCTCCTCCCCAAACGTGTACACACATACCTGCACACACCACTTACACACACACACACATGAATGCAGGCAGGCACATGCACACACACACCAGCAGTTCACCCTCCCCGATGCCTGTGACCCTCCTTCCACTCCCCAGTCTCTACACTGGAGACAGTGAGGAGGCCTCTCCAGAGACGCACCTCCACGGCTCCCAGAGCCCCCAGTTCCTGAGAGGAGGAAGGCTCCTGCCCTGCCCCTCCTCCGCTCCTCCTCTGCCCCTTCCCCTCTTTTGTTTAAGAGCCTCTGGTGCTCTGAGGATAAGCCACAGGATGACATCTGAGTGCTGACATAAAGATCAACACCCTTTATAAAGATAACATCCCGTCTTGTTGTTGGGTCTGGAAACTGCTCCTGCCCTGCACTCATCTGCCCCAGTTAGTGGAGGGGGCTTCCCTGAGGCCCTGTCAGGCTGCTTTGACCAGCGACCCCCCAACCCTGTGAACACCGCCCAGTGCCCTAGGGCACGCGGAGTGCCAGGCCTGTAGTCCCAGGGACGTCCCTGTGTCCCTGTGGGCGGGTGCCCCGGGGATGGGCCCTGGTGACAAGGGTTCACCAGTGTG
The DNA here is from genome assembly GCF_009764315.1 of Trachypithecus francoisi. Classification (NCBI taxonomy): domain Eukaryota; kingdom Metazoa; phylum Chordata; class Mammalia; order Primates; family Cercopithecidae; genus Trachypithecus; species Trachypithecus francoisi. The sequence continues at coordinate 151,863 of NW_022681446.1, read as the reverse complement.
TGTACTCAGGGCCTCAGCGGGGCCAGGCCTGGTGCTTACCTGTATTACCAGCGCTCCTCCCCAGGCTGGGCACAGCCTGGCTCTCAGCCCCGCTGTGGGCCTTCTGACGCGTGGGCTCTGTGGAACTTGGGCGTGCAGCACGGGGTCTCTGTCGACTGCCTTCTTGGGGCTGCTGTGATGCTGTTGTGAGCCCAGGGAGAGGTTTAGTTTGAGCAGCAGGCAGGGCATCACGGTGACTGCGCCTTGCTGGGGGAGGCAAGAAGGCTGCAACCCGAGCTCCCGGCCCAGCCTCATGCTCTGTTGTCCTCACAGGGGAGGCCAAGGCCCGGCCCTTACGGGCAGGGCAGGCGTGGGAGAGTAGAGAAAAGCTCTGCCAGGGAGGCCGATCCAGGGCTCCCAGCACCCACAGCTCTGCCAGGCCATGGGGAGCGGCCCCTGCAGGCCCTCTCCAGGGGTCCTGATCCTCAGCCCCCACGTTCTCTCCCGAGGTCCCCCTTCCTGGGATGCTCTGACTCCCTGGTGTCTGTGCTCCCTGGGGTCTCATTTACCTGCTGGGTGGAGGAGGGGGACCCTAGGCCTCCAGGAGGCCCCCTGCCCTCTCCATTCTAGCCCTATCCCACAGGGAAAGGGCAGTGGCTCTGGGGGTGGAGCGAGTGGGTGCACAGCCTCCCCAGGCCTAGGGCCGAGTCCCTGGAGGGGCTCCCAGCTGGATGTAGGGGAGTGGGAGAGACTGGACCAGCATCGCCAGGTTGGGCTGGGGGCACACTGGCCTGACCAGGACAGGTCCTCTGGTGACTATGGTGGCGGAGGAAGAGTAGGCCCTACCTCGGGCTCCCGGGAGCTCTCCAGGGTCCTGGACAGCTGAGGGATCTGCTTCAGCCTCTCCCAGGCTGCCCCAGCAGCCCTGCCCCTCCCCTCTCCTCCCATCTGTCAGCTCCCCTTTCACCCCTCCCTTGCCTGTTTCTTTGACCTGCCTGGCCACTCTGGGGACCCCAGGTGTGCTCAGCAGCCCCCCAACCCCGGGGCTAGAGCCAGAGCCCATATGGGGAGGTGTGGGAGGCACACTCGCCAGGAGCCCCTAGGGGAAAGGCTCTGGTCAGGCCGCTCCACATGGCGTGGCTGAGGCCCCTCATGCTTCTTCCTGCAGAGTGCCCGGTGGGGACGTTTGGCGTGAACTGCTCAGGCTCCTGCTCCTGTGGGGGGGCCCCCTGCCACGGGGTCACGGGGCAGTGCCGGTGTCCACCCGGGAGGACTGGGGAAGACTGTGAGGCAGGTGAGTGTCAGCTGCAGCCCCAGTTCCACCTCCGTGGGCTGCACAGCTCCGCGTTGATGGGGCCCTGAACTGTGGGGGCCCCAGCCCTGCGGATCCCAGGCCCGCCTGTAGCAGATGTGAGAACTCACAGTGCACTCTCTTGGGGTAGGGAATGGGGGTCTGTGGCTGCCCCACCAAGCCCCTGGGGCCTACAGGCTGCCCTCCCGGGCTGCTCTCCCTCTCCACGTGGCTCCGTCTCTAACAGGCTCAGCTCCTTGTGTTGCCAGCTGAACTGTGCCTGGGGCTCCTCTCCCATGGGTGGGCACCCCGCAGCCTGCAGCCCCAGGAGGCACCCGGGCCCTCTCTCCTCCCCGGGGCAGGCTGAGATGGTAACAGTGGTCCCGCCTCCTCGGCTGTGGCTCCAGGGGCTTTGTGCCATGTTGTGTTTATTGATGTGTTGAGCAAGGGCAGCTTGGGCACTGACTGGCCATGGGGGGTGGTTGCTAGATTGTCCTGAGGGCCACTGGGGGCTGGGCTGCCAGGAGATCTGCCCAGCATGCCAGCACGGTGCCCACTGCGACCCTGAGACTGGAGCCTGCCTGTGCCTCCCTGGCTTCGTTGGCAGCCACTGCCAAGACGGTGAGTAAGCTGGAGCCACCCCTGAGCCTTTGACCCGGGGTAGGCGGCCAGGCCCCACTCACGCTCTCTCTCCTGCCTGTAGTGTGCCCAGCAGGCTGGTTTGGTCCCAGCTGCCAGACAAGGTGCTCTTGTGCCAATGATGGGCACTGCCACCCAGCCACCGGACACTGCAGCTGTGCCCCCGGGTGGACCGGCTTTAGCTGCCAGAGAGGTACAGGGACCCTTGGCTTGCCCTTTGTCCAGACGTCCCTCCTTTCCTAGCCCCTGGAGAGGCCTCCGCCCAGGGCCCCTGAGGACTGGGGGCTTGCATGAGGCAGTGCCCCAGTCCTGAGATGCCCCTGTGCCTGACTTGGCGGTGGTACCCGTGGCCTGCACTGGGGCCTGCTCTGGATGACCCTGAGTTCTGTTGCAGCCTGTGATAGTGGTCACTGGGGACCTGACTGCAGCCACCTCTGCAACTGCAGCGCTGGCCACGGGAGCTGTGATGCCATCAGTGGCCTGTGTCTGTGTGAGGCTGGCTACGTGGGCCCGCAGTGCGAGCAGCGTGAGTCCTGGCCCTGCCTTTGGCTGCGCCCCCCTCCTGAGCACACACACACAGAACCTTTGGCCATGCCCCCTCCTGCGTGCACACACACATATGAAGCCTTTGGCCACGCCCCCTCCTGTGCACACACATGTGTGCACACGCGCACACACATGAACACATACACAAAACCTTTGGCCATACTCCCTCCTGCGCACACACACACAAAGCCTTTGGCTGCGCCCCCTCCTATGAGCGCATACACACATGCACATGCATACACATACACACACACAGCCTTTGGCCGTGCCCCCTCCCGCGCACCCACACACCCCAACACATGCACACGCACACACGCGCACCGTGGCTGGGCTCTGGCCTGGCTTCCTCTGCCTTCCCTGAGCTTTCCCAGCACCCACCACCCCACTCCACAGCCTGGACTAAAGTCTAGCCTGGACTAAACGATGCCCCCGCTGTGCCGAGAGTGCGTGAGGTCCCTGCTCAGCCCAGGGTGCTGCGGGGGTGGGTGCGGGGCTCCTGCCACCTGTCCTGAGTGACCAAAGCTGCCAGGCAGCCCCCCTGGGAATGATGCTTTGCTCACTTGTGCCAGAGTATTGGTCCTCTCACCGACCTGCACCAGGCTCACCTGGAGCTGCAGCAGGAAGGGGAAGGTCCCGTCCCCCACTGCGGGAGGCCTGGCACCTGGGGGATGGAGAAGGGGTCTGCTTAAGACTGAGGCTGGTGTCCCTCCGTGTGTGCCCCCGAGGCTTGGTTGGTGGAACCGGGGGAGGCCTGGGTCGGGTGTCCTAGAGGCGGCCCCTGCAGAGCTCCCGTCCCTAAAGCTGCTGCCTGGAGCTCCCTCAAGCCTCCCGTGGCCCCACCTGGGTGGGGATGAAGCGTGTGAGTGAGCCCAGTCTCCCTTGGGTGAGAAGGGGCTTCTCACGAGCCAGGCCTGTCCCACAGTCCTGGGGATGGCGGCAAGGCCCGGGCACAGCTGGGTCAGGCTCCTGGCCCTCTGACTGATAGTGGGCCGGGGCCGCATGTCTCAGGGTGTCCCCAGGGCCACTTCGGGCCCGGCTGTGAGCAGCGGTGCCAGTGTCAGCACGGAGCAGCCTGTGACCATGTCAGTGGGGCCTGCACCTGCCCGGCCGGCTGGAGGGGCACCTTCTGCGAGCGTGGTGAGCTAGGGCACAGGCGGGGGCTAGGCTGGGTGGACTCCAGTGTGGGCCCCTTCACATCACTGCCCCCTGCCTGCAGCCTGCCCGGCCGGCTTCTTCGGATTAGACTGTCGCCATGCTTGCAACTGCACCGCCGGAGCTGCCTGCGATGCTGTGAACGGCTCCTGCCTCTGCCCCGCTGGCCGCCGGGGCCCCCGCTGTGCTGAGAGTGCGTGAGGTCCCTGCTCAGCCCAGGGTGCTGCGGGAGGGGGTGCCGGGTCCTCCGTAGGAGACTCCCTCCTGTCACCTGTCCTGAGTGACCAAAGCTGCCAGGCAGCCCCCCTGGGAATGATGCTTTACTCACTTGTGCCAGAGCGTTGGTCCTTTTTTGTGGCCACTCTGCTGAGTGGGTGGCCTGAGCCAGAGGGAGGGGACAGTTGGCCACAGCAGTCGAGGGGACCCTGGCAGATCTGCCCAGCTGCCTGTGATCTGCTGCCAACCCCTGGAGTCCTGTCCAACCCCGGCTCTGACCAGCCTTCTCCACCTGCAGCTTGCCCAGCCCACACCTACGGGCACAATTGCAGCCAGGCCTGTGCTTGCTTTAACGGGGCCTCCTGTGACCCTGTCCATGGGCAGTGCCACTGTGCCCCTGGCTGGATGGGGCCCTCCTGCCTGCAGGGTAAGCCCCACCCAGGAGTCCAGGGACCGGGTACTGGCCTCTTGCAGGGCCCAGAGGACACTTGGTGCCTGCGGGAGGGAGGAAGGGGCTGTTAGGACTGAGGACTGTGCCTTTCACCTGTGCCCCTCTCCAGGCAGGGATGGTGAGTCAGGCTGGGCTAGCAGGTCATCCTAGAGGCAGCCCCCTGCAAGGTCCCTGACCCCAAAGTCCAACATGGGGCTGGAAAGCCAGACAGACCCTGTGGGGCCAGCTGGCTGGGGGATGCAGGTTGCTCCCTCTTCCCCGGCCCCAGCCTGCCCTGCCGGCCTGTATGGCGACAACTGTCGACATTCCTGCCTCTGCCAGAATGGAGGGACCTGTGACCCTGTCTCAGGCCACTGTGCATGCCCGGAGGGCTGGGCCGGCCTGGCCTGTGAGAAGGGTGAGTGCTGGGCAGCAGAGGAGGGACATACCCCAGCATGCTTGGTACAGCCCTGTCTGTAGGCCTAGGAGGGCTCTCAGGTCAGGGGGCAGCGCCCTGGGGTGGGGGCTTTGGCCCTTTGTGAGGGAAGCATGAGCCAGGGTCTCCTGGACCCAGGAGGCAGGACCCTCACCCTTGTGCCTGCCTCTGTTCCTGTAGAGTGCCTCCCCGGGCACGTCGGAGCTGGCTGCCTGCACAGCTGTGGTTGCCTCAACAGGGGCCTGTGTGACCCGCACACGGGCCACTGCCTCTGCCCGGCCGGCTGGACTGGGGACAAGTGTCAGAACCGTGAGTGGGGCGGGGCAGCAGGGCAGTCTGGAGGCCCTGCTGAGAAGGGGTGGCATGAGCCTCACTGCAGGGCTGAGGACTGTGCCCGGGGTGGGGCCTCACCAGGGGATCTGTTGTCCTGTGAGTGCAAGAGCTGCCGTCTGAGCCCCAAGGGTTCCTGTTGGGGGGGGCTCAGTCTAGGAAGCTGGCCTGTGGGGACAGACTGCTGCTGCCTTGCCCTGGCAGGGGTGTGTGGCCCTGGCCAGCGCTGTGGTGGGTGGAACGGAGGATGCTTTGGGGCTCGGGGGCCGTTGCTGTTTCCTGCATGCAGAGAGGGGCCCCTTCACCCCTTGTCCTGGAGCCTGTGCTGGCTGGGGGCCTCCTGCCAGTGAGGGGTCTGGCTGTGGCTGCTGTGCCAGCAGGGCCTGGTTCACCCAGCAGGGCCTCAGCCTCTCCAGAGCCCAGACATGCAAGGGCAACACTGCCTCATTCCTCAAAGCTCCAGCCTCCCACCCAAGCCCCTAACACCAGCCCCCTTCCAGCAGGGGCACCGTCCCCACTGCTTGGCGTTCAGCGTGGGCGGCCCCTTGCTCAGGCCGGGAGCCTTGGGTCTGCTGTCTGAGGGAAGCCTGGGCACTCAGCTGGCCTCAGGGCTGTCGCTGGCTCCCGTCGCCTCAGTGCTGAGCCCCGGCTGCCATCTCCCTGCTCCTTCGCCTTCCATGGGGCGGGGCTGCCGGAGGCTGAGCTCTCAGCCCTGTCTTGTCCCTGCAGCCTGTGCCAAGGGCACATTCAGGCCTCACTGTGAGGGGCGCTATGACTGCCGGTGGGGAGCCATCTGCCACCGGGGCCTGCTTCTGCCCTCCGGGGGGGGACTCGAGGTGTGAGCGTGGTGAGCACAGCCCCCAGTTCAGCCAGCACTGGGTGGGTCCTACCCACAGCGTCCACTCTGGGCCTGTCCTGGCCCACAGATCCCCAACAGGCCCCTCCCAGGAAGCCTCCCCATCCCTCATCTTTCTGCAGCCTGCCTGCGGGGCTGGTTTGGAGAGGCCTGTGCCCAGCGCTGCAGCTGTCCACCCGGCGCTGCCTGCCACCACGTCACTGGGGCCTGCCGCTGTCCCCCTGGCTTCACTGGCTCTGGCTGCGAACAAGGTAGGTGCTCCCAAGTCCCCACGCCGAGGAGCGACTGGGTGGGGGGAATCCAGAGAGGCACCTGTTCCTTGATTGGGCTGGGCCAGGACTGACCTTGCCGGTCTGCACCCAGCCTGCCCCCCTGGCAGCTTTGGGGAGGACTGTGCACGGATGTGCTGGTGTCCCGGTGAGAACCCAGCCTGCCATCCTGCCACTGGGATCTGCTCATGTGCTGCTGGCTACCACGGCCCCAGCTGCCGGCAACGTGAGTGCTGCCTATGCCCACCCAGGGGCTCGGGAGTCCTGCTGGGCCCAGTTCCCCTGGTCCCTGGGAAGGCCCTCGTCTGAGGAGGTGGAAGATGGAGGGTGTCGGGGCCTCATAAGAGCTGCCTTGTTGTGTTCAGGGACACTGGGGAAGCCTCCAGCCCCAGCCCCTGCAGCTACCCCCAGCCCCTGCAGCTAGCCCCTCTCCCTGCAGGATGCCCGCCAGGGCGATATGGGCCGGGCTGTGAACAGCTGTGTGGGTGTCTCAACGGGGGCTCCTGTGATGCGGCTACGGGGGCCTGCCACTGCCCCGCTGGGTTTCTCGGGGCGGACTGCAGCCTCAGTGAGTGGCTGGTGGCAGCAGGGCTGAGTGGTGCCTCCTGTGTCTCCGGGGTAGGGCCAGCCAGCCTGCAGGAGGACGGCCCCCAACTGCCCACCTCCCTGCCCTTCAGCCCCCTCTGGCTGGGCCTGGCCCCAGGTGGAGCTAAGCCAGAGGGGCAGCCCTGGCTGCAGCCTTGGGGGTGTCTGTGACACCAAGTCCCCACCAGGCTTCTGCTAGCTCTGTCCCTGCACCTGCTGTGCCCGGCGACCTGCACCATGTCTGCCAGGGGCTTGAGCACAGCTGGGCACAGAGGTCAGCTGGGCAGCTCAGCTGTGGCCAAGTGTCCTGCCAGGAAACAGGCCTTTTCCCTGAGTCGTGCAGGGACTTTCCCCTTCTGGGACCCCAGCAGAGCTGGCGGGGTGGGTGGGGGTGAGTCACTGCAGAGCGGGCGGCAGCGGCTGGACCCCCAGCAGGGCCTGTGGGTGGAAGGGAGATGTGAGGGTGGGTGCATGGGAGGTGGCTGGCCCCACCCTGTCTGGGGCAGACCCAGGGTCCCCTCACCCCATCCCATCCTGTCCTATCCCCTCTCCGGGGTTGACTGGGCAGGGAGAGAAGGGAAGCCAGCCACGCTCACCGCTTCCTCCCTGGCAGCCTGTCCGCAGGGCCGCTTCGGCCCCAACTGCACCCATGTGTGTGGGTGTGGGCATGGGGCGGCCTGCGACCCTGTGACTGGCACCTGCCTCTGCCCCCCGGGGAGAGCCGGCGTCCGTTGTGAGCGAGGTGGGTGCTTACTCTGGAGGGTGTGCTCACGGGCCCTTCAGAGGTGTCACGGATTAGCCATGGGGATGCTGGAGGGTGGGCCCAGCCCAGGCACCCACACATCCTGGCTGCCACCGGCTCCCCACTTGACCGTGGAGCTGAGGCGAGAGTGCTGTAGCTTGTGTTGACTGCGCTGCCCTACTTGGGGGGATGGACCGTCCCACGCCACTCCAGCCCTTGCCTCGACACTCAGCTCCTGAGACTTAGGCCACCCAGTGACCCCATCCTCATCGAGGTGGCCTTGAGGGCCTCAGGTTCCTACCCAGCGCCTGCCTGGCCCCTTGCAGGAGGGATCGGGTGGCTGTCTTCTGCCTGAGGGTGGAGTCCTTCTGGCCCTTTCTCCCAGGCCCAAGGCCCAGGGACCAAAGTGGAGGCAGGTCTAGAGCACAGTCCAGAGTAGAGAGAGGGGCTGGACCCAAGGGACAGGTGTGGTGGCTCCTGCTCCCACAGGCCCAGTCCCCATAAACACAGCCACAGCCTCTTGGCCTGGTGCCACCCTTAGTCTGCATGAAGGGGCTAGCTGCCCCCCACACCAGTTCTTGGCCTTCAGGACCCGTTGGGAGCCTGTGGCAGCAGAGGGTTCAGGATCCCAGGGCCCAATCTCCAGCCGGGATGTAGCCTGGCCCCGCCTCACTCCCAGGAAGGATAGTGCCATTGGGCTGGCCATCAGGCCATCCCGCTGTAACTGCAGGGCCGCAGCTGGCCACCTCTGAGCCCACAGCAGCCCAGCCATGTTACTTATCAGGCCTGGAGGATGTCTACTCACTCCCAGTTGGGAGACAGCTGGTTCACAGTGGGCCACTGCCTCCATGAAGCCTTCCGTGAACCCCTTCCTGCAGGCTGGGCAGGTGCTCACCCAGCGCCTCCATGACTGAGCCACCCTCAGTTCCTAGACCAGGCCTGGTACTTGACAGCCTGAGATGACCAATGAATGAGAGGATGCGGCTGGTGCCACTCCCTGGCATGTGCCTGTCCAGCCCAGCAGGCAGACTAGCACTGACAGGCCTCAGAAAGCATTTGACTGTCAGCCTGTGGGGACACGTCCCCAGAGGGAGCTCAGCCCTCGGCCAGAGCTCCAGGCAGCACCTGCCTTCTGTCCCCAGGCTGCCCCCAGAACCGGTTTGGCGTGGGCTGCGAGCACACCTGCTCCTGCAGAAACGGAGGCCTGTGCCATGCCACCAACGGCAGCTGCTCCTGCGGCCTGGGCTGGACAGGGCTGCACTGTGAGCTGGGTGAGTGTGTGGGGCCCGTGGGACCCCAGCATCCCCTCAGGGATGTGCCCTGGGCTGCCATAGGGTTGGGCAAGGTTGGTGTCTGAGGACTGTCTGCCCTTCCCTCCCTGCCCTGTTTTGTCCCCAGCCTGTCCCCCTGGGCACTATGGAGCCGCCTGCAGTCTGGAGTGCTCCTGCCACAACAATAGCACGTGCGAGCCCACCACGGGCACCTGCCGCTGCGGCCCCGGCTTCTATGGCCAGGCCTGCGAGCACCGTGAGTTGGGGGCCTGTGCAGCTGGGCTGGGGCCCCTTTCAGCCACTGTCCACTCCTCCCATGTGGGTGATCCGGGCTGCAGTGAAGTAGAGAGGTGGGGAGCCAGCAGCAGTGGGGAGGGATGAGGAAGGGCAGGAGGGGGCTTCTCACGGGTCCCCGAAATGGCGAGTTTTACTCACTCTGGGCAAACTGGACATTTCTGCCACCGTGTGCCCTTGTCTCATGGTAACTGGCATCCTTCAGCCTGTCCCCCTGGCTTCCATGGGGCTGGCTGCCAGGGGGTGTGCCAGTGTCAACATGGAGCCCCCTGTGACCCCATCAGTGGCCGGTGCCTCTGCCCCGCCGGCTTCCACGGCCACTTCTGTGAGAGTGGTGAGTGCTTCATGCCCTCTTCCTCTCCCCACCCTGAACCCCCACTCCCTGTCCCCATCCCGTCTGGGTACAGGGCAGGAGGGGGACACTGAGCCCACTGCCCCCACCAGGGTGTGAGCCAGGTTCATTTGGAGAGGGCTGCCACCAGCGGTGTGACTGCGATGGGGGGGCACCCTGTGACCCTGTCACCGGTCTCTGCCTTTGCCCACCAGGGCGCTCAGGAGCCACCTGTAACCTGGGTGAGTCTGGGGTTCTGCTCGGGAAGGGCGTGGATGTCGGTCTCCAACAGTGATTCATACTGACTGGTTGGGCCCTACCTGTGCCAGTCCTGGGCTGGGCACTGTGCCCTCCTATGGCCTCTGCACCTGGCCCATGCCCTCTGCGGGGTTGGAGTCAGCTGCTGGGACATGCAATGCCAAGCATGGCGCTCCTGCTGGAGTCTTAGGCCAGGCTCTGCCCTGTGGGTCCCACAACGTCCCAGGAAGGCCATGGTCATGGGAGGGGTTCTGGCTGGGTGGGAAGACTTCCCTGGATGTGGGGACATCGAGGGGGCTGTGGCCCTTCCGGCCCAGGGGGCCCTACCTGAGGATAGGAGGGACTCACCTGAGGATTGGAGGCGCTCACCTGAGGATTGGAGGGACTCACCTGAGGATTGGAGGCGCTCACCTGAGGATTGGAGGCGCTCACCTGAGGATAGGAGGCGCTCACCTGAGGACTGGAGGCGCTCACCTGAGGATTGGAGGCGCTCACCTGAGGATTGGAGGGGCCCTGCTGCTGGGGCTGCATACCTGGCCTTGTGGCTCTCAGACCTGTTGTGCCCTGAGGGGCATCCCTGACCACTGGCTCCCGTTTGCCCTCCTGGGGCAGGGCAGGAACACAGTGGTGACTCTGGGTGTGTGCCTGGGGCCTGGGCTTTCTCATGCAGGAGCTCACTGGCTGCAGAATGTAGCTGAGGAAGGCAGGGCAGGGACTGTTTACTCCTCAGGGGAAACCGAGGCCCAAGGTCTTAGCTTCCACACACACCCAGGTGGAAGGCTTCGCTCCACCTGGGCTCTGCTGGGGTCCCCTAGGCCCAGGGTCCCTGGCGCAGGAAAGCAGGGATGATGCTCAGGTTTGTCTCCCACCCCCTCCGCCTTGCAGATTGCGGAAGGGGCCAGTTCGGGCCCAGCTGCACCCTGCGCTGTGACTGCGGGGGTGGTGCCGACTGCAGCCCTGTCAGTGGGCAGTGTCACTGTGTGGATGGCTACATGGGGCCCACGTGCCGGGAAGGTGAGCTGGGCTCCCTGGGGAAGGGCGCGAAGGCACCATCCCCGCATCAGCATCAGCTCCACCCTGGCCGGGGACCCCTGTCTCACCCACTGCAGAGTTGGCCAGGTCACCCTATGGTTATTCAGTCATAGTAAATGTCATCTGTCCCCACCCGGTACCCAGAGTGTCACTTGGCTTCTGATGGGTGGAGTGTGAGCTTCACGCTCGCTTAACCAGAGGACGGGGTGGGCTATGCTGCCAGCCGGAAACGGCGTTCCCAGCCCCAGCAGCTACAAGGGTGGGGTGCAAACTGCACCGGCGGCCTGAAGAGCGTCATGACCCCGTGGCTGGGCTGGACTATCCACAGTGTGGATGCATGCTGGCTATCCCTGCCCCTGCTGCCCCGCACACACACGCACCAGGGTGTGAGGGTGTGTCTGTGCACGCATATGCAAGTGTGAGCAGCAGGGTGTGTGCATGTGTGCCAGTACATGTGTGTGGCATCCAGTGTGTGCCAGTCCATGCCTGCAGTCCTGCACTGGCAGCAGGTGCCTGTGTGTGTCAGTGCCTGTGTGTGAGGTGTGCATCAGTGTGTGAATGTGGCCAGTGCGTCTGTGCAATGGTGCCCGCATGTGCTGCAGGGGGCAAAGGCATGTGTGCCAGGCATGTGTGAGCGTGCACCAGCACCTGTGTGAAGGTGACTCCTTAGCGCCTAAGCCCTTGAGGCTGTCCTGGAATGTGCTCTCTGCCTGCAGGCAGTGCTTTTGGGATGCCCCCACCCCTCTGGCCAGCTCAGACTTTGCTGCCCGCCCCTCCGAACCGTGTACCCCGCAGCAGTGTTGGGACAGGTTGTCTCTGCAGAGGGAAGTGAGAGGCAGGCTTGGGGCCCGTGCAGGGCAGGACATGTGGGCGGGGCAAAGGCCGGGCGCCAGGCTACCTACGGGCTCTGCCTTTTGGCTAACTGGGGATTTCACACTTGGGGTCCTCGACTTGGAGGCCCCCAAATCGTCTTGGCTTTGTGTATGTGTGCATCTGTTTGTGCCTTTCTAAGGCAGTCCTGGCTGCAGATTGTTCAGAGCCTTAAGACAGGCGAGCCCCGATCTCGGTGGGGTGGAGCGGGGCGGGGCGAGGAGGGGCGGGGCAGCAGCCTGTGCGCTGGTGCAGGGGACAAAAGGCTATCCGGCAGCGGTATCTAGTGGTCAGATGTGGTACTGCACCGCCGGCTGCCGGGCACCTGGGCTGCGTGCTGGGGGCAGTGCCTTGACGTTGAGCTGGAGGCCTCAGGAGCCTGGGGCCTCATGGGCAGGGTCTTGCTGGGCATGGGGAGTCCTGGGTCCCGTGCTCTCCCCTGGAGTGGACTTGGCTTGGCATTGGGTAAAGCCCCTGAAGTTACAGGTAGCGGGGACTTGGAGGGGCTGAGAGCTTTCCTTTGGGGAGAGGGAGAGCCCCTGGCCGCCCCCGTTCCTTCCCTGAGTGCAAAGGAGTGAGAAGGGAAGGAGGCTGTGTGGGGAACGTGAGGTCCTTCAAGCCTGGATGGGGTCATGCCTGGCTGCACTCAAGGCTGGGGGTACTAACGTGGCTTGCCCTCTCTCCCCTCCAGGTGGGCCCCTCCGGCTCCCCGAGAACCCGTCCTTAGCCCAGGGCCCAGGTAAGGGGTGTGGGGAATGCCTGTGGACTTGCCAGAAGGGTGGCTTATGGCAAAGTCAAAGCAGAGTGCTTAAGTATAATCTGGGCCCCACAGGGCAGCAGCTGCACCCGGGACCTTGGGCCCCAGGAATCTGGAGCTCAGAGACCAAGGCCAGGGCCAGAGCTGGGAAGGACAGGCTGGGAAGGACGGGTGGGTGGGCCCCGCCCCCGCCCCCGCCCCCGCCCCCGCCCCTCTCCACCCCGCCCCGCTCTGCTGGGGTGAGCTGCTGAGGGGAGGGGTGGGAGGGGAGGTGCCAACCCAGAACCCAGTGTTTTGGGAGCACCTGTCCCGCCCTGGACTGGGCCTCCTTTCTCCTTTTCCCCAGTAGCCACACTGCCCGCCTCCAGCAGACCCACATCCCGGAGCAGTGGACCAGCGAGGCACTAGCAGAGGCGGCCCCTTGGAGCCCGCCTCTCCATTCCAGCCAGAGGGGACCCAGGCCTTTGGTGACTACTGAGGACACTTCATGGGCCCAGAGCTCTTGGTACTGCCCTTCCTCTGAGGGCCGTGGAGGGCTGTGGACAGCCCAGCAACCTGTTGCTCTTGGAGGCTGGTGTGGCATTGAGGAGGGAAGCCTTGCATGGCTGCTGGAAGAGAGGCGCCACCTGGCCTGGCTCTGCAGAACCCAGGGGCACGCTCTGGGCCTGGGCTGAGAAAGCCCCACTCTCCCTGCGGCTCTGAGTCGGGCCGAGGACAGGTGTGGGCGCCAGTGTGGGCGCAGGTGCAGGCACAGGGCCACTGTCCTCCAGGCAGGCTTTTTGGTGCTAGGCCCTGGGACTTTAAGTTGCCCAGCCCGTATTTATGTAAAGGTATTTATGGGCCACTGCACATGCCCCCTGCAACCCTGGGATCAGCTGGAAGCTGCCTGTCATCTCCTGCCCTATCCCCAGAAACCCTGATTCAGGTCTGCAGGGTTCTGCAGGCTCACCAGGCTGCTGGCTCCGGTACCATGTAAACCCAGGAAGGTAAAGGAGCAGGCAGCCTCCTCGTGGCCTGTGTGTTTGCTGCGTTACGTGGACTCTGTGTGGGCTCCTCCCTGGGGCCTGGCCAGGATAAGGGTGCACACAGGGACCTCTCAGTGTACCTGGGACCCTTTGCAAGGGTGGGGGTGCCACACAAGTGAAGAAGTTGGAACTCATCTCAGTTCCCGGTGCTACTGGGGAGAGCGCTGGGGCTGCATTCATTACCACTGAGACACCCTGAGACCCAGAGAGTGGCTGGCCCCGAAGAATGGCCCAGGGGGAGGAAGGCTGGTGTGGACGGGCAACCTGGACTGAGGCCGAACTCCCTTGGGCCCACCCCACCCACCGCTACCTGAGCATCAGCAGTTGGGGGGAGGGCAACGTCACAGGGACAGGGGCGGGGACTCCCTGGGTGAGTACAGGCCGACCCTCCCGAGCACCTGGCACTCATGGGCTGAGGCTGATGTCTCCTGGAAGAAGGGCCCAGAGTGGACGGTAGAGGCAGAGGGTAGAGGCGGTGGCTGGGGATTCCTCTGCAGGGTGGGGTGGCCAATGGAGAGGGCTGCACTCAGACTGCAACACAGGATGCTCTCTTCCTTGAGAAGGCCCCTTTAGGGTCTGGGCTGCTGTCTGCCATCACTCTAAAACCAGCCAAGGTAGCTGAGGCCCCAGGGCAGAGGATTTCACCAGCAGCAGGAGGAGGAGTCCAGTGAGCTTGGTTACTCACAGACGGCAAGGGAGCTGTCACAGAGGAAGCCGACGAATGGACTGCCATGGGGAGACTTTGAAGTAAAACAGTGATAAGGGAGGGCAAGATGGTGGGGATGCAGGAGCAGCAGACAGAGAGAGATGGACTGCGGTGCAATGGAGTGTGGAAAACGCACACCTGGAAATGAAGCATCCAGCAGATGGGGTGAGTGGATACAGCCCAGGAGATTCTCCCAGTAATAGCAGGGAGGCGTAAAGAGAGACAACGTACAGAAGATAGACGAATGGAAATGGGTAAGGGAGGTGTTCATTCACCTCCATCTAACTGCAAAACACAAAAATAAGAAGTCATTGACATGAAGCAACGAGGACCAAGACCTTCTCAGATCTAAAGGTGAATGATCTCAGTCAGACTGGAAATGCACAAGGTGGAAAATAACAAAAAAGCCGTAAGACCTTGAAGAACATCCATGTCAAAGATAAATTCTAAAGTCCCAGAGAAAAAAGAATGGGAATCGAATTGACCTCAGACTTTACGCGAGAAACACGGGGAGCCAGAAAACTGTGATGTTCCATCCTCAGAGTTTGAAGGAAATATTTGAAGCCTGAATTTTATGTCCAGCTAAACTATCAAGGGCATGCAAAGTCCATGTTATTCTTAGGCCTTCAAGGCCTCGGCCGTTTTTCCACAGAAAAGCCTGATTTGAAAATGCTCTTAGAGACGTTCTCCAGCCCGAAGAGAAAGCAGCCAGGAGGGTGCGCTGAGATATTCAGTCACCACAGTTCCCAGATGGCCTAGCAATTCAGAGAATCAAAATATCCCCATTACTCCCCAATGGGAACGCCCGACAGTCTCAGCATGGTGTGAGGGTGTGGACAGGGGCAGGTGCCAATCACTCATCCCGCTCAGTGAAGACACATGTTCAGCTACAGGAAGCCGTGAGGCAGGCTGAGCTGCTGCCCACCCGGAGGAAATCCCAGCTACCCAACCGCAGTCAGGAACGGAGGAGAATGAAGCAGAATAACTAGAAAACGGGCTCACGGATCCTAATGTTAACGGTTACAAATGACGATGGAAAAACAAACTCCTGACCGTATATTATATAGTTTCAAATAGGTAGAAGGAGGATATTGGATGTTCTCAACACACATAATAAATGTTTGAGATGATGCTATGCTCATTACCCTGATTTGATCACTAGACACCCCATGTATCAAACATCACTGTGTATCCAATGAATGGCTATAATTATCGTCAATTAAAAACATTAAACAGACTAGACTGCATTAAAAATATACTAAATAGTATTTTCACTATAAAAGACATGCTTCAAAGGGTAGAAATACAGACACGCAGAGTAAACCAAAGGAGAATTGGGGCAGGCGTATGAATATTTCAAGGTGAGAAACATTCTGACAGTCTGTAAATGTACATACACATATACGCACCCAATGAGGCTCAAACATTCATTCAGCAGCGATGGATAGAACAGGTCGAAATAAATCGCTGTCATGGGTGATCTGAATGTACGTTTTACAAAAACCAATAGGTTGGCCGGGCGCGGTGGCTCATGCCTGTAATCCCAGTACTTTGGGAGGCCGAGACGGGCGGATCACGAGGTCAGGAGATCGAGACCATCCTGGCTAACACGGTGAAACCCCGTCTCTACTAAAAAATACAAAAAACTAGCCGGGCGAGGTGGCGGGCGCCTGTAGTCCCAGCTACTCCGGAGGCTGAGGCAGGAGAATGGTGGGAACCCGGGAGGCGGAGCTTGCAGTGAGCTGAGATCGGGCCACTGCACTCCAGCCTGGGCGGTAGAGCGAGACTCCGTCTCAAAAAAAAAAAAAAAAAAGCCAATAGGTTAAGAAGGTGCGCTTTATAAAAACCCATTGGTTAAGCAAGTAAGTTAGCAATGATAACCTGAATAAGCTTGAACACACATGGTACATCTGTATTTATCCTTACATGTTTACTGTATTGACGTACACATACCTTTTCAGTGTAACAATATGAAGTTAAGGGGTACATGTGCAGTTTTGTTACATGGACATATCGCATGGTGGAAAAGTCTGGGCTTTAGTGTTACCGTTACTGAATAGTGTACATATCTGCCCATGAAGTAATTTCTCATCCCTCCCACCCTTCCAGTCTCCAGTGTCTGTAAATCCACTGTCTGTCTGTCTGTACGTGTTATTTAGCTCTCACATATAAAGGAGAGCATGCAGTATTTAACTTTGTTTCTGGGTTATTTCACCTAAGATAGTGGTCTTCAGTTCCATCCATGTTGCTGGAACAGTCATGCTTTCATTCTTTTTTATGACTGAGTAGTCATGTATGGTGTGTGTGTGCATGCAAACAGTGCACGTCCATACTACATGGAATGTGTATATATATATATATATATATATGTACAATTCACACATGCGCGTGCACACACACACCTCCACACACCACATCTTCATCCAGTCATCCACTGATGGACACAGGTTAATTCTCTATCTTTGCTAGTGTGAACAGTACTGTGATAAACACATAAGTGTGAGCATCTTTTTGATATAATGTTTCCTTTGCATAGATGCCCTGTGGTGGGATTGCTGGATCGAATGGGATTACTATCTTTAGTTATTTGAGAAAAACCATAGCATTTTCCATATAGGCTAAGCGAGTTCACATTCCCACCAACAGTGTATAAGCATTTCCTTTTGTCTGCATCCTCAACAACTTGTTATATTTTTTGACATTTTAATAATAGCCATTCTGACAGTGTGAGATGATATTGTGGTTTTATTTTTTATTTTTTTGGGACAGGGTCTCACTCTGTCACCCATGTTGGAGTGAAGTGGCACCATCTCGACTCACTGCAACCCCTGCTTCCCAGGTTCAAGCTGTCCTCCCACTTTAACCTCCCAGGAAGCTAACTACAGTTGTGAGCCACCATGCCCGGCTAATTTTTGTATTTTCTTTTTGTAGAGACGGAATTTTGCCATGTTGCCCAGGTGGTCTCGAACTCCTGAGCTCATGCGATCTGACCGCCTCAGCTTTCCAAAGTGCTGGGATTACAGGTGCGAACCACTGCACTCGGCCTCATTGTGGCTTTAATTCACGTTTCTCTGATGATGAGTGATACTCACACTTAGATTTCTGTGTATAAACTTTACATTCAGCAAGTGGAGAATAATGGAATGCTTAAGAAAACCAAAATTTCCTTCTTTGAAGACTAAGAAGCAAGAAAACACCTGGCAAGACTGATTTTTTAAACACAAGAGAAAAAAATACAGAAGAATCAACTGCAGACACAATAGAGAAGAAGGCATAAAAATTGTGAGCAACTATCTACCAATCACTTGGAAAACACTTAGAAAAATGATAAACTGGGGGAAAAATGCCGAGACTGGTGTAAGTAAAGGTTAAAATTGCAAATCAGGTGGTGGCCTAAGAAGAGAGAAGGAGCCACGGGAGAGGGACTCCTCCCTCTGCTCAGCCCCAGGAATCCTGGCACAGCTGTAGCGTGCATGGTTACACCAGGTGTACACCACACACTTGTCAACCAGGACTCGTTCCAGAGATTTTAAATGGCGGAAAAACAGCTCACCTCATCCCACAAAGGCAGCGGAAACTTGGTTCTAAAACCAAGAGAGGACAGTAACAAGGAAAGATAACTGCAGACTCATTCCATGCAGGCAAAAATCCTAAATCAAATATTAGCTATCCAAATAGGAGTATTTTAAGCAAGAACACTGGCCTGACCGAATGGACCGGATCGAAATCAAGGACAATTTCACATCAGAAGATGCGTCGGTGCATTTGGGTGAGAAGAGAAATCAGATGACTGTATTGATGGCAGCAGAAAGAACGTTGGACAGAGTTCCATGCCTGTTTGGGATAGAAATTCTTGGAAACCTGCCAAAGGACCTTTTTAATAGTGGTTAGGTGCAAATATCATGTTTAGGGGAGAAACCGATGAATTCAGGTCTGTCCAAAAGATGCCGCCCAGCAGGGCCTGCCGTGCCCACTGGGGTGATGGTTGTCTGGTCCTGCTATACCTCCTCCCAGCCTTCCACTCTTCACAGCCCTGCCGTGACATCCCCATCAGAGCACAAACTCCAGAGGCAGGGGCTTAGCTGCACACCTGGACCACCTGGAACTGGACCTGGGTATAGCACGATGAGTGCTGTCACAAGAGTGAATAAAGTCAAATCAGAAGATGCCGGCATCAGCCTCGCTGCCCCCCACCGCCCCAGCAGAGCCCCAACGGCTGCAGGCAGTACCTTCAGACGAGGAGAAGCAACTCAGGTATAAGGATTCCAGAGGAAGACACACCTGCCGTGGTTCTCAGGGGACAAGATCCTCTCCACAGAAAACCCCAAAGTGTTAACAGACATTGTTACAGCTGATAAGAATTCAGCAAGGTTGGCAATAAAATCCTATAAATCATGGAAAATGTACAACATGTGTAAAACCTATAACATCAATAGTGCTTCAACACCAACAATAACCAACAAGAAAACTACAAAATAAGACACCGCTCAGCATCACAACAAAACCTGTAATTCTACAGGAATGTATCTGGCAAAAGAATTTCTGGATTCTTTCAATTCTTCTAATAGAGTTTATAAAGACCTCAAAAGGCCTGAACAAATGACAACCGGAAGGCAAATGTGACGTGAAAAACGTCACATTTTTCGCAGCTATGTTGGATGCGTTCCAGTTTGCTGGAAAGGCCTAGCAACGGAGCCCACAGGTGGCATCTGGTGGGCAACCTGCCATGTCTAAAACAGACAAAGGTCTGGGGTCAAGAATGGCTGAGCCGAACCAGAGAGAGGAGGACCGAGCCGAGCCGGAGGAGGATTGAGCTGAGCCGGAGAGGGAAGGACCTAGCTGAGCCGCAGAGGGGAGGAGATGGGCAGAATTCACAGAGACCCCACAGCCAAGGCCAAGTGTACAGAGAAGGCCCGTCTCGCCAAGACCAGAGATCTGCCCATCAAAACACTGGTCAACGGCTTACTCCCACCAGCAAAAGTTGGAGGCAGAGGGCTCTGAGTGAATGTGGGGTGAGGATCCCCCCAGGAACCACTGGGGTCCCAGGGCCAGCCCTGGAGCCGGCGGCAGTCCGGGCATCGGAGGCCCTGGGGCCCAGCCAGCAGTGCTTCTGCCAGACACCAGGTGGCACAAGAGGAAGGCGTGCAGCAGTGGGGAAGGGGAGTGCCTGCACAGGACACCGCCAGGGCGGGGCATGTTCCGGAATGTTCCAGAGGGGCCAGATGATCAGAGAGCCACTCAGATAGATCCTAAAACGTGGTTGGGCAAGAGCAGGAACTAGGATGAGGTCATGTGAGTGCGCACGCGGTGTACAAATTCTCTGCCGGTCACAGGACAGCAGTAGGGGCTCTGTGGGCTGAGGACGCACATGGCACACGGGACAGGGTGGTGGGGACATGGGGGTGGGATGGAGGGACATGCTCACTGTGGGACTCCAGATCTGACAGGTGACAGACCCAACTCTGTGCCTGTATAGACAGACTGGTGGCCTGTCCCATCTCTGGCTGGACGGAGGGACCGGTGGCCTGTCCAGTCTCTGATGGTTGTCCTGGCCTAGCTGGGGCGGCCTCGCCCACCTGGCTTCTGTGCCCCTGTGAACCACACCCCCCTTGCTTGCACAGCCCTGGGAGAGGTTAGGTGATGCCTGTCTGGACCCAGCAATGTCACTCTATGCCCGCCCAAGGCTGGGCACTGAAGTTTGTCAAGATGAACCCCAGCCCTCGGCCTGGGCTGCCCCGAGCCTGGGCTATCCTGCCCTGGGTGGCCTTGGGGATGGGGCTTGGGTGCAGGGCCTCAACAGCAGCCCCTCCCACTGCCCTGCATCCACACAGCCCCCACGGCATCCCAGGCCAACCATGACCTGCAGGATGGGCTGGGACATCAAGCACTGCGGGCACCCTGGCACCCTACTCGGGGCACAGGACTTGTTGGCTAGAGGGGTGTCTTTAGAGCCCTGATAGCCCCCGGCAGTGGGGCCCACTGACCCGTGCAGTGGGAAGAGGGTCTTTGGGCCTCTGTTTCACCCCCTGCAACAGGAGGGTCTGGACCTACCCAGGCTATGCGGCTGCACAGGAGGGCTGGGCTAGGCAACTTCTGCCTCCCGGGACCCCTCTCCCGCTGAGCCGGCGTGGCAGGAGCCCCCGCAGGACCCCTTTGATCTGGGGACTGTGGGCGGGGAAGTGTCCCTGGGTCCCAACACTGAAGTATGGGACGGGCTGAGGTTCCATGAGGAGAGTGAGCAAGAAGACCCCGGGGAGGGGTGGTCGTCCTGGGGGTCCAGGCGGGCTCTGTCCTGCTGAGGGGGCCATGGCACCTGGGCCAGTGAGGGCAGCACCCCAGGCTGAGCAGGGGCCCTCAGAGGGCCGTGAGCTGACATTGGTACTGGGGACAGGGCTACGCAAGTCTGTGGCCCCTCTCCTGACGCCCCTCCTGCCCAGAGGTATCGCCCCTGCCTGGGCCCCCACACCTCGCTGGCAGCCCAGGTCTGCGCTTCCTGACTCCAATTGGAGGGGTTCTTGTCCTGAGCAGGCATGAACCGGGCCCTGCCCCAGTTTCCCCAGATGCCCCCAACAGCCTGGCCGCTGCCACAGCAGGACAGCCACCCAGCCTGGGCCCGGACCCTGCCGCAGCAGGACAGCCACCCAGCCTGGGCCCGGACCCTGCCGCAGCAGGACAGCCACCCAGCCTGGGCCCGGACCCTGCCGCAGCAGGACAGCCACCCAGCCTGGGCCCGGACCCCTCCCTGCAGGCTGAGCATTATCACGCCCGCTGAAACGCAGAGGCTGCTGTAGCCACTTGCAGACGGAACAGAGGTGCAGAGGCTGAGTCACCTGCCCCAGGTCACATACGCGAGTGAGGTCACAGAGTCAGAGGCCAGGCTTTCCAGACCCACCTTGCTCCATGAGCTGAGCATGAACTTGGCAGTGAGAACCACCAGGAGGCTGCAGGGCAGCTGGGTTTACGCAAAAACGCTGCCCCCTGGCCACCACACACGCACACAGAGACAGGCAGGCTAGCACATGTGCACACACCACATGCCAACACGTGCCCTGCCTTGGCTGCCAGTTTGCTCCCAGAGCAGCTCCAGGAAAAGCCCAGGGAGTAACCAGTTAACAGGCGGGATGGTGGAGGCTGGAGATGGCCATGCTGGGAGTGGAGGGGCTGGACCAATCTCAGGGGTTTCTGTTCCCAGGTTCCTCCTCTTTCCCAGAGCCCTGGCTGTGCCCCACCCTGCAAGATGGCCCAATGACCAAAGCCCTGCCCAGGACAGTCCTGTGTGGGCTCTGAGCCTGGCCTGGGCCACTGCTGCTGCCCAAGGCCATGGAGGTGACTGGGAGAGGAGCTGGCCCTCCTCCCACTGCATGGCCCTCCAGACCTCGCCTCCTCCCCTGAGCCCTGGTCCAGCAGGCTGGGGCTGGGAGGAGCTCGTTCTCTCAGCCCACCCCACCTCTCATGCACCAGGTCCTGCAGCTGCCCCAGGCCTGGGAGGGACGGAGGGCAGACACTCATCACCATTTCTGGTTGGCATCTGGGGTAGATGAACCCCTGACTTTCCTGCAGAAGCCAAGGGCCCCAGACTCAGGAGGATCAGGGCAGATTCTCAGGTGTATGCTGGGTGCTCCCTCCCTAAGGACAGCATTACCCAAGCCCACAAAGGCAACGGGCATTGGCGTGGGACCCAGGAGGGCTGGCGGGGGCTTCCTGGGACAGAGAGAACCAGTCCTCCTCTCGCCGTGCCAGCCCAGGTCAGCCGACTGGCTCGGACAGTGCCTCTTCTGCCTGCAGGTCCCAGGACGAGATGGCTGGGAGGAAAGGCTGGGCGGGACGTGGGGCCTGCCTCCAACCCCGGGGACACTGCAGAGGGATCCCCAAAAGTTCTACTGAATCCCTGAGTCCTCTAAACCACTGGCAGCCTGAGCCCTGCAAGGCACAGCTGTGCTGCCCCTGGGTTCTCAGCACACAATCAGGCCACTGGCCCTGTTCCAATGCTCCAGCCAGTGAGCAGACTGGCCACACCAGGGGTGAGCTCGGGGCAACCACGCATGAGGGGCCGGTACCGGCCCACAGCACCCAACACAGGGGGGCCATGCCCAGGGGACCCGGTGCCGGCCTGCAGCATCCTGAGTATGTCCCTGGAAAATGTGTGACCACGGCCTTTGCCTGGGCTCAGAGTCACTGAAAATCCAGGTTCTTAAGAAACAACTTTAATGTATTTAGAAACCTCAAAACCGAAATCTCCCTGCCAGGTCCCCTCCCTCCGGCCGGCCCCCCTCTCAGAACGTGGGGCACTTCTGGGCACTCAGGGTCCTTCCTGTCCCACATGGGGCTAAGAAGGGCATAGGGGACCTCACATTGTCCCCAGTAATCGCTAATGGTGCCCCCTGTGCCCATCAGTCTGGGTGGAGTTGCCCCGTGGGTGCAGTGGGGAGGTGGTAGGGTCCAGCAGCTGAGAGATGCCCAGCCAGCCAATGGGACTAGGCTGGGCTCCTTGGGACACGGCGTGGCCCCTCGAGCTTGACTGGGGGTGCTTCTCGAGGGACATGTGATCTTCCTTCTGTCAAGTGTACGGAGCCCAGCACCACAGTCACAGGGTCTTGGGAAGCCCCAGGGAACCAGGCTGGGTCCTCAAGACAAGGCCCTCACACTCTCTGTAGCCAGGCACGGCCACTTGCTGATCAGGGGACAGGTTGTGCTGCCGCCGGCTGGCCTCACCAAGGCTACACGCCTGTCTCCACCCGCAGACGCTCCATCCTGCGGACATTGCCCTCCACGGCCACACGGCTGGTGATGAAGCGGGCAAAGTCCTCGGGGAACCAGCCTGTCTCTCCGTCCCGGAGCCTCTCGCCATACAGCCACCCTGAACACGGATAGGGGTGGGAGGGAGGTGAGAGGAAGGCCGTGGGTCCCCCGGCCCCTCTGAGCTGCTCTGCATGAGCACACCAGGGCCAGGCTTCTCCTAGAACCCACCACCCGCTCCTGCCTCAGAGCAGACAGCTGCTGAGGACTTGCTCACGGTCACCAGGCACCCGGCCCCAGCTCTGGTGCTCGCCACTGAGAAGGGTGCTGGGCTGAGCAGCTCTGCCCGGCATGAGGAGGCGCCCTGCCTGCCCTCTGCAGGCTCGTGCTGGGCCGGCTGAGCGGGGATTCCCTGGGAGGGCAGAGAGACCTCCTCCTCCCCACATGGGACACAGTGACCATGAACTCACTTTTGGGTTCATGGTTTTTGGGCTTGGGGATGTGGGAGTGCCCCCTTTGAGGAAGCCCTCGAGGGAGGGTGAGGCAGGCTGTAAGCGCATGGTCAGCTTGCAGCCCGGCATGCTCTGGACCTGGCCGGATGCTGGATGCTGACTCACGCCCACCTGTCCAAGCCTGCCCATCTGTGCCCGACATGCCCACACTCACCGTCCTCCTGCTGCAGAACCAGGACCACGTCCGCCTGCTGCAGCGTGATCTCGTCTGCCTGCTTCGCAAAGAAGGCCTTGGTGATCTCCACCTGGGGCAGGTCTGGGTAGGGCAGTGGCCATCACAGGGCTATCAGGAGGCGTGGGCCAGGCTCCACTCCCCGACGGCCTCCAGCAGACACACCCCTGGGGCCGGGGCACCCCATCCCCCGACTGCTGGACCCCACCACAAGGCCAGGTGCCAGGCTCCCTTGGGCTACAGTGGGGGCCAAAGTGCCCAGCCCGCACTCACCTCCTTTGTTGGAGAGGCCCTGCCACTGTCTCTCACTGTGTGTGAGAGCCACGATCCACCGTGCCCGGTCACTCCTGGGGGCCAGAGACAGCACGAGTCAGGCCTGGAGGCCGATCCCGCCCCTCTGATGCTCCCTGACTTCTGACAGCCACCCATGGGGGTCCATGGCAAGAAGATGGGTGGTGGGGGTGGGCAGGAGTGGCTGGGCAGACTGTGCCAGGCAGGCTAACCCCCAAGTCACCCCAGCCCCAGGTCACAGAGTTGGGTAGCAGCCACACACCCAGACCCCAGCCTGCTGGACCCAAGACCACCTCGTTTCCTGGCACTGGGTCCTAGCTCCCTGCCCCTCCATTTGCTGTGGCAGACTTGGCCCCAGCATCCTCGTTTGGAAACAGGACCCAGAGCTATCCTCGGTCAAGAGGAGCTGAGAGGGAATATGGAGATTGGCGCAGCTGCGAGCCTTCCACAGGGGCCCTGCAGAGACCCCATCAGTGCCCACTCCCATTTCAAGCGCCAGGACCACCCTGCTGTCTGAACTGGCCCCCACTGGCCAGGCTCGCTGCGCCCCAGCAGCACTGCGGTTTGCCTGCAGCTATGCCCTCAGGGCCTCAGGGCTCTCCTGCCTCGGGGCCTCGGCATGCCTCTACCTCTGCCGAGCAATCCCACCCTCCAGCCCCACCACCCTCTGCTCACGTGGGCTGAGCCTTCCTCACGGCTCCCCCCGCACCCCACTCCCCACCTTGTTTCCTTTCTTGTTCCCACCCAACTGTTGGTGCGTCCCCTCCCGGGAACATAAATGCCACGAGGACAAGGCCGTTTCTGTTCTGTCCCCGGCTCTACCTCGGCACCTATGGCAAGGCCAGGTGCACGGTGGGTGTTCAGAGCCGGCCGTGGAACAGCGAGTGAAGCAGGCAGACAACCCGGTCCCCGTGGAGCTAATGTGCCTGGGGCCTGGGAACCACCCTCCCGGGAGCCCCCTTACGCAGAGTCTGAGGAGAGCAGGAGCTGCTCCTGGCGGCCCTCACTGTTGCGAAGCAGGGTCACGTTGAAGGGGTGGGGCACGGAGGAGCTACGGTTGCCGCCCCCGGGCAGAGGGAGCTCAGATGGCTCTATCTTCTCCACCTGGATGTGGTTCATCTGGGCATAGTCCTGGACCACGTAGCTCTCCTCGCTGTGGGGGCACGGGCAGTCAGTTGGTGGGACGGTCCCACCCAGCTCCTACCCGGTGCCTGCTGGGCTCCTGTCCAGGTCCCACCCGGCTCCCCTGCAGTGGTGAGGAGGCAGCCACAGACAGGCTCCAAGAGTTCCCCTATCCCACAGAACAGAGGCCACAGCTTTCGAGTCCTCATGGTTGGCACAGGCAGACCCTGGTCTGCAGAGGAGGCCAGAGGCTGCACAGCGAGCGCCACCTGCCCCCGAGTGTCACATAGAGCATGTGCCGAGTGGAAGCCGCGCCCCAGTGCTGAGGTCAGAGGGGCTCAGGGCCGACTCCCCCAACCTCCTGCCCCAGGGCCAGCGGCCCAGTATCCACGGAGCGGGGCTCCCCACACCCTCCTGCCCTAGCACCACCTCTTCTTCTTGGTCACAACCAGGACATCGTTGAACAGGAACAGGTAGCACGTCGGCCGACTGGCGATTTTTCGAAAAAGTCCAGTTTCTTCCACTAAGAACAGCTCCCCACGCTTCAGCAGCCACCGGGAGGCAGAGATCAGTGGGAGGGACTGGGGGGACAGAGCCAGGATGAGCAGGTCCTCAGGGGGTCAAGGACGCACAGCACCGGGTCGGACTGACCCCTGCCTCTGGACTAGGTGACCAGCTGGCTGTCCCCAGTAGGGGTTGGATAGAGGAAAGTGGCACAATGTGTCCGGGCCTCAAATCAAGGTGCGCCTGGACCAGACCCTGCTTGACAGCCCAGGGCTGGGCGACCACTGAACATTTCCCCCAAGCCAGGACCCAAAGGCCAGTGCTGGGCAGTCTCCACGTGCACCTCGCTCCTCCGTGGTGGGGGGGCTCCAGGGCGATGACGCAGACGCTGGGCCTCCTGGGCACAAGGGCCTGCTCAGCCCTGAGGGAGGGTTGGCAGGGGCAGGCCCCTCCGTGATGGCCACGCTCCATGTCTAGAACCTTTCCTGGCTCCTGAGCCACAGAATACCCTTCCCGCTGCCTGGTGCTGAGTTCCTGGAGTCAGTGGAGGGCAGAGAGAGGGCAAAGGCCAGGGGGTGGGCAGTGCAGGGGTAGTGGGGGTGGGCTGTGTGGGAGTGGGCATCGCAGTGGAGGGTGGCATCACGGGGTGGTGGGGTGGGCGGCGCGGGGGCGATGGGGGTGGGCGGTGGTGCAGTGGCGATGTGGGTGGACAGTGGGGGCGATGGGGATGGGCGGTGGTGCAGGGGCGATGTGGGTGGACGGTGCGGGGGCGATGTGGGTGGACAGTGTGGGGGCGATGGGGGTGGGTGGCGCAGGGGCGATGGGGATGGGCGGTGTGAGGGCGACAGGATGGGTGGTGTGGGGATGATGGGGGTGGACATTGCAGTGCGGGTGGCAGCACAGGGTGGTGGCGTGGGCAGCGTGGGAATGAGGAGCCTGCCCACCAGCCCCCGCTCCTCAGCCACTGCTGACACCTCCCCACCTGCTCCCTGTGGGCCCCGCCCACCCTACCTGTGCCCACTACAGATTCACCTCCTGCTTCAGGCCTCTGCCACCACCCTCCCTCCTGGATGGGCCTGGAGGCCATCCCCCACACCTGTTTCCAAGACCAACTTCAAGACCACGTGGGGGTGAGAGCCCCACTCGGGGGTGGGCCAGGCCTGGGAGGGGGTCCTTGCTCTGGCAGGGGCAGATGTTACAGAATCAGGGAGACAAGTGTGAGGCCTGCACGGGTGTGGGCTCGGCAACAGCGGCGCAAAGTCACTACTCTGACGCCTGCTCCAGGCAGCCTGCCCTGACCCACCCTGGGAGCCCCCTCCCCGAGCTGGGACCCCTGCACCCTTACTCGGCTGTCCATGGCCCTGAGTGAGGGTGGCCTGTAGCCTGTCACCCACTCCTTGCTCCTCCCTGAAGGGCACCCACTGGATGGAGCACCAGGACAGGAGACCCGCCTTGTGGGAGGGGCCCTGGGCTGTCCTGGGACAACAGAGGACAGGACCAGTGTATGGGATTGTGGGTGGTGGGCTCTGGAGGGAGAGGTCTGAGCCCTGTCCATTTGGGGCAGGGACTAGGGCTGTTGGGACCTGGGCTGGAAATATTTCACCCTACCCAGAATCCGGGCCTCACTGGGAAACGAGATCTGGGCCAGCCCTGAAATCACCCCGTCTCCTCCCCTCTGTCCTCAGGCCCTGCCCAGCCCCTGAGGGGCCAGCAAGGAGCCCTGGCCCCGGTCAAGCGCACTGACAGGGCCACTCCTGTTGCCCCCTCTGCTTGGTCACTCAGGACCTGGGGTCTACCCTTTGCCCGTGCAGTCCTGGGGATGCAACAAGGGCCACAGAGGCCCACCCAGTGGGAGTAGGAGAGGGGTACACAAGGGACACTCCCAGATGGGGAGACTGAGGCCTGGAGAGACCAAAGGCACCAGCCCTAGGAGGTCCAGCCCCCAGGCCTCATGAGGGCAGGCACCCACTCTCCAGCCCTCAGGCTCAGGGGTGTGACCTCACGCGCAGGCCAGCAGGGCAGGCTGAGTGGGAAGTGGTCTGAGTTGCCTGATGTCTGGGGCCACCTACCTTGACCTTGCTGAAGTCCAGCTGTGTGTGCAGCGTGTACATCTGCTCCATGCGCTCCATCCTGTGGGCCCCCTCATTGCACTGCCTCACCAGCTGCAGGGCATGGTCCCCGTGTGAGGGGCTGGTGCTGCAGGGCCCTGGTACAGCCCACATGGTCCACTGTGTGCCCAGGACTCCTGCCCAGCCAGCCCCTGGCTGCCCATCAACTGTGCGAGAGCTCCACCGGCTCTGGGCCTCAGTTTCCTTGTCAGCGCTGTGAAAGGCTTGGGATGGATAATCTGAGAACTTCCGGGCCTCAGTTTCCCTGTCAGCACTGTGAAAGGCTTGGGATGAATAATCTGAGAACCTCTGGGCCTCAGTTTCCTTGTCAGCACTGTGAAAGGCTTGGGATGGATAATCTGAGAACCCTCGTTGCCCTGGAAGGTAGGGGGAGCCAGCCCTATGCCACCAGGTAGGGTGGGGTGGGGACAGGGTTGGGGTACAGGACTCGGGCGGGGCTGGGGCCAGGCCCCATCTTACCTTGCTGATAGCCTTCAGTGCGCGGCTGGCGGCCTTGTACCTCTCGGAGTGGCCCTGGGTCTTGAGGCAGAGCGTCTGGATGAACAAAAGACGTGGGACACAAAGTCTGCTCTGGCATCCCAGGTGTGGAGGCTCCCACCAACACCAGACCCTGGGGCTGCAGGGTGGTCAAGAGCTGCTGCCAGAGGGCTCCTGCAGGGCCCCACCACCAGCCCCTGAATGGCCTCTGCACCACCTGGAGCTCTGCCAGGTCCTCAGGCAGGCTGAGTGGGAACAGGAGCTAGCACCCCTGCCTGGAACCCTTCCCTTCCCGTTCTTGGCCATCTCCATCCTCTCCATCCAACCTGGGGAATCGTCCGTGGAGGCCCCTGGCAGCCCCATTTCTGCACATCTCTGGGGTCCCCAGGAATTTGAGGTTCTGTTTGGCTTGGGCAGTTCTGCCATGTGTAGCCTCAGGGAGCTTAGCTCAGTCCTGCCATGTGTGAGGCTGTGTGTACGGGCAGCACGCACACGTCCGAATATGCCTGTGCACCGTGTGCATGCATGTGTGCCTGCATGTGTATGCATCCACATGTGTATGTGTGCACTGGGTGCATGTGTGTGTAGTGCCTGTGTGTGCATGTATGCAAACGTGTGTGTGCACTGTGCGCACATGTGCATGCATGTATATGTGCAATGCAGTGTGTGCACATGTGTGCAGGCATGTGTGTATTGGTGTGCATTGATACATACGCATTGTGTATACATGGGCACACATATACATGAGTACATGTGCACTGTATATACACGTGTGCGTCTGTGTGTACACCTTTTACCCTCATGTGCCTTCTGCCGTGTGGGCTGGCATCCCACACACACACCCCACGCTGGTGAGCTCCTCTGAGTCCCTCTCTGCATCCACAGAACGGGGAGAGAAGGTGCTGGGGACAGGGCTGCCACATCTAGGAGGACTGGTGGGGCAGGGGCTGGGAGGAGGCTCAGCAGGGCTCTGGGTGATGCCAGTTCCAGCTCGTCAGTGTGCCTAAACCTCATGAACCATTGAGTAAGTGAACACAAATTCGCTAAGGGCTGGAACAGCTCCTGGCACAGTGAGGTCTGTGGGTGGCAGCGACCACAAAGTTATCCTGGTTATTAAAGTCATCTTAGGATCATAACTATTAAAATATCATAGGCCAGCCTGGAGGAGAAGGTCACAAAAGGGTAATCAAGGGGGGGCTCCGGCAGTGGGACCCCAGGACAGTGTGCCCAGCCCCAGCCCCAGGCCGTGGACTCACATCCGTCAGGAGGGGCAGCCGGGTCACCCGCTGCATAGGGAGGATCAGGAAGGAGAGCACGGGCAGGCCCCCGCATGCTGGCCGCCTCTCAATCTCTCTCAGGACCTCTCGGAAGGCGGCGTTGCTGCTTCTGCAAGAGGACAAGGCTGTCCTTCCAGGCTCTGCATGGCCGGCCTGTACCTAAATCAGGCAGCACCTGCAGAAGCCAGGCTGGGAGCAGGAATGTGCTTTGGGAGACCAGGGTGCAGGACGCTCCCGAGCCACCCTCGGGGCCTCAGGGCCGCCCACTCACGTCAGCTTCTGCAGCGTGCGCTGCTGGTAGACCTCGTTGGAGCAGTAGGCGATGTAGGGGTGGAAGTGCCTCTCGGCATGCTCCTCCAGGATGTCACTGATGTCCTCGACCAGTACCTGGGCCTTGTGCCGCTGCTCCAGGTCCTCGAAGAACCTGAAGGCAAGGAGGGGTGAGGAGGGTGCCACGGGCCTGGTGGTCGGGCCCCATGTGTCAGACGTGCATAGGCACGCACACTCACACATACATATACGTGGCAGGAGCTGAGCTCAGCTCCCAGAGGCAGCACGCAGCAAGCACTCGGGGCGGGACCCGGACCTGGGATGCAGGACAGCAGGGAGGGCAGGTGGGAAGTGGTCAGAGAGGCCTGGGGCTCCTCACAGAGCCCCCCGCCACGATCCCACACACTGGCACCGTCCCTCTGTTGTCCAGCGGCAGCCCCAGGGGCTGTCTCCAAAGGTGGACCCGTTCGGGCCTCCTGTCCTGGTGCCCTGTCCAGTTGGTGCCATTTGCCCTTCCAGCTCCTTCCAGCTAACATGACTGGGCCTCCACACAGGCCCGGGCCCTACTGCTGCACCAGCCTGCTCCTGGGAAGAAACTCAAGGACGGAAACTCAGGGGACAGGCACAAGAGCCCAGCCTCTGGGTCACAAAGAGGGGCGATGCCTGGGCCACCCCCTCCAAGCACGAGTCCCCAGTCCCAGGCAGCTCTGCTGGTTGAGCTCCCAGCTGGGTTCGCGAACTGCCGGTTGACTTTCCCTGGGTCCCCCACCCCGTTCTGAGTGAACAGTCAAGGCTGGGGGCCAGGTGTGGGCTCTTGGCAGACTCCCTGGAAGTGACTACCAGCCCCTCACCTCCTCCGTGACCCAGGCCTCGGCCCGGGGTGATCAGGACGAAGGGAGTTAACACTTGGTAAGAGCTAGGCCACGGCTGCCGGGGTTCTGCCGCCATGGGTAGCCAGAGCCACCAAGGCTGGGCTTGGCTGAACCCATGATGGTCACCTGGTGTGTGAGGCGGTGGCCGGAGCCTCGTCCATCCCGCAGACCCTCAGAGCACCCAACCTGAGACCACATCCATGTCTCCAGCCTCTGCCACAGGAGGTCCTCCCACCCCAAGAGCTCTGTCCTTCAGAGGACTGCCTTGCCCAGCGTGGAGGTGAGCGGGAGTCCCTCCTCCCCCTGCTCACTGGGCCCGACTGGGCCTGCCACCCATGCAGGAGCCATGCTTCCTGCAGGGAGAGCATCCCGAGAGCTGCTTGCCCTAGAGAAGCCCCAGGAGATGGACCTGCAGTCCCCGTGGATAAGGACCCAGGAGGCCATGGGAGGCCCACTCACACACACCCGACCATGCACACACCCCCCACCCCCCACGCACACCCTCGTGCTTGGCTGCAGCTGCATGTCCGGCCTTTCCTCCACCTCCAGGCCCTGCAACCAGAGCTCAGGTCCAGCCACCAGACACCTTTGGGTGGAACATGACCCAGAGCTGCAACTAGAGGCTTCCTGCCTACAGGTGAGCAGCTTGTGGCCACCGCTGCCTGGGTCACACAGCCGTCTGTGGCTGGGCATCCTGGTGGGATGGTGCTTGGCAGTGGGGCAGGGCTGGACCCCTGGGAAGTGCTCCACATCTTATGAACGACCAGGATGCCACAGCCCCAGGGGTCAGCCCGGCCCTGGGGCCAGCTCTTGGTGGCCTCAAGGACCATCAGAGGTCATCACCCTCCATGGGAGCCAGCAGCTGCCCTAAACCATCCCAATCAAGGTGCAGCTCAGGCTCCCCAGGGCCTGCTGACGACGGTGCGGTGCCCATGGGGAGCGGCACCTTCCTGGCAGAGGACCCTGTGCAAAGGCTGTGGCGTGGCCTCACCTCTGACTGGCACCCAGGATATCCAGGATGTTGGAGAAGAGGTGGTGGTGCTCCATCTGGGTCATGGTCGCCCGCAGCTCCTTGGACTGCAGGAACTCCTCCACCAGGACGCTCAGGCTGTGCTGGTAGGAGAACTCCGACGTGAGGATCTCGAACATGGCCTGCAGAGAGGGGCCTGGGTGAGCCCCACAGGGACACTGGACACGGGTGTGCCTCGGTGACCGATTCTCGGAACAGGAGGACATGCCCCGGGTGGCAGGGGTCGGTGGGGACAGGAGCCCCGGACAGACCCCTGGATGGGACTGTCAGGATGGCCAGCCTGGAGACACCAGCCCGACGTCCCTGGGTGCCCCTGGCCGGGTGCCTTATGAGCCGCAGGAAGCTAGGCAGCGACCCCCGTCCTCGTCAGAATGGGGAAGATGGCGGCTCCTGGACTCCGAGGATTTACCCGGTGGTGCGAAGGGCTCTGTGAGGGCTGGTGCAGGTGGAGGCATAGCCCGGGCCTGTGTGAGGCGCTGGTGAGTGTGACGGGGCCTGGCGCTGGAGGTGGCCGCAGAGGGATGGCTGGGTGCCGCCACTGTGGCTGCTACCCCTCCCTGGGTGTTGCATGGCCCAGGCCATGGGGGACAGCCCTCCCGCCCAGGGCCCTCCCCTCCCAGCCAGGGCCCTTTTACCTCCTGCCTCTTCCGCTCCTCAGTGGAGAGCTGGTCCAGGATGCCCAATTCCACCACCTGGGGGGACACAGGCCCAGGAGCTCCAGGTCACACATCCTGGAAGCCTGGGCCACAGTCTCCCTTCTTTCCTCCTCCTGATGGACCAGGGCCAACATGGCCAGCAGAGGCGGGGGCCTGGGCAGAACACCCACAGCCACCCCACAGGGCTCAGGGAGGTCCGATCCTGGAGTAGGCCTGTCCTGCCCAGGGTCTATCCCCGTCATCTTCCTCTCTGTGGACCCTCCTCAGGGCAGCCGCCCCCACCCCCGCCCAGCCAAAGAGCCCCGGAGCAGCCCAGAAAGCGCATGGGGCATCCAGAGGGAAAGGCCAGAGGACGGGGGGAGATCTTGTCCCAAAGATCTTCCTGGCAGACGGACAGGCGTGGAGCCCACCCAGGGAGGAAGTGTGGAGGGCAGGACTGTGACTCAGACCCCACCTGGGCGAGGCGAGTCGGTGCCCTGCCTGGAAGGTATGGGTGACGCTGTGCCCGCCCAGGCTCCCTCCTCCTCGGGGCCCACAGCTGGCAGGTCGCCTTGGCGGGAGCGTGGCTCGCTTGGTGGAGCGCGTCAGGACCAGCGGGGCTGCTACACTGCCCGGGGGTCCCCTCTCCCCTCTGCAGGACTCAGGCCACCCTGATTCGTGCTCTGCTCCTCACTGGGCCGGGCAGAATGGCCTCCCACAGCGCCCGGGCCAAAGGTGAGTCCCCCATTCCCCAAGCCAGTGCCTCCTTCCTATGCAGGGTCAGAATCTCTGGCAGTTACCAGGGTGCAGTACTGGACACTATCCCAGACAGAGGGAGACCACACGCCCCCAGCTCCCAGCAGGGGAGTAAGACTGCACTTCCAGACCTTTCTATCTGTGGGGAGGCTGCCCGTTGCCTGCCCTCACCCCACACTGGGCCTGCCCTGGCCAGGGCCCCGGGGTACGCAGCACCATGGAGCGTGGTGGGCGGTTGCAGTACCAGCCCCTCTGGATGGCGAACAAGGAGCCCCATTGTACCATAGGTGGGGGCCCGCCCTCCCTGCTTCCCGCCACGGCCACGGCCACATGGTCCCCTCCCTCGGGCCTCAGGGCGCGGGTCACATGCTGGTCCACCTGGGGTAGGTCCCTGTCCCCCAAGCACAGGGACAGGTCCCCAGTTTCAGATATGGAAAGTGAAGGAGTGGCTTGGCCTTGGCCTCAGCTCCAAGCCACGGCCCCTCCCATCCCAGCTGTCTCCCTACGCAGACCCCTTAGCCCTCTTCTGGGGTGGGGCCCCTGGGAAGGGACTCATGGTGCCCGCAGCTCCCTGCAGGGCAGTCTGAGCAGGGCCGGCCCTCGCACGCACGACCGCAGGGCCCTGCATGGGCAGGGTGACTCTGAGGGCACAGGAGGGAGACTCCCAGGTCCGCCACCCACAGCCAAGGGGCTTCTGGGAAGGCTGCCCACCCTCCCTGGGAGGACTGGGCTGCTGCTGGGGACCAGCCACCTGGGCTTGGGGAAGGAACAGTGGGGGGACCCGTGGCTTCTGCCCGCCTGCCTCTGTGGGGCAGCCTCACCCACCCTCCGGCGCTACCTCCGGGAGCTGGCTCCAGGTGACCTGGGCAGGCCGGTAGCTCTTGACCACAATGGTGGTGTCCATCTTCCGGGCTGCCTCGGGGCTGGAGGACTCATCGAGGATGTCATCATCAGACTCCTGGCTGGTGTTCAGGCCCCGCTCCTGGATCTCCTGGTAGAGCTGGGGGTCTAGAGAGAGAAGGAGGATGAGCTGTGGCCTTGGGGGATTGGAAAAGGCTGCGCCTCCCTAGAACTTGCTGGCTGAGCCCTCCCAAGGGCATCTCAGAGCCCATGATGACATCAGGCAGCACACACCCTCCCGGGTAGGTCCTCTAGCGCCCACAGGCTCTCATGGCTGTATGGGAGAGGGAGGCTTTGGGAGGGGACTGACCCAGGCTGGGCGCCAGTCCCAAGACCTCTTCTGTGCCACAAGCCCCACCTGAAATGGGCTGGTCCCGGCTCAGGGCGCCTCCAAACCCTCACAGCAGCCCCCAACCAGCCTTACCCTGAGACACGGGGCATCGCTGCTGCCTCCTGGGACACTTCCCAGAGATTTCTGTAGAGGAGGCCTGGGGACCCCCTCCTGGGCCCGTCCCTGTCCACAAAGCTTCTGGGGGCTGGAGGGGGCCACTGTGTCTTGGGGCCTCAGGTCTGGAGCTGGGCACTTGAGGCCTTAGCCCTCCCCAGGCCTCACTGCCTCTGATCTCTTTACACCCCTGTGCACTTTGACCCAGGTAGCGGGCACCTCCCTATGTCAACCTCCCTATGGGATGTTCTCATCTCCCCCTCAGCAGGCTGAGTGTACACCACTGCCACCCCTGCTGGAGGCCCCAACACACGGCTGCCTTTTAGCCTCAAAGAGTCCGGGAAGAGCCCACGGCGTGGGGCCGGCACCCTCTGATCTGGCCTTGGTCCCCAACATGGCCACCGTAGGCTGGGCCCAGTACACATTTGGGGTGTTCAGGGCAAGACTGGGGGCTCTGTCTGTGCCCTGCCCTTCAGAACACATAGAATAGAGTCCAAGGGAACTTTCTAGACTCATCAGGGCTACATGGTGAGACCAGCCACCGGGACCTCAGGACCTCAGCCTCTGGAAGGATCCCGTCCAACAGCTTTGGTGACCCCGAGACACCAAACCAAGGCCCACCCGCACCCCAGGGCGGCCCAGTGAGTCCAGCTTCAACTGGATTCCAGCCCAGCCCGCGGTGCCTCCCAAAACCACACTCACCGTCCTTGAAGGAGCCCTTGTGCCCACGTTTCCGCCCCAGCGTCTTCTGCACAAAAGAGACACAGAAACCGCAGCTGTCAGCCAAGACAGATGTGGCCCACAGCGATTCTGCCTCGGGACCCCAGAGACCTCATGGCTCCACGTGCGAAGCTGTGCCCAAGAGATGTCAGCTCCAAAGGGCCTCAGGGCTGCCAAGCAGAGGCCAGGGCAGGTGGGAGGAGGGCTCAGAGCAGGCAGGACAGGTGACTGAGGGTTGTCAGGTCCAGGAGGGCTGCTTGGAGGAGCAGGAAGGGTTGAACTCATCATGAAGGGATGCTCAGGAGAGTTTTGAGCAGGACTGGAGGGAAGCCGGGGGCAGGGCAGGTACGGTGGGGAGAGGGCTGTGAAGGGACAGTGGGACAGGACACAGGCCCCTGGGGACCAGGATCTGGTGGGGCAGGTGAGCAGGGACTGGTCAGTCAGTGTCTAGCCCCAAGCATGGACCTGGGGGCCCCAGCAGGAGGCCGGGATGGCAGAAGCGATGGGAGGGACTGGGCTCCTGGGAAGCCCCCAGGCTCAGGTGTCCGGCTCAGGGCCCACCCTCCTTGGCTGGGACACCACACTCTGCCGACGCCACAGGTGTGCTGGTTCCCGGAAGGAAAGGGGCTGATTTCTCGGAACGAGTTGGGGCCTGTAAACTCCCCTTACTGGTTGGGAGCGTGCGGTGCTCCCAGCTGCACCTGGCCTGGCACCCTCAGCCCCGTGCCCCGCACCCCACCTCAAGGGCTCCCCCTGGCC
The DNA here is from genome assembly GCF_009764315.1 of Trachypithecus francoisi. Taxonomy (NCBI): domain Eukaryota; kingdom Metazoa; phylum Chordata; class Mammalia; order Primates; family Cercopithecidae; genus Trachypithecus; species Trachypithecus francoisi. Next base: position 116,241 of record NW_022681446.1, on the reverse strand, counting down.
CCCCTTTCGCCTCCAGGTCTGGCTGGAGCTGTTGCCTCCCTCACCCCTCGACCCCGTCCTCTCCTCCTGTCTGCCTCTACCCTAACCCTCCTTCCTCCCGGACCCTACCCTGACCCAAGGCCACGGGGAGCCCCCTCCTCTGTGCTCCCAGCAACCCCGAGCTGCCCTCAGCCCAGCCCTCTGCATTCTCCCTGCCCTGGTGGCCCTCTGAGGACCAGGCCCATGCCCCTGGGCTCACTTTGGAACCCCAGCACCAAGCACGTGGCAGGTGCCCAGGAAGTGTCTGCTGACTGCATGAAATCAACAGTGAATGAAAGAACGAGCCCCGTGGGCCTAGTCCTTGTGGGTGCAGAGAGTGCTAGGGCCTTTCCAGCCCCTGGGGTGCAGGGGCCTGTGGCAGAAGTGCCGAGGCATTTCTGAGTCCTGGGCGTCTCAGGTAGGCACAGCAGGAGAGAGCCGTGACTGAGGACGGTGACTGGTGCTGGGGGCATGGGGGGGCCCCACCTCAGCCACCATCAGCCTCCAGTGGACGCCGATGGGACATTCTGACAGGTGGTCTTGGCGTCCCCTGAGGCTGGCACTGCCACTCACAGTCTGGGCAGGAGCTGGGGCTGAGGAGGCAGCTGTGACGGCAACCAGTGAAGAACACGCTCTGGCACGTGCCTTCCGTGGACACTGTCCAGAGGACGCCCAGAGGACAGCTATGATCTTTGCTTCCACAGGGGGAAGCCAAGGCTCAGGAAGGTTCAGGAACTCGCCTGGGTCACACGGCACCTGCCCCCACCCTCGTCCTTCACGGAGGCAGCCCATATGCTTAGGGCCTGTTTTCCAACACGTCTGAGCAAGGCGCCCAACAAGAAGGATGCTCCTGGGACCAGCCCTGCATCTGCTCTGCATTCCTGAGGGTGCTCGGGGCTGCCAGGGCCTCCTGATGGGTGGTTCCAGGGCAGCTCGCCTCCCCTACCCCAGCCCTGCCTGAGCCCAGACCCACCAGCTAAAGAGACCAAGCAGGGTGGCCAGAGTCCCAGTCTTGGCTGGGTGGGTGTCCAGGTGCCATGCAACTCTCCCTGAACACAGCTTCCAGCTCAGGGCTGCCTGAAATGAAGGCCTCACCCCTAGTCACAAGGGATGGTGACTCCGAGGATGAGGGACACTGGGCCCAGGAGCCCCAGCAGGACGCTCTGTCCCCTGGACCCTAGTGACACATGCAGCCAGGCTACACCCTGCCCAGCGAAGGGTCTGCCGGCACCATGCCCCTGACCTAGAGCCACCGCCAGCAGGCAGGGAAGCAGGGCTCTGTGTACAGCGGGAATGTGCACAGCTGCCCCGCCGGAGTCCCTGTCCGGAGCTGCGGGGGCAGATGGAGCCAAGGCCAGTCACTGCAGCAAGGTCACCCTGAACCCTGTCATCTAGGCAGGCTGGCTCCTGTCTGGGGCTTGGAAACAGGGACTGGGCCTTCCAGGGATCTGCCCTCCACCAAGGCTGGGAGCGGGGACACCAGCGTCTGGGGCCTGGGTAGAACCCTCAACCTTTCTGAGCCTCTGCTGCCTCGTCTGTAAGGCGGAATCTTCATGCTCACAGACTGCGCTAAACGGGAATAAAGCAGCTGAGAGTCCTCGTGCAGCAGGTGCTTACTAACGGCAGCTGCCACGATGCAGAAGATGACAGTGGTGGAGACGGAAAGGCCACCCCTCTGCCTAGCGGCACCTCCCTGCGGTCCACACGGGCAGGCCTCTACCTTGTTTTTGGCTGGGTTCCGAGTGTGAGGCTGGCTGGGTTCCTCGGCCAGAGCCTGGAGCTTCGGGCTTAGCGGGATGGCGTCCCCCTGGCCATCTGGCTTTCCCAGGCCCTTCATGGCCGCTCGGTAGGATTGGTTCCGCAGGTTCCGCCTCAGCATGCCCCCAGGATCCTTGTCCATGTCCATGTCCATGTCGTCCAGGGAGAAGCTGGGGGCTGGGAGGAGCTTAGGGTCCCGCCGGGCGGCCTCCCTGCTAAGTACAGCCGCCCCGAAGCTCTGGTGGCGGGCTGGGGTCTTGGCCTTGCTGGCCACGGCCAGGCTCTTGGGGATCAACTGCTGGGTGCCCAGCTTGAGGGCCGCCGGGCTCTCTGTGCTCAGGACGATGGGCCGCGGCTCCTCATGCCCTGGGGACCGAGGCTGTGGGGGTGCCAGGACCTCGGGCTGGAAGACGGCATTGTCCCTAACATGCAGGGAGCCACGGACCATCGGGAGCCCAGAGGCTGGGTTCCCACTGGTATCCAGCCGGAGCTCCGAGTGGAAGCGGTATTCCAGGAGCTTCTCCTCCAAGGAGCTGTCTGAGTGCCGCTGGGACATGCTGGGTGGTTGTGGGGTCCTGGGGAAAGGGCAGAAGTGAGGGTCTCACGAGGCTGCTCTCCCCTGTCCCCTCAGGGGTGTCCACCCTGCTGCTCTTTCGCATATGCCTGGCCAGGGCCCCAGTACAGCTCCCAGGACACAGCGTGCAAGGACAGCAACGCAGCCAGGAGCAGAGTGGGTCAGCGGCACAGCCAGCCCTAACCACCGGGAGCCAGCCACATCTGACGCCGGAGGCTGGGCACAGGATGGGATTAGGCAGATATTGGTTCTCCGAGCTCCAAGGGACCAGGTAGGCATAGCTTAGTGGGGGAGGCTGGACCTTGGAGGCTGGGAGGCTGCACTGCTTCCTCTGACGGGCAGCACACGCTGAGGACACATTCCTGAGCCAGGAGGCAGGTGGGGCAGCTCAGGTGCATGGCCCTGGAGCCCTGCAGACCTGGCCTGGAATCCTGGCTCACACCTGGCAGCCATGCAGCCTCCTGGAACCACTTCCTTGTGGTGAACACGAGGGTGATGGTGCTGCGCTGGGGGCTTCCTGAGGTCAGCATCAGCCACAGTGGCAGTGACCACAGCCTCACTGGGGCCTTCCAGACACCCGAGCCAGGCTCTGCTGGTGGGGGTCGGGCATATTTGCCCACATGCTCCCGGCCCGAGCCCAGGCCCGTGTGATTCCCCTCTCTCAGCCACACAGTGACATGACTGTGGCGGACTGTCCATGGAACATTTCCACACACCAAGCAACACGCTGGCATTTTTCCACGTTTCTGAACTGGGCATAAGGCTGACAATTCTGGTTTCAGGAGTCCCACCAGACACCAGCCTGAGAGTCTGGGATGACACCTGGCCACTGGGCAGGTGTGGTGGTGGCAGGCCACAGTCCCACGTACACCACCCAGCGCAGGGCAGGAGCTGACCTGCAGACATCTCTGGAGCCCGATCGCCACACCCCGTGGGCAGTCCCGCCCCCACCACCCTCCTGCCTGTCCCTCCTGGCAGCATGTGCCCCCGAGCCCATCTCTACCGCACTGTTCCCTTCATGGTCCGGGGCTGGCAGCCCTGCCCCTGATGCTGCTGTTTCCTGTTTCTCACTTTCCTCCTTCCAGACCCGAGGCAGGGCTGCCCTTCGGCCCCTTGGGAATGGCACAGTCCTGTGACTGGCTTTGGGACATGTGTCCCCAGCAGGTGGGAACGTGGAGAGCCAGCACTCGACCTGCCTCTGCGCCTTCCCCGGCTGCCATGACTATGAGCACACGTGACCAGGCAGAGCCCCAGTGGCCTGGACCCCGTGGGAACAAGATGTGCAGAGCCCCCAGCCGACACGGCCTGCAGGAGCCGGGCCTGGAGGTCTGTTTCCAGGCACTTCGCGGGGCTGTTGTGGCTACACATCACCTCCTGAGTGACAGCACATGGCTCGCCACAGCGGTCTTTCACGCCCACAGCAAGCTTTCACGCCCCAGGCTGCTTGCAACCCTCAGGTCACTTAGCAATGGCTTCTGAGGGTCTGGTCTCCCAGGCCTCCCAGCTTTCCCCTCTGCTGCTCAGGGGCTCCCCACACGTGTCAGGGGGCAGCCCTGACCGAGGCATGTGGTAAAGGAGCCTCACCGAGGCACGTGGTCAAGTGACGCTGCCTGTGCCTCAGTTTCAAAATCTGTAAAATGGGCACGATAAGAGCAAGGCCCACCTCCTGAAGGTCCTGCAGTAAGGGTAAAGTGTGCAAAGTGTGTAACAGGCGTGGCCGGTGTGAGGCCTACATCCACACTGTGGTGACCAAGCCTTGCCGAATCAAAGACAAGCTCACGCTCCCTACGCTCAGGGAGCTTTGTAGGTTCAAAAGGTAACAACACGGAGAAAACTCACTGCTTTCATTCTTTCCCTTTTAAAACATAAAAATATAAACAGTAAGAGCCACCACTCAGTATGCCTCCTATACACCCAGAACGTCACACACATGAAAATGACCGGAGTCTCTCCAGGGTGGAAACTGATTTTTCTGATGGGAAAACAAGGCTGGATCGCTCGCTCCAAGTCACTTCCTACAGGGAGGTTGCCTACAGCCAGCCACACAACTGACCTGAGTTCGCACCTTTGGAGCACCCGCAGGGCACCCGGGACACCTCCCTGTCCCTGCTCAGCCCCAGGAGCCACCATACTCTCCCAGGACACAGATTCTCTGCTAAAACCATCCCAGGAAGACACGTGCAGCTGAGCCTCCCAGGCCCTAGGGAGGGACGGCCCCCACGCTGGCTGGGAGGGCACATTCCTCCGGACATTCCGAATCAGCGGCCGAGGACAGCAGCAGACACAACAGGCCTCCCCCGGGGCTGGTGTCCATGACACTGACCCGGGTGACGCTGGTCTGCACCATCCCAGGATCACCCGCTCACAGCAACGTGTCTGCGTTTTACCCAGGCCTGGCTGAGAAATCTGTTTCTTTTAGGCTTCTGTCTACACGCCAAGCAGAACGCACTCCAGCGAGCAGCCAGTGTAGGCGGCCTACGGTCCTGCAGTCCTTTTATTCTAAATGTGATTTCTTTACCTGGGGGGCATTTGACATGGGTTGATGTGACCACATCGTCACTGTGCCCGGTCTCCCACCAAACAAATGTCCCCAAGACCCCACAGCCCCCAAACACAGAGACCCCAGCCTGCACTGTCTCAGCCTTCCGGCTGTCATAGAGGCCTTCCTCCTCCCTAATGGGGCCAGACTGCCCAGGCCTGACTGTCCCTGACCACGTCCTCTGAGACAGTGCCCTGGCCCTGGCCAGCAGCACTCCCTGGCTGGCGGCGGCTGTCCCAAGAGAGGTCAAAGTCTGTTCCACTGCCAAAAGGCACCCAAACGGGAACCTGTCAGGCGAGCCAGAGCCAGAGCCATTGCTGGGTGTGACCTCCACTCCCAGTGAGGCAGCCACACCCACAGGTCTAACAGAGAGCCCTAGGGGTGTGGCAGGGGCCCTGGGCTCTGGAAGCCAGAGCCCCCCAGGAGCCGTCTCTCGAGAGCTGTGGCCCTGGCAGGCACCCGCACCCGTTGCCTTCTGTTTTTCAGTTTTTCTAAAGAACTAGGAAGACACAGACACCGTTTCAAAAGTCAACGAGCACCAAAGACTTAGCATGAAAGCCCAGTGTCCCCTCCTCCACGCTGCCTTGATCCCCAGAGGCCACCACTCTGGGCTCCTCAGCTTTCCCCAGTAAAAGGCACGGCCTGCTCTCAGTGCCCCCCTGCCTATGGGCATCCCTACCCGCTCCTTGCCTCTTGGACGAGGACTCCATCACAGCCATCACACGATGTCTGTGCCCACAGATGTCTGTGCTGGCACAAGGTGCTAAGCCCCGGGGCAGGGTAAGGCCTTGCCCACCTCTTGTTAATAATGATTTTCTCTCATTCCACCGGCCTGGTTTTCCCCAGTTAAATTTCCCTGAGTGTTCCAGCGTCTGCCATGTGCTTCTTGAGAATATATTCTATACGTTTGGCAGGCCAGTTCTGTGTTTTTCCCAGACACCCCCTATCCTCCCTCTCCAGAGGGCCTGGTGCTCTGGACCTCACTCTGGGCGCATCCCAGGACCTCCTCTGCTGCTTCTGGGGCTGGAGGCTTGGCCCCCAGTCCCCTCTCACCTGCTCCAGGCCCTCACTGTGCTGAAGTATATCCCCAGGCACTGAACCAGGAAGCCACATGGGAGGCATCTTTTGGACGCCTGAAAATGTCTTGTTTCTTCCTCTCTCCTGACTGGTGGCGAGGAGACGAGTGTTCCCACTGTAGATGGTTTTCTCCCAGAGTCGGGAAGGGCCCTTCCCTCATCTTCAGAGTTGCTGGGGAAGGGCCCCAATGCCCCGATCCCTTCCTCGTATCATGACCGGTGTGTGGTTCTCCCTGGCCCCACTGAGGGTCTGGGGCACCTGCTGGAGGCTGGGAGCTCTGGCTGTCATGCTGATGTGCCTCCGTAGGGTCCACGTTTGTTCACTGAGCCAGGCACTGGGTAGAACTCCCCATGTGGTCACTCTTGTCTTCAGGGCTGCACGGATTTTCATATTATTTCTTCCATTCTGTTTTCTCTTTTTGGAATACCCACTAATGAGTATTAAGCTCTGGCGTTTTCTCCTAATTCCTTACCTTCCCTCCCCTACTTCGTTCTCTGTGTGAGGTTGTCTCTACTTGATCTTCTTATCTGCCCCATGGTCTTGTCATTTTCATTATCGTCAAAGAGCCCTCTGCTCTTCATTCCTGGCATCCTGCTCTTGTTTTATGGGTGTAACATCTTCTGTTATCTTAGAGAGGAAGGATTACATTTTGTTTGGAGGGAGTTTCTTTCTTTCTGTCATGGGCTGCTAGAGCTGTGCCCCCACCACACACTTCCTCCTGTTTCTGCCTCTGCTGGCCTCTGTCTCTCAGGCACAGGACTTTCCTCAAACATCTGCTGCTGGTGGTTGATTGCTTCTGCTTCTATTGAGGAGAGAGGCCTTATGCTGGTGGGAGGCCCAGGTGCACACACCCTGAGCACAGGTGTCTCACCGGGAGGGCCCTCTGGGACCCCCAGCCCCACGCCAGGTCCGTATCCTGAAGTCGCTCCTGCATGCCAGCTGGTTTCTGCAGTGGTCTCTCTCCATCTCCTCACTGAGATGCTGGTCTGCTCCTGGTGCCTGGAGCCAGTGAAGGGGAGGGGCTGAGAGCTCAGACTCCTTTCAGCAGCTGGCCATGCTGTCCGGGCTACAGCACCACAGAGGTCGGTCAGATTCCCTGCAGCAGCCTCGTGGGCCAGTGGCAGACCTGCTCCCCAGTAAAGGCAGCCCTGACTTGCTGAGTGGGGGCTGCCAGGAAAGCTCCTTCAGGCATGCACAGGGCAGAGGGAGCCGCAGGCTGTCTGTCTTTCCTGTCTCCCCATGTGTGTGAGCCCTTGCAGGGCAGGGACAGTTTCCTGTTCATGTCCCCACAAACAGCTGGGCTCAGTTCCCGCACTAAAAAGCAAATGCCTGCCTCGGCATGTGCTCTGCCCTGGTCTCCTTACCTTGATTCTGTGTCTTCCCAGAGAGGCCCTGGTGTTCCGTGCCAAGAACCAACTTGCAAGGGGACTTTGCTCAAAGTGAGCAGAGGCTGGGCCAGGGCAGCCCACAGAGGTTCCAGGCCCGTCTGTGCCACGTTTTGGGCGACTTCCTGCTGCTGCTGCTCAGGGTGGGCTGGAAAGGACCTCCCATGGCTGAGCCCTGGGACCCAGAGCTGTCTCTTTTCCCTTTACCACTAAATACCCCACCCTGGTATCCCTGACACATATAGTTACAGGGCACGAGGGACTTGTGCAGGAGGAGGCGTGCAGCAGAGGTGAGCAGGTGGAATCCGTGGTCTCTGGCCAGTCTAAGGGACCCTGCCCGGCCTGTCCAAGCAGGTGGAATCCGTGGTCTCTGGCCAGCCTCAGGGGCCCCTGCCCAGCCTGTCCAAGCAGGTGGAATCCGTGGTCTCTGGCCAGTCTCAGGGGCCACTGCCCAACCTGTCCGTTCCTGTCTGCACTTGGCCTTGGCTATCTGCCGGATCTCAGACCCAGCCTTGGTTGGGTGTGCCGCTCTGTAGTCCCGCCCTCCTGCCCCCTCGTCCTTCTGGAGACATGGGCTTCTAGTGACTCTAGTGGGCGCCAGCCCTGTCCCTCCTACATCCCCACAGCAGTACAGTCTCCCAGCTGGGGCCTGGGGCTCTGAGCACAGCTGTTTTCATGGCCACCAGGACCTAATTGCTCCAAGTTTGCTGCCCCTCCAGTTAGGACGCTGCACGGGCCTCCAGCTTCATGTGATCCCACCCTCGGGCATTTCTGTCCCTCCTACCCTGGCCTCTAGGTCTGGCTAACCCCACTCGGCCCAGTGGGGTGTGGCCTCTCTAGCACCTGTCCATCCAACCTCAGTGCATGTAAACTCAAGCCACAATGGTGCCCTTGTACTCCGGTCATTCTGCCCAGCCAAACTTCGGACTCAGTCACATAATCTGGGGGAGGACTTGGTTTTGTAGATCATGCAGCACACATCAGCCAGCTCCGTTTGCAAGGTGGCCAGGGGTTCAGCTCTGTGGCCTGCACTGGGGCAGTTGTGCCCCCCAGGGCACATTTGGCAACGTCTGGAGACACTGCTGGTAGTCAGGAGTCCTGGCTACTGGTCAGCAAGGCTGCTGGAGAGACCAGTTATCTGGATCAAGGCCCCTAGGGCTGCGGTGGGGAAACCCTGGGCAGCTAAGCAGAGAGCCACCCTGCATGGTAGGGGCGGGGAAGTGCATCTGGCCCTCCCACCTGGACGTAGCCAGCTCAGCCCAAAGCGCATTCCAGTCACTCCCCAGCTCCGGCTCTGAATGAGACGTCCCATAAACCCAGGCACTGTCCCTGGCTCTGTTGCCACTCACGGGGTTCCCCAAAGGGTGGGAACCACAGCCTGCCTCCGACAGGTGCCCACGCGGGGGATAGGTCCCCTGCCACCCAACCAGGTGCAGAGGGAATGTGGCCTGCCTGGGTGGGACTGCTGGCCAGGCCCTGTCCTGACCTGGATGGCTGTCCCCAAACGGGGACGGGGGGGCAGTGGGGGTTCTGGCCTTGGCCAGGGAGTCACTAGAAATAAGGACGCTGCTCCAGACAGTCCACTGCGCTAAGGACAGGAGCAGCCCAGATCCATCTGGAAACCAAAACTAAAACTCAGACCCAAACTTGCGGGGAGCGCCTGCACCTGGATCACAACGTGAACACAGATGGCCATCCTCAGGATGGGGACCCACGCGACCCACGCTCCACATGTGAGCTGTGGGGACCCCGGCACGCCGCTTCTCACTGTTTCACTTCTGTGCCTTGGTTTTCTCATGTGTAGGTGGAAAGTGCTTCCCACATAGGTGATCCTATGGGTCAGAGACGGCCCCTGGAGAGCCAGCGCCCTCAGGGAGGCACCCCCAGCAAGGGTTTCTCCCCAGTGTCCAGGTTGGGGGAGGGGGGAGGGCCCATCCCACCCTCCAGGTGACTTTGGTCCAGGTGACTTCTTTCAGGAAGCCCCCAAGACACCTCCCTTCCAGCAGGACTGGGTGGGTGGGGAGTGCCCACCTTCAGCCCACAGCTCCTGCTCTGGACAGTACCTTTCTCTCATCCCGTTCCCCTCTGCTGGCCATGGGCATCGCACAGCAGGGACCACGTCTGCCTGGCACACTTGTGGGTCAACATCTTCTAACTCCTCAACACTCCTACTAGTCCCATTTTACGGATGAGGAGATTGAGGACCCGAGAGCTGCTTAGTTCACAAAGAGCCAGGATGTGACGGGCACACCTGGGAACTATGCCACGGAGGTGTCAGGGCCCGCAGCCATGCACAGCACCTGGACCCTGTTGCTGGTCCAAGCCAGGCCCACACGTACCCCCTAGGCCCCCATGTTAGGTGGTGCACAGACTGTTCCCCTCAAGGACACAGAGAAGATTCAGGCCTCGATTCAGGTCAGATGCAGAGGCCACCAAGACCTGCCATCACTGCCACTCCCTCAGTCCCCTCACCTACTCAAATCTCAAAAGGGAGCCTGTTCCCATTTCACAGACGCAGAAAGAGGCTGAGCAGCCAAGACAAGCCGCCAGGGCTCCCTGGTAGGTGGGACGCACCCCTCCCCCTCCCTGCCTCCCTTCTCAGGGGAGACAAAGCAGGTCCCTCCCTGCCGCCGCCCACCAGGTCCACGGGGTGGGGGAGGGGCGTGTGGTTTGGGTTTGTCTTGGGTGTTGGGTTCTTCCTTCTTGGAGCTTTTCTGAACTTTTGGGACCAAAGCAGGTTTGGGGGTCAGATTCCCCAAAGAGCTCCCGGGAGGGTCGCTCTGTTCTGCCCCCCCACCCCATGCTCTTTCAGACTCTGGGGCTTCCAGAGTCCTCCGCGCTCAAATCTGAACCCAGGTTCCGGTTGCATGGAAGTTTTCCTTTAGGAAGAGGAAGAGGCCACTGGGGGTCGAGAGAGGGCAGCGAGCGAGCGTGCAGGGGCAAGCAGGGGGCTGCCTGGGGGCGGCTTAGCCCGCGAACCCCGCCCCTCCCGCCCCGACGGAGGCACGGGAGGGTCGCGAAGTTGTTGCGGCTCCCGGGGCGGGGCTTGCGGGAAAAGCGAGGGGAGGAGAGGCGCCCCGGGTTCCCGGCGCCTCCCCCGGGCTTACCCCCCTCCCCCGGCTCCCCTGAGCCCCGGCTCACCTGTCTCCCGGCTCACCTGTCCCCCAGGCTCTCACCTGCGCCGCAGGGCGGAGGGACGCAGGGGCGGCGCGCGGACGGTGCAGCTTCCAGCGCCGGATCCCCTCGTATCCTGCAGCCGCCTCGCTCCTGCGGCCGCGCGGTCCGGCCCGGGGCGCCTCCTGCACTTCCTGCGCTGTCTGGCGGGAGGGCGGCGGCTGCGGCCCCGCAGGTGGGCGCTGGGCGGGCGGGGCGGCTCCGGGTCCGAGGGCCCGGGCGGGGAGGGTCGGGGAGGGGGCGGGGCGCGTCCCGGGCACCTGTGGCGGCGCCGCCTGCGTCACAGGTCACAGCCCCACCTGGGCCGGCCGGAGCCCACGTGATCGCCCGGACTGGATTGCGCCTCTCGATTCCCTCCGAGCCGCCGCCGCCGCCCGGTGCCTGCGCCTTCCCTCCCCGCGCCCACGCCCCCTCGAGGCCAGCCCGGGCGTCGCCTGCCAGACGTGGGGCCGGAGCGGCTTGGCTCGCTCCTGCGTCACTGTCCTTCCAGGCCCCGCTCCACCACCTCCTCCGGGAAGCCTTCGGGGAAGGAGACCAGCTTTGCGGGGACCGGTGTTGGCTGTAGAAAGGCCCGGCCCTCTGGATTCTTGGAAGCCAAGCGGCCAGAGACAGCCAAGAGGGCGCAAAGCGCTCTGGCCACCTTCTTGGTGTGGTTGAGTGGCGGTCATCCCCATTTCACAGAGAAGGACCGAGTCCTGGAAAGGAAGGCGCTCGCCAGCGTGCACACGGCTGAGCCTGGACTCCGAGCCTGGCCTTTCTTTGCTCCGCCTGCTGGGAACGAGTGTGAAGGTGAGGGAGGGCCCCCCAGCTGGGGGTTCAGGAATCAGGCTCCCTGGTGCTGTGGGAGGGGCTGGGGGCTGAGCCAAGCCTCCCAAGCTTGGGCCTGGCCATTCAGGAATGTGACCTGAGGTCCCAGGGCTCAGACCCACTTCTGACCTGCCTTCCTCATCCCCTTTTCAGGAAAGGCCTGTTGCCAAAGACTTCCTTGTGAACATCCACACTGGGCTTTGGATCAGCTTCCACTGGCGTCCCCTCACTGACCCCAGGCCTTGGGGCGTGGGCCAGGCACCTGTGTGCTAGCCAGGGGCACTGACCGTCCTCCTCCCAGGACCTGCCTCCCTGGGCCGGGCAGCCACGAGATCCCGTTGCGGTGTGAGGAGACACCGCAGGCTCTGGGGCTGTAACTTGGCATTTTCTCAGGTGTCATGGTTAGAGGGACTGCCTGCCCTTCTCCTTCTGCACTGGTCGCCCCACCCACTAGTCCCCCAGTGTCTGCCCTGCGGCAGGGGCTGCCTGGGCGTCAGGTGCCACCTGGGCAGGGCACAAACTGGCCTCAGGGATGGGTCCCATGGGCTATCCATCCTACAGGGGGAGGGATGAGGGAGGAGCTAAGAGCTGACCCCTGTGGGCCGCAGCCTCCACCTGGAGCCGCGTGCGGGGAGGTTCCACTTCCAGGCAGCTCCTGGAAAAGGCAGGTGGCTGCTGCCCTCCAGAGTCCATGATGGGTACTGCACCTACGAGGCCCAGCTTGCCGGAGGGAGCTGGGGTGTCCCGGAGCATTGACCCTTGAGGGGACTGAGGTGCGGTGGGGTCACTGAGGCCCAGTGGGGGGACGGAAGCCTTGCATCAGGCCACTCAGTGGGACCCAGGTTCCTGATTCCCACTGAGTGCTTTCCTGTAAAACCCTCTTTCAGAAGCTGCCTCCGAGTCACCCCCAACTCCACACCTTCTGTCCAGGCCCTGCTCGACCCGTCCAGCCACCTTAGGTCTGGCTCTGTCTCTCCATGTCCTGCTGGCTCCTGGAAGCCACTCAGCGTGTGCTTAGGACAGTCCCTTTGCTGGGGATGTCACCTGAGCTGGTGGCAGGACCTCTCTGTGCCTCTGTCACCTCCGCCGTAAATGAGGGTCTGATGATGACCCAGGAGATCGCCCTGGCACTAGGCCCAAGGGAGAGGTTGGAAGGAACCAGCTTGGAGACTTAAGGGGCTGGCAAGGAGAAAGAGACTTCGGGGAGGCCTGCCAGCGGGGTAGGCCGTGGCACTCTCTGCACCTCTGTGGTGGGATCCAGAGCCTGTGGCTCAGCCGTGTGTGTTGCCTGCCCTGGGGGCCTTCCCCTCTCAGTAACCGGCAGGGGAGAAGCTGTGGATTCCCCAAGCTTAACAGCCACTGGGCATTGCTACAGGGTGGGCAGCGCTCTGGCCGGGCACCGGTGTGCCAGCCAGAGAGCACACCTCTGTCTGCAGGAACAGAGCTCCTTCCCTGCGGCTTGAGGTGGCCTGAGCTCCTGCAGGCCTTGCTTTGAGTTTTCCAAGCTTTTGCTCAGCCACTGGGGCCACAGCACAGACAGCCCGTGGCCTTAGGTGGTGCCTGAGGCCAGCAGCCCCATGGGAGGCCTTTTGGCTTGACCTTCCAGGGTAGGTGCCCAGGGCTGAGGGTGAGCTGAGGCTGCTGGGCAGGTTTGTCCTCCCTGCCGGGCCGAGTGGGCAGTGCTCCCACTTGCTCCTCTTCCTCTCTGGGGCCCTAAGGAGCACACAGGGTGGACAGAAGGTCATGACAACCCTCAGTTCTCAGGCCCTCAGTGCTGGGCTGCCCTGTTACCCACTGCAGTTCCATGGGTGTCCTGTCCCGCCCATAGGCAGCTGGGAAAGCGCCCCAAGGGTGTGGCTGTGAGTAGGACGGAGGACAGAGATGCCTCTGTACTGGGTGGGTGGAGGCCCATGGCTGGGGGGGCCGGGCTGGTGGGGAGAAGGTTGGGTTTGAGGAGCAAATGCCCCTCCTCCTTGTACCCTAAAATAGCAGGTGGTCATTACTTCCCATTAAGCACCTACTATGTGCCAGCCTCATGCTGAGGGCCTTGCATGCGTCATCTTAGTGAATTCTTACAGAAACCACCTCAGATGTCGTTGTTGTCCCCACTTAACTGAGAGGAGAAATGTTTTGCCCTTGTTACCTGGCTGGTAAGTGACCCAGCCGAAGTGAGAGCCCAGGTCTGTCTGACGCCAAAGCCCAGGATCCCTAGTCATCATTAGGGACCATTTCTGGTTTACAAAGACATGCATATAGTCTTTATATTTTTATATAAAAATATATGAAAGCAACTCCATGTATCTTGCCCAAGTTGAGAATTTAAAACATGTCAGGTGTTTTGGCCATGACGAAGTAGTCGGTACCAGACTTATCTGTCACCACAAACAACTCGAACACGGAACAAAAAATATGAGAAACAGCTGTTTCTAACACTGGGCAACAGGTGCAGAGACAGAAGGCAAATAAGCTTTTGGCCGAGAGAACCTGGTGGCCTCACTGGGCTGCAGGGGGCAGAGTTGGGAAACCAAGGAGGCCAAGGACTATGGACAGAGTCCTGGAGAGAAGGCAGCAGTGCAGTGGAACCCCCAAAATCCCTACAAGAGTCCACTTGAGCCTTTGGCTGAATACTGAACTGTGCATAAGCAGAGTAAGATTCCAGGAAGCCAGGGATCAATGGTGACCAGGGAGCTCTGTGAGCAGAGTGACACCAGAGTTCACACCAGGCCAGGGGACGCTGGAATGACGGCCACGGGGAGCCAGAATGCACACCAGGCAGTGGATGCTGGAACGCTGGCCACAGGGAACCAGAGTTCATACCAGGCAGAGAATGCTGGGATGCCAGCCACTGGGAGTCAGAGTTCACACCAGGCCAGGGAACGCTGGAATGCCGGCCACCGGGAGCCAGAGTTCACACGAGGCAGGGGATGCTGGAATGCCAGCCACTGGGAGCCAGAGTTCACACGAGGCAGGGGATGCTGGAACGCTGGCCACCGGGAGCCAGAGTTCACACCAGGCCAGGGAACGCTGGAATGCCGGCCACCGGGAGCCAGAGTTCACACCAGGCCAGGGAACGCTGGAATGCCGGCCACCGGGAGCCAGAGTTTACACCAGGCAGGGGATGCTGGAATGCCGGCCACCGGGAGCCAGAGTTTACACCAGGCCAGGGGATGCTGGAACATCAGCCACCAGGAAGGAAGAGCCCTCCCTGACTATCCGTCACTGACCTCAGCTGCTTGGGAGTCTGAGGTAGGAGGATCACTTGAGCCTGGGGAGGACAAGGCTCCAGTGAGCTATGATCAAGCCACTGTACTTCAGCCTGGGTGACAGACCAAGACTGTCTCAAAAAATGAATGGCTGAAAAATTTCCAAATGTGATAAAAACCCATAGATCCGCAGATCCAAGAACCTCAAAGCAATGGAGAGTAAGTACAAAGAAGTCAAAGCAGCATATGTACAAAGTAGACCACACCACAGTACCTCATAATGAAATGGCTGAAAACCAGGGACAGAGGGAAAAAATCTTGACCACCCAGAATATTCAGTAGATACCAAGAAGGCCATGTCCTAGGTGAAGGGCTGAAGTAATCCTAGGGTGACAGCTCCTCTAGACATGACCTAACGAAGAAGGTTCGAAACAAGTCCCGAAAGGACCAGGCTGATCCACAAATACGTTAACTGCATCAGCATAACCCTCAACAGTCTTTTTTTTTTTTTTTTTTGAGATGGAGTCTCGCTCTGTCGCCCAGGCTGGAGTGCAGTGGCCGGATCTCAGCTCACTGCAAGCTCCGCCTCCCGGGTTTACGCCATTCTCCTGCCCCAGCCTCCCGAGTAGCTGGGACTACAGGCGCCCGCCACCTCGCCCGGCTAGCTTTTTGTATTTTTTTAGTAGAGACAGGGTTTCACCGCGTTAGCCAGGATGGTCTCGATCTCCTGATCTCGTGATCTGCCTGTCTCGGCCTCCCAAAGTGCTGGGATTACAGGCTTGAGGCACCGCACCCCGCCAACCTTCAACATTCTTGAAAAGAAGGCCAATAAAATCCAGAAACTGAAACAATTTGACATTTACAACCTCCAGCACCGAATGCAAAATTACTAGACATGTGAAGAAGCAGGAACAGGAGCCTGTGACAGATAATTGGGAAAAAAATCAGTCAATAGAAACAGACCCAGAAATGACACGGATGACAGGATTCACAGAGAAGGCATTTAAAACAACCATCAAAAATATGCCCAAGGATCAGCTGGGCACGGTGCTGCATGCCTGTAATCCCAGCACTTTGGAAGGCTGAGATGGTGAGTTGCTTGAGTCCAGGAGTTCAAGACAAGCCTGGGCAACATGGTGAAACCCCATCTCTACAAAAAATACAAAAAATTAGCCAGGCGAGATACTTGGGAGACTGGGGTGGGAGGATCAATTGAGCCTGGGATTTGGAGGCTGCAGTGAGCTGAGCTTGCACCACTGCACTCCAGCCTGGGCAACAGAGCCAGACCCTGTCTCAAAAAAAAAAATTATCTATCTATCTATCTATCTACCCCTACCTACCTACCTACCTCTTCAAGGGTTTATAGGAAACCATGATCATAGTCAAAGGAGAGATGGAAAGTATAATAATGAATCAAATGGGAATTCTAAAGATGAAAATATACAATGTATGAAACGAAAAATCTACTGGATGAGATTAACAGCAGATTAAACTACTCAGTAAACTTGAAGCCAGGATAATACAAGTTACTCGAACTGAAGCATGCAGAGGAAAAACCAGGTGAAAAGGAAGAAGCAGAGCCTTGTTAACCTGTGAGACAGCATCAGGCATCAGGCAGTCTAACAATATGTGTAACTGGAGGACCAGAAATGGGGGAGGGGGAGGGGAGAAAATATGTTTAAAGAAATGGCTGAGCTCAGTGGCTCACACCTGTAATCCCAGCACTTTAGGACACTGAAGTGGATGGATCACTTGAGGCCAGAAGTTTGAGACAAGCCTGGGCAACATGGTGAAACCCTGTCTCTACTAAAAATACAAAAATTAGTTGGGCATGGTGGTGCATGCCTGTAGTCCCAGCTACTTGGGAGACTGAGGTGGGAGGATTGCTTGAGTCCAGGGAGGTCAAGGCTCCAGTGAGCCGTGGTTGGGCCACTGTACTCCAGCCTGGGTGACAGACCAAAGCTCTGTCTTATTAAAAAAAACAAAAACAAAAGAATGGCTGAAAAATTTTCAGATATGATAAAAACTCGTAGGTCCACAGATCCAAGGACGTTAAAATGAAATAGCGTAAGTACAAAGATGTCAAAGCAGCATACATACAAAGCAGACCACACCAATGTACCTCATAATGCAATGGCTGAAAACCAGTGACAGAGGGAAAAATCACAAGGGAATAAAGACAAAAATAACTGCTGGCTTGTCATCGGAAACACTGAAAGCTGAGAGAACTAGAACAACATCTTTAAAGTGCTGAAAGAAAACAAAACTGTCAACCAAGATGTCCATTTCTCGTGAAAATATCCTTCAAAAATGAAAGGAGAATAAAGACATTTTAAGGCAAATGCTGAGAAAATGCATCGCCAGTAGACCTACACTATAAGAAAAATGTCAAAGGAATTTTTTCAGGCTAAAAGAAAATGATATCAGATATAATTCAGGTCTGCACAAGGAGTAGAAACCCACTGGAAATGGCAAATATGTCGATAAATGTGAGAGGTGATTTTTCTGTGCTTCAAAACATTCCTTTTTTTTTTCTTTTTTCTTTGAGATGGAGTCTCACTCTGTCACCCAGACTAGAGTGTAGTGGCGTGATCTCAGCTCACTGCAACTTCCACCTCCTGGGTTCAAGTGGTCCTCCTGCCTCAGCCTCCCAAGTAGCTGGGACTACAAGCATGCACCATCATGCCTGGCTAATTTTTGTATCTTTTTAATAGAGATGGGGTTTCACTGTGTTGGCCAGGCTGGTCTTGAACTCTTGGCCTTGTGATCTGCCTGCCTTGGCCTCCTAAAGTGCTGGGATTACAGGTGTAAGCCACCACACCCGGCCCAAAACATTTCTTTAAAAGATCAGAGACTAATGTGAAAATAACGACCGTGTATTATCAAATTTATATGTAAAAGTGAAATATATTACAGTAAAAGCACAAAAGGCAGGAGGAGAAAATAGAAATATACCAGAGTAAAGTTTGTATATTTTACAGTGAGTATAATATCACTTAAAGATAGATAATGATAAAGGTAAATACTGAAAACTCTAAATCAGATGCTGAAAATTAAGGTGAGGAGCTATAGCTAATAAGTCCAGGGAGAAGAGAGAATTGAATCCTAGAAAATACTCATCCAAAAGAAGGCAGAGGAGCAGAAACAATGACGAAAACCAGGTCTAACAAACAGAAAACAAACAGCAAGATGGTAGCCTATATCTAACCATATCAATAATTATATTAAATGTGAATGGATTAAACACACCAATTAAAAGGTAGAGATTGTCAGATTGGATCAAAAGCAAGACCCAGTGATATGATGCTTATTAGATAGGGTGATTCAAATATAAAGAAACAGGTAGGATGAAAGTAAAAGGAAAGTAAAAGATATGCATGCAAATACTAGTCACAAGAAAGCAGGCATGGCTCTGCTAATAGTAGACAATAGCATATTTCAGAATAAGAATATTTCCATGGGGAAATATGTAATAATAAAGGATTCAGTTGGTCAAGAAGATAGTCCTAAGTGCCTATGCACACAATAACAGTTTCAAAATACACACAAGAGCAGATGACCACTGACCAGTCTGAAAGGAAACCGGACCCACAGTTATAGTTGAAGGTTTCAACACTTGCTCTCAACAACTGATAGGAGACTAGATAGAAAAATCACCAAGGGTGTAAAACACGTGACCAACCCTGTCAACCAACTTGACCTAATTGACATTTATAGAGCCCTGTATGGACTATATGAACTCCAGAATTCATATTCTTTTCAAGTACACATGAAATATACACCAAGACAGACCACATGTTAGGCCATAAAACATGCCTGCATACATTTAAAATTACTGAAATCCCACAGAGTATGTTTTCTGACAACACAATTAAATTAGAAACCAATCACAAAATGATATCTGAAAAATTCTTAAATATTTGGAAATTAATGCACTTTTAAGAAACCTGAAGGTGACAGAAAGAATTGCAGGAGAAATTAGAAAATATTTGAACTGAATTATAATGAAAATACGTAATATGAAAATGTGTGGACTGCCCTTAATGTGGTGCTTAGAGGGAAACTGATGACTTTGAATGCTTATTAGAAAAGAAGACATGTTGAAAATTGATCTAAGCTTCCATCTTTAAGTGAAAAAAAATTAGTGCAAACTAAAGCCAAAGTAAATTAAAAAATAATAAATCGATGGAAATCAGTACCGTAGACAATAATAGAGAAAATCAATAAAATAAAAGGCTATCTTTGAAAAGATCAATAAAATCGATAATACTAGATTACAAAAGAAAGAGATAAGGCTCAAATTACCAATATCAGGAGAGAAAGAGGGCCACTGCTACTGATCTTGCAGACATTAAAATGATAAGAAAATATTCTGAGTAACCTTTTGCTAATAGATTCAATCGCTTAGATGAAACGGCCATTTTTTTTTTTTTTTTTTGAGACACAGTCTTGCTCTGTCCCAGGCTGGAGTGCAGTGGCACAATCTTGGCTCACTGCAAGCTCTGCCTCCCGGGTTCACACCATTCTCCTGCCTCAGCCTCCTGAGTAGCTGGGACCACAGGCGCCCACCACCACACCCAGCTAATTTTTTGTATTGTTAGTAGAGACGGAGTTTCACCATGTTAGCCAGGATGGTTTCCATCTCCTGACCTCATGATCCACCCGCCTCGGCCTCCCAAAGTGTTGGGACCACAGGCATGAGGCCATGTTCTTTAAAAGACACAAATCATCAAAACTGGCATAAGAAAAAATAGAAAATCAAAATAGCACTGTATCTATTGAAAACATACAATTTTATATTTTATTATTACTATTATTATTTTTTGAGACAGGGTCTCACTGTGTCACCCAGGCCAGAGTGCAGTGGTGCAATCATGGCTCAGTGCAGCCTCGACCTCCCAGACTCAAGTAGTCCTCCTACCTCAGCCTTCTGAGTAGCTGGGACCACAGGCATGCACCACACCCAGCTGATTTTTAAATTTGTTGTAGAGACGGGATTTTGCCTTACTGCCCAGGCTGATCTCCTGAGCTCAAGTGATTTGCCAGCCTCAGCTTCCCACAGTGCTGGGATTACAGATGAGAGCCGCTGCACAGGGCCTGTTTCTTATTTTTTTATCCCTAAACTTATGGTAAGAATCCTTACTTAAAAAACAAACAAACAAACAAACAAAAAACCTTTACACAAAGAATACTCTAGGCCCTAATGACATCACTGATGAATTCAGTTAAACATTCAATCAAAAGGAAGAAATAATACCAATCTCACATAACCTCTTTCAGAAACATGAGGAAGAAAAAACATTTCTCAACTCATTTCAAGAGGCCAGTATTGTCCTGACATGAATACTAAAAAGTCACAAGAAAATAAAAGTATAGACTAATATTCCTCATGGACATAGGTATGGAATTATTTTATAAAATATTAAATCCAGCTATTATCTAATCAGTAACATCTCATGATCGAGTGAGGCTTATCTTAGGAATGCAAGGTTGGCTTAATATTTGAAAATCAGTCAGTGGCCAGCACTTTGGGAGGCCGAGGCAGGTGGATCACCTGAGGTCAGGGGTTCAAGACCAGCCTACCCAACATGATGAAAACCCATTTCTACTAAAAATACAAAAAATGAGCCAGGCATGGTGGTGGGCACCTGTAATCCCAGCTGCTCAGGAGGCTGAGGCAGGAAAATTACTGGAACCTGGGAGGTGCAGGTTGCAGTGAACCAAGATTGCATCACTGCACTCCAGCTTGGGTGATAAAAACTCCATCTCAAAAAAAAGAAATTCAGTCAGTGTAATTTGCCACATTACCAGACTAAAGAAGAAAAACCATATAACTTTTCAATAGGTGAAGAAAAAGCATTTGACTCAACTGAATGCTTATTAAAAAAAAAATCTAGGCTGGGCCTGGTGGGTTACACCTGTAATCCTAGCACTTTAGGAGGCCGAGGTGGGTGGATCACAAAGTCAGGAGATTGAGACCATCCTGGCTAACATGGTGAAACCCCGTCTCTACTAAAAATACAAAAAAAAAATTAGCTGGATGAGGTGGCGGGCACCTGTAGCCCCAGTTACTCGGGAGACTGTGGCAGGAGAATGGTGTGAACCCGGGAGGCAGAGCTTGCAGTGAGCTGAGATCCCGCCACTGTACTCCAGCCTGGGTGACAGAGCAAGACTCTGTCTCAAATAAATAAATAAATACAATACAATAAAATAAAAATCTCAGTGATGTAGAAATGGAAGGTCACTTGCTCAGTGTCATAAAGGGTACCTGATAGCTCACAGCAGACCTGATGCTGGAGAATGGATGACTTTCTCTTTGGGATCTTGAGCCTGGCAAGGAAGTCCACTCAGCACTGCCACTCAACACTGGCCTGGCTTGTGCAGTGAGGCAACAAAACGTAAAACAGGATGTAACAGTAACTGTCTTGTTCTCTCTGTCTTCTCTCTGTCACTCTGCAGGTGACCTGAACGTGATTTAGAGAACCCTGAAGTGTCTACAACTGCACATAAAATTGAAGCCCACCCTCCAAGCCTGTTCACTCCCCCAGCCCCCAGCCCACCACCTCCCTTTCTTTCTAGAAGAAACCACAACTCGGAATTTGGTATTTATCCATCTCATACCACATTTTTGTTCCCTTGCTATGGGCATATGTAACCATCAAAGCCTACAGCGCTGCTCTGTGTGTTTTTAAACTCTTTGAATGATATCAAGCAGAAAATCTGCTCAGAAGCTCTGTGCTGACTGGGAGGGGCTGGAAGTAGGCATACCCCAAAGGCCTGGGGCCAGGCAAGGCTGGGAGCCCACAGCACTGGCCCTCAGCAAAGCCAAGACCCTTTCTGCTCCTTGCCACCCACCCTTCCTCCCCGCCCCATGCCCCCAGTCTCGAGGACCCACTGGGCTTGCTGCTGGTCAGCTTGTGCTCCTGTGGGGGAAGAGCCTCTTCAAGGGTAGGATGACTGGCTGGCCTAGGAGTGTAGTTCTCAGGGTAGGGGAAGCCTGGGTGAGCCTAGGAGTGTAGGTCTAGGGGAGTGGGGAGCCTGGGTGAGAAGTGCTGCTTTCAGCTGCACCAGGGCCTCCAGGAACCGCAGCTCCACGATAGACCCCAGCCTTAAAGTGGGGATGGGCGGGACACACAGGTTTTGATAAATGAGGTTAATCGAGGCATAGTTTACGTGCAGTAAAATCACCCTTTTAAAATGTACAGTGAGATGAGTTTTAATGAATGTATACCCGTGTAACCACCATCATGTTATAGGATGTGTCCGTCGCTCTAGAAGTCTTGCTGTGCCCATTGCAGTAAGTCCCCTGGCCCTGCGCCCCCGGCGTGGATCTGTGCCCCATCCTGTAGCTTTGCCTTTTCCAGACGCCGGTTGCACAGAAGTCTCCAGCACGTGGCTCCCTTCACTGGCACACTGGCTTAGAGATTCTGCCGTGTGGCTTTGAGGCCCGCACCAGCGGCTGTGCCGTCATTGCTGAGCAGTCTTCCTTCCAATGGATGCATCACTGTTTTCAGAGGCGAAGTGGACCAAAGGCCGGACCATGTGCAGAACTAGAGCACACACACTCAGCAATAAGAAAGTGCCCACCTGAACAGACCCCTCACAGAGAAGATCTGCGGAAGGCACTGAAGCAGTGGGGAGACACTCCACATGGCATCATTAGGCGGCTGCAAATTAAAGCCCCCGTGGAATGCTGGCACATGCCTGTTAGAACGGCCCAAATCCAGAGCACAGGCGATGCCACGTGCTGGTGAGGATGTGGAGCAACAGGAACCCTCCTTCGTGACTGATGGGAATGCAAAACGGTACAGCCATTCTGGAAGACTCTGGTGTTTTCTTACAAATGTAAACACACTTTCATCGCAGGACACAGAAATCATAGTCCTTTTCACCCAAAGGAGTTGAAAACGTATCCAAACAAAAACCTTTATAGTGGCTTCGGAAACTTGGAAGCTAGCACGATGTCCTTCAGTAGGTGAGTGGTTAAACAAACTGTGGTCCATCCAGACAGTGGAATATCTTTCAGTGCTAAAAGACATGGGTGATCAACCCATGAAAAGACATGAAGGAGGCTGGGTGTGGTGGCTCATGCCTGTAATCCCAGCACTTTGGGAGGCCGAGGTGGGTGGATCACCTGAGGTCGGGAGTTTGAAACCAGCCTGATCAACATGGTGAAACCCCATCTCTACTAAAAATACAAAAATTAGCCAGGCGGGGTGGAGCATGCCTGTAATCCCAGCTACCCAGGAGGCTGAGGCAGGATAATGACTGGAACCCGGGAAGCAGAGGCTGCAGTGAGCCGAGATGACGCCACTGCACTCCAGCCTGGGCCACAGAGCGAGACTCTCTCTCAGAAAAAGAAAAGGAAAAGAAAATACCTGAAGGCATCTTAAATGGATATTTCTAAGTGAAGGAGGCCAATCGGAAAAGGCTACATACACACTGTGTGATTCCAACGACATGATATTCTGGCCAGGGCCATGCTATGGAGAATGAAAAGGTCGGGTTGCCTGGGCTGCAGGGAGGGAGGGATAAAGAGGCAGAGCCCAGAGGATTTTTGAGGCCGTGAAACCCAGCTGTATGACACGGATGTGGGGAATCCATGCCAGTCCACGTTGGTCAAAACCCATCGAATGTACTCCAAGAATGAACCCCGACGGGGACTGTGGGTGAGGACGTGTGGATGCAGGCTCATCTGCTGAGATGGGGGACGGTGATAATGGGGGAGGCTGTGTATGTGTGGGGGCTGGGAGCACATGGCCATCTCTGCACCTTCTGATTGATTTTATTGTGAACTAAAACTGCTCTAATAATGAAATTTTATTTAAAAAAAACCCAACACTCTGGCTCACAGGCTGCAGCAATGAAAAGCACTAGCGTCTGCCACAGCGAGCCCCCAAATGGCCAACACTTGATGAGCAACTAACGGCCTCCCTAAGTTTTGTCCCCACTTCAATTCATGTTCCAACTCTTCACAGGCCCCCTCCCTAATCTCGAAGGACACCTGCTTCTGGTCAGCCGCCTCTAGCTCCCCAGGCCAACAGCCTCCATCGGGGCTCACCTGGAGCCTTCCCATCTCTACCCTGAAGCTTCCCAGCCCCTTGCCTGCCTTGGAGGCTCTGCCACGCAGGGCATGGCGGCCAGCTCTCTTGCTACAGCAAGCTCTGAGTAAGTGGCCTCTGCCTGTTCTCATTTGGAAGGTCTTTGTTCCTTTGCATAGTCCCTGCAGGCACCAGTGGGTGGATGTTTGGGCCCTTCCCGGCTTGGGGCTATGATGACAAGGCTGCTGTGGGCTCTGGTGCACAGATCTTACATGGATGAGTGCCTGCTATTCACTGCATCTTAAAGCTGGACCCTGCTCTGTCCTTGCCTCTCTGGCTTCCTGGAGCCTCCGGGTGGCCTGATGGGCTCAGGAATCCAGGACCATGTACCCCAACGCGGGACAGAGGAAGAGCCAGCCCCCTCCCTCGGGCTCTTGGGTGGGCCTCGGCGCCTCTTTGGGGTTCGGATCATGCCTGGGCTCTGCTTGTCATCTCAGAATTTCTTTCTCTTATTTCCTGGAACTGGGGGAGTGAATTCCATCCGGCTTCCTTGTCCTGAATGAGGACCAAGGCTTGTGGGAGACATTGTCCCGCCGTGGAGAGCCCAGACCCCTTCCATCAGCAAGGATGGCAGCCAGGCTCAGGGCTGGTGGCTGCCTCTATCCCAGAGTCCCCCTTGAGCAACTTATGCTGCGGGACACCTTTCTCTGGGCACCTCTGTGTGTACAAAAGCCACCCTCGTTCTGGCCATTTTACCCTGAATGAGGACACACTTTGATTTTTGGGAGGCTTTTGCTGCCATGAGAATTAAGGTTAATGCTTCTCAAAATAGCTTCTCTGCAAATAACTGACAAGCTCACTTGGCCCAAAATGAATCTGAAGGGGAATTAAAAAGCATCTCTTTTCCCAGAAAACAGATTCCTCATTGACACATTTTTTTTTCTCCTGTTGATTTTTCCCTGTTTCCAAAATGGAGCCTTTTTCCTCCGTCTTTTATGCGAGGAACCGGCCGCAGGAAGACAAAGTCCACTTGTCAGCAATATTCTGTGAGTCTCTGTTCTCTTTCCCTCTGGGGTGGCCCTGACAATAAGGCCATTATCAGATAGCTCCCGTATTCCGTAGATTCTTCCTCTCCCCTCTGGGGCTAATGAGGAGAAAGTTTGCCAGGCTGAACAAAGATGGGAAGGGTTTTCACTCGTGGAGGCCCAGCGTGGCCAGCTCCAGGGAAGGGCCATTATGAGGAGGTTGTGTCCTGTCATTCGATTGCTGTGAGTGACTTTTGGGAGCAGGGCCATCCATCAGTTCTGTGATTCACATCATTTGTCCTCTGAGAGCGGAAATGTGTTTCCCAGAGAGCAGCCCTTCAAGCTGTCTCTGGGCCTCAGGCTCCCGGGGCCAAGCCCACATCTGACTGAGGGGGCTTAAGATCTCGCCGACGCTTCGTGAATCACATCGGGAAGGGAAGGAACCTAGAAATATTGAAAGGCATTGCCCCTGCTAGTCCAGCACTGTAAACACTTCACGTGGTGTTGTTAAGAACATAAAAATGCTCAACACCCCAGACTCGGGTCTGGGATCTTGTTCTGAGATCAGCCTCTGCCTGTGCCCGTTTGGCTGCCACCAGGAACTGCCGTTGAGGACCCCAGCCCCCTCGCTTCCCTTTACCTACATTAGAGCCTTCTCTGGCCGCTCAGTGGACTTGGGGGGCCCTGGTGATCCCAGAATCCATGCTGAGTAATGGCCCTCACAGCAAGCCACCGATTCACTCATCCCATCATGCATTCATGCAAGCAGCCTTCTCTCAGGCATGGGCCCCAAGCCAGGCTTTGGGGACCGAGAGATGAATCAGGGTGCCCCCAGGAGTCCTCACAGCCCCAAATCCAGTGCATGTGGTATTTTTGGACTCAGTGGACGGAGGCTAAGGGGTACCCTGCGTGACCTGGGGTCTGAAGGTACCAGTCTACGGGGAGGCTTAGAATCCCTGAGCACTTCAGCTGTGCTGGAGGAAGCTGAGATATTTCCCTGCCTGTAAAAAAGCTGCCTACAGCTGCCTCTCCTTACACAAATGCAAAGGGATAGATATGGGGGTGTCAGACGGGCAGCCCAGGGCTCTTGGCGTGTGGAAGAGGCGCTGCCCAGCCCCCTCCCGTGTGGTCTGGCAGGTGGGGAGGATCTCTTGCTGATGGTATAGGTCCTGGGAGTTTGGGGCTGCCCCCTGGGGACTGGAGTGGCTGAGGAGGGTGGCATGGAAGGGTCAGGGGTAGGGAGCTTCAGGGAGTGGGGAGGGGAGGCTGCAGGCAGGAGGGTCTGTGAGGTCTCAGGCAGGTGAGAGGTTCCCATAGGCATGGCCAAGGCGGTAGCTGTGGTGGTGGCTGATGTGAGCAGGTGTCTGGCATCATCAATGTCAGTTTTATAATCAGCCCCGGCCACTCTCAAACAGGGGCCCTTGGAAGAAGATGCTGCTGGGAGATGGTCGAAGGCCCACGGTGTTGACTCCGAAGCAAGGCTGTTGACCGCGTGTGGGTAATGACTGCCCACCTTCCCGGAACCCCAGCCAGGTCTGTGTTCCAGGCACTCAGGGATAAGGGAGGGGAGAGGTGGAGGGGCACAGCTCCAGAGGCCTGGCAGAAGGGAGCCCAGGAGACATTCAGAGGCCCTGGGTGGGAAGCCATGTTGCCTGGGGGACATCAGTTCACCTCTGTGTCAGCAGGGAGCCAGTGGGGACCCACGTGGGTGAGACTGTTTGGGGCGATCCTGGTTGGGGAGGCTGGGCTCGGCCTGGCTGGACATTCCCCTTTGAGGTTGACTCACCCTAGGCTTTTGGGTCAGGGTCAGAGCAGAGTCGGGGTGGGGGATGGAGCCTCTCCCGGAGGCAGGAGGGCCCCAGGAAGGAATCCCAGAGAAGCCCCTGAGGAGACTGGGTCTGCTCCAGCCCCAGGGCCTCTGCTTCCCACCCCCTACCCCATGTAGCTGTCCCTTGTCAGGACAGTGTCAGGCTGTGTGAGGTGCTGGTGGACACAGCTTTCAGGGAGGGCTGACATGGGGAGGGCCACCCTGAGGAAGGGATGGGTTGAGGACCGGCCTAGAACAGAGGCCCCCAGACCCCAGGCCGTGGGCCAGGACCCATTCTTGGCCTGTTAGGACCCGGGTCGCACAGCATGGGGGGAGCAGCGGTTGAGCAAACCCAGCTTCCTCTGTGTTTACAGCCGCTCCCCATCGTCTGTCTCATCGTCTGCGCTCCACATCCTGTCAGATCAGCGGCAGCGTGAGATTCTCATGGGACCGTGAGCCCTATTGTGAACTGTGTGTGAGAGATGTAGGCTGCTTGCTCCTCATGAGAATCTAATGCCTGATGATCGGTCACTGTCTCCCGTCACCCTTAGATAAGACCATCTAGCTGCAGGAAAACAAGCTCAGGACTCCCACGGATTCTACGCTATGGTGAGTTGTAGAATTATTTCATTATATACTCTAATGTAATAATAATGGGAATAAAGTGGACGATATATGTCATGCACTTGAATCAGCCCCAAGCCATCCATCCCCTGGTCTGTGGAAAAACTGTCTGCCATGAAACCAGGTGCTAAAAAGCCTGGAGAATGCTGCCATGGAAGGTCGGTTCCCCCAGCACCTCCAGCAAGGAATGTTGCGTGCCCCGGAGGCCTCGGGGCAAGGCCTGTGGGGTAGGCCTTGGGTCCTGTGCACCTGGAGGCAGGCACAGCTGGGGGACATGCCTGGAGGCTGCTGCATGTGTAGGCCATCGTGCTTGGCGGAGGAACACACCTGGAGGTCACCATGCTCACTGCAGGGCTGTCCAGGGAGTTGATGCCTTCCTGAGCTTATTCTTTTCTGGAAAATGGGAATAGCCAGGAGTCTGCCCTGGAAGATGGAGGGAACAAAGCTCCAAGGGTATCAGGGCCTGGCCCCGGGACTCCTCAGTCAAGGCCAGGGAGCCTGGACCTCGGCCAAGTCCTGGCTTGCTCCTCCTCTCCCTTCTACAGGCCTGGGGCCTCTCCCTCAATGAAGCTCGCGGGCACCGAGGCATAGAAAAGCACACAGATTTATTGCATATCAATCTCATGTATAAATTCATTGGAGCATTGGAAAGATTACATTTGGTATACAGTCCTATTCTACAGCATTAACCTCAAAATCAGCTTCTCCTAGGCCTTCTCTTAAGGAAATGTCTCTACACAAGTACATTTGTCTTTATCACAAGCATCAGAATGAAATTTGCAAAGTTGTTCTTTGCATGATTTCCTACACTTCATGTCTCATTTCATTCTCCTCCCACAGCGATTTCCGTATTAATTGGGAACTGTGCCTCTTTTGCGTCGGCAGTTCAGGACTCCTAGTCTCGGACGTAGATCCTAATCACATATTCAATAAGTGCATCTACAGAATTTTCCTTTTAATAAAAATTTCACCAACAGACACGATAATGACCGCTACGCAGGAGTCATGCACAGTTTACTTATAAACAGAAGCAATTTACAATCGGGGGGACATGGGGCGAGCGCCAGCCTCCTTCTCAATGGTCTTTTTAAACATTATATGAAAACCAGACATTTACATTTGATTTCTTTTTCAACACTGTACAGTTCTAAAAGAAAAAACAAAACAAAACAAAACTAAACCAAATCTATCATGTAACAATGGCAAAAGGTGGCGGGCGGCACAGGTCTGTGACTCTGCGAGGATTCTCTATATAGACCTTAAGGGACAAAGTCCGTATACACACACACTTTAAATTACGATTCTGACGCCAGGGCTCAGCATCCCTTGTGCTGAAAGAGAAGTGGCAATGCACGTGACGCCGAAGGCAATTGTTAGAATGACTTTTGTTCACAAGTGAATAGCACGTTTGGAAACTCAAGCTGCCTTTTATTTATTTATGTAGTTTTTTTCCAAAAGTGGTGATACGAACCAGTGACAGAGAAGAACAAAACAAACACAAGTATGGAATGGAAGGAGCAGAGGAACTTTTCTCGGAAGAACGCAAGAATGTTTTCGTCACAGTATCACTCATTGCTACAGAGACACAGTTTCATGGCTTTTGATACCCGGCTGACCTCCACTGACCAGGAGCAGCTACGTCCTGGCATCCCTGGCTGGGAGGGGAGCCTTGCCCTCCCCTCCAAGGCTGCAGTGCAGGGGCGAGCTCTCCTCTCCCTCCCCCAGGACAGCACAGTGAATATAGCTCAGTAGGTTTCAGTCACTTGGGCAGGGGGACGGGACAGAGGAGCAGGGGACCACAATCCAGTGCTTCGAGGCTTCGAGTCTAAAATACGTGATATGTATTCAGGCAAGTGCTTTGCAGACGCTCATGGGGAAGCGGGGAAGGCAGAGGACACCAGGGCCTTTGGAATTTCCAGGGCTGGACTCTGGGGACGTGGAGGTCTTGGCCAGTCGGGGTCTGGATGGGACAGCTGCATGCATGGCCTTGTAAAGGAAGGCCTCTCCAGCGGGGCAGTCTCTCAGGCCACGCCATGCCCACCCCAGCCACTGCTCCACACCCCAGGGCCCCATGCAGGGTGCAGGGGATCATCCTCTGGGTTGGAGTCAGTGACATCTTGGGTCCCCCTCATGAAGGGTCTGCCGGGCCCACAGAGCAGCCACCCCATGGGCCCAACCTGGGGATGAGGGCAGGAACTGGTGGGGAAGTCGGCTCGCTGGGGGCTGGGGTCTGAGGAGCAGCAGAGGGCAGGTGCGAGGAGGCCTCCTTCAGAATTTCTGTTTGGGGGATGGGGGTTGACAATCCAAGGATTTAGCATTGGGGCAGCATTTAGGCTGAACGGAGGGGCCCTGGACCCCTGGCTTGCAGCCCTGACCCTGGCCACCTGGCCACAGACACAGCCAGTTGCCTTGTTGCGTCCCTGTCCATGCTACACAGCTACATGGGCCCCTTACAGTGTGGTGACAGTTGGAGGCCAGAATCTCTGAATTCTCACACCTGGGCCGGGCTCCCTGGCCCATGTCATCTCTGGGCACCAACACTGCTGGGCAGAGCAAAGCTGGGAGGGCGAGGCTCGCTGGGGCCTGGGGCCACGCTAAATGTCGGCACCATGTTTTGGGGTGCACCAGCCCAGGAAGTAAGTGCTGTCTTTGTCAGGGGCTCTAAGAACAGGGCCTCCTGAAAATGCCAAGTGCTGGGGCCTGGGGGCTGGATGCTCAGGAGAAACAGGGCTTGCTATCATTTTCAGGGGGACAAAAATATATGACTTAAAACGTGCAACCAGGACTCTTGGGAAGGGTGGAAGGAAAGAGTGCCGAGAGAAGACAGGATGCTTAGGAAGACAGCTGAAAACGGCGGTATGGGACAGGGGGATCCGGAGAGCAACGGTAAGGGTGGCCCTCATCGGTTCTGCTTCTGCCGAAAAGGCACGCTGAGGCTCCATCCGTCCGAACGTCCCACTTCAGAGAGATGGGGCCGTATTGCAAAAAAAAAAAAAAAAAAAGCACACACCTTACTCTTTCGCAGAAGAAATCATATAATTTGAGTTTACAGAAATGGGGTGTTTATGTCCGAGGTTGAATTTTTACAAGAATCCCATCTTGATCAAGGAAAACTGGAAATTCCTATGCGGTACCTGGTGGGTCTGACCCAGGGGATGTTGTGGAAACGCATAAGGAGGCCTGAATGGTTGTGTTTGCAGATCCTGAATCCTTCCCGACACGCCGGCTGGCTCTTCTGCAGGCAGCTCCCCCGCTGCCCCGGGGGGCCACCCAGGCCGCACGTGGCCCCAGTGCACGCACAGGTGGGTCTCGTCTTGTCAGATCTCGTCTTGTGCAGATCTGGCGTGGGAGGGGTCCCTTTCACTGTGATACATCGGGTCGAGCCTCCTGCAGGAACCTCCCCATGGCAAGTCTTCAGTGCAAGCCTGGACCGCCTGGCACCCACAGCGACGATTGTCTTTTGGCCTGGAGCAGCCAGGACATCTCCTGTCACTGCTGGGGACAGCTTGAGATGTCCACGCATGACACAAACCCACACCAAGGTGGCTTGCACCACTCCTGTTTGTATTTACGCTCTTTTTTTTTTTTTTTTTAGGGCAACGTGGGCATTTTTTTTCTCTTCTTGTTGGGACACTATCATGATTTTTTCTTCCAAACAATACAAGAAATAAATAGAACACTTGTCTTAAATGCAAATGCAACTGAAACGCAAATTTAACAAAAACATATGATTGTCTGGTAAACGGCAGCAGGGACAGCAGGATTCATGGAGGGGACGGGGGGTATTTGGCACATAAAAAATCGCCCCACTCCCACACGACACACAACCTTATTACACGGTTTTGGTCCTTCACCAGATACTTATATTAACATTATTTCTTCACAATAAGAATGTCTAATGCCAAAAATACTGTTAAGGAGGAAATAAAATAAGAAAAGAAATGAATTAGAAAAAATTACAAGTTATATACAGATTAAGGTAAATTCCATCAGGGAAAAAATTATTATTTGAAATTGGCCCCTATGGGAATAATTTAAAGCCCATCCAAGTGGGGAGGAAGTTGCATCCCAAGAGACAGAGGCGGCCAGGCCCCGGGGGTTGTGCTGTCTCTGCTCCTTGTGGCAGTTTCCCCCGACGCCCTTCCGTTCTCAAGCTGTGTCTCACCAAGAACACACAGGAAGAGTGACGTGGTGACTGTGTCGTCCATCCGGAGTCTCAGGCACAGGTACGGCTTGGTGGCCCGGAGCCATCCGCTGGGATCACTCCTCAGGGCAGCCACGTGGAGGACACCGGAGAGGCTGGGGTCAGGTGGGAGTTGGGAGACCCAGGACATGGCCAAGGCCCTGCCTTCAGAAGACAGCAGTGGGTTCTGGCGTGGGGTGGCCAAGGCAGGGACAGAGGAGGGAAGGAAGGTGGGTGCCCGGCCACATCTCTGCACGGTGGACCCGAGCCATGGGCCCTCGACTTCCCCATACAATTGAGGGCTCTTAGGTGGGGGCCTGTGGATTCCTCTGAAGGCCACGTGGTGGCCCTGGCACCAATTCCATGTCACATGATGGCAGGCATGCTCCTCATCCCAGCCTCGGGCAGGCCTGCAGCCCAGGGCACCCTGTCTAAGACTTCCTCAGCAGTCTGCACGGTTCGCGGGTGTGGTCCCATGCCTCTTGTTCTGCCTCGGGGCACCCAGCGTCACCTTGGCATATACAAATAGGGACAGAGATAGAAAATTTCTCCATTATCTACAGTATAAAGAACACACCCAGGCACAGTGCAGGTTCCCAGGCAGACTCGGGTTTGCAAATGAGCTCAAATTTCAAAGCAATGCAAAATTACTTTTAAAAAACAATTTGCAAGTCATTTTTTGATTTTTAAAAAATACTGTCTATTTTTAAAACCACATGCTTAAATAGACTCTGTAGTCAATACGATTACCAAAAGGGTTATTCTTGTCATTTCATTATAAAAATCATTTGAGTGATCTCTCTCTTTTGAGCACACCCGTCTATCCATTCCCTTCTGCGACCCCACGCAGGCACCCAGCAGTGGCCACCAGCTTCTGTCTCCGCGGAGCGTCCACCTGTCCACGGGCTGATTCTGTGTCTCAGCGGAGCGTCCACCTGCCCACTGACTGATTCTGCGAGGCAGCTCCGTTGGCTGTCTTTGGACAGCCGCCTGCAGGGCCATCACTGAACAGTGTTCTCAAGAACAATCCTTGGAGATGGTGAGAGTCTACGGCTGCTTTAGGGACTTTCGGGGTCTGAATTTCCACTGGAAAAGTCGGAATGAAACATGGTGGGTGGGGAGGATGCTGAGGAGTGGCCACACGCAGGGACGGGGTTCTCCGGGGCCCCGTCCGCCTTCGTCCTCTGCGGCTGGTGCCCTCACTCTGGCCGCTGGCCCCCTGGCCGCCCAGCCCGTCAGAGGTGGTTGATGGGGTGAAATGTTCCAGACTCTGACGTGGTTCCAGTGATGTTCAACCAAGCGTCCAAAGAGCCCTGGGAGGGGGTGTGGAGAGGAGTGTCTTCGGAAAGGGACAGCATCATTGCATATGCCTGGTGGGGAGGGGATGACACACACACAGGACAGGCAGGTGAGCACGTGGGCAGGGCGGGCCATCCCAGACAGGCAGCGCATGGGCAGGGCGGGCTGTTTCACACAGGCAGGTGAGCGTGCGGGCAGGACAGACCGTCCTGGGACGGCAGGGCCGAGCCTCATCTGTTCCCAGCCTCCCGCGGCCCTGGCCTGGCTCAACCTCGCCCTGGTCCATGGCGGGAAGAGGGAGCAAAAGGGACTAAGAGACCCATATTCTCTCCGCAGCCTGGAAGAGGAAGACATGAGCAGCCGTGACAGTGGGAGGGAGGAAGGCCACCCTCTGCTCTGAGTGATGCCAGGACACGGGGGTGCCAGTGCGGGGCCTCCTGTGTACACCAGCTCCCTTGGCTGCTTTGGGGTCCTCCCCCTCAAAGCCTCCTCTCCTTCCCACCCCTTCCCCCTAAGTTTTCTCCACTTGGTGATCAGCTACAGACACCTGTCTGGTCTAGGAGGGCCCTGGGAACTGGGGGTCAACAAGAGCCACCCCTGCCGAGGGCTGCCTGTTTTGGTGATCGTGGGGACACCAAAGAGCTACCTCTGGGACAGGGACGTGCAGCATTTCTGGGCCGATGGGATTCTTAGGAAGTGCAGGTATGTTTCCAGGCATTAGCTCAAGGGACATCCTTCTGCCCCCAGCACAGGGCAGGTAGGGATGGGACTCGGAGAGCGTCGTGTGCGGGTTAAGGAAGGTGGGGAAGCCCAACACTGTTCCACCCAAGTTAACACTCCAGACAGAATTAGTAAAAAGACAAAGACAGACACGCAGACGGCTTTTGCTGAGACCTGGGGCGGACCTGTTTCCTCTGGGAGGGCTGTAGAGAGCTGAATGAGACCCCCAGTCCCTACAGACTGGAGAGATGCGTGGGCAGGGCCCTGGGGCCATCTGCCCTAAGGAGAGAAGCCGAGAAGCACCTGGGGCCAACCCTGGCGCCCTTGCTGACCTCATAGCTCCAGCCGGGAAGCAGAGACCACCTGGCTGGACAGCAGGCCACTGGGGGCCAGCTCAGAGAGGGAGGGAGACGAAGGCGGCTGGGCGGGCCAGAAACCTGCTCACAGACCTTTCCCACTGAGGACCACAGGAAGGTGAGCTGCCTGTGTCCACTAGTGAGGTCCCTCATGAGGGTCCCGCCAGGGTCATCGGCTCTCAGCCCCTCCCCGCTGCACCCCAGCTTGCGGAAGGGCGGTGGTCGCTGGGGCCTATCTAGAGGATGCAGCACAGGGGCGTTAGTAGTGATCAGAGCTTCCCCAGGCCTGGGAGGGCCACGGCGGGAGGTGAGTGCTGGCTGTCCCCTGGCTGAGGAGGCCAGGTGGGGTGGGGGCAGGGCTCTGGTGGGTACCTACCTGGTTCTTAGCCTGCCTGCACAGTGTATGTTTTAAAGTCTCAGAATCTAAGGTGGAATTAAGCACATCTTTAACTTCAAATGCTTCCTCAGCTGCTCTGCGGAGGTCCAGCCCCTTCCCAAAAGTCGGCATCGGCTCCAAAGCTAACAGACCGCCTTCATGGTCCTCAGCACACCTGCACCAATGACCGGGGAGAGGGAGGGCCTGCTGTTAGCAGCCTGGCCTTGGCCACCTCTCTGATGCCGCAAGGCCTGCTCCGGGCCTGCATGCATGCCACTGCATCCTGCCAGCCACATGCACAGGGAGACAGACACACAGACACACAGACGCCTGGACGGGAAGCCACACGGATGCAGGAGAGTGATGGACAGAGGTCAGGGAGGGGGTGAGTGCATGCATACACATCAGGCAGCAGGCAGGGGGCTCAGATCTATCGAGTGGAGGGTGGAGAAGGAGGCTTCAATGCTCTAAGACCCCAGACAGCTCCGAGAGGCCCGGGGCTCCCTCTCCCGGGACTCGGGGGCGGCATCCAGGCTGGGGAGGAAACGCCACTCCGAAGAGCCTCCCCAGGGGGATCTGGGAATGCTGGCAGTGTCGCCCAAGCCTGATACTGGCGGCGAACACTGAGGACATGGGGAAGTGGCTCTGGCCGGCACAGAATAGTGGGTGCTTGGCCCCTGTGCCCATGGCCCTCTAGGGGCTGCACGCGCTGTCCCAGGCTGACGGGCAGCTCTGCTGCAGGGCCGGGGCCTCCTTGTCTGCTCAGTGCAGGGAAATGCTTTCCCCTCCACACTCTGCTTCCAGCCTCCAGGGCCCCTGGGGGTGGGTGGGGGGCTGAGAGCCCCTGACCCTGCTGCCCCTGCCTCAGCCTTGCCCTGGCCTGTGTGCAGGAGCCCCGAGGTGGCTGTGCTGGAGTAGGGGCTGAGCCTGGGATAGGCTCACGAGTGGTTGAAGAGGGAGGTCCCCCTCCTGATGGACGCCCACGTTCCCCCCTTGCCCCGTCCAGGAGCACACGGCTGCCCCCACCTTCGGGTGTGGTCGAAGCCCACGGCCAGGGAGGCGGGTGGTTCCTCATCCTCCTCATCCTCATAGGTGGCCTGGGGTTCAGGTGCGGGGGACACCGTGTCGTCCTGCGACTTCCCGGCCAGGCTGTCCTCATCGTCCTCCTCCAGGTCATCGTCATCCTCCTCCTCCACGTCCTCCTGCTTCTCGCTGGCTAGGCCTGGACACTGGGAGCTGCCGTCCACGTCCTGCATCTCCGGCCTGAAATAACACAGGAGGAGACTGGCCAAGTTCAGGCATCTCTCTCCTTGCCATGGACCCCCAAAGGCTGGTGACTCAGCTCTGCCCCCACTGCCTCCCCCAACGACCCTCAGCCCCCTTCCTGAGGGAGCTCCCACCGGTCCCTGGGTCCAGCCACTGACTCTGCAGAGTGAGAGGCACGGAGGCCTTGGGGCGATCCCAGGAGAGGAGGACAAGTGCTCAGGGTGGTGGGGGCGGGGCAAGGCCCAGCAGCAGGGGGCTGTTGTGGCTGTGAGGACACCAGGGCCAGGCGGTGTTGGGGAGGAAGAAGTGGGCAGTCCTGTGGGGAAGCTGGTCCTGCACTGGTGCGGGGACTGGGCACTGCACGAGAGGCACCCTCAGGGCAGGCTTTGGGGGGAAGGATTTCAGGCTGACAACTTGAGGACGTGAGCATTGGCCCGAGAGCCGGGAGCCCCGGAGGGCTTTCTGGGATCTGGAGAGTGAGGGCCCCAAGCCTGTTGTCAGCAGTCTGAAAGCACCAGGACAAGCTTGCTTCAGAGCCTGAAGGGACTCTCCTGCAGCCCAGGGCTCTCCTGACTTCCCCCAGGGTCATTACAGCCTGGCAGGACCCCTCCACTCTGGTTCCTCAGTATTAGAAAAAAGAACAAAGTGTGCATGGGCGTGGCTGAGTGTTCTCATTTCTTTCAGGAAGAACCACTAGAGTTTGGCTCATCTTCATGTTCATGGCCAAGAGCTGTGTCTTGGATGGGCTGGGCCCCAGGGGAGCCGAGGGCCCCCAGGTAGGTGCTGGACATGCTGGTAGATGGGCCCAAGCAAAGGGCAGGGCATGCAGTTCCTGGACTGCCCACGCCCAGAGCCCCAGGGCCACTCTTCCTTGTCCTCACTCTGCCTGGGGGCAGTGCCCTCACCGCCCTGGGAGGTACCCATAGTGTGGGGGAGATGCAGGAGTCCTGCTCTTGGCATCCAAGCAAGAAAGCGACAGCGTCTCCCAGTGACTGACCTCCATGTCTCAGACTCGCCTGTGTGCACAGGAAGTGGGCTTGGGAAGGCCGTAATCTCCTGGCTCTCCACAGATGCCACGTCGCTATCTCTTGTCTTTCTGCCTTCCAGGATGGGCAGAACCTCAGCGGGCTTCAGGGCTTGAGGACAGTTCCTCGGTCCTGGTCGCCTATGTTGGGTGCTGGGAGCGTCTTGTACACACACCCATCTCCTCAGCCATGGAGCTGCTGGGATCTGGGTCCTGGTTCTCACCCTGGTTGTTGGTGAGGTGCCCTTGGGTGGGGTTGTCTTTGGGGCCTGTATCCTCTCAATGACCTGAGGACATGCCTCTCCCTGTCCGCTCTGAGGACGGGACGAGATGGCGCAGGGTGAGGGCCCAGGCTCATCACATGGGCATGTGCCGTGAGATCTCACCTGGCGGCCCCACGTGGGTTTGCATGGAACCCCCGCCAGCTGGGGGCAGGGGCTTTGCCCTCTTTATGTCTGCGGCACACCCCCGGTGCACAGAGTATTTGCTTTCCAGTGTTGGGGAGCGGAGTGTCCGGCTCGGACACAGAACAGGGCCTGGCGGCTGGTTTGGCTCCAGCAGGGAGGACAGTCAGTTTCCCAGAGCTGCCCAAACCAAACCCCACAGTATGGGGGCCTGAAGCAGCAGCCGTGGATGCCTTTATAGCTCTGAGGCCAGAAGTCCAAGATCCAGGTGAGGGCAGGCTGCGTTCCTTCCGAGACTCTGGGGGAGAATCTGTTCCTGGCCTCTCTCCAGCTCCTGCTGCTGCTGGCCCTCCTTGGCCCTCCTTGGCAACCCTTGGCCTTCTTTGGCTCTCCTAGGTGACCCTTGGCCCTCCTTAGCCATCCTTGGCGACTCTTGGCCCTCCTTGGCCACCCTTGGCGACTCTTGGCCCTCTTAGGTGACTCTTGGCTGGGAGGCGCATCACCCCGACCTCCGTCTCCATTTTCCCTCGGCCTTCTCCTCTGCGTGTTTTTCTCCACGTTCTCCCTTTTTTCAAGGCTGTCAGTGCTGCTGGATTGGGGCCCACTCTACTCCAGTGTGGCCTCTGCTTAATCCCTCCTTAAAGACCTTATCTCTGAAGAGAGTCCCATTCTGAAATACTGGGGGCTGGGACTTCCACCTGGGAATGTTGAGGGACATAATTCAACTCAGGGGTTTGCTGGGCTGCAGGACCAGGACGTCCGACAGGCATGGACCCTTTCTGATGGCAGATGGCAGGAGCTGGTTCCGCAGGAGGCCCAGGGAATGCCCTGCCACCCCAGGAACTGGCTGCCTATGTCCATCTTGCCCTATTCTCATTTTCGACAGTGACGTGGGGGCTCTCAGGACAAGGCCAGTTGGACCTGGGGACCTTGCCTCTGCAGGATGGGCCTTCTGAAGGCCTGGGTCTGTGACCAGCTATGCCCGTATGTTCTGAGGTGTTGAGAGCCTCCCTTGTCCCCATTCCTAGGGCTGTGAGGAGCAGGGCATGGTGGGCCTTGGCAAAGGCGATGGGGAGGCCCAGCCATACCTCTTTCTCCTGGAGACAGCCCTCTGTCCTGGTGGGTCTTCTGCAGTATGGCCGGGCTGCCACCCTAGCTTGGGGAATGGGGGCCTTGCTGTTCTCCAGGTGGTTCAGCCTCTGCACACACTCCTGCTTCTAGGCTCACCCTGGCAAGGATGCCACCGAAGAATCCTCACTTGTTCCTCGCCTGGTCTTACTCTGGGAGCTGTAGTTTAGGGGATCGTGCCTGGGGACAGGGCTGTGGGGCATAGGTAAGGCCTGGCCCGTGGCGCTTATGGGTCTGACACGCAGCTGCAGGGAACACGAATAGCTCCCGTGCGGCTGTCTCAGCATGGCCAGAGCTGAGTTCCCTTCAGGCCATTGTTCCTGGAGCCCAGCGGGGAATGCAGGGACAACGTTGGGGCTGCAGAGCAGGTGGGGTTGCAGCAGGGTGGAGGTGAGGCTTTTGGGACCATGGCCCATGGCCAGCTTCTCCCCCTGACCCCTCCTCTGAGCCTGCCCTGGGCTCTGATGGAAGAAGATGCTGAGGGTCCTACAGGCGAGCTCACCTTCCTAGGAGGGGCACAGATTTGGAATGTGGCTTTGCCAGAGCCAGTGTCCAACTGCCTCCTGTGTTTATTTCTTGGACGCCTCTTTCCAGGTACCCCCACTCTCCTAAAAGCAATGACAGGAAGACACAGCCCTGCCCTGGAGGAGCGGCTGGGCTCTTAGGGAGCCCGGGTTTCAGGGGGATTCTTCCTCACCTGCTGAAGGTGGTAGGGAGTGAGCTGGGCCCTGCAGGTACACAGCCTTAGACCACCCATGGCCAGTGAGATAAGAGCTCGGGCTCTGGCTCCAGGTTCTGGGCCTGAGCGAGGCACCTCACTTCTGTGGGCCTCGTTTTCCCTTCTGTAGAATCGGCATCACCCCTCAGGCCTCTTAGAGTTTGGAACATCTTCGGTTCTCTGCCAGCTGGCCTGGCTTTAGCTTTTACACAGGAAGCAGCTCTGCTAGGGTGTCTGAAGGCTCCCCCAGAGTAAGTGGGGCACATGGAGCCCTGATATCCCAGGTTGCACAGAGCACGCACCAATATTCCTGGATCTGAATTCCACCTTGTTCTGCTCTGTGTGTTTATATGCACATGCGCACATGCATATACCTGTGTCTCTATGTGTGTGCACATGACTGTCCATCACGCATGTGTACGTGCACACACTGTCCATGTGCATGTACTTGCATGTGTGCACATGCATGTGTGTAGATCTATGCAGATGTTTATGCATGCATATGTTATGTACACATGTGTGTGCGTGTGTGTACGTGCATGCCTGTATTGGGGCACCTGCATGCACCTGCATATGTATACACGTGTACACATGTGCATCTGTGTGCATATGTGCATGTGAATGTGTACGTGTACACGGGGCATATACGTATGTGCATGTGTGTGCGTGCATGTGTATTACATGTGTACACATGTGTATGTGTGTGCATGTGTGTATTTCAAGGTGAAGCATTTTGGTTTGGAAACCTTTAGTGCCTCAGATTAAATAAAAATGTCCTCGAGTTTCAGAGGCACAGCTGAACTTGTGGCCGGCTTGGTCATCTGGCTAGTGTTTTGCGCACATATCCGTTAACAGTGAGGTCAGTAAGCCCAGGGGTGCTTACTCTCATGACTCTCCAGGTGGAGGAACTGAGGCAGACAGCACAGCTTCCCCAGGTTCCCAGAGCCTGGGGGCCTCACCCTCTGTGGTGAGGCCCCCACTGTGCCTTTCTGGATGTGCCAGGGGCTGGTGCTGGGGTCCTCTGAGGGTGGCCATGCAGGGCTGTTGGCCGGGTCCAGACCTTGCCCAGCCGGAGAGAGTTTTCTTACCGTTTCTCTGTTCGCGTTGATGCTTGGTTCATCTCGCTATTGGCAATAAAGTTTCTGATTTCTGAGAAATAAGAATCTTCTTTCTCGTCTAAAAGTGCGTGGTTGTCCGACTCTGAGGTGGGAGAGGAGGTGCTGGTCCCCAGGTGGTTCGTGAGGACCCCGGGGTGCTGGCTCACTGCGGAGGGGAGAGAGCGTCAGGCGGTGGCCTCTTGCTGAACCCCTCCCTCCATGGGGCAAACCAGGCGCGAACAGTGCACACTTGGGGTGCTCTTAGGGAGGCAGGTTTCTTAGGGACACTGGAGAGCTCTGGGTTCTCTTGAATGACTACGGTTTGAGGGGTGCCTGTTGGCTTCCTGAGGTATCGTCTGTGGCCCTCTTCCCTGCCCGGTGCCCCCTCCCCTCCTCTTCCCCTCCCCCTCTGTGGGGCCTGCCCGTGTGGGTGGCCCACCTGGTGCGTTCTCATGCTCGTGCTTCTTGAGGTGCCGGTCCAGGTTGGTCTGCTGCCCGAAGCAGCGGTTGCACAGGTGGCATTTGAAGGGCTTCTCCTTGTTGTGGATGTTCCGGACGTGCCGCTGGAGGTTCGAAGAGATGCTGAAGGAGCGGTCGCAGTACTTACACCTGGAAGAGGCACACGCACTCCTCAGCGCAGGCTCTGGCTCTGCCTGGCAGGCCGGGCCACAGGGGGTGAGGGGAAGGGAGCTCGTGTCCCTGCCCCGTGCACCGTGCATAGCTTTGCCCCGCCGTGTCCCGGAGGCTGCTGGATCTCCCAGCTGGAGAGTGAAAGGCGTCCTGGGGAAGCTGTCTCTAGAAACAGCCCCAACTTCAAGAAGTTCAAGGGCCAGGCACAGTGGCTCACGCCTGGAATCCCAGCACTTTGGGAGGCCAAGGCGGGCAGATCACGAGGTCAGGAGATCAAGACCATCCTGGCTAACACGGTGAAACCCCGTCTCTACTAAAAAATACAAAAAATTAGCTGGGCATGGTGGCGGCGCCTATGGTCCCAGCTACTCGGGAGGCTGAGGCAGGAGAATGGTGTGACCCCGGGAGGTGGAGCTTGCAGTGAGCAGAGATCGCACCACTGCACTCCAGCCTGGGCGACAGAGAGAGAGTCTGTCCCCCCAAAAAAAGCAGGGGTTCATTCGTTTACTGTTCTGTGGGTGGTGGATCCCCCCGGAGTGTGTCCCATGTCCCCTGGGCAGGCGGTGCCCCCGACCTTCCAGCGTCTCCCGCCCTCTGTTGTCTGGTTCTCCCTGGCCCCCAGGCCCCGGGGCCCGCAGGTGGCCGCCGGAGGATGATGTGCTCCTTGCAGCCTCCGGAGGGCGGCCGTGCTCCATGGAAGGACACACGGCCGGCCAGTCTCCCAGGTGGAGGGTTCCACAGACCAGCACCCAGACCAGCTCCCTGTGACCTTCCTCCTCCAGCCCTCGAGGTGGCTGGGGGCCCCTGGGCAGGCCCCACCTCACTTGGAGCCTCAGTTTGCCAATCCATTCATGGAGGGCTTGGGGGCTGCCCTGGAGGTTGCTACCTGGTGGCTGCCTCCTCTATTAAGGACACAAAGACCACACTGGCTCCTCTGGGCACTGCCAGCTCCGGGCTCGGGTTATCTTTACTCCCCCAGGGTGGGCAGGGCTGCGGCCAGCCTGCGCCACGCACACGGGAAAGGTGGGATGAGACCCCCTTCCCCCATCTGGCCTCCACGGCATCAGGCAGAGCAGGACTCTAACACCCTGAGCTTATCAGAGCAAGGCCTTTTGCTGCTGGAAAGTCATCATAACGAGCGATGGAGGAGGGCTGTGTGGGGAGGCTCCCCCTCAGCATGGGGCCCTTGCCCTGGCAGTGACCTCCACAGCCACACGTGGTGACCCTGCAGGCAGGAAAAGGGAGGGTTGTTCTCTCTCAGTTTAGAGAGCGGGGCTGAGAGTTAGGGGGCCTGGGCAACATGTGCATTGAGCAGCAAGAAAATCACGCCTGAAATGAACAGGGGGAGCTGGGCATGAGCTAAGGAGGAACCCCACGAGCTCTGCAGAGGCACGTGCGCTGCCTCTGTGAAGACACAGCCTCCTCCCCGCGGGGCACCCAGGGAGGGCAGGGCTGGCTTACTGACAGGCACCTGGCTGGGCTGGGCGACGGTGAAGGGAACCGTGATTGCTTGGTTTTCAGTTGCACATGTGTGCTTGGCGTGTGCATGTGTGCCACGCCTGTGTGTGCACATTTGTGTGTGCTCTTGGCTATCAGAACGCCCGCAGGGGTGCTTATCTGATCCCAGAGGCACACACACACTTGAACATTCTGTTTATATGATCATGCATTTTCATATTTTGAAAACAAAACAAGCTCCATGATGTCCACAGTACAGCACGCAGAAAGTCCATCC
Source organism: Trachypithecus francoisi (assembly GCF_009764315.1). NCBI lineage: Eukaryota > Metazoa > Chordata > Mammalia > Primates > Cercopithecidae > Trachypithecus > Trachypithecus francoisi. The sequence continues at coordinate 74,273 of NW_022681446.1, read as the reverse complement.
GCTGCGGCAGGATCCTGGCAGGGGGGCTTGGCAGCAGCCAGAGACCAGGCCAGGGCCTCTGTGGGAGCCTGTGTGGAGGCACCAGGACTGGGCAGGGTTTGTTCACTCGAAGGGGGCGTGGCTGCTCTAAGCACAGTGGCCTTCGTTGCCACAGAGGACAGGACTCCCAGAGGCCCCACCCCGCCCCGACCGGTGCTGGTAGCCCGCTCCAGTGCAGCATACGGGTCATGTGCCCTTGTCACATGGATGGGGACGTGCCTGGCGACACTTGGGAGTCCTGGCCTACCAGACTGGGAGGGGCTGTGTGGTTCAGCCTTCTCGGCGCGGTGCTGCCCTGTACAGGAGGGGCCTAGACCGGTGTTTGCTATCACAAAAGCCTGGCGAGGGAGTCTGACCACCATCAACACACCCGCAGGGGCCTCCCCGAGGCAGGAAGCTTCAGTCTTGCACCTTCCGGGTGCTGCCGCCGGGCCCGGGAGCTCAGCGTTCCCCACACGGAGGGGCTGTCGCCGTGAGAAACTGTCCTGGGAATCTCACAGCCTGCGAGTCTCCCCGGCTCCCCATGCTGCCTGGCAGAACCTAGGAAGTCTGTCTGATAATGGGCCCCCTAGAGAACGGGGGCAGTCCCGGGAGAAGGGCCCTCCTCTCCCACAGCTGGCCATGGCATTTCCACGTCCCGCCCACTTCGCCCCCAGGGCTGCCCTAAGGCTTCGTCCACTCAGTTCCCGAATCTTCCAACTGTTGCCAGAGGTCAGGCTCACTCTGGCTTCTTCCACGGGAGACAGGCAAGGAACCATTTGTGATGGAAGTCCCCAAGCTTCCCCGAAGTGACCCTCAGCCTTCTCTGCTCCTGAACCCAGGGGCCCGGCCTGTGGGCTTCTCTGGGAGCCCCTGTTCCTCCCCAGGTCAGCTGAGCTGCCTCCGGGTACCCAGGTCCCAGCCTGTCCTCCCGCAGCCCAGTGACAGGCAGCGCCCTGGCTTATACGGGCCATCCACAAAGCCTGCCTGGGCGGTGCTGCAGTCTTGTTTTACTTGGCCTGTGAACTCACACAAGAGTAAGGTCGAGGATGGCGCCCTTTCGGCAGCTGGGGTGGAGATGCTTGGGTGCCCCCCTACCCGACATGTCCCACACAATCTCCGGGAAAGGAGGGATTTTACACCCCCGAATGCATTTTCTCACACCTCCCACCCTGATACATCCTTAGACTGGAACGGTGGTGCCCGGCCCTGGGACCACCCTACTTTTGAGGCTGACAGACTGCCGAGAAAGGACACACTGGACCCTGCGTCTCCAGCCCAGAGGCAAAGCACCTGCCTGTCTGAGCATTCAGGCCCTGCCCAGCCAGAGGCTTCCCACCCAGTTGGGGCCATGTGCCCCTCTGGCACGTGGACGCAGCCCAGTCTGTCTGCCTGCCTGATTGTCTGTCTGCCTGCCAGTCTGCCTGCCTTCCTGCCTGTCCGTCTGCCTGCCTGTCTGTTCATCTGTCTGTCCGTCTGCCTGTCTGTCTGCCTTCCTGCCTGTCCACCCTGCCTGTCTGCCTTCCTGTCTGTCTGCCTGCCTGTCTGTCCATCTGTCTGTCTGCCTACCTGTCTGTCTGCCTTCCTGCCTGTTTGCCTGCCTGTCTGTCTGCCTGCCTGTCTTTCTGTCTGTCTGCCTGCCTGTCTGTCCGCCTGCCTGTCTGTCTTCCTGCCTGTCTGCCCTGCCTGTCTGCCTACCTGTCTGTCTGTCTGCCTTCCTGCCTGTCTGCCTGTCTGTCTGTCCACCTGCCTGTCTGTCCACTTGCCTGTCTGTCTGCCTGTCTATCTGCCTGTCTGTCTGTCTTCTTGTCTGTCCACCTACTGGTCTGTCTGTCTGCCTTTTTGCTCGTTTGCCTGCCTGCCTGTCTGCCTGTCTGTCTGTCTGTCCGTCTGCCTGCCTGTCTGTCCGTCTGCCTGTCTGTCTGTCTGCCTTCCTGCCTGTCTGCCTGCCTGTCTGCCTGCCAGTGTGTCTGCCTGTCTGTCTGTCTGCCTTCCTGTCTGTCTGCCTGTCTGTCCGTCTGCCTGTCTGTCCGCCTGCCTGTCTGCCTGCCAGTGTGTCTGCCTGTCTGTCTGTCTTCCTGCCTGTCTGCCTGCCTGTCTGCCTACCTGTCTGTCTGTCTGCCTTCCTGCCTGTCTGCCTGTCTGTCTGTCCACCTGCCTGTCTGTCCACTTGCCTGTCTGTCTGCCTGTCTATCTGCCTGTCTGTCTGTCTTCTTGTCTGTCCACCTACTGGTCTGTCTGTCTGCCTTTTTGCTCGTTTGCCTGCCTGCCTGTCTGCCTGTCTGTCTGTCTGTCCGTCTGCCTGCCTGTCTGTCCGTCTGCCTGTCTGTCCGTCTGCCTGTCTGTCCGCCTGCCTGTCTGCCTGCCAGTGTGTCTGCCTGTCTGTCTGTCTGTCCGTCTGCCTGTCTGTCCGTCTGCCTGTCTGTCCGCCTGCCTGTCTGCCTGCCAGTGTGTCTGCCTGTCTGTCTGTCCGTCTGCCTGCCTGTCTGTCCGTCTGCCTGTCTGTCCGTCTGCCTGTCTGTCCGTCTGCCTGTCTGTCCGCCTGCCTGTCTGTCCGTCTGCCTGTCTGTCCGCCTGCCTGTCTGCCTGCCAGTGTGTCTGCTTGTCTGTGTGAATGTGTGCTCACACACAGCTCATTCAGTTCCTGGTTTCTTTGGAAATGCAGCAACCTTTGCAGAAACTCCACCTAATGGCTCCTGCATAAACCCTAGCAATTGGGGATCTGAGGTAAGAAATGGGATTGGAAAAGAAGTTTGTTCATGAAACTGGAGAGCAAGTCCCTTGTGTGAAGTTCTGGGGCCGGGGAGAGCCACGGATGGGGCTGTGCGTTCCATTTGGTTGCGGAGAACCCTGAACGTGGCCCTCTCTTGCTTCTAATCTAAATAAATGGCCCAGAGAGAGAAGTCCATTTGAAATTTAGGGGAGCCGCGAGTCCAGGGCTGCAAGGGAGCAGAGTTCTCCAAGCAGCTGGGGTCTGCGTTGTAAATAAGCTGACAAGCGGCCGGTGAAATTGATGGCCTCACTGTGTAAAATAACACGCCTGTGAGCTCCAAAAGGAAGGAGAATGTGCAGGGTAGCCTGGCCCCAGTGCACTGCGGAAGGCCTTGAGAGGACCTTGCTGTGACACTGCCTGCCGCACTCCCAGGGGAGCCATTGGCAGGGGGACAACAGAGCATGGGCAGGTCAAGGGGAGGTGGCCAGGGCCCCCGGGCCCCTGAGCCCTGGGCAGCGGCATCCTTCCTGGGATCCAGCGGGGTCTCCTGCAACCACTACAGGGGGAACTGCTTTTGGTGACTGTAAAAGTGAGGGAAGAGGAAGAAAGAAGGTATTTTGAAACCCAGCAGTAAAAATAAAACAAAAGGAAAGGACAGGCACGGGCCACCTGCAGCCCCCGATGGAAGCACAACCATGCCTCCCTTGCACGCTCCAGCTTCACACGGAAGGCAGGACTGAGTCTGGGGGTGACGGAAGCACAGGGCAGACCAGGGAGCCAGCAGCCCTGAGGCGGGAATCTCGGGTCCCGGTAGGAGTCCTGGGCAGCCCGAGCAGGCTCGCATCCAGGGTGTGACTCCAGGCTCCACGGGGCATCGTCCCAGAGAGGCCTCCAGGCCGGCTGTCGGGATGAAGACCAAGGAGCAGCCCCCTTCCCCATTCCCATTTCAATGTTTATGCTTCTCCAACCCAAATTCCACAAAGCTTACATGCTTTATTTTTATTTTTAAGAAATAAGAGTGACATTAACTGAATCTCACCTTCCCACTTCACTCAAAGACCTCGAGGCCAGGAGAAGCTAGGGGCCAAGTTACCTCCAGGAAATGTATTTGGTGCACCAAAGGCTCTATGTTCCCTGCCTCAGGGCTTTGAACCACATTCTGAATGATTTCAGGTCCTTTGAGGCAAGGACCTCAACGGAAGAGGCTTCCAATGTCATCTGGTTTGATTACCCGATCGCTCTAGGCAACCCATGAGAAGCCCGCTTCCTCCTGCTTGCGTGGGGCTGCGTCAGCCCGACCTCTCCAGGGCACACACATACGCACATGCGGCGGGCACACGCGTGGGTGCTGGCACCGGGAAGGGGCTCACACTGGGGTGGGCATGGGGGGCTTGGGCTCCTCTTGGCAGGCTTCTGGGGATGGCCGGCACTTTCCCTCCTCCAACTTAAAATCCTTCTGATTATCAAAGCCAGTCTAGAAACCAGATTATCAAAGCCAGTGGTATCGAAAGGAAAGCTACACGCTCCAAACCCCTCGGCACAGACCTGCCTTGAGCCAGATAAAGTCAGGATTTGCAACACAAACTTGCAAAGCAATTATTGTTACCAAAGTCGAAACTCACAGATTGGAGAGAGCAAAAGAAATCAATGATAATTAAATTCTTCTATAAACACCGCCCCGACCCTCTGGGGACTCCTAGCACACAACGCTGTCCAGAAGTCGGCTCTCATTACAGAAAAAACACACAGCTCATTTTCTGGGAGGGGACCAGACCAAATAAATCTTCCTGTTGCTAGCCTTTGTTAAGTTGTAAGTCACTATTTTTTGAAGGGTGGGCAAGGGGGGGACTGTGAGTTGGGGAGGGCTGTGAGCATTGAACAGATGACCTATAAGTCGTATGAGCTGTCATTTACCCTGCGAGTTGGGACACAGCCCTGGAGCAGCCGGGGATGCTTGCTCTGTCTCAGAGTGGGGGTCAGTGACCAAAACATGTACAGGTGCCTCAGCTGGTCTCCTTCCCCAGGGATGGAGACACAAACGGAGTCCCCAGTGCTTGCATTATCATGTGGTCCCTCTAGCTCTGTGTGGCCAGAGGACAGACATCTTATGCCGTCAACTTCAGCCGTGTGAAGCACTCTCTATCCCCAGTGGCCTCTGTGAACAGACACACCCTGCATGTGTCACTAAACCAGCCTTGGCAGAAAACCAGCCTTTCCTCCTTCGCCTCCCAGTTACCATTGTCTGGGGCTCTCGCTTAAAATGCCCACTCCCAGGCACTGACCCTGGTGATTCATGGGACATCTCTGAGCCTCAGGCCCCTCATCTTTGAAACGGGATGACAAGCCTGTTGGGAGGGTGTTGTGAGCCCCAAATTCAATGCCTTTCCCATCCTGATGGGGCTGTGTGACTGCTTCTCTGCAGGTGGCAGTCGGCTCCTCAGGTGAGAGGAGCACAGGGGGATCCTGGAATCAGATGCACCGCTTCCCATCCAGGCTGTCCCTGGGACCCCTTGGAATCCCTCGGTGGACTCCAAGTGGGGGGTGGGGGCCCACATTTGCACAGAGTCCCACCCTGCCTTTAGCCCACTCCCTAGCCCATCGGGGTGGGGGTGTGGGGGCAGCTACGGCTGTCGTGAGATGAACGGAGTTGGGCTGGGGTGGGGAAGCTGAGGTTTTCTCCCATGTGGAACCTCTGGGCCGTGGCTCTGCTCAGCCCTGCTCTGATGGGGATCCCCTGCCCCAATGGACACCCTAGGGTGGCTGGAGAGCTGCTCCCTCACATCCTAGAGAGCCAGGCAGATGCCTTCCAGAAGGTTCCTGGGCACCTCCTGCCTCATCCTCACAACATCCTGGTGAGACCAGGAGGGGAGGGCCAGAGTGACCAGAATTGAGCACCCAGCCCTGCCCACTGCCTGCTCACTCCAGCAGAGAGCCCTGGGAAGGGCACACTGACTCCTAGAAGTGGGTCAGCAGTGCACGGAGGCAGGTGGCCCCACCCCACACCCGGCCCAGGCAGCACCTACCTGTACGGCTGCTCCCCAGTGTGCGTCCTCAGGTGTCTGGTGAGATTGGCTGATCTGGGGAAGATCTTCCCACAGTACCTGGGGTGGAGGGAGGTGGGAAGGGTGAGGGAGGATTAGGGCGGGTTCACAAGGCCATTTCCCAGAAATAGTTTCATGCTAATGCTCGGGGTCTCACACCTGATGCACAGGTGGGCCCATCCCAGCATCCCGGTTTCAGTCTCTTCTACAGCCCTGAAGCCCAGCCTCGGTTACAGAGCAGCCTGCCATGGGCCACAGGAGTAGACAGACCAGCCCCTGCCCCCTGAAGCAACCTGGCCCCTCAGTCTGGCATTGGACAGCTCAGGCTCCAACAGACTTGGACGGGCCTGCACCAGCACAGGGTGGCTGGGAGGGTGTCATCCTGACACTGCAGAAATTGGCTGAGGCTGTAGCACTGGACTGCCCATCCCTCCAAGAGCTGAGGTTAGTCACTGACCAGCACACCCCAGCCCCAGCCTTCCCAGTTTAGGCTGGGCTGAGGTTGCATTTTCTTGAGCTCACATGAGCACAGCATGGCGTTAGGCAGGGGAGGCCACCCATGTCACTTATTTGCAAAGCATGACCTCAAGCAGATAACCAACTGATTACGGTGCTGTGTTTTCCTGTGGCCAGGACTCTGAGTTTTTCCTGGAAGCATAAGTTCACAGCCATAGGTTGGAATTTGAGCCCCAACAGGGCTGTCCCAGCAGCACCCCAGGACCCCTCACCTGCACGTGTACCGCTCCTTGCCCTTCCTGAGGATGGGATCAGAAAGCGTTGGGGCTGGGGACCGGAAGTTGAAGTGGTGGTGGGAGAGGGGCTGCAGGGAGCTGCCCGAGTCGGCCTTCATGGCTGCAAAGCTCTCTAGCTTCTCCGTCATGGTCTCTATGGCTGACATCTGTAGGCATAAGAGTGGGAGGTTATGGACTCAGCTGACTCTCACCTGTTTTCAAGGGCATGCACTGCTGGGGGTTCCGTACAACAGCATATCTTAGGGTGCTCAGGTGGGCACTGGAAGCAGCAATGGTCTCCTAGTATCTTCTTGGACCCTGGGTTGGATTCTTACACCTTTCTGTAGCCAGCCCTGCTCTTGTTCTTCCCTGAGTCCCTCGTGTATAGTTTAAGGTCTTGCCTGCAGGAGCTGAAACTGACCTTTAGCAACCAGCCTCACTGCCTGGTTTGGGCGGCACCTGAATGAAACGGATAGCTGATGTTTATGATTACCCCTTATCTGACCCAGGCTGGCAAAATGCCCAGCTGACTTGACTCCTGGCCAGCACTTCTGGTTGGCTAGTTTGGGTTAAATGCAGAATTACATTTAGTTTAACATCAAATATTTTATTTTTTAGTCTTGAAACATTAAAATAGCAACCTGAATCTCAGTTTAAAACATAGATTGTGGGCCTGCCAAACCACTGCCACCAAGTGGTGGCATGCCATAATTGCAGGCAAAGTTCTAAGGAATTCAACAGCCTCTTTAAGACTTAATCCCACAAAGGAAATATTCAAACTAATAATGCCAAATGTCACATGACACAGGGCAATTTGATATGGGAAATAGGAGCTGCCGCTCTGCTCCCTAGAGATGCCCAGAGCTTGCTCGATTAGGAGAGTGGAAGCATGGGATTGGTCATTTTCACCCAGTGGGCAGAGCTCTGATCAGAATACCAGACTGTCCTGGCCCCACTGAGGTCTCCGATAATAGTGACAGGAGAGGGGAGGGACTGGGCTGATGGAGCTGCTCAGTGTCAGCCCCGCCTCTCCCAGCTCCTTTTCTCTTTGAAGATAAGGAGTAGCTCCCAATGGAGAAGGAGACGGGCCACGCTGTGATACCTGCTGTGTGCCAGGCTCTGTAGGGGGCTGCGTAGGGGCTGAAAAGGAAGAGTGTTCATCATCCCATGAGGGGTAGCAAAAGGCAACACAGGGAACAAACCCGGGGCCTCCGTACCACACACCCAGCCCGCTGAAGGTGGGGCCAGCATTCCCAGGGCCCAATGCCTGACTCACAGGGCCCTCCAGACACCTTTGCTAAACAGGTATTTTCATAGCCCGCCTCCCTGGGAGCTCCCAGAGAAGGGGATGGTGAGGGAGGGCAAGGGTGAGGCAGGAACTGATAGAGATGCAGAGGGAAGGGAGAGCTTGGGGTTCCCCGGGTGCTAGTGTCACTGGGAAGAACTGGCCAGGGTGTGGGTTCTTGGCATCCAGTCTCCACGGAATGGGTGTGGGGGTGAGGAGAAGGGCAGGTGGGGACCTGCCTCATCCAGGGCCCTCGTGTGGGGCTCGCTGCCTCTGGGCAATGCTCAGAGCCAGCTCCATGGAGGTGACCTGCCCATTTACAGCAAGACCCTGGCCCTGGCTGCCCACTGGCAAACAAAACTATCCCGTCACACAGCTGGGGTCTCTCAGAGTCCGAGTGCCTGGCACTCAGCTTTTCGGAGACCTGCTTGCCAGGGACTTATCCAATCACTGCTGGTAGGGAGCAGAGGGCTTTCTACAAATGCTCCCGGAGATCACATGACTCTGTGGTGGGGACGTTTTGCTATTTGGGGAACAACTGACTGGTAATAATAAAAATACCCAGAAAGAAATGAACAAGTAGAAACTCGTGTCCATCCCCAGTGGCCGAGGCCTCCCCTCTGGCCCCTTCCAGCCCCACCCAGGCCGTGGAGGTCGGGCTTCTCCCGCCTCTGGGAGGCAGGCATGTTCTCATCTTGATGAGAACCAGCGATGGGCAGATGGAAGCTGCCTTGCTCTCTGAGCCATCAAGTGGACCTCACCAGCCCGTCTGCAGCCTGGAGCAGCGGGACTGAGGTCTCTGCGGGACATGGCCTCTTGGGCTTTGTCGAGGCCATTAGTAACTGGTGCCTCTGCTCAAGTGATGGCCCAACCTTAGACCATTTGGTGACTTACTAGTCATCTCTCTCTTTCCACCCCCACCTCCTGGCTCCGGGCTGCAGGGACAGGCAGTGGGGGTGGCAGGCCTGTGGGGACAGCAGGCAGGAGGGACAATGGCAGCTGCCCCCCGCCAGGCTCCCTTCCTCGGGCCTGGGTGGGCCTCTCCTGCCCGGCTTGTTCCGCCCAATCAGATATTCCCGGCCTCGATCCCCACACAAACACAAACACAGGATGCGCCTGGCTGGCTCGTGGCTCTTTCCAGCCCATCCCGAAGAAAATCAGGGGAAGTTATTAACCAAACTCCACAGCCCCGGGGAAACAATGGGAGGCACTAAGTTTAGCTGTGAACTCAGCTTGGGCGCAGGTTTCACAAACCGGGGGTGGGGGGCCCCGTCCACGGCGGGCTCAGCCTGGGCGCAGTTTTCACAAACTGGGGGTGGGGGGCCCCGTCCACGGCAGGGAAGGCTGAGAAACAGAACAATGCCCCGGCCTGGTCTGCGGTCTGTCAGGGCCAGGGCCACGGCACAACCCCTAGAGTGCAGCCCTTCAGGTGCAGCCCACAGCCCTGCGGAAGGGGCCAGGCTCCCAGCAATGAGACCAAGTCAGTAGGGGACAGGAGATTGGGGAGACTCTGCCCTGGCTATGCTGCCCACCCACTATTTTGCTCCCAGGATGTGGCCTCAGGGGCAGGCAGGAGCGACTCCAGGCCTGGCAGGTTCTGCACCCGCCTGTCCGGACTGGGGGCCTCTGGGTCTCTCTCCAGACCCCTTGCCCACCACCTCCCTGGGGCCTGGCTCCATGCCCCTCCCTGCATGCTCAGGCCCTTCCTCTCTTCTGGTCCATTTGAACACACTCAGGTCCTGTGCACCCCGGAGAGAGCACCCACGCTGTGTCCTGGGGCTGCCACCTCAGGCTGCTCCCCTCACTCACAATCCCTGCCCTCGATCCTCCAGGCTCTGCCCACGACTCCAGTGAAGCTCCTTCCCCCTCCTGGAGCCCAGAGCCAGGGGTCAGAGAGGTCCCTGGGGTGGCCCCGTGAGAATCGCTCTCAGTCCTCAACCTCTCCAGCCTACAGTGACCTGAGGGGCCACAGGGAGAGAATCCTTCTCTGCCTGTGAGGATGTCTGTGCGTGGTGTGGCCTGGATGGGAACTCAGGCTCCAGCCTGGCTGCTGAGCCTCAGCAGCCGGGCGGTGGGGCCACTGGCGTGTGGGTTACAGGGCACCCTGGCCTGCACTGAGGACGTACCTGGGGGTGGAAGAGCAGTGGGGACGGCCGCAGGTACTTCTCCTTCAGGGCTCCCACGGGGTCCGTGACCTTCCGCTTTTCTACCCTGCTGGACAACAGCACAGAGGGTTACGTACCCCATCGAGCCACCCGCCCCACAGAGCTGCCCACCCCACCTGTCCATATGCCTGGCCAGTCACAAGGCCATGGTGTGGGCCTCGCTGGGGCTGTCCCAACTTTGACCAGACTCCTCTGTGGGCCTTGGGGATGTCGGGGGTCCAGCCCACCTGCACCCCTAGACGGACCCTCCCTGTTACCACTTGCCCCTGAACACTCTTCCTCGGTGGTTCCCAGACACCTCCCATACCTCCAAGTTCCCCTTGAGGGCCTTCAAAGATCCCTGGTTGCCAGCACCCCTGCATGTCATGGGTACTAAGCCCCCGCTGCCAGCACCCCTGCGTGTCATGGGTACTAAGCCCCCGCTGCCAGCACCCCTGCGTGTCATGGGTACTAAGCCCCCGCTGCCAGCACCCCTGCGTGTCATGGGTACTAAGCCCCCGCTGCCAGCACCCCTGCGTGTCATGGGTACTAAGCCCCCGCTGCCAGCACCCCTGCGTGTCATGGGTACTAAGCCCCCGCTGCCAGCACCCCTGCGTGTCATGGGTACTAAGCCCCCGCTGCCAGCACCCCTGCGTGTCATGGGTACTAAGCCCCCGCTGCCAGCACCCCTGCGTGTCATGGGTACTAAGCCCCCGCTGCCAGCACCCCTGCGTGTCATGGGTACTAAGCCCCCGCTGCCAGCACCCCTGCGTGTCATGGGTACTAAGCCCCCGCTGCCAGCCCCTGCGTGTCATGGGTACTAAGCCCCCGCTGCCAGCACCCCTGCGTGTCATGGGTACTAAGCCCCCGCTGCCAGCACCCCTGCGTGTCATGGGTACTAAGCCCCCGCTGCCAGCACCCCTGCGTGTCATGGGTACTAAGCCCCCGCTGCCAGCACCCCTGCGTGTCATGGGTACTAAGCCCCCGCTGCCAGCACCCCTGCGTGTCATGGGTACTAAGCCCCCGCTGCCAGCCCCTGCGTGTCATGGGTACTAAGCCCCCGCTGCCAGCACCCCTGCGTGTCATGGGTACTAAGCCCCCGCTGCCAGCACCCCTGCGTGTCATGGGTACTAAGCCCCCGCTGCCAGCACCCCTGCGTGTCATGGGTACTAAGCCCCCGCTGCCAGCACCCCTGTGTGTCATGGGTACTAAGCCCCCGCTGCCAGCACCCCTGCGTGTCATGGGTACTAAGCCCCCGCTGCCAGCACTCCTGCGTGTCATGGGTACTAAGCCCCCGCTGCCAGCACTCCTGCGTGTCATGGGTACTAAGCCCCCGCTGTCAGCACCCTTGCATGTTCTGGGTACTAAGCCTCTGCTGCCAGCACCCCTGCATGTCCTGGGTACTAAGTGCACGTGGCTGGAGTCTTCTCTGAAGGCCCTGTGCACCCCAGCCTCCCTCCCGCTAATTGGTTGGTCAGCCCTGCATGAATGGGGACCACTCTGACGGGGGTCCCTGGACCTGCTCACAGCAGAGCGTGGCTCACACTGGAGGCTCAAGGCCTCCTCCCCTCCTTCCGTGACTCAGCCCTTGGCACACATGGGGGTGCTGCCCGTGTGTGCTGATGAACGTGAGTGACCAGCAGGTTTCTGTCCTTGGGAGGTCACCAGGGGCTTCCTGTGGCACCCGGACAGGGGCCTGTCTAAACACCCTCCAGGGCTGCTGGAGATTACAGCTCCAGAACCTTCCCCAGATGCCAGTGACAAGCCTGCTCATTGAATCACAATACAAATCTCCTGTGGTAAACAGAGGCGGCGGGCAGAGCCATCCGCTGGCCCTCCTTTGGCCTGGTGGCTCTTGAAGGTGGCCTGCTCGTCTGTCTGCCTGGGTCTGAGGGTTATATTTGGGAAACTCTTTCCCGTCACTGAGAACACTTTGGTAAATCTGCCGCCCCACTCTGAGACCCAGCACGCCCAGCATGTCTAGGACTGGCCGCTTTTGCTTTATTCGGATGGGACTTGCTAAGGGTTGCCTGCCTGTCTCCTTACATGGTGAAGCGGAGAGCACAGAGAGAGGTGCTGGTGGGGTGAGGACCCTCTCCCCAAGCCTGGCCCTACTCTCCCAACCCACCTGCATTCTAGGGAGGGGCAAACCTGCCCAGAAATTAGGGAGTGGTATTAAACTCGCCTCTCCCCAAGAGGGGCATCAGAGACATGGGGCACTGGTGTCTAGAAAACTAGAAAACCCTCCAATGCTTGCTTCCTCCCTGCCTCCTTCTCCCCTCCAAGGACCCTTGGCTGCTTCTCTGATTCCCCTGGGCCGCCAGAAAGACGTCGCCTCCCCACTCCCCCTGCTTCTGTGGCTCCAGGGGCAGGAGCGCACGAGGAGGGGCAGGAAGCACTCAGCCCAGGCCCCTCTGACTTCTGCAGGTGGGGGCTGGGGAGATCTGGCCCAGAGACGACAGCTGGAGAGAGGGGTGGGGAAGAGTGGGGGTTGGGGCGGGGTGGGGGTTACTGGGGATAGGAGGGGTCAAGGCCAGCAGTGTGATGTCTGAGTGGTCATCAGTGCAAGAAAACTGCACGTGTCTGGGAGCACCCATTCTGGCCTCCCAAACACGGCCTGGGCCAGGCACCTAGCTCAGGAACAGACGAGCCGGGCATCCTCCTGAGGGGTGCAGACACCCCCCAAGAACAGGGGCTCTTCCTGAAGTCAGCAAAGGCCAGGGGACCACCTTGGAGGAGCTTGAAAGAGACACCACCATGCACTGAGCCCGCCCAGCACTGCCGTGGCCCCGCCCCAGGGAGAACCAGTGAGGCTGGGGTGCTGAATACCTGTAGATGGGGTCCATGAAGAAGGGCGAGGGCTTGGCGTAGTGGAGCGGGGGCTGCTGGGGCAGCCGCGCCGGGCACACCTGGGGCAGCCCCTCGCCGACACCCAGCTTGCGTTCTCCGTAGACGTGGTTCTTCCGGGGCTCCCGCCCGCCACCATTCTGGCTGGCGCGGGCCCGGCTGCCGATGCTCAGGTCCAGCGGCTGCTCCTCGCTGGATGCGGGTGCTGAGGGGCCCTTGGGCATGGGAAGGACGGGCTTCACGTCTTTGGGCTTGGTGGTGAGATCGAAGGGGCACTCGGCACTGGGGCCGCCCACCTTGAGGGCGTCCCGGGGTGACTTTGGCTCGGCCTTGACCAGCAAGTTGTGGGCGAGGGCTCGGTCCGTGAAGGGGTAGAGGGAGTGGGGAAAGTTGGGCAGGAACTGGAAGGGGAACGCCGAGTGGTAGGGGAGTGAGCCCAGCTTCTTCTCCTGCATCCCCATGAAGCCGGGGCCAAAGTACTTCTCGGCAATGGATGCGATGGCCTTGATGGAGTCCCCGGCGGCGCCCGTTGCCGTCAGCAGCTGCTCGTCAGGTGGCGGGAAGAACGAGTGCTGGGAATAGAAGACAGGCACCTCGGCCACGCTGTTCGGGGCTCCCGGGGGCGCCAGGCCGCCCCCAAACTCGGGCTGGCCCTCGGCCGACTTGCCCTTGCCCTTGTCCTTGTCGGGGTCGCTGTCCACGTCGCTATCCAGGTCCGAGCCCGTCCCCGTGGTTGTGTCCAGGTCGGTCCCCGTGGTGGTGTTGACATCCTCAAAGTCACTGCCGTCTGACATGTCACTGCTCCTGGTCTTCAGCTTCTCCACACAGGAATCCTCCAGACGGCTCTCGAACTTCTCCTCCGGCCCTGCAGCTGCCGTCGTGCCCTGGCTGCTGTTGCTGACGGCGGAGACCAGAGGCAGGGCTGGGTTCCCCAGGGGGCTGGGGAGCTTGGCGTCCTGGGTGTGGTTCAGGGGGCTCTTGAGCAGTGGCGTGGGAGGTAGCAGAGGCGGCCGGGGGTACAACGACGGAGGGAAGATGCCCGGGAAGCCGGGGGTGAGTGCAGGGAATGCGGGAGGTGCTGTGGAGAAGGGCAGGCTCCCCGGGTGTGGCCTGGAGGGGAAGTACTCGTTGAAGCCCAGGCCGGCATGATTGAGGCTGGGGGAGGGTTTTGTTTTGTCCATCATGGGACTAGGGGTCAAGGGCAGGCCTGGGGCAAAGATGCCGCCCGGCGTGTAATGGTTCTTGCCCTCACAGAAGCGCCGGTGCTTGTTGAGGGAGGAGGTAGTGCTGAACATCTGGCCGCAGTCCTTGCACTTGATCTGCGTGCGGCAGTCGGCGTGCATCCGCTTGTGCCGGCACAGGTTGGAGAACTGCGTGTAGGACTTGTGGCAAACCTCACCTAAAACATCAGCAGGAGCCAAGACAAACCCGCATGAAATGACCGGGAAACGCTGCTGAAAATGCCGCATGAAATTGCTGGGAAACCCAGCCGCTGGAGGGGCGGGGCTGGGGCTGGAAGCAGTCTGGGTGTACGGGCACGGGCGGATATGTGTGTACTGTGCGTGCATGTGTGTGCATACACACAAATATACAGGAAGGTGCATGTGTGTCTGTATGCGTGTCCGTGTGTGTGGGGGCAGGTGTGTGTGTATTCTGCAAGCGTGTGTCTGAGTGTGCATACATGTGCACACATGAGCATGTGGAAACATATGTGAGTGTGCATGTGCCCACCCCAAGGCTGGCCTCCAGTGACCAGCACAGATCCTGGGGTCAGTTGGTACAGATCCTGCTGTGCCTCTACCTTCTTTGCTGGAGAATGGGCTTGCCACTGCTGTTCCCACCCTCCTACCCCATGGTGTTGCTAATTTGGGAGCCAAGATTTTCAGAAGTCCCTGGGGAAGGTGAGCCTGCTCCCCAGGGTGGGGCACGGGCAAAGCGAAGGCATGTGATAGTGTCGCCACCCCATCAGTGGATTCAGGGCAAGCTGGCTCAGGGACTGCCCTGCTTTCGTCTTCACTTCTGCAGCTGTTCTAGGAGGGGTGGGGGCAGGATGCTGACCATGCAGACTGGGCCTTCTGCTCTCTAGAAGTTCACAGTGTTCCTGGTGTCCACCGGCCTCCCCCTCCGCCCCAGTTGCTGCTGCCTGCACCCCAGAGACGGTAGCCTCTGGGGTGACACACACAGTTCCTGAGGTTCTCAGGAGGCCCCAACTCGGGGAGCTCGGACTTTGGGGCTCCTGGCAGTACTCGGCCACCCTTCGGAGATGGCTCGAGGTGGACATGGATAGGAGGTCACCCCGGGCAGGAGCCCCATGCAGAGGGACTATTCCCTGCTTGAGAAAAGTGAAAATCCTGCTACTGGGTACCTCCTCAGACTGGGATGGAAGCTGCCGTGCCCAGCTCTGGCTGGCGAGTGCCAGCATCTTCTCTCAACAGGAGAGGGCAGTGCTGGCCCGGCCAGACTCCAGGACCCAGTGGCCTGGGGGTTCCGACCGTTTTCCTAAAGGCCTGTGAACGGGGGTCAGCAAATTGCCAGCTTGTCTTTTGCCTCTTGTTTTTCTAAGAAGAAAGGGAGGAACACACACACATCTGCACACACACACACACACAAGCACACACCACATTCATACACATGCACACACACACCACACACACACACACATCACACACCACATTCATACACATGCACACACACACCACACACGCACACACACATCACACACACAAGCACACACCACATTCATACACATGCACACACACACCACACATGCACACACACACATCACACACACAAGCACACACCACATTCATACAAATGCACACACACCACACACGCACACACAGCACAGACACACGCACACCCCTCCACACACACCCATGCACACACACAACCACAACCCCACACGCACACACACCACACACACCCCCACATCACACACACAACCACACACCACACACATGCACACATACACCACACACACACGCACATACACACACATCACACACACAACCACACACCACACACAGCATACATACACCACACACGCCACACACGCATGCACACGCACACACATGTGCACACACACACCACACACACCACACACACGCACATACACACACACCACACCCATACCCACACACACAACCACACACCACACACATGCACACATACACCCCACACACACCCACACCAAACACACGTGCACATACACACACACCACACACACACTTGCACACATACACCACACACACACCCACACCAAACACACGTGCACATACACACACACCACACACACACTTGCACACATACACCACACACACACCACACCACACACAACCACACACAACACACATGCACACCCACCACACACACGCACTCACATGCGCACATGCACACACCACACACACACACACCCTGGCGAGTATCTCTCTCTCTCTGTAGGACGATTTGCTTTCTAAACACAGCACAGTGGAAACAATGATTTCAGCAAGCTTCTTGCTCACCAGAAATGGTCGGCGGCCTGATTTCCTTCAATTCCAGCTGGGAGCTTTTTCCCTGAGATTATCATGTTCTTTCATCACTACATCTATTTATATTAACCGCTCTACCCTCCTGCTCATCCAGCCTGGTGGGGCGTTTGCAAGGCTGAGGGGAGAAGAACTTGGTCTCGTTTTATCAAATCTGCCCTCTCTGGAGGGCTGCTGATGGACAGGTGACCCTCCACAGAGAGGGTCTATAAATACCCCTCGGTCACCTACCTGGCCCTTGGGGAGACACTCAGTCCTGCTGGCCAAACAAGCACACCCTAGCTGTACCCCGGCCTTTGCCAGGCCCTAGTGGTGCCTGGTCAGTGGCTACTGCCATCCTGACTTGGAGAGACTGGCTTTGAGCAGCCTCTGGCCCAGGGCAGCTCCAAGGAGGGGCCTCCCAGGCCAGCGGCTGTGCCTGGGCTCAGGAACCTTTGGTTCCCACCCATCCGCTCACTGAGGGAGGGCCCTGAAGTGGGGAGATCTGCAGAGGGACTGGGGAAGAGGAGAGGACTGGAGAGACGGGGCTCCGTGCAGGGGCAGGTCCTGAACCCTGGGGATGGCCTCAGCTGGCTCAGAGCTGGCAGAGGGAGGCAGTGACCTGAAAGGGTGGAGGACGGCCTGGGCAGCCAGTGAACCGGAGCTGGGGCCAGCGCCTGCAGAGGGAGCCCCCCAGGGTCCTGCCAAGATGGGAAGGGTCCAGGCTGGTGCTTGCTCTGGACAGCAGTTTCTTCTCCTTGCAGGGTATCTGTGTGAATGCACACTCACACTCAATCCTGCACAACTCACACACACCAACACGTGCACCAGCTCACACAACCACACTCACGCTCTCACACACGTCGACACGTGCACCAGCTCACGCGACCACACTCACACACTCTCACATGTGCTGACATGCACACACATGCACTAGCTCATGTGCCCACACTCACACGCTCTCACACACGCCGACACATGCACCAGCTCACGCACCTACATTCACACTCACATGCACTGACACGCACCAGCTCACGTGACCACACTCACTCTCACATGCGCCGACACGCACACACTTGCACCAGCTCACGTGCCCACACTCACACAATCTCACACATGCTGACACACACACCAGCTCATGCGCCCACACTCACACACACACACACTTATTAGAGCAAAGGCCCTTTCTGAAAAGTGCCCAGTGGGAGCCTGTCCACCTCATTCCCGGATATACTTCCTCTCTCTCCCGTTCTCCTCTCCTCTCTCCCTACCCCCTTTCTCTTATACCCAGGCACACACACACTTGCGTGGACACACCCCAGCGCACAGGTGAGTTCCTTGGTGGGAAAGACATCACCAGGAATGACCCCCCCTCCATCTGTGTGGCCAGTGAGGTGGGGACTTAGGGCTTCCATCTGCCTGTGCCATGGGTGTGTCACCCAGCGGGTGGACAGTCTGGCCGTGAGTGCCTGCACGACTGTGACCTCTCCTGCAAGCAACTGACCGTTCCTGGAAAGGGCCAGACTACTTGGACTCCCTTGCCTGTTTGCAAATCCTCCTCTCCAAGCCCGAAGACCCCCTTCCACAGGTGCGCCAAAGGACGCTGTGCCATGGCCTGGGGGATACTGGGGCTGTGTTACGTGTATTTGATCTAATTTCTAAGGGAATGAGGTCTTTGTAAACCCGATCTGCCCATCTCCGGGGTTTCCCTTTAAGCTTTATCCCCTTAGCCAAAAGCCAAGGCACAAAGGTGAGCCAGGAGTGTGGACAAGAGGTGCAAGAGCCACTGAGGCCAGGCAGGGCCAGCCGAGCTTCCCTGTCCTCACTCCCTCCACGAGGGATGGGGAGCAGCTTGCAGCGTGGTGGGAACTGTAGGCTCCAGCTGCCCAGGGTGCTGCAGCTCCTGGAATACACATCATTAATGTGATGCAACGGGACTTTAGAATGTTCATCTGCACGCCCAGAGGGGCAAGGATGTTTAAATCTAGGTCCAATGTTTGTGCTTCTGAGCTTGCTATAGAACTCCACACTGTCATCTGAGGCACTGACTGGTGCTGCTCTCGCAGTGGGAGTCACTTGACCTGCATCTGGGAGCAGTCACCCCCCACCCCGGCCCCTGACTCCTTCCCAGCTTGCCTGGTGCTGGCTTCTCCCAGAAGGAAGGGGTACTGCGCATCGGGGCACCAGAGCCGGGCACACTGCGCGCAGGCTCCTCCTGGGAGATCGGTGGTCAGCAAAGGGAAAACGGTACTTGTGGAACGGCCAGCAGGGAGAGCTCCGTCTCCCTTTGGCTCCTCAGTTGGTGGGGGCATGTGGCCCAGGTTGGGCTGGGGGCTGAGTCACCCCTAGCAGGACGGCTGGACGCTGGGGCTTGGGAGGTGGGTAGGATGGGCACAGCCCAGGTGCTGACAGGGCCTGGCTGGCTGGTAGGCATCAGTTCTTGTGCAAGTGGTCAGTGCCTGAGTGGTCCTACATCGGCAGGAACACCTGAGAGCAGGTTCCCAAGCTCCCAGCACCCCTCCTCTCCGTGCTGATGCAACAGAGCCTAAAAGGTTCAAATCACCCAGCCAGGGGCCAGGAGCCAGGCCCCCAGAGCTAAAATTTGGGCTCCACAGCCTGGCCTTGAGCACACAGTCACTTAATATCTTGTGGCCTCACTTTCCTCCTATGACAGCTGGAGACAGAAGGGCCCCCCTCTCAGGCTTTTGTGAGGATGCCACGTAAGAATGCTTGGGAAGCGATGACCTGACACAATGTGTGTGTGAACGGATGACTCAGCACAAGGCCCAGCAGACAGGACGCTTCAGAGGCCTCTGACTTCACTGAGAATTAGGGTCAAAGTCCCTGCACTGGCCTGCAAGGGTCCTGGGACCTGGTCCCGGTGACATCTTACCTCTCTCTTATTTATTTTTATTTCTTTACAGAGTCTTGCTCTGTTGCCCAGGCTGGATTGCAGTAGTGTGATCTTGGCTTACTGCAGCCTTGAATTCCTGGGCTCAAGACATCCTCCCGCACTTAGCCCCCTGAGTAGCTGGGGCCACAGGCACACACTCACATGGTTGGCTAATTAAACTTTTTTTTTTTTTCGGTAGACATGGGGTCTTACTACGTTGCTTAGGCTGGTCTCAAACTCCTGGCCTCAGGTGATCTTCCTGCCTGGGCCGCCCAAAGTGCTGGGATTACAGGCATGAGCCACCCCCTGGCCTTTTCTTCTCACTCCCCTCACTCACTCCTCAAACAAACCCTGGCCTCGGGGCCTCTATGCTCACAGCTCCCTCCTGAGCCTCCTCCCCAGGTGCCCAGGGCTCACTCTCCTTGCATCTCTGCTGGAACGCCTGTGATCGAACAGGCAGGCACAGCTCCCATGCCAGGCTGCCAGCCCGGCCGCCTGGGAGGCTGTAACCCTGCACCGCTGCACCCAGAGCTGTGCCTGCCGCCTTGCTTATCTGGCTTGCCTGTCTTCTCCCGTTGGTGTGCAAGGAGCCCCATGAAGACAGCTGCTCTTTTATTTAGGGCTGGCCCCCGCACTGGAGCAGCCCTGGGCACACACAGGGCCCCCTAGAGACACCACCCTGACAATCCCAGGGGGCGTCTGCTGGGACTGCCACGTGCAGGGCAGCACAGAAACACACCCTTCTGCAGTTCGGCATGGGTGGGGAGTGAGTTCGGGGGTCGGGAGTAGCCACAGGGAGAGAGGGTCCGGCTCCTTCTGCAGGACCCTGGTCCCTCCCATCACCTGCTGCCCCCTCCAGGCCCTGTGAGGCGAAGCAAAGGGAGCCGTGGAGGAGGACGGGATGGGGAAGGGTAGCAGTGAGGGACAAACTCGGAGGGTGCCTGCCGGGGAACAGGCTGCACATGGCACAGATGTCAGAACCTGCCAAGAGTGCTTTCGGAACAAACTGGGGTCCCTCGGATTGGGGGAGACCTTGGGGGATGGCACACCTCGGCCCGACCCCCACAGCATCCGCGCACTCGGAGGGCGGGCGGGCGGGCGGCCAGGCTGGGCGACCACTTACATATGAAAGGTTTCACCGTGCTGTGGATATGCTTGTGCTGCTTGAGGCCGGAGGACGTGGCAAAGGTCTTCCCACAGTCGGGACAGGCGTGGGCCCGGGCGCCCACGTGCTGCGAGCGGATGTGCCGCTGAAGGTTGCTGGGGTCCGTGAACACCTGGGGAGATGGACGCCGTTGGCTTGGGCCCTGCCTGGAGACCCGCCTTGGCCTGGTTCTGGCTGCCCGACCAATCAGCCATGAGAGCAGGGCCCTGTCTGTCTCTCTTGCCACGTCGCGGTCTGCACCGAGCAGGGACAGGTCTCTGCTGTAGCCAGGACCCGCTGGATGGCCTTAAGTGAGCCATGGAGCCTCCCCGGCTGCTTTCCTCAAGAACAATTCCTGAACTGAGGCTGCGTGAGACAGGGCTGCAGAAAGCGTTTTCAGCTGTGGCGCTGCAACCCTGGCGGGCTGGGGGTGGAGGCTCAGCCCTGCAGCCTCTTCCTTCCACATTGGCGGGAGGACAGGAGCCGTGCCCGGGAGGGGCCTGGGTTCTGGTCTCGGCCCTGATCCTTCTGACCTGGGGGACGCAGTCTTCCCTGAGACTTCCTTTCCCTCCTAGTAACACAGAAGGGCCCGAGCCACCACAGGGGCCTCCTACCCACTCTGCCACATTCCATCTGCATTTGGACCAGGGGGTGTAGGGAGCATGGGAGTGGGCGCCTGTCTGCAGCCTCCCGCTGTGGCGGGGTTCAGATGCCGCTGCCCTGCATGTTACCTTCACGCAGTTTTCACATTCGAAGCGTTTGCCGCTGTCGTGGGACATCTGGTGGCGGATGAGGTTGGACTTCCAGTTGAAGGCCTTGGGGCACTGGTCGCATTTGTACTCACGCTCCTCCGTGTGGATGACCATGTGCTGCTCCAGGCTGTGCAGAGGATGGGGCTTACTGTGGGGCCCAAGTACCTACCCTCTGCCTGGGAGGGGACCCCAACCCCGCACAGCTTGTTCCCAGTGCCCCTTCAGAGCCCCCACCACACTGCCGGAGGACAGAGCACATGCTGGCGTCTCCCTGCCCACTTCCTCTCTGTGATGGCCGGGCTGTAAGGGGCAGAAGTGGCCTTCCCCTAGCAGATGAGGAAGCCAGCACCTGGATGGTTCTATCTCTCACCCAAGACCACCCCCAGGGCGGTTGGAGGCAGGGCTGGATCCCGGCCCACACTGCCTGGGTGCCTCAAGATGGTCTTGACCTTGAGGCTAAGCTTGGGCCTAAGAAAAAAGGGGTTCAACATTGGCATGAACCCAGGAGTGGGGCAAGTCCCCAAAATCCAAGGACGCCCCTCTGAGTGCTGGGCACACACCAAGGAGGCAGGCCGGGAGTCACTCGGGGGTCTCCAGGTGGCACAGAAGGGTGCAGAGCTCAGCTGCTCGGAGGGGCCGCTGCACTTGGATGAAGGAGTTGCTCTAATTCCCTGCTCTCGGGGGACCCCCGGCTTCCCCCATCCCAGGGATGACCGTTAATCTTCATGAGCAAAGCAGTGATATATCACGGCTCGTTAATTACAGGGCCCAGCCATCCGTTCAGATCAGAAACGCCTGGTTCCCGAGCATCAGGAGACTGTATCTTTTCCCCTGTTGTTAATTGTGATTTATGTGTTTATGTAAAGAAAACACGGACCCTCTTGAGCGGCGTTTACTGGGAAGGGCCGCAGTCGGGATTTGCCCAAACGCTTATTTTCTCAGTCATCTGTTCCGGGTGGAGGGTTTGCCGTCCCCAGGGAGCGGCGCGGGGATGGGCGGTAATCCCCAGCAATCACATAGCCGGTTAGTGGCCTGATGGGCTTTGCTCTGACTTTGCGAGGCTGTCCTGGAGGAAACCCTCAAAGGCAGGAGGAGGGGCCCATGCTGGAAAAGTCTCCATAGCTCCTTGCAGCACTGGACTGAACGTCCTGGTTTTACTCTCCAGAGAGACCAGGAATCTTGTCATTCCAGGGGGTCACAGGTCCCTAAGGCTGCCCAGGTCCCAGATCCTGGCTCCTCCCTGGTCTTAGGGCAGGGGAGGGCCAGTGTGGGCCCGCTCATGTCTCTGAAGCCCCTCCTGGGACAGGCGGCTGCCACCGGTGGGGAGCAGGGCTGGTGTCTTGGGGATACGGGTGACCCCTTCTCGCTCTTGCCTGCCATCTGAGAGGGAGTCGTTCCTGTGTCTGGAGGGTGGGGCCACCATGAATCCCTCAGTGGTGGGTGCTGCCACCCCCATCCCAGCCTAGGACCTTATTACAGAAGTAGCCTTGGGCTGAGCGGCTGCAGATCTCGGCTCTGGCCTGAGTTTTTCTCCTTTCTAGTTTCTCCCCATAGCGGGCTGGTAGGCAGGGCCACGAGCCTAGGAGGTGGCTTTCTGGGGCCAGGACATTTGCAGTCAGAGCCAGGGGACACCTGCGGCTCTGGCCACGGGACCCTGCACCTGCTCTGCAGTGTCCCAGCAGGGGTGCATATCCCCCAGGGTGTGTCCCACTAGGGGACACCTGTCTCCACCTGTTGGGGGGCGAGGTGGTGGAAGGGAGGGGGGAAGACTCAGAGGAGGGCGCAGCACCTGTACTTGTTGGGGAACATCCGCTCACAGTCCTTGCACTCGTGGGCTTGGCCGCTGCCTCCTCCAAGGCCTTCAGGCTTGAGCTCCTCAGCCAGGCCCTCGTAGAGCGCAGCCCCCACCGAGCCGCACGTGTACTTCTTGTGGCGCCGCAGGTCCAGTTTGGACTGAAAGAGTTCGTCACACTCGTCACAGCGGAACGTGGGCTCCTCTGCAAGAGACGGAACGAGGCGGTGGCGAGAGAGCCAGAGACCCAGCCCAGGGCTCTTAGGGGACTCTGGAGACCTGGCCCCTTCACCACGGTGCCCCAGGACCTGCACCCAGGCTGGCCAGCCCCGCTCTGCCTCCTGCCAGGGTTCATCCTGGGGCCCACCAGCCTGCCCTGGAAACAGGCATGTGGAGTCCCCAGGGCCCAGCCCTGGGCAGCACCAAAGGACCCCCGAATCTGTGCCTCAGAGGGAGCCCCAAGTGACACCCAGCCCTGCCTGTGCCTCAGGCAGCCACCGTGGACTGGAGGAGGCCCCGAGCTTGGGAGTGGAGGAGGAAGCCGGGCCAAGTGCTTTGTTTATGAATCAGGAGAAAACGATGACGGAGCTCCAGTGCATATAATAAATTATTGTCGTCAAGGTCAAACAAATTAAAAGGGGGGCAGCTATTATTAAGTTTACGAGGCAGCATCCTGACCGCCTTGCCAAGCCAAACAATCGGCCTGGAGCTGTCATCCCGGTGGGGGGGCTCTGGGCCTGTCCCCGCCTCCCCTGCCTGCAGCAGCTGGGCAGCAGCCTTCCATCAAAGACAGGAGGCCCCTCCCCACAAGACGCCACAGCCCCCAGCTTGGAAAGAACGCTGGCACTGAGCTCTTTCCCAAATGAATTGAACAATGGTGTGTGCACCACTGTGTGAGTGCACGGGGGTGTCTTGGGCGTGAGCATGCAGCTGTGTGTGCACGTGTAAGTGTGAATATCAGCATATCTGCATCCACATGTGTGCATCTTTGTGTGACTGTGTGTGCATGTCTATGCACACACACCCATGTTTGTGTGGGGCTGCATGGGTACGCATGTGCATGTGTGTGAGGGGTGTGTTTCTGCATGCACCTACATGTGTGAATATTTGTGTGTACCAGCATGTTTTCATACCTGCACATGTGTGGTTTGTGTATGCCTTTGTGTTTAGGCATGTGAGCACCGGTGTGTTCATGTGGGTGCATAGTGTGAATGCATGTGTTTCTGTCTGCATGTGTGTGCATTTGTGTTATGTATGCATAAGTGCATATTATACATATATGTTTGTGTGCATGGATGACTATGTGTATTGTGTGTGCATGTGTGTTTGATGTGCACACATGCACATGTGAACGTGTGTGAACATGCACATTGTGTGTTGACCTGTCTGTGTGTGTGTGCGCCAATGGGTGTGCAGTTGTGCACACGTGAATATGTGTACACATGCTTGTATATGAATGTGCATATGCTAACGTGCATGTTTGTGTTTGTGTGCATGTGATGTGTGTGTGTGCATGTGATCTGTGTGTGTGCATTTGTGTGCTTGTGGGAACGTGTGTTTGGGTGTGTATGCATGTGCACAAGGACTGACCCAGTGCCCAGCATTGAGCAGAGTCTTAATGAACTTGGTCTGAACGTTGGCTCAAAGGCCTGAACCTAAGGATTGCTGAGGAGAGGAGGGGATGGGGGCAGACGGAAGAGCGCTCTCACTTCCTGTCCCCTCCCTGTGTCAGAGAGACCACCACAGTCACAGGCCTTTAGAGTCCTAAGGAAAGGGTGGGCTGCTTTGCAGTCTGGGCAGTGCGGGGGTTGCCGGAAGTGGCACCTCCTTGCTGACTGGAAGCTTCCCTGAGCCTAAGGGTGGAGATGCTGCTATTTGGCCTGGGCCACCCCAGCCCCCCTGGCGAGTCCTCAGAGCCTGGCTCCTTGAGCCTCAGGTGCCCAGGTGGGGATTCCAGCAGGGTGCTGGCCCTGAGAGACCACAGCGGGCACACTGGATGGCACCAGCCCCCCACCCTTGCCAACGAAGGCACAGACGCCAGCTCTCCAGATGTGATTTTCACTGCCGTCTTTGGACAGAGGTGAGTATCTGGCTGACAGGGAAGGGGTGCCTGGCCGAGAGGAGCCCTGGGGGTGTGTGCCCTGGGGGTGAGTGGGCAGGCACCACTGCCGGTCAAGATGCATGAAACACTGTGATTTCGTTCTCAGCCGGTGTCCAGGCGTCCTGGTCCTGCTGGCTAACCTGAACCTCAGGAAAGCACTGGTTTGGGGGAAAACAAGATCATGAAGGGAAAAAAGCCAGAGGATGCCCAGAGCCTGCGTAGTCCACTTTCCACAGGACTGCAGTCCACACCTCAGTTCCGTCCTCTGGGGCTTGGAAGCCTCCGTCCCAAACCTCTCTGGGGAAGGCTGCCACTCAGAGCTTCCCAGATGCTCGCTGAATAAACCAAACCCACCTAGGAGCTGCCAGGAGGGATCCTCAGATGGAGGGATCCTCAAACAGGGAGCATGGACTGGGGGGATCCTCAGACAGAAGGGATCCTTGGACAGGAGAGATCCTCAGACAGAAGGGATCCTTGAACAGGGTGCACGGACTGGGGTGATCCTTGGACTGGGTGCACAGACTGGGAGGAGGTGGGTGAGAAATACCCCAGAAGTCTACAAAATGCCACCTTGAAATGTGATTCAAGCCTGCAGATTGTTCAGAAAGTGCTCACTGTGCAAATGATGTGGGCGGCAAGGCTGACCCCTCAGAGCTTAAGAGAATCCAGGCACTGTAGACTTGCATGGACCTGCGAGCACCCAGGGAAGGGCGATGGTATTCGCATGCCCGCTTCAGAACTGGCAAACTGAGGCCGGGCGAGACTGAGTTGCTTTTTCAAGGAAGAGGCGGAGCCGTGGGCCTGAAGCCTGCCCATGGTTTTGGGGCCCAGGAAGCAGGGCTGGCAGGGCCCCAATTTCCCACTGAGGGTTTTGGGGAAAGCAAGGTGAGCCTGTGACAGAGAGATGCTCACTGTCACTCCCTCTCAGGCCTTCCCTTGTCTTCAGAAACTGGGATTTTCACTGGGGAACAGCCCTGCAGATCTGAGCACCAAGACCACTGCGGAACACAGCCAACCCGCAGACCCGGGAAGCTGCCTGTGGGTGGATTCCAACGTCCCGGGCTGGAAGGAGGCTGAGATGGGGGCCTCCAGCCAGCAGCGTGATTCAGTTAGAAATGCCAGCTTTTATTTTACTCTTTCTGGACCCAATGAAGAACAATCACAGAAGTTGAAATTTGAAAACAAAGACAAGAAGAAATGCCAGCCCCACCTACTCATATTACTGACCAACTTATTTTTTCCAGTTCTCATTTAGAATTTGGGATGAAAATAAAAATTGAGATTGCAAGTGAGAATCCAGTCCGATTCTCACTCCAATGGCCTTGGAGGGTGCCCTGGACGTGATGGAGTGGACTTCATTGACCATCCCTGCCTTTCTGCTCCCTGCCCCCAGCCCTCCACGGACGGAGCTGGGCCCCCATCAGAGGACAGGGCCGGGGACAGGACACACCTGAGCCTGGTCTGCCCTTACTGAGTGGTGTGGATGGGTCTCCCGGCTGTCTTCCAGGCAGGTAAGGCTGGCCCCGAATACACCCCTGGGGCTGGTGGAGGGGCCGGAAGCGGGGGCACAGTTTACGGCATTTTCACTTTCTCGGCACAAGAAACTTCTGCTTTAAAGAAATGCTGAAAGAACATGACCTATTCGATAATGTTTCCCATCTTATTATCTCTGATCTCACGATCTGGCTGGCTCATACGCTCTGTGCCCCATGAACTGCCTCCTCTTGACCTCTCCTGGAGAGAGGAAAAGCAAATTATCGGGAGGCTTTCTCAAAAGAAAAGCATATTGGAATGGAAGTAACTTTCTTTATTTTCTCCCAAGAGCAAAAAGTTCTCACGAAAGAGAATTCTTTCCTCTCCATTGTAAGTGTAAAAACAAAACACAAAGTCAAATGCATCTGAAAGTGGCTTCCCCATGGTCTGAGTCACTTGTGTGAAAATGGGCCTCGCATTCCTGACAGAGCCGCAGCTCTGCACAGGGAATGTGTCCAGCCCCGGAACTGCGGGGCAGAGGCTCGGTTCTCCCGAAGCGGGCTGGCCCCCAAGGGTCTCCTGTGTCTTCTTTGCTACCTGAACGTGGTCTCCAGCCAAACCCTCTTCTGCCAACAAAAGCACAGAAAACGGTGATTGGAAATGAACCTCTCTTCATCTGGCGGGGGTGCGTGAGCTGCCGTACAGCATCCACCTGTCACCTACGCCAGCTGAGCCAACGCCGTGGTGACCTCACATCTTGTTTGTGATATCTGCGCCTCGCTTGCCTATCTGAAGTTCCATCAGCAACTTTCATGGCAGAGCAGGAATGTAACAGAAAAATAAATCGGTGCCTAATGGCCCCGGAGAGCCGAGGGGTTCACAATTATGTGGCGTCTACGTACTAATCTACCAGACTTGAGGCTCAAAGGAGCTCGAGAGCCTCCTCCAAGTTCCTGCAGTGATAAGGGGCTGGCTGCATTGAGCTGGGGTTGGGATAAAAGATTTTTTATGATAATTATCTTAGTGAGGAACATTTTTGCATTTTCTTTCTGTGCGATTCAGAGTTTAACTGGTGGGGGAGGCGGTTACTGGGGAGGCATGATCTTGACAGGAAAGAGGAGGAAAAGTCAAATATTTGATGTTGGGCTATTATGTGTGGCAAGCAATTAGCCCACAGATGTTTGATAAATTATTAGGAAAATGTAGACCCAGGTTATTTAATATCAGGGGCTGGAGAGGGGTGGGGAGCAGAAATCAAGGTTTTTAAAAAACCTTTTGGAAGAAAGAAATTTCATTGTACAAATGAAATTCCAGAGTCAAGCACTCTCCTTAAGTCAAGTAGATTTGTCTCTTGGAGCTCTCGTGCGCTATCTGAGATTCACAGATCTTTTCAATAATTATTTTAAGGAAAATGAGGCCTTCCCTCCTGCTACCCAGATCTCAGCAATTCATTTTCCTTTTCTCGATGGCCTAAATAAAACCACACTTTAGAGGAGAGTGCAGACAGGCTTCCGCTTGTTCAACTGTCATTCTGTGGTCATTTCCTTTCGGACACTCAGGGACATGAACGGATACTGCACCAAGGAAGGACCCCGCTAGCTGGGCCATGCTCGGTGATGGAAAGGGTAAATGAAGGCAGAGTTCTCCATGTCTGGTCTCAAAGCCTTCCTGCTAATTCCAGCACCATTCCGTCACCGTGAAATCAGGGTGGTTCCTTGGAGAAACTTGCAGTGAACTGCATTAATCATTAAGCCTTGGTGTGTTTGGAGGGGAGGTCCAAGAAGCAAGCAGGAAAACTCGGCCTCCCTTCAGGCTCCAGCACCAGCAGGAATCACCAGCTCCGGTAATGGCCAGGAGGGAGCTTGCGCTCCTGTTCACTTGTGGGGTCTCACCCAAAGAAAAGCAGTTAGGCTCCAACCCTGGAGCCGTCTGCTCAGAGGGATCGGCCTGGAGCCGACGGGCCAAGGCCCCGCTGCCCACAGAGCCTTTCCTGGCCAGCTGTTCCAGGACCCCGTGGGGAATGGACACATGACTTCATGACGTGACCATCCCTGCCCTGCTGCTCCCGGCCCCCAGCCCTCCACGGACGGAGTTGTGCCCCCATCAGAGGACAGAGCCGGGGACAGGGAATGAGCCTTCATCTGTGTGGGGCTGGAATTTTCTCAGGCACCCTCTCAGCTGTACTTGGGTGCGGAGGAAGGTGAAAGGGAAACTCACTTGTCCCGTCTCTACTCGACAGAGAGGGGCTGGCCCATCTAGGGAAAAGGAAATTCGGAAGGCTTCCCACAGCCCGGTCCGGAAGAGCGGGGCAACTCCGCACCACTCTGAGACCCACCTCAGACCCTGCACTTTCCCTCCGCCGAATGAAACTTCCCCTCACACTTCTCCTGGACTTTTAGCTACAGATGCACATTTTGCTTTGAAAGACACACACGCCATCATCTACTCTCTTCAATGAAACGAAATCTTTCCACACCGCAGAGAGCTCTGGGGCAGCCAGAAATGCCCCGAAACTACAAACTGGCTTGGTGTGTGTGTGTTCGTTTAAGTACCGGGGAAAGCAAAGGCTGCTGTTGCTGCTGCTAATCAGAACAATAGCAATAATAAAACACAGTTTAAAAAAATCACCTGGGACCCTGACACTGCCAAGCTGTAATCCACTGGGTATCAGTTCGCCCACTGCCCGAAGCCCTTCTTAAATTCTGGGTGCACCTCCTGGGTGCCCCAGGGAAGAGGAACAAGAAAGCCATTAGGTTGAGCCTTTGTGGGGGCGGGTAATTTCTGCCGGCCTGGGGTCTGCAAAAATGGAGGCACCCGGCAGTTGGGGGCCGCCTGGCCTTCATTAGGTGGCTTGAGGTGATGAGAGGCCCTGGGTCCTCCCAGGCATCTGCTCCTCTTCCTGGTGGGCTGGGGTCTCCCAGGGGCCGTGGCCCAGTTCAGGGGAGGGGTCTTACCGTCCAGGCAGGGCCGCACTGTGCCCAGCGGGTAGACGCCTTCCTTCACGTGCACCAGCAGCTCCTCACCTGGCTCAATGTCCTTAATGACTTTATAGTAAATCTAGGATGGAGAGACCAGAGAGAAAGGGTGAGTGTGGTTTGTTGGTGTCTGGAGAGCCTCTCAGTGCACACTCAGCCCTCACACTGTGGATGCAGCTCAGCCTGCACTTGATTTTCCTCTAATTGCCACCAAGAGGGTCTCCTCTGGAACTTTTGCGGAGTATGCACAGAAGGAATTGCGTCCCCTTTTAATTTGCTTTATTGGGTTTTAGGACATTCATAAAGGGGGTGGCTGACTAAATAGGTAGGATCCGCATCAAAGTTCCCAGCTGGGGGTGTCCTGGGGGCACAGCAGAGCCCTGCTTCCACCAAGAGCCCACCTGGGTGGGTTCTCAAGTTTCTTTTGTTCAATTTCGTGTATGTAAGTGAGACACCCTTTGCCAGTGGTGGTGGGGGAGGGGGAGCTCAGAGTGTGGAGTGAACCTGGTTGTTTCTGAAAGTGGCCATGAGCTGAGCCTGGCCAGTGGGTCAGGAACGGGGCTGTGGTTCTTCCCTGAGTGGGGATGCCATCAGCCAGGATGGCTGGGGTGGGCAGGACTATGTGCCCACTGTCAACTTGGCGCCTTGAGGCTGACCCCACAGGTGAGAGTCTGGGATGGAGGACACCCGTGAGAACTGGTGGGCTCAGGCAGATTCTGCAGCCTGGTCAAGCCCTGGGGGCGAGTGGACCTCCATTTGGAACTCTACTCACTGAGCAGTGCTGTTGGGGGCCGTGTCCCCATGGCTTGCCAGGGGCCTCCTGAAAAGAGGAGGTTGTCTTGGGGTGTGGAAGTGGTGGTCGAGATGAAGAAAATTGGAAGTTCAGAAAGGGGAGGCTGGGCCATCCGAGGCCTGGGTCAGGGCATGGGCTGTGCCGCCCGCACCAGGAACGCTGCGTCTTTGGTCCGGGAGTGTCTGGCAGTGGGTGTGTTTCTCTTGGGAGAATCATTGCCCACCCCGCACATGTGGGTGTTTGAGACTCTCTTCTGATCACAGTAACTGGGGAGCTTCCAGGGACCTGCAGGCCTGGCCGGAGGACTGGCTGCGAGGCTGGGGAGAAGCCCAAGGGAAATCCACCTGCCCCTGCGGGACCTGGGGCTGAGGCTCCTCCAAGAAAACAGAGTGGTTCTAGACTCAGAAAGGGAAGGGCTCCCAGGGATGGAGGGGACATGGCCATCCTTGTGGGTGACACTCCCATCCCCACTGACCATCCTGTGTCAGGCCAGGCTCTCCAGCAGCTGGACCTGGCTGGGGCCTGTGGCTGGACACAGCTGGGCACCCCCAAGACAGGGCTGGGCGTGGCCCCTGCATGCTCCTCCCCATGTCCCCCACATTGTGGATTTCACTACAGTCTGCCAGTCCCAACTGACTCCAGAATGACACCAAGGAACTCTCAAAGGACACACAGAAGCCACAGCATGACTGTAACGCCCAGTGTCTGTTACTCCCAAGACACCCAGAGAGGAACTGCACGTAGGAGGATAGCAGGCGCACTCTCACGCGGGAGGACAGCAGGCGCACAGCCTCTCTCAGCAGTGTGTGAAGTTCCCTTAGGGTGCAACAGGTAAGTTGCTAAAATTATGAGGAGATGTAAAAGTGGAGAGGAGAAATTGGCCCATGGTAACTTCTTCAACTAAACCCATTGTTATTAGGACCCCAGTTTTGTATCCTCTTATCAAAAAAAAAAAAAAAAATCACACAGTGGCTGAATAATTGTCTCTTTTTTGAAAAAGAAACCTGAGCCACTGTATTAGAAAATTGGACCCAAAGTGCAGGATGAGAAGTGCCAGCTGGGACAAAGCCTGGGTGACCCTCAGAGCCGTGCGGCGAGTGGCATTGTAGCAGGCGCAGGTGGAAGGGGCTGCTGAGTGTCCGGCCTGGCTGACGCCCCTGGGGCAGGTGGCCTGGCCCGCGCACTGGGCAGGAGAGAGGAGGGTCAGCGGGCGCATCAGAGGCTTCTCAAGGGTCTCCGTTAGAGGACGATGTGGACCCTGACCTCCCACCCCTTGGCTCCAGGCCGCCCCCCCAATCGAGGGTCCTGATGTGAGACCTCTGGCATCCTCCCGCCCACCCCGCAGCTCAGCTCCGCTCTAGTGGCGGGGAGAGGGCTGGTGGGCAGACGGGGTCCGGGTGCGGCCCTCCTGGGTCCTCCGCCTGGCCCCCTCGGAGAGCCTCCGAGCCTCCCCTGACCCCCGCCCCCAACCCATTCCCTCTCTGAAGCCCACAGACACTCCCAGGACACCGCCCAGACTCCCTTCTCTACACCCTACCCTCCCAGGGCAGCCAGATCTCCTGGGATGCCCCTCACCCAAGGGTGCTGGTCCTCCAGGGATCCCCCACCCCAGCTCCGAGGGCGCCAAGCCTCCCTCTCTGATCCACGGGGCTGCGGAAGGAAACCCCTTCCCCCACCTCTTCCCCCAATCCGAGGGCCCCCGTGTCTCCTGGGACCCCACTCCGGCTCCGAGGGCACCAGATGTGCCGGGAGACCCTGCCCTTCGGCGCAGACACTGCCCCGGAGCCACCGCGGCGGGAGGGCGGCTGGGCCGCGGGCGCCCCCTCCCTGGCCTGGGACCTGCAGGAGGAGGGCGCCTTGGCCACGGAACTTGGAGCCGCAGTCGGAATTAATCGCTATTATTGCTGATCACAGGGCCCGAGGCGGGGCGGGGTGGGGCGGGGCGGGGGTCCCCGACCTGCCTCCAACTGCTTTGGGGGTCAGAGGTGAACGGGAATCCGCGCAAACTTTTCCGAAGTCGCAGGCCCCGCCCTTGCCAGCGGCGCTGAGGTGCAGACAAAAGCCGGGTGCGTTTTTACAGCCTGTCCCCGGTGTCACAAAGGCCTTATCAGCCAGACGCGCCGAGAACGCCACTGTTCCTGGCCGGCGGGGTCAGGCGACTTCCCGGGACAAAGACCGGCTGCGGTGGGAACCCGGCGTCTGCGGACCCAGCCTGGGCCGGCTCCTGGCTCGAGGGCGTCACAAATTGCGCATTTACTGTACTGCAGGCCCCTTCCTGCAGGGCCTGTCATAAATTATGACTGCAGCTCCCTACACATTCCTGCCGTCTGCTTATAATCCTCCTTCCTTGTGCGACCCGTGGTGGGTCCTGCTCAGAGCACTAAGTCAGCGTGGTGGGAGAAGTTTGTTCAAGCAAAAATAAAGTCTGGAGTTTCTGATAGCCTTTAGCCCCCAGCAGCGGCCTCAGGGAGGGGGACTGGCCGCCGGAAAGGAAGAAGAACAGTATATTTTCTTAAGCCACAGCATCTAAGCATCTATGCCTTTTTATAAACACTTGCGTCCGCTGCGCTGTTGAAGTCGTGCCTGAGTCCCGGGGTTGTGTTGCACGGGCAAGGCTGGAATTTTCTCTTTGGTTTAAGGATCTGAGAGGGTGGGGAACCGGCTTAAAAACAGCTGAGTTTACTAGCACCAATAAATGTCTGCTCTAAATGGCTTTAAAAAATAATGATGCCAAACAGACTGGATTTGAAGTTAAGTCCTTGTTCCAACACTTCAGGTTCTCTTTGTAACAACAATGACTTGACTGAACATGGGTGAACCACACGAAACACGGGTCCTCGGAATTCAAACTGTATTTAGCATGAGCATGACCCTGCCTATTTTCTTCCCCTTTTATCACTTTCCAGACACAAAGAGGCGGCTTCTTGTAGGTAAACGGAGTTCTGGGACAAATAAATGGCCACGTTCTCAACAGAAGGCAGAGAAATTGCCTGCGAAAAGCCTAAAGTCAGGCTGGGCTTTCGGGGTTTGTCAACGTTCATTCAGGCGGAGCCTTTTATGAAAATTCATATCATTGCTCCCCCGCAATATTCTTTAAGACACAGAAATCATTTAAATTTACAATGGCTGCCAGCTTTGGGATACCTTCTCCTTACAGGTCTTTAAAGAAAGTTTTTTAAAATATCAAATCAATTCACAAGAAAAGAGACGACTTTCGAATATGAAGCTGTAAGTGGTACGGTTTTCACTCCCGCTTAATCATAGAATTTAACAATATACATAGACGAAAACCCCCATGTAAATGCCTCCAGGTGGGAATCACCAGACTGCAGAGTAAAAGGCACTGGGGTGAATCTGAGCAGCGGCTCTTCCTGTTTTCTCTTTCCTGGAGTAAATGATTTTTTTCCATCAAGCGAACTTTTGGGCTTTCTTGTCTCTTTTTGACCAGTATAAGAAACTTTAAAGGCAGGCTTGAATCAAATAGGTGAACCCTCCTTCCGTGTGCTTACTGGAAAAAAACTCAATCGCTCACCATTCTAGATTTCAGAATTCAACTGTGCTTGAGTTTGCTGTGCGAGAGGCTTTTCTCACAAAACATGTGAAAGCAGCCAGTGGAATCGAAATTCTTCCCAAACCGTTTCCCAAAAGCAAATTCCCCTGGTGACCCAGTCTGCCTCTCACCTGGCCTTGGGAGAGAGAGGACGTTGGTCTGAGGATTGTCTCCTGCATTTTGGTTTTAGCTCTCAGGACCTCCCCTGAGGCGAAGTGGCTGGGTCTCAGCGCTGCTCCCGGCTTCACTTTAACTCCTTGCTGTCTCCATGCGCTGTGAGTGTGGGAAAGTGCTGTGATCCCCCAAGCCCCGAGGCTGGCCCAGGAGCTGAGCATGTAGTGGTGATGGTGCTCTAAATGCCAGCAGGGGCAGCACCCCATGTGCAGTGCCGGGTTTTGGACAGAGGTCTCTTTTCTCCCTCCCCTGTGCACGCCTGTGCTCACGAGCCTCCCTCTGGCCGGCCGCGCTTCATGGCTTCCTCCGTGCTAAGCGGCTGGAGGAGACCACAGTCAGGCTCCCGGACTGCAGACCGTCCTATCCTCTGGCAGAGCGAGAAAAAGCCTGCTGGAGTCCTGGGCTTTGCCACATTCTTCTCCTCCCGCACATGGCTGAAGCATTTTTATTAAGCCTAAGTTTTATTATTGTGTTGTGTGCGATATGCCTGCCGTCACCTCCCCAGCGATCAGACATGAAATAAAACTCTATGTACACTTATCTGTTTCTAGTTGTGTGGTTTGGATCTGGATTATAAAAATGTAAATGACGGGTCCACAGTTAAATTACCTTGATCATTCTTAAATAGCTTCTTCTAGTAAAGTGAGCCTGTGATGAGCAGGAAAGGAATATACACATCCCAACAGGTGGTTTGCGAAGGGGTTCAGACGGCATAGTTGAATTTAAACCTTTTTTTCACCAAGAAGAGGATCAGTTTGTTCCAAAGGGGGCCCCATAAAATGGGAATCAAAGCAACTTGAATACGCTTTGGAAGTCTTTTGTAAGCTGGTTATGAAATGCTCAAAGGAGCGCCCTGCCCTCCTCCTTCCCATTTCAAGGGGTAAACTGTATCTCATGGTTGGAGGCTCCTGCGTGCCCTGACCAAATTAAAAATCTATGATTTTTAATTTAAAAAAATTGTGAGGATGGCCGGGGGCGATGGCTCCCGGCTGTAATCCCAGCACTTCTGAAGGCCGAGGCTGGTGGATCACTTGAGGTCAGGAGCTCGAAACCAGCCTGACCAACATGGTGAAACCCTGTCTCTACTAAAAAATACAAAATTAGCCAGGCATGGTGGCAGGCCCCTGTAATCCCAGCTACTTGAGAGGCTGAGACAGGAGAATCGCTTGAACCCGGGAGGCGGAGGTTGCAGTGAGCCGAGATCGTGCCACTGCACTCCAGCCTGGGCAACAAGAGTGAAACTCTGTCTAAAAAAAAAAAAATTGTGAGAGATAAAAGCAAAGGGAATATGGACATGTCTGGGGTCAGGGCAGAACAAGATGATGGGTGTTAGATGCCGTCCGTTTAAAATCCCAACCCTGACAGGGCACACGCCCAGACAGAAACGCAGGACCCGGGTCAGAGCCCAGGATGACAAAGCAGAAGAGAAATGCCCTCCGCCGACCCGGGAGACCCCGGGTTCTCATGCACACCCAGCGCAGGCTCTTGTCCGCGCGGTGCTGCCTGGCCACCAGCGGCCACTCTTCTAACACAATGCCTTCGCGGAACACGCTCTGCGGGGGGGCTGCGCTGCTCCACGGCGGGCGCCGGGACCCCTGCTCTGCCCCTGGAAGGCGCTGGGGTTTCGGGGTTTGTCTGCTGCCCAGGCAGCCCCAGGGCACTGTGCAGATTGGGGCTGCTTTTCTCAACCCAGGGGTGCTGCAGGTTGTTTGAGAGCCCCACAGCCGTTCTGAGGTACACTGGGGGGCCCGCACCCGAGTCTGGCTCCCTGACATTCATGTGTGACCTCAGCCCCGTCCCCCGCCATCCTCACCCCCCTAGCAAGTTGACATCCAACCACCAACATTCTTGCCCTATTGAGGCAACGTGAGAAAAAGAAAAACCAGAAACAAACAGCGCCGGCCGTGAGAGTCCCCTCCCTGCCTCCCGCGTCCTCCTGTGGGCGCTTCATCACCAAGCTCTTGTTTTCTTTCTTAAAGTTAAAACAAATTCAGGAACTGCCTCTGTCTGTGCCTCCTGAAACATTTCAAACCAGTTCATTTGTTCATAATTACAGGAGAAAGAACCACGCAGCGGGAATCTGAGTGTCTTGAATTTTCCAAAAAGGAAAGTAGGAGCCGGAGGATCGTGGCGGGCGCACCCCTGAAAAGTGCACGGAGATCCCGAGGGTCCCTCTTCCGCTCATGCTCAGATGAGGCAGCAAGTCAACGTCCCCCATGTTGACTTCTGACACCTCAAGGCCCTACCTCCCTTGCAATCCGATTGCCCTGAAAGTCCCAGGGCAAAGGCTCGGTCCCCCAAGCTGTGCGCGTGGAGGTTTTGCTCCCCGCAGCTCCCCAGGAGCCTGTGCTGCTTCAGGAGCAGCGGCTCCCTTGGCCTCGGAAGGGGCCAGCATGTCCTTGGCTGTGATCTGGGGCCTCTTTGTGCAAATAGAAAACCACAAGTCCCCTTTTGGGCGACATGGCCGGGCCCAGGAGCAAATTCATGACCCAATGTGGCCTCTGCCTCTGCTCAGCTCTCCCATGAGCCATGAGGAGGGCTGGGATGGGTCTTAGAGAAGCAAGGGCCGGGGATGGGCCCCGTCACCTCTCAAGAGGTCCCCTGGGGCCAGGAGGGGGAATCTCATTGCTAGATGAGAATGTGGAGGTGGGGCCCACAAGCAGCCCCTCAGCCCCACACCATGGGGATAGCTCTCGTTCATGCAGAGGACGGTCCAGTGCCCATGGGGCCTGAGATGGGAAGGGACAGGGTGCTGGGCCAGCCCCGCCTGGGAAGGAGGGTATCCGGGCCTCCATGCTGCCCTCAGCTCAGCCCGTCCTGCCTCCATCCATGAGGCACCGTGGGGCGGCAGGGCAGCGGGAAGCCTCTGGGGAGGTGCTGGCCGGTTGCTGAGTCTTTCCAAGCTCTGGGGCTCACATGTTCTCAAGCCCCTGTCCCCTGCCTCTCCCCAGTGGCTGTGGAGGAGCAGATAGCCGGTCCTCTTTTGTACAGGGCAGGTGTCTTGGGGCATGTTAGGGGATGCTAGGGAGAGGGACGTGTGGTCAGTGATCTGGGCAGGCTTCTGAGCAGCCAGAATGTCAGAAGTGGGCCTGTGGGTGCTGCACCACCCAGCTCAGCAGGTGCCCTGGGGCGCCCGAAAGCGTCAGCTAGAGCGCCAGTACACTGCACAGAACCATGAGGGATATGGGGGTGGCGCCCGCCCCCAGACCCCATATGAATGCACAGCAGCCCGCATCCAGCGAAGGCCAGGAGGAGCCCGGGATGGGCCAGAGGAGGTATGTGACTCCCCTGCCTCCAAAGTGCCCCTGAAGTGTGGGTCTCACCCCAAGGACATAGGAGCACCCTGGAGGCCCCAGTGTTTGCTTAAGTCCTGGCTGCCACTAGCAGGAGACTCAGGAGGAAAGCCCCAGCCTGGGTCCCCATCTGAATATCGACCTGAGTTTTCAGTTCAGAGCGACCTCTCTCCTCTGCCCAGCAGGAGAGCTCATCTCTTCTGGGACGCTGTGGCTTCCAGAACTTTCTTTTTAGGATGTTTGGACCATCTTCTGCCCCAGTCTCCTTTTTCCTCTGAGAATGGGGGCTGAGGTCCCATGTCTCGAACCTCAAAATGACGGTGATGCTTTTCTGGCCGAAGTATTTTCCCTGCTGAATGCCATTTGGCAGACTCGACGTTGTTTTGCGGACCTCAGATGTTCAGATATGGCTCCTTCCCTTCTGTGTCTGTGCTGTATTAGAGGTAGGGTGGGTGTGCAATCTTGCAAAAGAGAGACAGAGAAAGAGAGAGGGAGAGAGAGAGGAAGGGAGGAGGATTGTTCACTTGTGTGTGTTTGTGTGGGGGGGAAATGTGGTGGAACTTCTGGCATGGTGGAAATCTGAGAAATAGCATTAGCATCATGTAATGTTTCTTTCTCAAAGAGAGGCTGTGAAACACTTTTAAAAAATCTTGGTTTTATTAATATTTCAGGGCAGTTTGTATTTGAGATCCACATAGGGTCAAATAGGTTGCGTTGCAGGAACCCACGTTTCTGTGG
Source organism: Trachypithecus francoisi (assembly GCF_009764315.1). NCBI lineage: Eukaryota > Metazoa > Chordata > Mammalia > Primates > Cercopithecidae > Trachypithecus > Trachypithecus francoisi. The sequence continues at coordinate 36,310 of NW_022681446.1, read as the reverse complement.
TCAAGGCCAGGGAATGGAAATGCGTTCCACTGAGGCCATGTGGCCATCACAGCGCACACGAGAGAGCGTTTAAACACTAGATTGAAATCTATGATATCCCTTTCAAAAAGGCATTGCTAAAAGTCATTTCATACGAGAATCTATGGGTTTCTGAGAGCAGTTTTTCATATTTTTAGTGTTTAAATGTTATTATTATTCAAAGAAAATACGTCCCACACAATGCTCATTTTCCTTTGATAACTGAAATCCACGGTTGAGATTTCAGGAGGAGAAGCTGCCAACTCAACCACCTCATTCCCCGTGCCTGGGCAGCGAGTCTCCTCCAGCCTCCGGCTGGCTCCTGCTTTCCTGGGCGTTTCTCGGGCATTCCAGCCACGTGGCTTATCCAGCTCAGAGGTGCACCTTTGTGGGGACATGGGCAGGAGTGTTGGTGGCCCCGTAACACCCGATGTCACCCACTGTGCTACCTATGAGGGTGTTCTCAGAGCAGAGGGATCCTCTCCCTCTCGGAGGGGAAGGGTCTCACAGTGAGGTTGAGGGGGCAGAAGTGCCCTGAGCGGAGGAATTTCTCTCTGCTTTGGGCCAGTTTGACGTTGCGTTTGCTTAAATGTGCATTTCAAGTTCCCTCTGGGTTTGTGGCTTTAATTCAGCCTATGGACCTAAAGCAGAGGGAATGAATCCCTTGAGGCGGTGTTGGAGAGAGCCGTCTAGCGGGTCAGGAGGTATCCCAGTCGTTTTGACATTATCTGTGGTTTGGGTAATAGAGCCAAGTATGTTTCTGACTCTAGGACGGAGCTTTGGAGGGAGTCGGCACTGTGGGGTAACGGCGGGGTAAAGGGAAGGAACGGATCAGGATTCAGGATCATTCTTCCATCCTGGCAACAAGGATTTCTGTCCCCTGGTCCTGACCATGGAAACACAGTTGGCTGCAAAGCAGCCCATTCCTTTTGGACCTCATGTGTAGCTAAAAGGAAAACTTCCCTGAAATATTAATAATACAATGAAGATTTTTTTCAAAGACAGGCTTCTCTTTGAGAAGATTACACATCTGTTTGTTTTTTAAAAAGCTAGACATGTAAAGATACCCACTTTACTGCTTAAGTTTAGTTCAAATGTTCTAATAAACATTTATTTCTTAAATAAAAAAATCTGGGTCCTTCATTACTGTCGTTTGCATCTCACAAAAGCACAGCCCTGGCCCAGCCCTGTGGTGCCCCTGCCCCTCGGCTTCCCAACAGACGGCCAAGGACACACACTGTCTGCAAATCTGAGCCCCAGAAAAGGATGGAAAGACCCGTCCTTCTATGCACCTCAAGCCCAATTTTCCTTCACTCCAATTTCACTTTCATCTGGAATAAAGAAAATATATTTTTTAAGTTCTGTTCTTATGTTTATGATTATTCTTTTGCTTCCTCTCTGTATTTTTTTTTCAATCAGAAAAAGTTATTTTAAACAGTTTTGGCTCTTCTGTACTACCACAGAAGTCCTGGTAGTACAGCAGATCCATGTCCCCATCCAGAACGAGCTTGTCCAGCAGAGCAACTGCTCGGTGGAGACTCTGCTCCACAGCCAAGGGGACGGCAAATGAGGGAGAGCCCCTGGCAGCCAGCCGGGGCCTGCGGGACCTCCCTGGAGTTTGCTCTCTGCATTTCTTAGTGCAAAATTGTTTCTCTCAAGTCGAGAGCCTTGAACCACTTTCAATGGCTTGCACAGGCTACCCGGGAATGTTCCGTGATGTGGTCTTCACACACATTTTTCACAGCCATAGGATCCTTTTTTCCTTTTTTGCAAATGAAATCTCATGTATGACCCCAAGATATTACAGGAAAAACCAGACTGCTGTGATGGAAGGGGCCGGGGACCCCAGGCACCCTGAGGAACGCACGGTGTTGAGAACGCAGGGTGGAAAATGCCGCCCGGGAGGCCTGGCTTGAGAGTGAGAAGAGCCTCCAGGGGCCACTGGCAAGCTTGGAATAGAGAAATTCATGAAGCAGCGACCAACTCTGGGGAGATGGTGCCTTCTGGAGTAGAAAGAGACTCCGCATCTTCTCCCCTGATCAGCCTGTGGGTCTGGACGCCTGTTCCGGTGGTGGGGTGGACCAGCCGTGGAGGTCAAGGGTCCAGGGAGCTTAGTGGGGGCCTCAGTCTTGAGGTGGCAGGGACGGAAGTGAAGGTGTCTCTTGCCTGGTTCACAGGGACTTTGTGCCAAAAAGGCCAAGGCCTTCAGCAGGCTGGTCAGAGGCCCTGGAGGCTTTAGGAGGCCCCTGAGTGGCTGCCTCATTGGCCGGTGCTGACTCTTCGGAAAATTTGGTTAAACAGTGCCATTTAGATGGATTTTTGCAGTGACGGTTCCTGCTCTATGCTTCTCCCGTGTCCTTCGGGGAAGCGGCATTTGCAGGAAGTGTGGACCCTGTGATCTGGGGTCCTGCCTGCTTCATTGCCCTTTTCCACCCGAACCACCATCCTGGGGTTCAGGAGCTGCCAGCCTCGGGCAGGGGCCCTGAGCAAGGCTCCGATGGAGCCCTCCCGGGGCGAGTCAGCTCCCCAGAAGCCAGCGCTGGCCGAGCACCAAACAGTGCCCCCACCGCAGGCCAGGGCTTGACAGATGTCCCCAGAGAGGCTCAGACAACCCTCGCCTCGGCACCTCCGCCAATCTTCCTTGTGCCGCGTCCTCAGGGACAATTCCAAGGGGCAGAAGTCCCCGTCATGAGCCCAGACCTACCTGCTCACTGATCTGACACAAGGTGAGGTTCTGATCATCGCAGGAGCACGCAACACGGATGTACTTGAGCCAGCTGCCGGCCCCGGCCTGATTCGCATCCACGCAGAACTTCTCGCTGCCCAGGTCTTCGGAGATCTGCTGGGAGGAAAGTGAAGCAGGAGTCAGAGGTGCCCTGTGTGCTGGAGTCTGCACACTGCCTCTGCCCACCCGGAAACCTGGCTGTTTGGGCTCAAATAGGAAGGCAAGTCGGCATCCAGACCTCAGCCCACCCTCCGGGCATCAGCGGGGCTCCCAGCCCACCCAGACTGCCCAAGCCTGGGAGTCTCCAGGAGTCTCCAGGAGCCCAGCGGAAAGGCAGGGAATGGCCTTTTCTTTTCTCACCGAACAGATCACTGCCCTGGCCCGGCGATAAAATGAGCCTCCAGAGTCGCAACCCCCACCCCCGCAGCAAAGCTGTCCCACGTGTGAGAAGGCAGAGACCGCTGCATCTGGGAGCAGAGCCCTCTGCTAAGGAGCTGGGGCGCTGGGCTAGAGAAAAGCATGTCTGAAGGTGAAGGTGTTGCTGGGTGTGCATGTGCGTGTGTGTGTGCACGCTCAGGGCAGCCTGCACACCACTCCGACAATAAGAAAAGCATCTGGTTTCCTTAAAGCTGGAGAGTTTCAGTTTGACACCCAGCAGCGTGAAGACGCCTAGCTCTTCTCACCACGCCCGCAAAGTCACACGCACACCAACTTGGCTTTATTTTGTTGTTGCTGTTGCCTTGAACGGGCACCCCTAGGGCTTTTCTTATTTGCTGTTACCCCTACTCCTCTGAGGACCACTGATGAGCAGACCTGACCTGCGGTCCACTGTGGAGAGATGGTGTCACCTCGACCAGCCTGACCACGGGTGGCGGCTGCAGGCCTCCCAGTCTCCCCCACTCTGGCCAGTGGTTACTCTGAGTTCTGAATTCAAACCAGTGGCATCTTGGGCAGCCCAGCCCAGACAGGGCAGGAGGGAGGACAGGGGGCAGGGGCTGGGGACACACCACACTCAGGTCCCAAAAGTAGAAAAGCTGTGTCTCTGTGGGCAGGAGTGCCCTTGGGCAGGTGTATCCTGCTGGACAGGTGTATGTGGGTGGGCAGCTGTGTCCTCGGGCAGGTGCGTCCTGCTGGACAGGTGTGTCCAGGTGGGCAGCTGTGTCCTCGGGCAGGTGCGTCCTGCTGGACAGGTGTGTCCAGGTGGGCAGCTGTGTCCTTGGGTGGGTGTGTCCTGGTGGGCAGGTGCATCCCTGAGCAGGTGTGTCTGGGTGGGCAGAGGTGATGGATAAGGAAGTCAGAAGGACCCAGGGAAGTCAGGATGAGACAGTGACCTGTCCAAGTGAACACAGTGGAGGCTGACTCTGGGCACCATGGGCCTCTTATTCTCTGGAGTTCTCCTGACGGCTCCATGGTGAACTCTAGGACCTGGCAGAGGGGAGGAGCCGCCCACCTGAGGTCGGGAGCTGCCCTCTTCTGACCAGAGAGTCAGGTGCTTTGTGAACAGTGCATGCGTTCCCCAGGCATCCTTAATGACCAAGAGCCCAGCTGGCCTGAGAGTCCACAAGGAAACGGAGGTTTCAGGAGGCAGCTGCTTAGCTCAGGGGTGCACAAGGGTGCTGTGGAGTCCACCTGTGCATCTGCATCCCATCGGCCCTGAAACCACATCCCCCATAGGGCCCATGGGAGCTGCTGTGGCAGCCTCGTCCTCTGAGTGACAAGTCTCTGAGCACATACACTCAGGCCAAGCTCTGCGGGACACCTTAGGGGCTAATTTGGAAAGAGGCTGTGAGCTGAGGGGCCTCAGTTCTGAGACTTTTTGCTTTTTGGGGACTTTATCATTCGTGCCAGAGCAAAATGAAATGGACCTAATTCTGAAAGAGAGGACGTGGACCAGAGACAGCCAGGTGAAGCCTGGGCAAGGCGGAAAGAGGCAGGGATGTGAAGGGTGGGGAGAGACAGCTGAGGAGCCTGCCAGGGCACAGGAGCGCCCCAGCCCAGCCTCTGTCCTCAGCTGCCAGCGTCCAGACCCTCAGGAGGTTGGGGCCAAGAGCATCCACTCCCATGTGCACAGGCCCCGGTGACCCCAGGGCCTGACCCTCAGACGCTTGGCGTGCACTCTCCCGGGTTCCTAGCCATCTCGGCCTGGTGCTGGAATTCTTTTGAAAAGTTCAACGTCAGCACCAACCAACGGGGAAGCGTGTTGTCCACGTGCCCCGGCCTCTGTGTGTGGCGTTCCCTCTTTCCCCGAGGCTTCCAGGGAAAGTTGGCCCCCAGAGCACAGCTGAGACGGGGAGAGGGTCTCGAGTCTCCTTTCCCTTCCACTTACTCTCGGTCTCCTTGCTGACATCCTCTACCAAGCTGGGGTTCCCAACTAAGGGTTTCCAGAGGTGCTGGGTAAGACAGATTGGGGTGCAGGGTGGGCGGTCGGCCAGGGCAGAGGGGGATGCTCCCGGGGTCCCCCTATCACACACAGCCGTGCCTGCCCCTGGAGCCCTTCTGGCTCCATCCAGAGCAGTGGGAGATTCACGTGAAGGCTGTCTTATTTCAGAGACGGCAGCGGCAGAAATGCTCCCAAGCTCGTGGGCTGTGGTTGCTGTGCTCCAGTCACCAAGTGAGTGTGAGTGAATGGCCAGGTCCCTTCTCTGCCCGGGGTTGGCCCTGAGTCCTGTCCACTCGGAACTGTAGATGGGCCTGTGGTCCAGAGAGGACATGGATCCAAGAAGCATAACTAGGCTAGAGGCTGGCGCCTGAGGAAACATTGGTGGCGGGGGAACACTCAAAATACAAACGATGGATTAGCAGGAGCACAGCCGGCCACATGGGGCTGGCAGCATCCCAGTCCCGTCCCCAGCCCATGGGTCCACTTCTCCACTGAGGCCTGCTGACGTCACAGCACATTGCACACAGTGCCTGTGGGCTGAGGGCTGGCACTCACCCAGGGCGGGCCGTGCCCTCCCACCTGGGACCCGGACTTTTGTTCTCAAAGCTGGAGTACCTGGGCCACAGCACTCCACTGGTGCAGTCAGGAGTACGTGCTCCTGAGTGCATCCCCCGCTGAGCCCAGGGACCAGCTGATGGGGCTCAGGCCACTTCCTGAGAGGCAGGACTCACTCCTAATGCACCCAACATATGGACTCAGCCAACACCTTCCCCCTGTTCTGGGTCCCGGTTGGCTCAAGCCTCGCTTTGGTGGGGAGTCTGTGGCCACCCTGCTGTTCAGGACTCAGGGCAGGTTCACAGGGAGATCACCTCTGTGTTACTAGCTTCTGCAGAGACAGCTCTGCCCTAGGCAGGACTGCAAATCCCTTGACATTTGAGGTCCTGTTCCCTAAAGGGGCTGCAGGAAGGGTCCTCACGCTGTCCAGAGTGGTCACTGCCTGCCCTGCCCAAGTCCAGGGCCAGCCCAATCCAAGAACCACAGACTCAGCAGCCCGCCCCACTGCGCCCCATCTCTTGCCAGGACAGGAGTGGCAGGGGCGTGGCGTGGAAGGGAGGAGGCCACAAGCGGCTGGTTGCCACTGGGAAGGTAGGCTTCCCATCCTGTAGGTGCAGACCCAGGGCCAGCAGCCCACGTGGGGAGGCCCCTCCCCAGGCACAGAGACCTCTCAGGGCCCTCTCACTTCCCACCCTGACTGCTGGTGCACATCAGGAAACCGCTGGAAAGGCTCGCCAAGCCAGAGCTGTGGTCGGCAGCCCTGCCATCTTCCTCTGCCACAGGGAGGGAGTGAGGCTGGGCTGGCCAAGACCCACGGGGCCCCGTTCCACCTCATCACTGGCCAGGTCTAGGCTGGAAGTCACTATGGGGCAGGGGACTCACAGCCCCTGTACAGGTAGTGGCCTGGGTGCCAGTCTCTCCCTCTCTCTCTCCTGCTCTGCTTCTCTCTGTCTGTCTCTGTATCTCTCCCTCTCAGTATGGGTCTCTTTTGGGCTTTCTCTCCTCACATATGGTACAGGGGCCTGGGAGAAGGTAAATGACGCTGTGAGTGACCACAGCCATGGCATGGGCTTCTCCTGGGGCCTGGTTGTTGACTCGAAAGTGTTGGCCTCGTTCAGGCGTGGTGGCTCACGCCTGTAATCCCAGCACTTTGAGAGGCTGAGGCGGGTGGATCACCTGAGGTCAGGAGTTCAAGACCAGCCTGGCCAATATGGGCAAACCCTGTCTCTACTAAAAATACAAAAGTTAGCTGGGCATGGTGGTGTGCAGCTACTTGGGAGGCTGAGATGCAAGAATCACTTGTATCCAGGAGGCAGTGGCTATAGTGAGCTGAGATTGTGCCACTGCACACCAACCTGGGTAACAGAGTGAGAGACTCTGTTTAAAAAAAAAAAAAAAAAAGGGAGCATTGGCTTCACCTTGACTTCCAGGCCTTGGGGTCCATCTCCCCAGGAAATCCCTGGAAAAACAATCTGTGTCCCTGACTGGCTGACCAACCACTATTTTAAGTGCTCCCAAGCCCCTCACCCTACAGGTGCACATGTATCTGGGTGTGTGCTTGTGTGTGGGCGTGTACCTGCATGTGTGCACAGGTATGTGGGGGTGTGTGCATGTGTGTGGGTGCACCTGTGTGTGTATGTATGTGTGTGTGTCCATGTATGTGTGCTTGTCCTGGGGGAACGGGGCGAGAAGCCTTCGGTGAGCAGAAGGCTGACGCCAGCAGGAGGACATTGAAGGGATGGCCAATTCCCTCTCAAAAACGTGGGTTCTGTGTCTGGAGGAGAACCCTGGCCCCTTCCCTCCAACCCCACATCTGAGGCCTCCTCAATGCCTGTGATCCGGCCACTGATGGCTGCAGGTCCAGGGACCCACCTGTGCCCTGGGACAGCCAGTCTCCAGACACACACCACCGTGCTCTGTGGAGCAGCCACCCATTGTGCTCCCAGGCCGCCGGTGTATTGTTGAATGCATCGAGTCACCGGGAATTGTTTTTTGGGGCATAGGCTTTCCCTTCTTGTAATGCCCCCCTCACCTTGCAGAATAAGCCTCTCTTTTCCACATGATGGCCCTGCAGGTATTTGCATGCGGCCTGAGTCCTAACCCTCCCGTGCCAGGGTAAACATCTCTGGCTCTCTCAAACGTGTCTGAACGGGGACACGGCTGACTTCTCACCCACATGGGACAGTGTTCTGGAGCGTCCGGTCTGTCCCTGACCCTCTTGGGTGCAGAGGCCTGGAGACCGGAGGCAACAGCTCCCCCAGGGGTCCTGGTCTTGAGTGTGTGCCCAGGCTTTGCTGCCCTGCTGGTGGGATCCCCTCCCTGACAGCCTCTCCTCCCTTGTCACTCTCATTTCCTGGGCATTTCTCCTCGTTCCCGGGAGGCCTGGACCCCAATCCCTGACCAATTGGAAGGTCACAGAGTGGGTGTTACACCTGCCTAGGGCAACTGAGGAGGGCTTGGTTAACTCCTTCCTTCTACAGAGGAGTGCCTCTGAGGGGGGCCAGGTGGGCGCTGACCCTTCCTCCAGGAGAGCCAGGATGAGCCCTGGTCTGAGGGACCTGAACCAGTGACAAGTGTGCTGGGAGGGGGTGCTGGAAGGACATGCACCGGGAGGGTTGTGTTGGGAGGGGTGTGCCGGCAGGGGGTGTACTGGGAGGGCTGTGTTGGGATGAGTGTGTTGGGAGGAGTGTGTTGGGAGAGGTGTGTTGGGAGAGGGTGCATGGTAAGGGATTGCACTGGAAGGGGTGTGTTGGGAGGGGTGTGTTGGGAGGGCTGTGTTGGGAGGGGTGTGTTGGGAGGGGTGTGTTGGGAGGGGTGCGCTGGGAGGGGTGTGTTGGATGGGGGTGTGCCAGGAGGGGGTGCACTGGAAGGGGTGTGTTGGGAGAGGTATGTTGGGTGGGGTGTGTTGGGAGGGGTGCGCCAGGATGGGTGTGTTGGGAGGGCTGTGTTGGGATGAGTGTGTTGGGAGGGGTGTGTTGGAGGGGTGTGTTGGGAGGGCTGTGTTGGGAGGGGTGTGTTGGGAGGGGTGTGTTGGGAGGGGTGCGCTGGGAGGGGTGTGTTGGATGGGGGTGTGCCAGGAGGGGGTGCACTGGAAGGGGTGTGTTGGGAGAGGTATGTTGGGTGGGGTGTGTTGGGAGGGGTGCGCCAGGATGGGTGTGTTGGGAGGGGTGCGCCAGGATGGGTGTGTTGGAGGGCTGTGTTGGGATGAGTGTGTTGGGAGGGGTGTGTTGGGAGGGGTGTGTTGGGAGGGATGAATTGGGAGGGGTGCACTGGGAGGGAGTGTGCTGGGGAAGGTGCACCTGGAAGGGTGCGTTGGGAGGGATGCACTGGAGGGGTGCGTTGGGAGGGGTGAGTTGGGAGGGGTGAGTTGGGAGGGGTGTGTTGGGAGGGATGAATCGGGAGGGGTGCACCGGGAGAGGGTGTGCTGGGAGGGCCAGGCCTGTGTCTGCTATCAGAGTCAGGTGTAGGATCTCCCCCGAGATGCTTGACCGTGTCTGGCTGCCTATCCCAGCATCGAGGGTCCAGTCCTGTGGGGGTCCTGCTGGACCCATCTGGGAACTCCTGAAGGAGGGAGCAGGTGGAGCAGGAGCTTGGACAGACCTTCAGAAGCCACTGCTTTTCTGCCTCAGACCAGAGAAATGCTCCTGAAGTGGCCCTGGGTCGTGGTTCTGGCTGGGCAGGTGGAGGCTCAGGCCTGGCTTCTTGGGCCTGCGCTGTCTCTGATTCCAGAAACGGCAGGTGTTGCCCCGACCGCTGCCTCCTCCTGCCGCCTTTCCTGTCCTCTCTCGCCTTCCTCCTCAGGGTCTCTGTGCACTCAGGGCCACACTGGGTGCTGTCGAGACCCCTCGCTCACTGCCGCGGGCCTATAAGGTGGATACTGTGTTGCTGCCCCACAGTACATTTTGTAGAAGAGAAAATGGAGGCCCCTGGAGACAGGGTCAGCTCCCAGCCCAGGCTGCTGGACTCCAGAACTGTGCCATGGCCTCCCCGTGTGCTCTCCAGGGCCGACTCAAGGACCAGAGGGAGGGCCCCCACGCCCTGTTCTGGGGGTCGCAGGATTTCATGTGCTCTGGAATCCACAGAGCAGGCCTGGGCAGTCCCAGGTCCCAGTCCCTGCTTCCCTTGGCATGAGACTTGTCGGCACCCACAAGGACAGAGAGAGGCCACCCCTTCCTAGCTTGGTGGCCCTCAGGCTGCCCAAGTTGCATCTGACCGGGGCCTTCCTGGGCTCTGGGTGCTCCTGGAGATCAGGGATCCGTGGAGGAAACATTGGCAACAGGAACGCTCAGAGGGAGGTGGTGTCAAAGGTCACAGCCATGTACACCTGACCACAGGCTCCTTACTGTACCAGGTGGGGCCAGTGCCAAGGATCTGTGCCAAAGGCGATGTCTCTGCTTGCCCTAGGGCGTGAGCCCAGCCTTTCCAACCTGGGTGTGTGCTACATCCAGCCACGCCTGGGACCAGCCACGCCTGCCTGGGACCAGCCACGCCTGCCTGGGACCAGCCACGCCTGGGAGCCGGGCCTGTTTTGGTGTGAAGTCTTCTAGCCCTGACACCTCCAGGGCCCTCTGGGAACCTCTTGGGCGGGCCTGAGTCCTGGGATGTTCTCCGTGACATAGGAGGCCGGTACAGATGAGAACAGGGTAGACGAACGAACGGACGCGCGCACAGTGACCTACCGGGCTCACTGCTCCCTTCTGTTTACACGCGATCAATGAACGCAGGAGGGAGCCACAGATGGAAGGAGTTGCCCAGTCCACATGCCTCCACACGGCCGGCTTTAGCAGACAGTGGCCTGGAGGCCACTGTGGCCATTGGGCTGTGTCTCTCTCCAGATCTGGAATCCAGCTCCCTGCCTGATCGCTACTTAAAAGCCTGGCTTTGGGCTGTTTGGGGCTGAGCCTCAGGAGTCCTAGGACTTCCAAAGGAAACTGCCCTCCTGCCCACTCTCTCCCACTCCCCGGCGCCTAGCAGCTCCCCCAGCTCATAAATCAACCCCATCAGAAATGCTGAGTTACGAAGTGAAGTGAAGGAAAATTTCTCTTAACCTTTACTTTTTTTGCATATAATTTGAGGTTTCCTGCACTTCTAATTTGTGGGCTCTCTGCTGGGCTGGTCCTCCATGTTCAGTGGGCACGGCCAGCCGCTGGCCCCGGCCATGGTGTGCGTGCAGGTGGGAACGCTGCGGCGTCCATCATCAGCTTGCCTAGTGGATTCTGAGCGTGCAGGGAGGAGCGGAGCCCTGGGACGCTGCCCCCTCGGTCCCGCCTCCTGCTGCTGCCACGAGGCTCCCCAGAAGCGGTATGGAGTCCACCTCTGACAGCCAGGAGCTGGCGGGAACCGGGGGGAGGGTCTCCTTACCCTGACCCCCTTCTTTAAGGACCCATGCGCTGATTCGGAGTAAGAAGCCCTGGCTGTGGAGCCCTGTCATAGGCACATGCGCACACGTGCACACACACAGTGGTCACAGTTGATGGTGTCCACGAGTAGCTGAAACAGAAAGCCCATTCTTGTGATGCAAGGAAGTGGGGGAAAGGTGTTCTGGAAACACCTCAGTCCGGTGTGAACACAGAGCCTGGATGAGCTCATAAATCCCTGTCCTGATGCCCAACAGGGGGCTGGGTGGTGATGGGACCCAGTGCTAATGAGAAATGTGGCTGGTGGAATGGGGCCACACAATGGCCAGGGACACGGAAGGCCTGGCCGGCAATCAGCAGGCCTGGGGCCCACCTGCTTAGGCTGAGAGGGAGGTGGGAGGAGAGGAAAGGATGGAGGATGGGAGGGTTGGGTGGGGGAAGGGTGAGGGGGGAGAGAGAGAGAGAGAGGGAGAGAGAGGCTGCTGCTTGGAGAAACAGGCAACTCTTGGCAGCCATTCCTCCAAGACAGAAGCCAGCCTCTCTCCTAAGCTCAGAGAGAGAGACAGGGAGCAAGGGTGGGCTGTCTGGGGTTTGTCCCTGGAAGAAGCCGGAGGGGCGGTGGCTCTTAGCTCCTGCCTGACTGTGCTCTCACTGGATGGTTCTCAGGCCGTGGGGCGTGCTGGGGGAGAGATGAGGGCCAGGGTCCTAGGGTCTCAGAGAGCCCCAAGAGCATGGCCCAGAATTCGGATGCTTGTGGCCCGGAGGGACTCTCACGGCAGAGGAAGGCCCAGGACATGTGGAATCCCTGCCTGGGGGGCTCTGCTCTTGTGTCAGTGCTGGGCAGAGCTGAGGAATGCAACGCGCTGGCAAAAGAGTCACCAAATTCCACACTTGGTAGCCTCTTGGGGCCACAGACATCTTCAAAAACCTAGTGAAAGCCACAGATCAGAAACAGAACTCACGGAGCCACCCAAATGCCATGTGGAAGCCTAGGGTTTAAGAGACCCTCTCCCTCTAAAAGCTCCAGACACCCAGATGCCCTGCAAACATGGAGGCTCACAGATTATCTCCCCCTAAACACCCAGACACTGGGATGCTGTGGCGCTCCCGGGGTGCATTGACCATCTCCCCAAAGCACCCAGACCCCAGATGCCGTGGAACTCTGAGGGAGTGCGTGGCCCTCAGCAGCCAGCACACAGCCCAGGTTCCAGAGCTCTGCCATCTCTGCTGTGGAATTTCCTCTTAGTTCTCTTTCTCGCCTTCGTTCCCTCCTCCCCTTCCTTCCTATTCCTATTTTCTTTATTCTTTGGGCGGGGTCTCCACTTGGGCGGGGAGCGACCTCCCAGCAGCATCTACGAACATTGAAGAAAACTCTGGTTGAGACAGGGAAGCAAAGAGGAGTTTCCATCTGACCGTGCACAGCTCCCAAGCCCCTCAAGGTCCCCTGGGGTGGGACTTACGCATCCTGATCTCACACCAGTGGTGGACAGGGGCCACACAAGCCCGGGCCTCGAGGCTGTGCCATGCCACCTGCCGCAGGAGTGGTCCCTGCCCCTTTCTGCAAACTGCACGCAGTGTGCCACTGGTGTGTCCCCAAACTCGGCCCTGCCACTGCTCTCCCAGCAGCCTGGGGGTGTTGGGGGCTGGGCTTCCTCCTTAGTATGTGGCTCATCCATCGTGGCACCTCTGAGGTTTGACTTGTTAGCCATGGGCTGCAGCCCTGACCGTCAGAAATAAAGGAGCACGCTGGTGACTCAGACCCACGCTGTTGCAGCTTTAGTGAAATGAAGGGTTGAGACACAGGCTCATGAAACATGGAACACCTAGAGGTGATTGGCAGTGCGTGGAAGGAGCAGGGTCTGCGGAAACCTCAGGCCTGGCAGCCGGTGGGGTGGACACAGTGGGGAGCACCGTGTCCTGGGGGGAGGACCAGTGGGACTTGGTGGCCCCCTCCCTCCAGGATGCTTCAGAGACTGATCTCTGAGTCACACAGACCCTCCCAACCCCGATCTCCCACCGTCCTCATCATGACGATGTGGAGTTGTCTGGGGTCCTGCCTCGCTGTCACCCTTTGGAACTAGAAAGCCTCTTTTCTGCTTTCCAGCTGCTTGGAGGCCGTGGCTACATGCAGGCGTGGTGGGCTCTGAGGAACTGGGAGCTGGACTTCGGCACCTGCTGAAGACGTCCTGGAGGACCCCTGTGCTCAGCCCTGCCTGGACACTGAAGGTTCTCTGCTGTGTGCCTGTGGTGGCCACTTCGGGCCACTGGTGGCTTGGGGACCTGCAGCTCCCCCGCCTGGCTGCTCCTGCTTACCTGCTCTTCAGAATGAGGCCTTCCCTGGGTCTTTCGGTTGAGCAAGAAGTACAGGCACCTCTGGCCCTTTGGGAAGCCTTTAGTGGGGTCCCTAGGACCCCCGAAGGGACGAAGCAGCCCTCGCAGTGAGTAGGAGAGGGGCACCCAGTGAACAGGCTATGCCGTGCGCTCTGCCTTAGAGAAAGCTTCTGCCGCCGCTTGCAGGGCTCCCCCTCCCCATCGTGGAAGGTCTCAGATGTGCATGGGGCCCCCAGGAGAAAGCCCATAGTCGCACAGAGGGCCCTGGGCTGAGCCTCAAGGGCCTTCCTCAGCGACCCAGGCCAGCTGCTAGGTGGTCTGGACCTTCCTCTGGGGGCACACATGTCCAGGGAGCCTCCGTCTCTGCCACACATGTTGGGAGCAGCTTAGGTATAAGAGGTGTCACCTCTGAAAAGCTGTGTATAAACCGTATTTCTGTAACGGGCATCCCAGCTCACAGTGTGTCATTTTTTTTTTTTTTTTGAGACGGAGTCTCGCTCTGCCACCCAGGCTGGAGTGCAGTGGCCGGATCTCAGCTCACTGCAAGCTCCACCTCCCAGGTTTACATCATTCTCCTGCCTCAGCCTCCCGAGTAGCTGGGACTACAGGGGCCCGCCACCTCGCCTGGCTAATGTTTTGTATTTTTTAGTAGAGACGGGGTTTCACCGTGTTAGCCAGGATGGTCTCGATCTCCTGACCTCGTGACCTGCCCGTCTCGGCCTCCCAAAGTGCTGGGATTACAGGCTTGAGCCACCGTACCCGGCCCAGGTGTGTCATTTTAAAGGGATCCTGCACTATGGACAAGTGGAATGCTCTTTGCCAAGGGGGCGCCCTGGGTGCCTTTGCCTGGCTCTGCTGGCTTTGATCTGGGGAACCCAGAGCAGGGCAGAGAAGGGTCTTGTGCTGATGAGGATGTGCTGGTTTCGGGGAAGGGGTGGGAGCAGCAGCAGCATGAAAAGCCAGCCCTGGCCCTTGGCGGTCTGCGGCTGGGATCCCGGGATCTGGTCCTGGCCCTCCTGAGGGGTTTGCCTGGTGCTGGCCTTATACAATACTCCCTTTGGGAGGGCACGGGGACCTCCATGTAAAGTGGCAGTCACTTTCCCACTCAGCAAGCCCCCAGGAGGACACCTAAGCAGGCCAAGCTGCACCCAGAGCTCCAAGTGGAAGCAGCATGGTAGGCTCCAGTTGGCTTTGGTTGGCTCTGGTCAACGCCAGCAGCCTGGGCAGGGTCTGTTCCCTGCTCCATCCTCTTCCTGTGGATGCTTTCAGGCAGGACGCCCCAGGCCGGGCCATGTGTCCCCGTGGGGACGGCAGGGAGGGCAGCATGCGTTGGCTGGGCTCCTTCCTGGCTACAATCCCTGCTGTTTTTCTCATGGAGGTGCAGGCTGGAGTGGGTTTGCCTCACGGGGCCAGGCTGCTGGAACTGATGCCCCAGCCCCGCTCGCCCAGCACCCCCAGGAGAGAAGCCCCAGGTCCCTCATCTGTCCTGCTTGCAGGGAAGGACCCCAGGGGTGGTCACGTCTGTCATGCCAGGTTGACCAGGCCCGGTTCTGTGGCCTTGAAGGGGCATTTTTCATAAGCACAGAGACGATTTCCACGGCTGTGTAGATGACTGAGTCAAAGCAAGGATGTGGGGGACCGAGCCTGAACCTGCTAAGAAACATCCACAACGACGGCCTGGGACGTCCCCCTGAACCTCCTGGCTCCCCGAGGAGATGTCTGGAGTCGCCACAGTGTCTACTTGCCCAGACATGGGTCCCCGCAAAGGCGCGCTGGGGCGGGACCCTCACTGTTTCTCCAGGGCATGGCGATTTCCGACCTCAAGGAATCTAGAGCTCTAAGGAGACTCTGGGTGTGAATACTCTGGCATGGTTGCCCTCTGCTGCTGGCACTGCAGCGGGGGGACCGAGACTGTCCTGTGGAGCTCGCATGCAGAAGTAGGCTCCCCTAACCCCCATGCTCCCAAGAAACCCCAGCTCTGAGGAGCCTTTTGTGTGTGCCTGAGCTCAGCTCCGCCCCACTGGGTGTCCTGCTTCTTACGAGGTGGAAGCGTCCACGTCCTGGTCCTGCGGCGGTGGAAGTTTGATGCCCAAGCTGCTGCTGTGATAACATCCAGGCAATCTGGACGGGTTAAGGCCATTGGTGCAAAGTCCCCCAAGCCCCGCTAGCCTGTAAGTCATTTCCTGAGCCCGCAGGCTCTGCATCAGGCCCACTCCCCACCCTGCCCCGCAGCAGGCCCCGCACTAGTCCCTGCTCCTTAGGCTGGGCCCAGAACCCCGTCCGTGGCACTGGCTCAGGCTCTGGAGGAGGGTGGGATCCGGGGCAGCTGTGCCAGGGCAGCAGCTTCTCCACCCAGAACAGGCTGCCACAGTTCAGACATTAACAGCTCTAACAGGTGTTCAAACCTGAATTTGATTTAAGTTGGGTCAAGAGCAGGAGGAGCCTCTGAGCCTGAAGCTTGCACGTTACCGCAGACTTGGCTGTGACATTCTCCAGTGAGATACTTTTGTTTTGGTTTGGTTTTTGAGCATAGCAAAGATCAGAAAAAAATAAAAGCCCAGCAGCCCCAAACCAAAGGCTGGTGGCCACATCCTTGCCCGGGGTGAGGCTGGAGCCCAGGTCGCCCACAGGAAGCGGTTTCTCTGTGAAGTGACATGAGACCCTGGGAAGTGTCACAGTCATAACCTTTCCCTGGCCACTTAGACGGTGACACACTGCAGAGCTTGTGAATGCGGCACCCCACAGCAGATGCGGGAGGAATTCTTCATGACGGCCTGAGCTGATGCAGCTGGGGGTGGGGGTTCCCTAAAATAGCTGGCTTGCACCCTGGAGCCATGGGAAGCAGGGCCTTTGGGGCAAGCCCAGAACTTCCCTTTGTTGGAGAAAAGCCCCCAAATGTGGTGGCTGAATGCCAGGCCGAGGAGCCTACCAAGGACTCCTGGGGTCTCTCCCCCAGCTCTCTCCCCCGTTGGTTGGTTCCTAGGGGGTTGTGCATGATCTCAGTAAGAGCTGTGTAGAGGCCCATGGCCTGGCCACCCTCAGACCCTCTCAAATGTGCAGGCTGCACCCAGGGAGTGACTTCCAGATGGACCTTCGGAGGACCAGACACATTCGAGCAGGAGCAGCTCAGAGTCTTCTCACTAGCTTATTCTCTGGAGAGGCAGCGCTATGCAGAGCGGAGGCCCACAGGTGCTGAGACTCACCACTGAGTCACTGGATGCTCATATCTCCCCCAGGGGTAGCCACCCTCATATCCACGTTTGTCAATGAGGGAATGGAGGCACAGAAGAGTTAAGTAATCGGCCCAAGTTTGCAAAACCAGAAAGGGCAGATGGACTGGGCAGTGGGCCCTGGCTGTCCACCTGACTCCTTTCACGCTGTCAGGACCAGCATCATGCACCCTGGCTTGCCCTGCCCTGCTCACTCTCCTCTAATTGATGATGGTAGCCAACAGCAACTGAAGCTTTTCCAGGACCTCACCAGGATCAGTGTTCACTCGGAGCTCACTGAATGTTTCCATGAATGGATGGATGGATGAGTGGATGGATGGATGCATGGAAGGATGGATGGGTGAGTGGGTGGATGGATGGATGGATGGATGGGTGGATGGATGGATGGATGGGTGGGTGAGTGAGTGGATGGATGGGTGGATGGATGGATGGGTGGGTGGATGGATGGATGGATGGATGGGTGAGTGGTGGATGGATGGGTGAGTGGTGGTGGATGGATGGATGGGTGGGTGGATGGATGGATGGATGGGTGGATGGATGGATGGGTGGGTGGGTGAGTGGGTGGGTGGATGGATGGTGGGTGGGTGGATGGATAGATGGTGGATCGGTGGGTGGATGGCCAAATGGATGTATGGATGGATGATGAATGGATGAATGGGTGGATGGATGCGTGAGTGGGTGGGTAGATGGATGGGTGGATGGACAAATGGAAGAATAGATGGAAGGTGAATGGATGAATGGATGGATGATTGAGTGGATACATGGATGGATGGATGGATGGATGGATGCATGGAAGGATGGATGGGTGAGTGGGTGGATGGATGGATGGGTGGGTGGATGGATAGATGGTAGATGGATGGGTGGATAGATGGGTGAGTGGATGGATGGATGGATGGGTGGATAGATGGGTGAGTGGATGGATGGATAGATGGTAGATGGATGGGTGGATAGATGGGTGAGTGGATGGATGGATAGATGGTGGATGTGTGGGTGGATGGATGGGTGAGTGGGTGGGTGGATGGATGGATGGGTGGGTGGATGGATGGATGGATGGGTGGATGGATGGATGGATGGGTGGGTGGGTGAGTGGGTGGGTGGATGGATGGGTGGGTGGGTGGATGGATAGATGGTGGATCGGTGGGTGGATGGCCAAATGGATGTATGGATGGATGATGAATGGATGAATGGGTGGATGGATGCGTGAGTGGGTGGGTAGATGGATGGTGGATGGACAAATGGAAGAATAGATGGAAGGTGAATGGATGAATGGATGGATGATTGAGTGGATACATGGATGGATGGATGGATGGATGGATGCATGGAAGGATGGATGGGTGAGTGGGTGGATGGATGGATGGGTGGGTGGATGGATAGATGGTAGATGGATGGGTGGATAGATGGGTGAGTGGATGGATGGATAGATGGTGGATGGGTGGGTGGATGGATGAATAAATTAATGGATGGATGTGTGGGTGGATGGATGGATGAATAGATGGTGGATGTGTGGGTGGATGGATGAATAAATGAGTGGATGGGTGGGTGGGGAGCAGACCCTCCCCTCAACTTGCCCAGACACTTCTGGCTTCCCCAGCTTCCTATGGTGAGACACAAGGGAACACCCTTCCAGGAGTTGTCATCGTGGCAGCATAGGCACCTGTCCTGGGAAGCCTGCCCTGGTCCTCACGTCAGGCTGAGGCCCCTCTCAAACTCTCTCACAGTCCCTGCCCTTCTTAGCATGGACACTGCATTGGGCCATAGCTATCACGTCGCAGGTCACTTCCTCTCCTCTAGTGGTTGGTGGGATTGGAAGGTTTTAATCTGGCTGATTCCAGACCCAGGCAGACCGTGAGTGCTCAACACATGCTTGGGGAACAAATGAATGAATGAAGGCGCCTCCAGATAACTGAGACTGTCCCCCAGCACTCCCTACGCCTCCCTTTCCCAGGGGTCTGTTCTCATCCCGCCATTTCCCATCCTTTCCCTTCTTATTGACGGGCTCTGCTGAGGGACGTGGAAAGCCTTTTCCTGGTTACTTGCCTCTCTGGAAATGAGAGTTGCAACATTTCCCAGGTCATTGTCCTCTGGAAAGTTTTATGGTTGCAATTTTCCCCTAGGTGCAGTGTCACAGTGGCCAGTCTCCCCTAAGCAAAGGCCATGGTGGGCTTGTTCATCTCAGCACCCTTTGGGCCCTGGCACATAGTAGTTGCTTAGCAAAAGTTTGGTTGCATGGAGAAGGGCCAGGATGGATCCAGCCCGGTTATATTTAGTGCCTTCCCTGCAGCTGACTCAGTCTCTCCAAGCCCATCCTTCTTCCTTCTCCCTGTAACATGCTGGGTTAGAGGAGCTCAGTGACTCACTGCCTTTCGTATCAGGCCTGATGTTTTGAGATCAACTCTTGCAAATAGCTCAAATCTCAACAGGCCAAGTCTAAGCAAATACCTTGCCAATCCCCATAAAGAACAGCTCTTGCTGCTCTTTGACATACAAAAATGGTCATTGGCAAAGGATTCTTGGTGCAGACAATGTTGTCTTTGGATGCCCTGCAAATAGCCAACTCTGGTTTCTTCCCGGACTAGGCCCAGGTATGCGTGCATAAAAAGATGCTGGCCTGGGCCTCCTTTTGGCTTCATTGAGAGAGGCATACTTTTCCTGCAAATGGTTCATTATAATGATTCTACTTCCCAGGATTTCTATTTTTCTCAGCAGAGCCTGGAGCTCAGCCACAGTCCGGCTGGTTGCATGCAGAAGGGCCTCAGGGTCCATGAACTGGAACGAATCAGCCCATCCTTTCTCCGGACACCCAGCTGCCCAGCGTCAGATGTGGAAGAATGGAGACACTGGAAGATGCAATGCCGGATATCTGGATGACACAGGCTCCTTCCTGGATGATCTGCTTCTCAGGTGGTAGCAGCCCAGCCAGAGACCACCCAGATGCTCGGTGATGGGCTTTGAGCTGTGTGCTAAGCCCACTCTTGGACGTGAACTCTGCTCGAGACATCTCCCTTGGAAGCCAAAGCTAGCTTCCTTCCCAAACCGTGGGCATGATGGGTCGGATCGGCAGGTTAGGAGGTGATGCATAGACAGAGGTACTGCAGAGTCACTTTTGAGTGACAAATGGAACCAATTAAGTTCAATAGTGTACTCGCCCCCCGGAGTTCCAGCCTGTACCTACAGCTATCACCTTTGACAAAGTATATCAAAGGAATTAAGAGTGTGTCCCCCACAATGATATTACCTGCATCCTTTCCAGGTCCTCACCAGCCACGTTCAAACATCTATGCAAGCCCAGGAAATAGAATCAAAACGGTTTATTAAAAATCTAATCACAAGCACTCATATGTCACAAATGATTCTGAACTGCATCCGCCAACCCCACGGCCTCTCTGAGGGGAGGCACAATGCGGCCGATTACCCGGAATTTGAATGGGGGTGTTTAGAAGCCGCGGAACATTTTAATCTTGATCTTTCTTTGTGGATTTTGCTATTGTTATTTTTTTTTCTGTTGAAAAAGACAAAGATGGGAGGACACGTTGTCTTTCCTCCCTGGAGGGAGCTGCAGAGATGACTTATTCTGGCAGATCTGCCTCTATTGATGTTATCAGGATGTGAATAAAAACTCATGGGAAAAGAAGAAAAAATCCTGCTGAATTTAAAGCAGTGCAACATGGTTTACGGGTGGGTCCCTGTCTGCTGTCCTGAGTCAGGACACCTCCCTGGTGACTGCACTGGAGCTTTCTCAAGAGGAGGACCCTGCACAAAGAGGGCCCCTTTCCCCTCAGGGTGGGAACCGCTGGGCTTGGGGAAGACACTCTCTTTGGGGTGAGGCATGATTCGTGGCCTTTGCTTGACTTTTGGCTGTCTGGAGCTCTGGATTCTTCACAGGCACTCAGAACAGCCATGGATCCAGAAGAGTCTCCTTTGACATCTTCCTGGCCGAGGCTCAGCCAGAGCCAGGGCTCCACCCCCCAGGGCTCAATCATGACGCCCTTTTCGGCTGGCCAAGACCCCCCCCCAACTTCCCTCCAGACAGAGGTGTTGAAGCCTGGCCCCTGTTGTGACTCCTAAGCTGGGAAGTCCACCACGAGGAAGCATCTGCTGGGGCTGCCTGCTAATGAACGTCAGGTGCCTGTGTCAGCCACAGGCAGGTGGCTCTGGAAGGACGAGCAGGTTCTCAGTGATTTTGGTAGATTGCCCTCACCTCCTACCCTCTGTTGGGAATGGATAGACTGCTTTCTAGAAGGTTCCCTGACTCTTTGAGGGAACTGGGTCCTCTGGCATGTCAGATACAGAATGTCCCCCAAACCCTTCATCTCTGTCCGCTCCTCCTGCTCTCTGCAGACGATGACTTTACTTTTACGTTAAGTTGCTTTTGTTTAGTCTTCCTCTCTATACAACGACTACTTTTAAATGATATTTTAAAGTACAGAGAATTAGTTTGATTCTTCCTCAAATGCCTTCTTTTGAAGACAAGCTTGCCTTTTCAATTTCATATCCCATTTAACTAAAACAAAACATAACCGAATCATAACATTGAAAATCAGTGCACTCACGACCGGCTCCATTAATTCTTATCAGTATAAAACATACATTCAGAAGTGTAAGTGCTTTAAAATACACCCCTTTCACTCTTGCCGGTATGTTCTATTTATACACGTAGTCTACAGTGGGGGAAGAAGTAGTTCTCCCTGTGAACCTAGGGAACCGCAGGACCGCACATGTTTTTGGACAATGGATGCTTGAGCCAGGCACTTTTGAGAGCCGTTGGGCTGGCAGCTGTCACATTCCAGCCACTCCCCAAAAGCCATTTGGCTGTGGGTGCGTTAGGCCTGGGATCAGCTGAAAGGTACATCGAGGGGTGTCCCCACCTCGCTCAACCACAGCAAAGAGCTTGAATTCAACTTTCCTCTCTGCCAGACAAGACCCCTCCCAAGTCACGTCTGCCATGAAACCCGCATGTGCTTCCTGTCCAAATGGAGCAGAGACCTCCCCATGGCAGTTACGTCCTTGAGCTGCAAACGCTAAAGATGCTTCTCCGTCTTTTTTTTCTTTGTCTTTTCTTTTTTTTTTTTGAGATGGAGTTTTGCTCTTGTTGCCCAGGCCAGGCTGGAGTGCAATGGTGCAATCTCTGCTCACTGCAACCTTCACCTCCCGGGTTCAAGAGATTCTGCTGCCCAGTAGCTGGAATTACAGGCGTTCACCACCACGCCCGGCTAATTTTTTGTATTTTTGGTAGAGACGGAGTTTCACCATGTTGGCCAGGTTGGTCTTGAACTCCTGACCTCAGGTGATCCACCCACCTCGGCCTTCCAGAGTGCTGGGATTATAGGCATGAGCCACCGCGCCTGGTCCTTGCTCCATCTTTAGCTGGTCGTCAGCATCCTGAAAACAAAGCCCAGCAAAACAAAACACGCACGTGCAGCCCCCTCACTCCCAGCATGCTACAAGGTTCTCTTTGTGCGCCACAGACCGGGTAGACTGGCGTGGTATTCACAGGCACGGTTACAGCCTGATGTTATGCAATAGCATGTTAACCACACATTCTAATAAAAAAATAAAATAAATAATAATAAACATTTGACCTAGAGTAGAGATCTTTCACGAGACGCCCTAATCATTTTTCTGCTCCGACCTCAGTTTTTTCTGGAACTGCTCCAGCAAGCCCAGGGTGGTGGGACGGCCTCTTTCTCTCTGGGAACAAAAGGTCTTTTTTAGTCCTCAGGGCTGTCAAGTTTATCCAAATATTCTCAGCTTACTACTAGCCCCTTTCTGAATTGATATTTCCAATAAAAGGACACTTTGTATCTTTAAACCACACTGGCCCCCGAGCAGGCTACGGAGGCTGGGAGGCCCGCTGCACAGCCCTGGTCGGTACAGCCTGGGAGATGGGCGGGAAGAGAGTGTCCCGGCTTAGTGAGCGGGAATGGGCATGGAGGGCCCAGGGCAGAGGTCACGGCCGTCCACTTGAGGGGAGAAGGCAGCACCCACAGAGAGTGCTCACCCTCCCGCCAGGACATCAGCGCGTCCCTGAGTCTTGCTGCACTGGGTCTAATTTTGGCCAAGCCCGTCTAGTCTGCGAGTGGCCGCCAAGCGCATTAAGTCACGGTCGTGCTCAGTGGCAGGAAAGAATTCATTCCAGCCAGACCAAGCTGTGCGAAGCCTGTGTTCTCCGGCTGTCGGCACATCGAGGCGCTGAAGCCCCCCTTGAGCCACAGGTCAAAGGTTATTTCTTAGCCTCACCTCTTCTCCCTCTTCCCCCTCTTCCCAGACCCTCCCTGGCCCCACAGGCCAGTTCTGTGTGCATGTGGCATGAACATGTATGTGTATATGTGTGTGTGTGCGCGCGCGCACATATGTGTGCGTGTTTGTGTGTGCATGTGTATATGTGTGCATGTTTGTGTGCATGCATGCGTGTACGTGTGTGTGCATGTGTGCATGCGTGTGCACATGCATCCCTGTGCACATACACACATGCAGCCGACGGCCTTCAAAGTCGTCCCTGTACCCACACAAAGGGCATTTCCTTCCACCCCAACCTCCTCCAAACGGCTCTGATTAGCACAAATGATAATTCTCATTAATCACCTTTGGCTGCTGCAGGATGGAAACGAGGCCGCGGTGAGGTGACGGGAGCCACTTAGGCGGGATTTATGACCTGTGTGTGCAGTGGCAGCTCCAGGGCCTGATACCTCTGCCTGCAGCTAACATTCGGGGCTGCCGGCTGCCTAGCACAGAGCCCCCAGTATTCCCTCTCCTTGTCTGTTGGCTGACTCTAGGGGTGCCACCAACCCCATGGATCACCCATGGTCCAGAGCTTAGAAAAGTGGTGGCTCTTTCAGGTCCCATGGTAGAACAGAGCGTGGCTTTGGGGAGTGGGCCTGCCCAAATGGGAGGAGGAAGAGGCAGGAAGTCCCCTCCTCACTGCCTCTCCTTCCTTCCCAAACCCAGCCTCATGCCCCTTTCCTCTCCCTCACCCTCGGGGGCATGGACTGCCCCCAGCCTAGGGGTGGGGAACCACATCTGACACATATGTGACACACAGTAGGTGCTTGGTAGGGATTCATCGGCGCCACAGCAGGCTAAGTGTGCAGCAGAGGAGGACGGCGGCACAGGGCACCCAGGGTTACTGCACTCACCCAAAGCCCCTGGGCACTGCCAAGCTCCAGGCAGGGGACCATGCGACCCGACTCCCACTTTCCTGAACAGACCCAAAAGGAACCCACAGTGCTGGCTCCAGGTTGCTGCCCTCACCCACTGGCCGAGTGGCTCCCTGGCTCAGACAAACCCATTTTCTCCAGGGGACCCTGGTGCCTTCCCTCCCTTTGCATCCCCTGGGAGGAAACTTCAGGGGCCCGGCACTGGGTAAGGCTTCTCCAGGCTGTGGGAGGGAATGAGGCAGCGCGCAGAGGGTAGTCGCCATGTGGGAGCAGCAGCACCCAGAAACCACGGGGTCCCCAAAAACATGCTGCTTCCTTCCGAAGCAACGTGTCCTGCTCAGGGCACCTGGGCTGAGGCTGCACAGGCCCATATCGGGCCTCTGGGCCTCCTGGCCCAGCCATGAAAATTAAAGTTTTGTTCTGCCTCTGGTTTCCATAAGGCCTCCCTGCCCCCTGCGCAGCAGAGTGGGGGAGGAAGTCATTGCCCGGCAGCTAATAACGATGCTGCTGTCCAGCCTGCTTTAATTTTGCCCTTGCACCAGGGGCCACGTGCAGGAGCCCAGGGTCATTACTAGGCTGTTGCCGGGGGTGAGGGGCTGAGCGGTGGGAATCCTGGATGTGGACGGCTCAGTGGAGGCCTGGGTTGGAATGGAAGAGAAGCTGTCCTCCCGGGGCTTGTTCAGAAAGTGCCCCAGACAGGGCGGGTGTCACCGTGTCAACTTCCGAGCACTTCAAGAGGCTGTGGCTCCTTGCTGGGCACTTTTGGGTTTGTAAATTTCCAGGTCAAGGTGAGGCTGCGAGGCAGAAGGGCGACTTGGGGGCCACTTCATGGAAAGCCAGGGGCCCCTGAAGAACCAGTAAACCACCCATAATACAGACCTTCGCCTGGGATCTCACGCTGAAGGAAAACCATTGCTCTGCCTTCTTTTCTTAAGCATATTCACTGCCACATTGTGGCCACGGTTGGGTGGATTTGGGTGGGTCTGACCCTTATTCCCTTCCAGAAACCCACCTGGAGCTCTCAGAGGACTGAGGCTGCGTAGCAGGACTTTGCATCTTACCCAGCAGCTTCTATGCCTGAGGCCACACGCAACAAGACGTGGGGGAGGCATGCAAACCTCCCTTGGCGGACAAAATGAGCGAACTTGTGAAGGGCTGTGGTGTGTGGAGCGGCTGGCTCGGGAGGCACTGCCTTTGGCCAGGCTCCTTTTGCTGGAGGTGGGAGCTACAGCGGGCCTGCGTTGTGATGTTTGGAGTTTGCTGCTTTCTCCTCCTTCCTTCCTCCTCTTTCTCCTTCTTTGAACAGATTTTGGTCCTGACATCTCAGTTTCCCGAGTTTTTCCTCCTGGGTGGCTGTGGTCACTTTGCAAAAGGACCATCAGGTAGGCAGTTCTGAGCTGTGCACCTACCCCGTGGCCACTGTGGGGGCATGTTTCCTAGGGGCCTTACTGGGGGGCAATGGAAGTTTGCTATGAATTTTGTGCTCGTGAAATCAAGGCAGGATCAGATTCTCACAAAAGAACACACCCATGGCTGGCACTCAGGACGCCCCAAGAAAATCAAACTGCCTGAATGCAGGATCTGGGCCCGACAAGGGCTTGGCAGAGGCTTCCAAGTTCCAGCTCCCCCGTGTTCTCTGGGATCCCTCGGCCCTGAGCATCCGGGGACCAGCAGCCCAGAGACTCCCTCCATGGTGGGAGGAATTTCCCAGAGACGAATACCTTCCTGGGGTATGTTTAATTAAGGGCCATGTGAGCTTGTCCATCTCATGTGGGACGGTGCTGTATTCAACAAGTTGTCAAAGGAAAATTACAGCGGACAGACAGCAGTTAACGGGACACCCGTCTTGAGGGGTGGGCAGCCCTTCTCACACTGTCGGGGGCGCTGAGATGCGATCAGGAGCGGACAGCAGCCTTTCACCACCCTGACCCCTCAGGCTGGAGGGCTTTGGGCATCTGCCTTTGGTCTCCCCAGGGGAAGTTGTCTGTGACGGGCCTTGCTCAGTCAGAAAGCCCCCACTCTGGCAGGGCTGGGTAGCAGCCTCTCAGATGCCAGGGTCCTTCTCTCTGCTCACTGAAGAGCAGCCAAGAGGGGCTGATTTGCTCCTCAATAATGATGCAAGCCGTGGTGTCTTCAAATCCCGAGGCCATGTTGAGCTGGAAAGAGGGCTCGTTCCTGTGTGAACCCTGAACGGTTCCAGTTCCGGGGCCGCTGAGAGTGCGCTGCAGGGAAGGCTGTGCTGTTCCTGGCTCCCCGACGCTCCCTGTGGCTCCCCGACGCTCCCTGTGGCTCCCCGACGCTCCCTGGTCAGGGTAGGCTGGGAGGAGACCAGCCCACGGGGGGCAGATTTTAGGATCTGTGAGGTTGTGAGGCGACCTGGCCGGCTTTGTGACAGCCTCGAGAGGGCTCCATCCTCCGGAAGGTTCTTCCTGCTGTGGGATCTGTGGTAGCTGCTTCCAGAGAGTTCTGACGAGACCCACTCCCACTCTTTAGAAAGGAGCATCCGTGACCCGAAGGCCCTCAGCAGTCCCAGGTGACCCTGCTTCCTCTTCTCTGTCTCCCACCGGTTCCCACCATGAGCCTGGCCTGGCGGACCCTGCCAACACCCGAGCCCCATCCTGCTGAGCTGTCCTGGCTCCTCCTGACCCGTCTCTGCCCGCCCCATTCCTGGTCGCCTCCCCAGCCTCCTTTTCATTTCCTTAGCTCTTCTTGCCACAACCATGACCGCCCGATGTGAGCCCGAGTCTGTTTCGACTGCCTGGTTCCCAGGTGGAAGGACGCCTGGGGTGCCCCGTGCAGAGGGTGGACAAGCACACGCACCACATGTCCGCTATGCATGGCTCCAGAACTTTCCATCAAGTTTGACATTTGCACTCACTCATCTCATATGCCAGTGGCACGTCTGCTAGAAGGAGGACAGGGTCACTAGGGCTAAAATGAGGACAAAGGCAGGGGAGGGAGTTGAGGCCACTCCACGCTCCTTGGAGAAATGTCTGCCTCGGGATGGGACTGAGTGAACACAGGTGTCTTCCCTCCGCTTCCAGACAGATGTCCCCGGGACCAGCTGGCCACCAGCAGAAAACACTCCTCCCAGGCTGCAGTCACTTCTCACTGCCTGGCCACATCGTCTTCTATTCCACTCTTCACCCCAGCCCATGTGGGGTCTTCTCCAAAAGCCCCACAACACCATCCTTCCGATTCCCCACTTGCCGCCTATCCAAGGATCTCGGGGTTGGGCCAGTGTTACGCCCCAGGTGAGCTTCAGGGTTCCAGTTGGGTAGGTTGTGAACTGTGGCATGGAGGCACAGCAGGGCCACGTTCCACAGATACCCTTTTCTTTGTAGCCTTTTCCTTCCCTCAACAAAACTGCAATTATCTCGTGCTACATACAACTTTCAGGGGCCGTTCTGCCTGCTGGCTGTGAGGGAGGGGGCAGCTGCCCAGACATCGGTGGAGGGTCTAGGCCATGAATGCCCAGTGTGGCTCTGGGTCCTGGACGGCTTCAACACGCCATCCCCAGAGACCCCGTCTCCAGCCCTGCCGGGCGCTGGGTGCAGCTGAAGCCTGTGCTGAGGAGGGTCCCAGGGAAGACGACCCGCAGGCTGTGATGGTGCAAGCACATGCTCCATTTAAAGGGGGACGTCTCAAGGGTATCTGTGGCACCCTCTGTCCACGCCCTAGAGCCGAAACATGGGGCAAGGAATGCGGCCTTTTAAAACTGTTCCCCACTTGAAAAGGCCTTTCCTGGGTTCAATGGAACGCTGTTCCACAGACACTGCCGCCGTTGTCAGTTGGCGTCCTCGCTCCAGCACACACAAGTGGCTCCACCGAGAACACAAGAGTGCACAGACCCCGGCCGCCAGCCGCCTGCCTCCTTCCTGCCGCGGGATGGCGCCCGCACATCTGGCCCCATGTTTGTGACTTCCCAGGGATGTTCCACTTTGGGAAAATGCAGTGGCCTGGTCCTAACGGGGCCTGAGTCGGGGGTTCCTGCTGGGAGCCAGGCGGGTGGAATGGCTCTTCCACTCCTGTCATCATCCCTGGGCACTGTGGCCACAGCACTTGGTCAGTTGGACTCCTGTCCCGATGGGTGTGCCAGGACCTGTGCTTGTCCCACCCAGGTCTGCCCAGAGGCCCACGTGGCCTTCTCTCCTCCCCACGGGACCAAGGGAGGGCGTCAGCGTGGCATCCGGCTCTGATGGCCCTCCTCCTCTGCTGTGAGTGCGGCTCTCCGGATGTAAGGGCAGTAACTGGACAGCCACAGAGCAGCGAGCACCTCTCCCCAGCATCTTCGCCACAGTCCATCCCGCACTTGGCCCAGGCTCCGCTGGGGGCTCACTGGCAGGCCTGGTGCCCAAGGATGATGTGTCGGTGGTGTCGACCGGTGACAGAGGTGAACCAAAGCCACGGGCATTGTTCTTAGCCTCTGTTTCTGGCTGGGGACCTACGACCTGGCACAGAGGTGCACGCCCATCACAGAGCACGAGGACCTCCATCCCGGCAGGGCAGAGCCTGGAAGTCTTGTTCATCCAAGAACAAAGAGCCAGCACAGGCTCCAGAAGAGTCCACTGCTTCTAGAGGGGACCAGTCGCTCTGGCCTGCAAGTGCCCTCAGCCGCGCTCGAGCTGCCACGGAAAACGTGTCCCGGGCCTGCCGTTCCTGATCAAGAGCGCACAAGCTCTGCACATGTGTTCAGCATTACAGCGCCACGTCCTGGACGATGAGATAAAAGAAGTGTTCGATTCATTTACCAGAGCTTTCAGAGATGTGACAAGTGGGGAAAGGGATGGCGGCCGGCTATCGGGAACGCATGGAGTTAATTACGTTTGCTGTTGCTTCTCGCTGGCTGCTGAGCTGTGGCTGAAGGGAACTGTTCTGAGCTGGGCGGCCTTCTGTGAGGAGCTGGATGCCGTCTGAGCGTGCACGCAGCATCCGTCTTCCGAGAGACCCTGCACACGGAACACATTGGAAGCCCTTGTCAGGTGCCACCTTCTAAGTAAATATCACTTTGAGCACGGGCGTGGTTTCGAGCTGGGCTCGTTTTTCCCACCTTGCCTTCTGGCTGCCGCTGATGGATCAACCCAGCGTGTTCCCTTCAGTCACACAGAGGACGCTTTTCTTTCAAGGGGGAAAGAAGTTAAGATTGCCAAAAATTTTCTTTCTTTCTTTTTTTTTTTTTTGAGATGGAGTCTCGCTGTGTCGCCCAGGCTGGAGTGCAGTGGCGCAATCTCGGCTCACTGCAAGCTCCGCCTCCCGGGTTCACGCCATTCTCCCGCCTCAGCCTCCGAGTAGCTGGGACTGCAGGCGTCCAAGACAAGGCCCGGAGAGATGGGGCTGTGAGTGTTGAGGAGGATAAACAATGATGACAGGTGGAGGGGAGGCTGAAACCCGAGCCCATAGTAGCTGCATGGAGAGATCCAATGCAGATGGCATGGACAGGCTCACCTCGGGAGGCTGCAGACACTGTTCTCCTGGGCTGCAAATCTTGCTGCTTTGTGTCTCCTTCTGGAAGCTCTGCATGAGGCCCTGGCCGGAAGGGAGACCCTGGTAGGTCTGAGGCTGTTTTTATGGACATTAACACCTGGGACAAAGGGAGCTGCCCTTGGCCAGGAGGGTCAGCAACTTCAACAAGTCTGCGTTTAAAAATGTGTATAAGCCTGAGGAACATAGTGAGACCCCATGTCAACACAAAATGGACATATTAACGAGGCATGGTGGCACCTGCCTGTGGTCCCAGCTACTCGGGTGGCTGAGGAGGGAGGATTGCTTGAGTCCGGGAGGTGGAGGCTGCAGTGAGCCGTGATGGAGCCACTGCATTCCAGCCTGGACGACAGAGTGAGACCCTCAAATAAATGGATGTTTGCCTATTTGAAGACTCTAGTTGACCAGCGGGGACTCCGCAAGTCAACTGGCTGCAAGGTGACCCGAGATGACAACATGAGCTGCAGGGGCTGTGCTTTCCTCCTCTGACTCCTCATGGGAGCTGGCCTCGGTGCACATCTTCACGGCTGCCCCACCTCCTCTGTGGCCCAAGAAGGGTGTCTGTTTTCCTCAAAATGAGTTTGGAATGAGGTCTCTCCTCCCCGGCAGGAATAGTCACACGCTGTGACTTTGTGGAGACTGGAACGAGGTGGGACTCACACACAGTGTCCTGGGGTTAGGACAGGTGACTCAGCTCTGATCGCACACACGTGGTGATGCTTGTTCACGGAAGCCCCAGCCGGCCTGCTGCTCTGGGAAGATGCTCCGCATGCTGTCCCAATCGGAGACGTTTCTGAGCTCTTCGGCGAGGGCTGCGGGCAGGGAAGGGTCCGAGAGCTCCTCTTCCGGCCCCGTGGGAGAATTCGGGGCTCTGCCTGGTGACGGGAAAGGGAACACCGGAACCTTATTCCAGCTGCATCCGAAGCCATGGCCGGGAGTCAGGGGCGCAGCGGCTGCCTCCAGAGACAACACGTCCTCTACAGTGGGAGATTTTCTATGCCCGCTGGGGTCTTTTGCCATTTGTCCCCATGGCTGCCACCCACTGCCCAGGTCTTCTCCAGCACCCTTGGTTATGGGGAAGGTCTTGCATCCAGAGAAGACCTGGTTCAGGACCTGCGTAACTAAGGCTCCCTGGCAGGCAGGCTGGGCCCCCGGGAGGCAGAACCGTGAGTCTCATGGTGACTTTATCTGTGTACAGGGACGAGGACACACTTCCCTCCAAGGTCAGAAAGTGGCCTACTGCACCATGTCTGCGTGGTCCACATTGCCCTGGGCGAGGGGGTCATGGCCAGCCCCACTGTGTGGTTCCGGGATGGACCCATGCATGAGGCCAGGACACTGGGCACTCCCGTTAGCCAGGGCCCCCTCCTTCAGTGGTCAAGGTAGACTCAGCTCATGGGCGAGCATGTCAGCGAAGGGCACAGCAAGATTCACGAGTGGGCCTCTTGCGTCATGGTCAGTGTGGGTCAGTGGTTTTGCTGTGTGAGACCGCAGGGTTTCTCTGCCTCACCACTGGGGACGATTGGGTCTGGTCACTTCCTGCCGTGGGACCTGTCCTGGGCACTGCAGGATGTGGGGCAGGGCTCCTGGGTGCCAGCTACCAGATGTCACCACCCCAAGAGGTGACAACCACAACCATCTCCAGGCATTGCCAGTGTCCCCTGGGGGTCAGAGAGGCCCTGGGTTGAGAAGCGCTGCTGGAAGGCCACTGCTCCAGAGGCAGAGGCACTCGCGGCCATGGGCATAGATGACTGGGCAGGAAGAGGGCAGGTTAATCGCAAGAACAGGACTGAGGACAATACCCGTGGGCTGGCTGTGCGTCTCCATCAGCACTGGCTGGGGGCCTGTGGGGAGAACGGCGCTTCCTGGATCAAGGGGAAGAAAGGGCGGACCCAGGCTCTGGAAAGCTCTGACCCTGAGCCTCGCGGGAGGCACCGGCCCAGGCCCTGTGGTAGGACTCCCCATCCTGCCTGTTGACTGGGCTCCATTTCAAACCCGCAGCTGGAGTTGGAGACCCGGGAGGGAAGCACGCAACTGAAGGTTCTCCAGCTCAGGGCAGGGGGCGGGGCTGGCGTTTAACAAGAGGCCACCAGGTGTAGCCAGCCATGAAGAGCAGGAATGGGGAAGGCAGGAGGCTTCTTTTTCAGGAGGGCACAGCAGGGCCTGACAGTGAGGTCCCCGTTCATGGTCCAGGTGGAGGCATGCAGACCCTGGAGGCCAAGAGCCAGGTCTGCCTGCAGGTGGACTGGCTGCTCAGGCTTCCCAGGGCCCGGCCCCAGACAGCAGAGAAAGGGCCGGCATGCAGCCTTCCTTGGGGCCGAGGGCTGTTGATGCGGCAGAAACTCCTCTTCTGCGCCCGGCTGAGGATGGCAGCAACTTTCAGCGTCTTCAGTTGGGGCTGCTGTGGACAAGCCACAGCCGGTGTAACCTCTGCATCTGGACAAAGTCCAGGCTGGTGTGTTTGCTCCAGAGTCTGTGGAATGGAAAGCAAAGCCATTCGGCTCTCAGGAGACCCGGGCCTCCCGCTGCCGGATCCAGGGTGGCCAGCTGGCGCCTGGGTTCTGAGGGTCCCTGAGGTTTATCAGCCTCAGCGCTGGAGATGAGGAACTGCCGCACTGGCCCAGTCTCCAGGACTCTCACCTCTGAGCCTGGATCCATCCTGTGCCCACCTTCCCGAGCTGCTCGATCTGCCCAGTGACTTCACGTCTCTTGCTGTCAGCTTGCTGGTCTGTAAAGGGGGTTTAGAGACAGTGCCTCTTCCTGGGGCCGCTCTGGGGCAGGGCTAATATCATCTACGTAAAGCATTCCATAGAACAGCGTCCAGACACAGCAAACGCTCTGCGGGCTGTCTTGGCAGCTGCGGCTTTTATTTTTAAATACTCTGCACCCAGGCAAAGAAGAGCAGAGCTGGGGGGAAGCCTCCTCTGACTGACTCCCCGACAGTGTTTCTCTGTTGGAGAGGGAGGATTTCCAATGCTTGCCTCCCCCACTCCCATCTCCTGGGAGGGCAGATTGGGTGTGGACACAGGGTCAGACCTCCCTCCGGCTGATGAGACGGCAGCCGCACGTCGTAAGCGGATGGTCATGCATCAGGCCAGAGTGGCCACCTTGGCTGGGGACACTGTCACCTTTAGAGATGGTGGCTTGGAGCAGAGGGTCTGGGGGGTCTTTGGAACAATTCCACAAACACCAGACACGCCGGCCTGCTTGAGCCCCCTGCGTGACTCACCTGTGCCGGCACGCTAGTGTGCGCAAGGACACGATTTGCTCAAGATGAGGGAGGTTCTGCTAATGCCCTCGTGGGAGTCATGGGAAGAGCGAATGGCACCATTTCCAGAGGAACATGAAAGGTCTTGGACCCTGAAAGTTGCACTGGGTTCAAAGTCCATCACCTGTCACCGACGGGCCACTCGCTCTCATCAGGACGTGCCCGGAGGAGCAGGGAAAGGCATCTTTGCTCACATTCACCTCGGATCTTGTGGCCAGGGTGTTTGTGGGAGGAAGGGTCTGAGATCCACAGGGCACCCTGATTTTCACAGACACACAAGCTGGGCAGGCAGGACTGGCCTCTGAGCCAGCAGCCTTGTGCACCCTCACACGGCAGTGCACTGTCCCGGGGGCAGGTGGGCAGCAACCCGCGAACAGTTTGGACCCTCAAGGTGGCGGCTGCACTTCTCCCGGCCCCACTTTCTCCTCTGTGTGGTCTGAGAGGTGCTGAGGGTCTGGGGCCACAGGCGTGAAGGTGTGTGGCCAGCGTAGCAGGCCCCCCAGCAAGAGAGCACCCACCGTGGGGCGGATGCTGCCCTTGCTTTAATCGTCATCACACACGCCTGGCTGCAGGGTCAAGGTCCCTGCAAAACGCCTCCTTCAAACAAGAGCTGCTACCAGCAGAGCCCCTGAGACCCAGCTCCCCAGGAAGGCCCCAACTAGTAGGGACTATTTAGTTCAACCCCTTGCCTGGGAGACAGGAAAATGGAGGCCAAGCCCCCTGCCAGGCTGAAGAAATGGAAGGAGAAGCTGTGCTGGCAGAGCAGGGGCAATTATTTCCTGAGGTCAGATGATGGGGTGTGTGGCCATCTCCCTGCATTAGGCCCTTCTCACTTTGCACCTGATACCCCGGAGGCCTCCACTGTGTACCCCTCCCCCTCTCCCTCCTGCCAAACCTCAGGCCCTGGCCCAGATGCAGCTGCAGAGCTGGGAGCTCAGAGCGCCCCCGGCACACCTTCAGGTCTGGGCATTCTGTGACCCACGATCCAATCCTCAGCACTACGAGGCCTGGTCTCAGGGCAGGAATCCTCACCTCGGCTGGTCTGCCAGGCCTGGTCTCAGGGCGGCAGTCCTGGCTTTGTCCCAGGGGTTCCCCTCCTGGTGCTCAGCCACAGAGCGCACTGCGGGTTTCTGCCTCTGGTCAGATTTCCACCTCCCCCAAGCTCTGGAATCACTGACCCCACTCCCTTCAGCAGGTGTAGACCTGGCCAGGTAGTCCCTCACGGTGCGGCCCAGTCCCGCCTCCTTTGCCTGGGAACAAAGAGGAGACCTCGCCATCCATCGAGATGTTCCCTCCTGTCTGTGCATGACTTGGTATCAGCTGCCTCTTGCCTGGGTCGGGATTTAGACGTCCCGGTCCCAGCCTTGGAGCCGGCGCTGACTCAGCGAAGAGGGAAGGAAATTATCCAGTGAAAACGGAGCCCTCTGCACACACTCCATCAGCACAGAGCTACAGCACTTCCCCCAGACCACCAGACACCCTGGCCTGCGGAAGGCGGCCCTGAGCCCCCACGGCCCTCTGGGGCCTTGTCCACCTCTGGCCAGTGCCTGTGGTCAAAGGGCTGAGGGCCTGGATGACCCCAAGGAGTGCAGTGGAGAATCTGGTGGCAGCTCTAAGCTATGTTTGTTTTTTTGGGGACAGAGTCTCGCCCTGTCGCCCAGGCTGGAGTGAGGTGGTGCAGTCTCGGCTCACTGCAAACTCTGCCTCCTGGATTCAAGTGATTCTCTTGCCTCGGCCTCCTGAGTAGCTGAGATTACAGGTGCACACCACCGTGCCTGGCTAACTTTTGTATTTTTAGTAGAGATGGGGTTTCCCTAAGTTGGCCAGGCTGGTCTCAAACTCCTGACCTTGGGTGATCTGCCCACCTCAGCCTCCCAAAGTGCTGGGATGACAGGTCTGAGCCACTGCACCCGGCCCGGCAATGGTTCCTTCTCTGCAGCTTCTCAAATACTGTGCAGTCCAGAATATGCCGCCATTTAATATTTGATGGACATTTGTAATTGCTGAAGGTTTCTCTGTGGAATTCACAGGAGACAAGGGCCTGGACCAGGACCTGGTTCCATGAGTGTGGCTGGGGCAGGAAAGCTACTGAGAGCCTGAAGTTGGCCATGCTTCCCCTTTCTCTTGGGGCTGTGTGGGCTCAGCAGTGTGGGGTGGGCAGCCCTGCATCCACATGTGTGTGCCAAAGGACTCCTTGGCTTCTAGAAAGATCCCCTAGGTCTACAAAGCTGCTCCCAGCTGTGCCTGTCATCACTGCCGGCTCCGCTGGGAGCAGGGGTCCCCAGGGTAGGGCCGCATGACAAGACACAGAGGCGAGAGTCAGGAGGTCCGGCCCCAAATGTAACCTGCTTGACCACTCTCTGGCTGCCTCGGCATCCCCAAACTTCCACTAGCCTGAGCTAGGATTGTCCCGTTCTCTCTGCAAAGCCCGTGGGCGCAGTGAGGTGGCCTGAGTCAATGGTTTGTCAACTGCCGGTCACACTGTGGGGCTGGACTCATGACCTGTGGCCTGTGCCCTCAGCCCGTGCCCCCGCCCCCCAGTACTTGGCTGGATTGTAAGAGGGTGACCAGAGGGGGCCATCCTTGGGCTCCCATGGCCCAGGTGCCTGCCGGAAGCCAGGGCCAGCGTTGAGATTCCTCGATGACCCCAAGGACAAACGCAGAGGCTGCAGGACAGCGTCCCCCATGCGCAGTCAGGTCCACTTCAGATGTGTCAAGAAATACCCTGGGCCCCCCCGGCCAGCGAGGGCCCTGCCGCAGCGCCCAGGCTGAGCCAGGTTTCTGCGGGGACCCAGGCTGCAGGTGAGAAAGGGGCTGTCCCAGGCCTCGTAAACTTTTACCGCACCTCAGGCAACATGCATTTCACAGCCGGTTAACTTTTACTGCGGGAGGGCATTGGTCAGGAGGAAGCAGCAGATCCTGCTATGAGGGCCAGCCCTGCGTGGGGGTCTGGGCTGGGGGCCAGCTTTTGAGCTCTTCGGGTGCACGGCTGCAGCCTCCCTTTCCTGGCTCCTGGCTTCAGAGCCCCTGGCCTGGTCCTCCTCAGGGCACTGCTCTGAAACAGCCCTCAGCTTAATGGGGAATCCCTCTGCCAACAGCCACGCTTGGGCCCCGAAGCCTGCAGGGTGGACACTCAGGCCCCTGCGCAGAGGACGGTCCCCTCCCCATCGCGGGACTTGTATGAACACCAAATGCAGCCTGACTGCCACCGAGAGCTAGCTATTGTTCCTGACACTGGGCAGAGGCCTTGAAGGCGGCCCTGAAATTTGGGAGGGGGACGAGTTGGGGGCGGGGGCTGTCTCATGTCTGTTTTCAATATGCGGCCAATCGCAGCCTGCTTCTCTTCTGTTTAGGATAATTCTATACTGGGTGGGTGTATTTGGGGCCTGAACGGCCTGACAGTGATGATTAATACTGTGCATTAGGCGATTCCAGCGCAAGTATTCGGGAACAAGCTGTGCCGCGCGGTTCTCATCAGATGGTCAGGCCCGCAGGCCTATTAAAAGCAGCAGGAGGCCTTGAGGCTTAATCACAGAGGCTGGGCCCACGGAGGGAGAAGAAAGGGAAAGGGAAGGAGAACAAATGAAATGATAGAGCGGAGGGCGGAAATGCTACTGGAATCCCTGTCCCCTCCCCCAGCCCACGGCGGGCAGCAAGGGGGGTGCCGGCTTCGGAGGGGAGGGAGGGTCAGTGGAGAGCATTTAAAACAATTCAAAGCTCCAGCCAGCCGCCAGGACCGCAGCTCTGCCGTGGGAAGTCGTGGGAGGGGTGGGCACGGCTGGGAGGGAGCAGAAACACATCAGTCAGCGGT